>NC_081197.1:59785103-60402603 GCF_902713425.1 Acipenser ruthenus | reverse complement strand
CTTAAGGAAAAACGACTTTGAATTCGACAACCAATTCTACCTCCAAACCAAAGGAACAGCGATGGGGAAACGCTTTGCTCCATCATATGCTAACATCTACATGGCCGATTGGGAAGAAACAATCCTCCCCAGATGCCCACACAGACCAACTCACTATTTCAGGTACCTAGATGACATTTGGGGCACTTGGACACATAGCATGGAGGAATTTACACATTTCATCTCGTTACTTAACACACACCACCAGTCCATCAAGGTAAAATACACCACACATAACAGCAAAGTAAACTTTTTAGACACCACCACTTACAAAGGACCACATTTTTCACAAACACACAAACTAGACACAAAAGTATATTTTAAAGAAACTGACACACACACTCTACTACACAAAACCAGCTATCACCCTAAACACACGTTTAGAGGTTTAATAAAATCACAACTACTCAGATTCCACAGAATTTGCACACAACATACTGACTTCAAGGCAGCTACCAAAGTTTTATTCACAGCACTCAGACAAAGGGGGTACTCCCGTTCCTTCCTCAGAGGAATAAGGAAAACCTTCTTAGAACAAAAGCCTAGAGACAACAAAAAGATTATTCCACTCATAACTACCTACTCACATTTTAGTGTGGCAGCTAATTCACAGATAAAACAAAACCTAACCAACAGATTACAAGACACCAACCTTCTTACAGGACACAAGATCATCTCAGCCTACAGAAAAAACAAAAACTTGACCAACTATTTAGTGTCCAGTAAACTGCCTTCACTTAATCGCAAACCAACAAAAGCATCACGACACTTCAAGCAACTTTCCTCCCTCCGGAGCCAATCCACAGGCATCACATACAACATTCCACAAACCTTTACACAAAACAGCAGGAACTGCATCTACGCAATACAATGCGATACATGCAAAATCATTTACATTGGAGAAACAGGCAACACTATCCGAGTAAGACTAACACAACACATCTATAATATCAAACACAAAAAAGAATCACAAACACCTCTAGTAGCACACTTTCTACAACACAACTTGGAATCTCTGAAAATTACAGGGCTGGAGAGGAACCAGAACTGGACAATCGGAGAAAGGAAATGGAGAGAAAAAGACTGGATCAACAAACTACAAACAACTTTCCCGCTAGGCCTGAACATTAGAAAATCCACGATAGACCTACACTAGAAAAGGAGCTCCAAAACAAAAAAAACAAAGAAAGAAATCCAAAAAGAGCCAGATGGCCAGTGCATCTTTCTTTCCCTGAAAAACCAACCAAGTGTGGAGTTCTCAGGGAAACAAAGTTCCTACCTAACCCTAACCCTAACCCTAACCCTAACCCTAACCCTAACCCTAACCCTAAACCCTAACCCTAACCCTAAACCCTAACCCTAACCCTAACCCTAACCCTAACCCCAACCCCAAATCTAACCGCAACCCTAACCGCACGTCCATCCCCAACCCCTACCCACGCTGCACCCCCACCTCTAACCCTAACCCACACCACACCCCGACCCAGAGACTACCAGAGAACCGACGACTCAGCAACAGTCCAGCAACACTGCCCAGGAGAACCTACCAGGTTCACAGACACATCAACACGGACAAAAAGAACATAGACTGGAGCCTGCAAACTAACAAGAACATTCTCATCATTGGGGACTCCAATCTCCACAGAATCCCGGATCACACCCAGAGCCAAATACAGATTGAAAGCTACCCCGGAGCAAAATTCCTACATGCAGCCAACCTTCTGGACAAAGCCAAAACAGATAGAGGAGTGACCAAAGTGATCCTATCATTCGGAATCAACAACAAGGACCAGAAAGTCAAAGAGACAGCTATCAAAAACCTACAAAGGATGTACAGGTCAGCAAAGACAACCTTCCCAACTGCAGAAATCAAAGTGCCACTGGTGAACTTCTCACGAGCACTAGACATGCAGGCCCAACGAAACTTGGAAGAACTAAACGGATTCATCTCAGCCAACCTACCACACATACCGCTATTACCAACTGAGAAATTTCAAGCTGGCGGAGACAACATCCACTGGACAACCAACACAGCCAAAGATATGCTCCAGCACTGGTGCCAGCATTTAAACTAGGAGACCCCACAAGCCCAAATATCTCCAGGGAGGGGGCATCCAACATAGTCAATCTATGTAAATACTTCACACCAACAGAGAGTCAAAACAGCCTTTTGAGCAAAGGCCTCTCCTTCATACCCACACCGCAAACTGAAGCAAAACAGAAGCAGACACTGCGAGCAGAAACACAAGACTACCATAGGAGGCTAAAAATCGCAACCTTCTTTGAAGAGGAAGGAGACTCAAATCACATACCCTTCCTACCCAAATCCAACTGGGAACCAAATAACAACCAAGTTCCACAGGAAATCACAGAGATTATTCTTGAAGATCTAAAAACAATACACAGCCTGAACCCAGGTAACTACAGAACAGAAGACAACCTAACAGCACCAGAAAGGATTGCACTTAAGGAATTACAAAAACATACCGACATCATTTTCAAACCAGCAGACAAGGGAAGTTCAATAGTAATAATGGATAGAGAAGACTACATCTTTGAAGCCAACAGACAACTAAATAATCAAGAACACTACAGGAAATTAGACGCACCAATTTATCTTGATTCTGCTCAGGAAATTAACACAATAATACAAACACTAACAGACCACAAAATAATTAGTAGAAAACAGGCACACTATCTCAAGGGGGCAGACACACCCAGAGCACGCATTTTTTACATGCTACCAAAAATACACAAATCACCAGACACATGGACTATCCCACACACCATACCACCAGGCAGACCGATAGTATCGGATTGCAACAGTGAATCATATAGAATTGCAGAATACATAGACCACTTTTTAAACCCCCTATCCACCAAACACACTAGCTACCTTAAAGACACATATGACTTCATAGACAAAATTAAAACACTCAAACTACCAGAAACAGCTTTTCTCTTCACAATAGATATAGACAGCTTGTACACAAACATAGAGACCAACGCAGGCATTGCAGCTATCAGGAAATGTCTAAATCTAAATCCGGATCCAACCAGACCAGACGAGGAACTGATCAAACTCCTGGAAATCAGCTTAAGGAAAAACGACTTTGAATTCGACAACCAATTCTACCTCCAAACCAAAGGAACAGCGATGGGGAAACGCTTTGCTCCATCATATGCTAACATCTACATGGCCGATTGGGAAGAAACAATCCTCCCCAGATGCCCACACAGACCAACTCACTATTTCAGGTACCTAGATGACATTTGGGGCACTTGGACACATAGCATGGAGGAATTTACACATTTCATCTCGTTACTTAACACACACCACCAGTCCATCAAGGTAAAATACACCACACATAACAGCAAAGTAAACTTTTTAGACACCACCACTTACAAAGGACCACATTTTTCACAAACACACCAACTAGACACAAAAGTATATTTTAAAGAAACTGACACACACACTCTACTACACAAAACCAGCTATCACCCTAAACACACGTTTAGAGGTTTAATAAAATCACAACTACTCAGATTCCACAGAATTTGCACACAACATACTGACTTCCAGGCAGCTACCAAAGTTTTATTCACAGCACTCAGACAAAGGGGGTACTCCCGTTCCTTCCTCAGAGGAATAAGGAAAACCTTCTTAGAACAAAAGCCTAGAGACAACAAAAAGATTATTCCACTCATAACTACCTACTCACATTTTAGTGTGGCAGCTAATTCACAGATAAAACAAAACCTAACCAACAAATTACAAGACACCAACCTTCTTACAGGACACAAGATCATCTCAGCCTACAGAAAAAACAAAAACTTGACCAACTATTTAGTGTCCAGTAAACTGCCTTCACTTAATCGCAAACCAACAAAAGCATCACGACACTTCAAGCAACTTTCCTCCCTCCGGAGCCAATCCACAGGCATCACATACAACATTCCACAAACCTTTACACAAAACAGCAGGAACTGTTCATCATTTACATTGGAGAAACAGGCAACACTATCCGAGTAAGACTAACACAACACATCTATAATATCAAACACAAAAAAGAATCACAAACACCTCTAGTAGCACACTTTCTACAACACAACTTGGAATCTCTGAAAATTACAGGGCTGGAGAGGAACCAGAACTGGACAATCGGAGAAAGGAAATGGAGAGAAAAAGACTGGATCAACAAACTACAAACAACTTTCCCGCTAGGCCTGAACATTAGAAAATCCACGATAGACCTACACTAGAAAAGGAGCTCCAAAACAACAAAAAAAACAAAGAAAGAAATCCAAAAAGAGCCAGATGGCCAGTGCATCTTTCTTTCCCTGAAAAACCAACCAAGTGTGGAGTTCTCAGGGAAACAAAGTTCCTAACCCTAACCCTAACCCTAACCCTAACCCTAACCCTAAACCCTGACCCTGACCCTGACCCTGACCCTGACCCTAACCCAACCCTAACCCAACCCTACCCTAACCCTAACCCTAACCCCTAACCCTGACCCTGACCCTGACCCTAACCCTAACCCTAACCCTAACCCTAAACCCTAACCCTAACCCTAACCCTAAACCCTAACCCTAACCCTAAACCCTAACCCTAACCCTAACCCTAACCCTACCCGACCCGACCCAGCCCTAGCCCTAGCCCTAGCCCTAGCCCTAGCCCTAACCCTAACCCTAACCCAACCCTAACCCTAACCCTAACCCAACCCTAACCCAACCCTAACCCTAACCCAACCCTAACCCTAACCCTAAACCCTAACCCTAACCCTAACCCAACCCTAACCCAACCCTAACCCTAACCCTAACCCTAAACCCTAACCCTAACCCTAAACCCTAACCCTAACCCTAAACCCTAACCCTAACCCTAACCCTAACCCTACCCGACCCGACCCGACCCAGCCCAGCCCTAGCCCTAGCCCTAGCCCTAACCCTAACCCTAACCCAACCCTAACCCTAACCCTAACCCAACCCTAACCCAACCCTAACCCTAACCCAACCCTAACCCTAACCCTAAACCCTAACCCTAACCCTAACCCAACCCTAACCCAACCCTAACCCTAACCCTAACCCTAACCCTAACCCAACCCTAACCCAACCCTAACCCTAACCCTAACCCTAACCCTAACCCTAACCCTAACAAGAACATTCTCATCATTGGGGACTCCAATCTCCACAGAATCCCGGACCACACCCAGAGCCAAATACAGATTGAAAGCTACCCCGGAGCAAAATTCCTACATGCAGCCAACCTTCTGGACAAAGCCAAAACAGATAGAGGAGTGACCAAAGTGATCCTATCATTCGGAATCAACAACAAGGACCAGAAAGTCAAAGAGACAGCTATCAAAAACCTACAAAGGATGTACAGGTCAGCAAAGACAACCTTCCCAACTGCAGAAATCAAAGTGCCACTGGTGAACTTCTCACGAGCACTAGACATGCAGGCCCAACGAAACTTGGAAGAACTAAACGGATTCATCTCAGCCAACCTACCACACATACCGCTATTACCAACTGAGAAATTTCAAGCTGGCGGAGATAACATCCACTGGACAACCAACACAGCCAAAGATATGCTCCAGCACTGGTGCCAGCATTTAAACTAGGAGACCCCACAAGCCCAAATATCTCCAGGGAGGGGGCATCCAACATAGTCAATCTATGTAAATACTTCACACCAACAGAGAGTCAAAACAGCCTTTTGAGCAAAGGCCTCTCCTTCATACCCACACCGCAAACTGAAGCAAAACAGAAGCAGACACTGCGAGCAGAAACACAAGACTACCATAGGAGGCTAAAAATCGCAACCTTCTTTGAAGAGGAAGGAGACTCAAATCACATACCCTTCCTACCCAAATCCAACTGGGAACCAAATAACAACCAAGTTCCACAGGAAATCACAGAGATTATTCTTGAAGATCTAAAAACAATACACAGCCTGAACCCAGGTAACTACAGAACAGAAGACAACCTAACAGCACCAGAAAGGATTGCACTTAAGGAATTACAAAAACATACCGACATCATTTTCAAACCAGCAGACAAGGGAAGTTCAATAGTAATAATGGATAGAGAAGACTACATCTTTGAAGCCAACAGACAACTAAATAATCAAGAACACTACAGGAAATTAGACGCACCAATTTATCTTGATTCTGCTCAGGAAATTAACACAATAATACAAACACTAACAGACCACAAAATAATTAGTAGAAAACAGGCACACTATCTCAAGGGGGCAGACACACCCAGAGCACGCATTTTTTACATGCTACCAAAAATACACAAATCACCAGACACATGGACTATCCCACACACCATACCACCAGGCAGACCGATAGTATCGGATTGCAACAGTGAATCATATAGAATTGCAGAATACATAGACCACTTTTTAAACCCCCTATCCACCAAACACACTAGCTACCTTAAAGACACATATGACTTCATAGACAAAATTAAAACACTCAAACTACCAGAAACAGCTTTTCTCTTCACAATAGATATAGACAGCTTGTACACAAACATAGAGACCAACGCAGGCATTGCAGCTATCAGGAAATGTCTAAATCTAAATCCGGATCCAACCAGACCAGACGAGGAACTGATCAAACTCCTGGAAATCAGCTTAAGGAAAAACGACTTTGAATTCGACAACCAATTCTACCTCCAAACCAAAGGAACAGCGATGGGGAAACGCTTTGCTCCATCATATGCTAACATCTACATGGCCGATTGGGAAGAAACAATCCTCCCCAGATGCCCACACAGACCAACTCACTATTTCAGGTACCTAGATGACATTTGGGGCACTTGGACACATAGCATGGAGCAATTTACACATTTCATCTCGTTACTTAACACACACCACCAGTCCATCAAGGTAAAATACACCACACATAACAGCAAAGTAAACTTTTTAGACACCACCACTTACAAAGGACCACATTTTTCACAAACACACCAACTAGACACAAAAGTATATTTTAAAGAAACTGACACACACACTCTACTACACAAAACCAGCTATCACCCTAAACACACGTTTAGAGGTTTAATAAAATCACAACTACTCAGATTCCACAGAATTTGCACACAACATACTGACTTCCAGGCAGCTACCAAAGTTTTATTCACAGCACTCAGACAAAGGGGGTACTCCCGTTCCTTCCTCAGAGGAATAAGGAAAACCTTCTTAGAACAAAAGCCTAGAGACAACAAAAAGATTATTCCACTCATAACTACCTACTCACATTTTAGTGTGGCAGCTAATTCACAGATAAAACAAAACCTAACCAACAAATTACAAGACACCAACCTTCTTACAGGACACAAGATCATCTCAGCCTACAGAAAAAACAAAAACTTGACCAACTATTTAGTGTCCAGTAAACTGCCTTCACTTAATCGCAAACCAACAAAAGCATCACGACACTTCAAGCAACTTTCCTCCCTCCGGAGCCAATCCACAGGCATCACATACAACATTCCACAAACCTTTACACAAAACAGCAGGAACTGCATCTACGCAATACAATGCGATACATGCAAAATCATATACATTGGAGAAACAGGCAACACTATCCGAGTAAGACTAACACAACACATCTATAATATCAAACACAAAAAAGAATCACAAACACCTCTAGTAGCACACTTTCTACAACACAACTTGGAATCTCTGAAAATTACAGGGCTGGAGAGGAACCAGAACTGGACAATCGGAGAAAGGAAATGGAGAGAAAAAGACTGGATCAACAAACTACAAACAACTTTCCCGCTAGGCCTGAACATTAGAATCTCCACGATAGACCTACACTAGAAAAGGAGCTCCAAAACAAAAAAAACAAAGAAAGAAATCCAAAAAGAGCCAGATGGCCAGTGCATCTTTCTTTCCCTGAAAAACCAACCAAGTGTGGAGTTCTCAGGGAAACAAAGTTCCTACCTAACCCTAACCCTAACCCTAACCCTAACCCAACCCTAACCCTAACCCTAACCCTAACCCTGACCCTGACCCTGACCCTAACCCAACCCTAACCCTAACCCTAACCCTAAACCCTAACCCTAACCCTAAACCCTAACCCTAAACCCTAACCCTAACCCTAACCCTAGCCCTAACCCTAGCCCTAGCCCTAAACCCTAAACCTAACCCCTAACCCTAAACCCTAAACCCTAACCCTAACCCCTAACCCTAACCCTAACCCTAAACCCTAAACCCTAACCCTAACCCTAACCCCTGACCCTGACCCTAAACCCTAACCCTTAACCCCTAACCCTTAACCCTAAACCCCAACCCTAACCTTAAACCCAACCCTAACCCTAAACCCTAACCCCAACCCCTAACCCTAAACCCTAACCTTAACCCTGATTCCAACTCCAACTCCAAACCCCTAACCCTAAACCCTAAACCTAACCGTCCCTAAACCCTACCCTAAACCCTAACCCTAACCCTATCCTTAACCCTGATTCTAACTCCAACTCCAACTCCAACTCCGATCCCAACTCCAACTCCAACTCCTAACCCCTAACCCTAAACCCTAAACCCTATCCCTAAACCCTAACCCCAACCCCAACTCTGAAGATTAGATTGGAATATGTTACAGTGAATAACCTACGAGGTAGCCCTGAAGATTAGATCGGAATATGTTACAGTGAATAACCTACAAGGTAGCCCTGAAGATTAGATTGGAATACGTTACAGTGAATAACCCACGAGGTAGCCCTGAAGATTAGATTGGAATACGTTACAGTGAATAACCCACGAGGTAGCCCTGAAGATTAGATTGGAATATGTTATAGTGATACAGATATGTGTTGTGATGTACTGTTTAATCCATATGACTCTACTTACATTATTAAAATATTGTAGCATTAAGCCAGTTCCATATATCTAGAAGGCAATATTACCCATATAGATGTTCATGTCTGTGACATTGAAAGATTTGAGATACTCCACTGACATCCCAGCTTTTTCCATATCTCATTTCCACAGATTAAACAGCCCCTGTCCTGAATAAAAGTTCACTTGCAGACTTCAGCTTGGACTGGGAAGAACTGGGAGCTAAATGGATCGGTAAGTCTTCTGTTTTTTGCAGATGTAAAAGATTAGACAAACGTTTCAGCCAGCGTCTTCATAAGCTTCTGCTGAAAACAACGGAAGCCAAAACTTTATTTCATTTTTTCAGCTCTTTCAGTTTGACCTGAACCTCATACAGCTGCTTTACAGACCCTGATTAGTGATAATCCTGCATGACATTTAAATAGGACTTCAAAATTTAAACAGTCAAATATTAGTTATTAGAATCCAGTGTTTCAGAAAATAGCAGGTTTCCCCCCACCCCCCTTCAACATTACTGTAACATGACTGTGGTAAGCACACACAGTATCAATAGGTGCTGCACATGTTCAATTGATACAAACTCTTTTAAACAATCGCACCATTTCTGTTTATCGACAGGTGGCTGTTGTGGAATTACCCCTTCAGACATTGCAGAGCTAAAACATCGGCTGCATGATCACAGTAACAGTCAAGAGGACCCTGCAGTGTGAGGGGCCATGTTAACTGAATACGAGACAGAAACACTGAACTAATACTTTGTGTGATTTCAATGATGTGAATAAAATATATACCAACACTGATATAAAAAAAAAACCTCACTTGCTGTCTAAACACAAACTGAATAGAAAGAATAATGACTTCATTACAGTGGCTGCCACCGCAAGGCAGTACAATTTCACATACAAGCTCATGTATATACCATATATATATATATTATTTAGATGTAAGCAATCATGCAGTCATCGTTTGTACGTCACAAAAACAGATTTCAACGTACACACCACCTTCACAATTCAGCACTTGCTGTATTCATCTCATACGATTCAATCTTAGTGAATCCAGCCTCACACAGCCCTGGGCTTGCCCTTTTATAGAAAGAAAGACAGCAGAAACGTTATGTGCTTTACCATCAGTTGCAGTACTGGTACACCTGTAACTTGACAATCACACATCAGTATACCATTGTTTTTGTAGTTTGATAAGCCCACACACACGAAAGTGGTGTTGATGCAGCTGTTTTATTGAAGTTCTAGGTGAAAACAGTCAGCTTGGTCCATCTGTCCTAGAGAATCCCCAGTTCCACTGTCATACAGCCCTGGATTGTTACGTCAGTGTCTTCTAGTCAAAGCTCTCTTTGGCAAATAATGTCACTCCACCTGCATAGCAATGGTGTTCTCCACACTGTTACATTAGCAAAAACTGTCATTCCACCCCACCCGCACAGCAATGGTGTTCTCCACACTGTTACATTAGCAAAAACTGTCATTCCACCCCACCCGCACAGCAATGGTGTTCTCCACACTGTTACATTAGCAAAAACTGTCATTCCACCCCACCTGCACCCCACCCGCACAGCAATGGTGTTCTTCACACTGTTACATTAGCAAAAACTGTCATTCCACCCCACCCCACCCGCACAGCAATGGTGTTCTCCACACTATTACATTAGCAAGAACTGTCATTCCACCCCACCCCACCCCACCCGCACAGCAATGGTGTTCTCCACACTGTTACATTAGCAAAAACTGTCATTCCACACCACCCGCACAGCAATGGTGTTCTTCACACTGTTACATTAGCAAAAACTGTCATTCCACCCCACCCGCACAGCAATGGTGTTCTCCACACTGTTACATTAGCAAGAACTGTCACCCCACCCCACCCCACCCGCACAGCAATGGTGTTCTCCACACTGTTACATTAGCAAAAACTGTCACCCCACCCCACCCCACCCGCACAGCAATGGTGTTCTCCACACTGTTACATTAGCAAAAACTGTCATTCCACACCACCCGCACCGCAATGGTGTTCTTCACACTGTTACATTAGCAAAAACTGTCATTCCACCCCACCCGCACAGCAATGGTGTTCTCCACACTGTTACATTAGCAAGAACTGTCATTCCACCCCACCCCACCCCACCCGCACAGCAATGGTGTTCTCCACACTGTTACATTAGCAAAAACTGTCACCCCACCCCACCCCACCCGCACAGCAATGGTGTTCTCCACACTGTTACATTAGCAAAAACTGTCATTCCACCCCACCCGCACAGCAATGGTGTTCTCCACACTGTTACATTAGCAAAAACTGTCACTCCACCCCACCCGCACAGCAATGGTGTTCTCCACACTGTTACATTAGCAAAAACTGTCACCCCACCCCACCCGCACAGCAATGGTGTTCTCCACACTGTTACATTAGCAAAAACTGTCATTCCACCCCATTTTTTTTTTTTTCACCCTCCCATGAAGTGAGAGGAAAACAGAAACTCCCACCCTGGGAGGAGGTGTTCTCACAGTACATTTCAGTTCTGCAGTTTATATTTGTACCTGGGTCTGTGTTCCAGTGCAGGGCGCACAGCTTGTTCTTTGCATACAGTCCTGTTTTAATCAGCAGGCTCTCCGTCCCTTTCACTCTCCGGGGCTCCAGCGCTCCTGCATTCGGAGGTGTTGGAGAATCTCTTCCATTCCTTTTGAAAGCCTCCACTAAGTGTCCTTCCCAAGCATCCGTGGTGTTTGACGGAACTGTCGTCTTCCCTGCTGTCCGAGACGCCTGCCCCGCTGCGAGCAGAGACCTGCTGATGAACTTCATGCCCAAGGTTTTCACAGTTTAATGCCCAGGGGCCCAGTCTTTGCCAGTTTACTCTTTGGAATGCTAGGAGACAGTGCAGGTTACCTCCCACCTGTTACAAGTCAAATGTATGAAAGCTTTCATCCACTTACCAGACATCTAGCTTTTATATTCATCCAGTGGAGAATATCAATAAACAGACAAACACCATCAAGAAAATACATGTCAATATTCATAAAGTATAGTTAATGCAGCAGCCAAAATGTAAATAGTTTTGTGATTATGAGAATTAGGGAAAAAGCAAGTACATTTTTGCATTGTTTTCATACAGAAAATGAATGTGTTCTTTAATAGATATTACACCCTGCTGCTGTACAGGTGTATGGACAAGCGGCAGGCATTGCTACATTAAACTACAGTATATGTATAGGATTCCTTCTGGTTAACTGAAGTTTTGCGGATTTGAAGAAAACGTACCTTCTTTGTTTTTCGGTATTGTAAACCCCTCTCTGTGTGACGAATGTCAAGATATTCTGGATTCTGTGTACTGAGATCTGTCACTATGTCTGCCCACCTGAAAACACATTCAAATCACAAAATAGGATCAAACTAGACTCCAGTACATGTGAGGAAGAATAAAACATGCATCGTGTCATAAAAACATAAGAACGTTTACAAACGAGAGGAGGCCATTCAGCCCATCTTGCTCGTTTGGTTGTTAGTAGCTTATTGATCCCTGAATCTCATCAAGCAGCTTCTTGAAGGATCCCAGGGTGTCAGCTTCAACAACATTACTGGGGAGTCATGACACCTTTGATATGGTAACATGTTCAAAAAATGTGGAAGTTGGTATTAACTAAAAGAATAATAGGGAGTTTAAAAAAAACAATGAGGTTTAAAAAAATATGGGTTCCAGTCAACCTAGAACTCTTAGAATAATTCTCCACATGGCAGTCACCCTCACCAGGGCTTTAGGGGGGTGAATGGGGATTACAGTGGGTTTTTAAAGCTATATAAAAACACATCAACGTACTTTTTGCAGTGTATGGCTGGATGTTTCCTGCTTGGCTCTCCAATAAGTATCCAGTGCTCCACGTCCTTATGTGGGAGGGGACCCCTACACAAAGACAAAGAGACTGAGGTCACAACTGAATTCCAGTAGCCGGTTGTTTAAGTAGGCATCAGGTATAAGCCCTGCTCTCTCACATCTCAACTGGTGTCCCATGCGTTCTGTGTTGTAGTGAAATTAAAAGGGCTGCATTCTTGTCTTGGAAGGTGCATTCAGCAGTGCAGGCTGCACTTGAAAAACATGTTCAGGTCCAGGTGCTCACAGAATGCAATGTGGTCTTCAAGGATGAAGCAATGAACCCAGCCTGTTTGGATATGAAAGTGGCAGGAGGCTACACAGCACACAAGTGGGTCTAAAACACTGGCCGGGTACTTCAGATTTCATTGGTTTGGGTTTCCTGCACTCTGCTAATACTGTATTTATACAGGGTTTTCCGAGGAGCACACAAAACACTGCAATACATATGTATACTTTTCAATGTATGTGCTGATCAATTTCAAGTGTTTTTATCATTCTTGGTTTCTGAACAGATGACTGTGTGGCTGGGCGGAGGTGGCCTGTCACTGCACTCAGTGATGAATTGCGCAGTTTCTTCATGTTTCAATGAAAAGATCCAGTTTGATCAGATACAGATGTTACTCTAAAAGGAGACAAATACAACAGGATTCTGTGCACTACTGAAATGAATACTGAAGCATGGCCCTATTTATAAACAACACGTCCACAGCAAGTGTGCACTGAAAGGAAAGCTTTCATTGAAACTGCACAGAGAGGATTCACAGCAAGTGTGCACTGAAAGGAAGGCTTTCATTGAAACTGAACAGAGAGGATCCACAGCCAGTGTGCACTGAAAGGAAGGCTTTCATTGAAACTGCACAGAGAGGATCCACAGCCAGTGTGCACTGAAAGGAAGGCTTTCATTGAAACTGCACAGAGAGGATCCACAGCCAGTGTGTACTGAAAGGAAGCCTTTCATTGAAACTGCACAGAGAGGATCCACAGCCAGTGTGCACTGAAAGGAAGGCTTTCATTGAAACTGCACAGAGAGGATCCACAGCCAGTGTGCACTGAAAGGAAGGCTTTCATTGAAACTGCACAGAGAGGATCCACAGCCAGTGTGTACTGAAAGGAAGCCTTTCATTGAAACTGCACAGAGAGGATCCACAGCCAGTGTGCACTGAAAGGAAGGCTTTCATTGAAACTGCACAGAGAGGATCCACAGCCAGTGTGCACTGAAAGGAAGGCTTTCATTGAAACTGCACAGAGAGGATTCACAGCCAGTGTGCACTGAAAGGAAGGCTTTCATTGAAACTGCACAGAGAGGATTCACAGCCAGTGTGTACTGAAAGTAAGGCTTTCATTGAAACTGCACTAGAGAGGATCCACAGCCAGTGTGCACTGAAAGGAAGCCTTTCATTGAAACTGCACAGGTGTGATACTGAACAGAGAGGACGGGCAGATCCTACCTGTATGCTTTAGCAGCTTTCAACGGGGTTGCTTCAAATCCCACTGGACAGAAGTAGTGATTCTGACAGTGGTAGATATAAGCCATCGAATCGTCTTGTAGTCCTCGGGTTAATTTCAGTAAAGCTCCTTCAGCTACACACAGAAAGACTTGCGTTATTACACTGCAGTGAGAGGGGTAACATGCCCACACTCAACCAAGCAATTTAATATACAGCATTATTCAACTGTCTTAATGTGAAGAGAAGCCTCTGGTCACTGGATTCAGTTTCTTTAGTATTTCTAGATTTAGCACTATTGAGCATTTATTAGTTATGGGTGAAACCCTAACTAGCCTTGCAAATTGTAAGTAGTGTGGTGTGGAGACAGTTTGTTGCCAGTTTAATTGAGTGCATCAGAAACTACGAGCATAAGATAACTCACACATTGTGATAATGTGGTTTCACCATGTTTAAAGTAAATTGTACATGTACAGTATTTTCAAACATAATACCTAATCAGCAGTTCATTGTTCTCAATATGTTATGATGTGCAAGCCATTCTGTAAAATATACAGCTATCTGAATGTCTGACAGCATGAGAATTAGTGACTTGTACTCATAGACTTACCCGTTTCCCCAGCGGTTCTGTTTTTCCCATGCGGTTTGTATAAAATATATGAACATCCTCGAACACGAAAGTTATCATTGATTTGTCTGAACCACCTGTTAACACAACATTGTTTTAGAAAAGCCTCTTTTAGAACTTCAGATTAGCATTTGTAATTGTTTTCAATAGGATTGGATTGGATAGAGTAAGCAGCTCAACCCACCGCATTAGTGTTGCATTTCCAGTGAAGGGACCAAACTTGATTTCTTCAAAGGGTGGCTGGAAGCCCAAAATAAGCAACGCCTCCTCTTGGGTGATTGGCGGGAGACTAAAAAATACATTTGAACAAGTTGAAAGACTGCTGCTTCAGATCAGTTTGCACACACTGCTTGAGAGTTCATTACTTAACACTGAAGAAAAGGAATCCCCTGCATTGTCCCACCTGATCAACAAGTCAGTTGCAGCCATGTGGAGACATTCACACTGGCTAGAAAACACTGCTGCTTAAACATTCAGGGCTCTGTATTCAACAGAGAATTCATTGTGGCATTATTCTTACCTCCCTGCCCCAAGTGTGCTGTACAAGAAATTCCAGCACGACACCAAAGAGGAAATTCCACAGGAAGTCTTGTACTGGGGACGACTGATGCAATACCTGAGTGCAAAATATTCAAAAGAACATTAAACATCTATATATAATTATTATTTATTTCTTAGCAGACACCCTTATCCAGGGCGACTTACAATTGTTACAAGACATCACATTTATATATATATATATATATATATATATATATATATATATATATATATATATACACAGACGTGCTCAAATTTGTTGGTACCCTTACAGCTCATTGAAATAATGCTTCATTCCTCCTGAAAAGTGATGAAATTAAAAGCTATTTTATCATGTATACTTGCATGTCTTTGGTATGTCATAGAATAAAGCAAAGAAGCTGTGAAAAGAGATGAATTATTGCTTATTCTACAAAGATATTCTAAAATGGCCTGGACACATTTGTTGGTACCCCTTAGAAAAGATAATAAATAATTGGATAGATATTAGTGATATTTCAAACTAATTAGTTTCTTTAATTAGTATCACACATGTCTCCAATATTGTAATCAGTCATTCAGCCTATTTAAATGGAGAAAAGTAGTCACTGTGCTGTTTGGTATCATTGTGTGCACCACACTGAACATGGACCAGAGAAAGGAAAGGAGAGAGTTGTCTGAGGAGATCAGAAAGAAAATAAAAGACAAGCATAGTAAAGGTAAAGGCTACAAGACCATCTCCAAGCAGCTTGATGTTCCTGTGACAACAATTGCAAATATTATTAAGAAGTTTAAGGTTCATGGAACTGTAGCCAACCTCCTTGGGTGCGGCCGCAAGAGGAAAATCGACCCCAGATTGAACAGAATGATAGTGCGAATGGTAGAAAAAGAGCCAAGGATAACTGCCAAAGAGATACAAGCTGAACTCCAAGGTGAAGGTACGTCAGTTTCTGATCGCACCATCCGTCGCTTTTTGAGGGAAAGTGGGCTCCATGGAAGAAGACCCAGGAGGACTCCACTTTTGAAAGAAAAACATAAAAAAGCCAGACTGGAATTTGCTAAAATGCATATTGACAAGCCACAATCCTTCTGGGAGAATGTCCTTTGGACAGATGAGTCAAAACTGGAGCTTTTTGGGAAGTCACATCAGCTCTATGTTCACAGACGAAAAAATGAAGCTTTCAAAGAAAAGAACACCATACCTACAGTGAAACATGGAGGAGGCTTGGTTATGTTTTGGGGCTGCTTTGCTGCGTCTGGCACAGGGTGCCTTGAATCTGTGCAGGGCACAATGAAATCTCAAGACTATCAAGGCATTCTGGAGCGAAACGTACTGCCCAGTGTCAGAAAGCTCTGTCTCAGTCGCAGGTCATGGGTCCTCCAACAGGATAATGACCCAAAACACACAGCTAAAAGCACCCAAGAATGGATAAGAACAAAACATTGGACTATTCTGAAGTGGCCTTCTATGAGTCCTGATCTGAATCCTATCGAACATCTATGGAAAGAGCTGAAACTTGCAGTCTGGAGAAGGCACCCATCAAACCTGAGACAGCTGGAGCAGTTTGCTCAGGTGGGCCAAATTACCTGTTAACAGGTGCAGAAGTCTCATTGAGAGCTACAGAAAACGTTTGATTGCAGTGATTGCCTCTAAAGGTTGTGCAACAAAATATTAGGTTAGCGGTCCCATCATTTTTGTCCATGCCATTTTCATTTGTTTTCTTATTTACAATATTATGTTGAATAAAAAATCAAAAGCAAAGTCTGATTTCTATTAAATATGGAATAAACAATGGTGGATGCCAATTACTTTTGTCAGTTTCATGTTATTTCAGAGAAAATGGTGCATTCTTTGTTTTTTGTGGAGAGGTACCAACAAATTTGAGCACGTCTGTATATATATATATATATATATATATATATATATATATATATATATATATATAAAAGAAAAAAGAAAAGGATATTTCAGGTACTTAAAAAGGTAGAATAATTGATTACAAATCAATTATCAGGACGTTTCGGACTACAAGTCCTTCATCGGTTTATATCAACTTCTTAAAGCACTGTTTTGTTTTTTGTATTCAGCCGATGAAGGACTTGTAGTCCGAAACGTCCTGATAATTGATTTGTAATCAGTTATTCTACCTTTTTAAGTACCTGAAATATCCTTTTCTCTTTTTTCTTTAGATATATATATATAAATGTGCAAATATTGCAATTACTGCTATAATACTGGATGGGTGTTCAAAGAGACACATGGGCTTGCATGCGTGTTTGTCTTTGCAAGCCAAGCCATTACTTTCTTTTAGATAATAAACCCACCATCTTCTTTGATCCAGTACTTTTCTCTGTTTCACTTCTTCCAGTGTTGCCTGCTGGGGAAACTCTTGTAAGTTTCGAC
The DNA here is from genome assembly GCF_902713425.1 of Acipenser ruthenus. Taxonomy (NCBI): domain Eukaryota; kingdom Metazoa; phylum Chordata; class Actinopteri; order Acipenseriformes; family Acipenseridae; genus Acipenser; species Acipenser ruthenus. The sequence continues at coordinate 60,384,834 of NC_081197.1, read as the reverse complement.
TGTGCTTATCAGAGGCCTTTATCTTCCTGGAGCCGGTCTTCTTCAGGTTGCCTGTAGAAAATGAAGGAGCTCTTTATAATCCAATGAAACCTCACAGAATAGAATGCACTGATACAGAGCACAGTTGTAGCCCATTTCTTAGACTGTGTTCAGACTCACCTGTCCAGCTTTTCATTCTTATTAAAACAGCATCAAAGTCTGTGGTGTCGATCTCCCACGCTAGCACAGGCTTTGTGTGACTGGCAGACACGGCTTCCATAGCAGAGTCCCCCTCACAAGTCATACTGGAGCTGCTGTGATCCTGGCCCTCAGCGAGTGACTGTACGAGTGAGGCTGCAGGGGCTGAGTGTTCAGAGGAGTGATAGAGACACGCAGCCTGGTTCACCAAGGCGTAGTCTGAACACACAGTGTAAAACTGTTCCTGGGAGTGTGTCACTGGGCAGGTCAGCGGACGCTGTCCTTCGTTGCTTGATCCTCCAGGTGCAGCCGAAGCACCTCGGCTCAAAGAACCGAGCAAGCCGTGTTCCCCCCCATCTCTGCTCCGGGGCGTCTCCACAGCAGCCTGGCCACCGCTGCCTGAAAGATCTGCGGCTGGACTTCCTGCAGTGTTAGGCATTGAATGAAGCTGGGATGGGAGATGAGAGAAGAGTCGGCTATTAAGGGGATTTTTCAAACCCAGCCACGCAACAGAACACCACCGGCTGAATCTGGAAAAGAAAAAAAAAACTATTCCATGTCAGATATATACAGCACCAATGAAAGCACATTACAACAGAAATACTGTTCACCCAAGTCTGGTATTTCAAGCTAAGGTTTTAGGGTAAATGTCAGACACATAACTAGTCTGAGTGTCAAATACAGTAAGACAGTCAAAGTAGACATGAGTTTGTATTTAAAGTCGTGTTTTTTTATATGAATATTATATTTACAATGAATCAAAAGGCTGTTCATTAAATTGATTATAATTGTGAAAATAATAACACAGCACAATAGTTAAATACCCTTCTGTGCCCTCTACTCCATATATAGGAAACCAGGCATTGCTGGCTACAGTATATAGGTATTGTATTCGTTTACATCAATGTAGATGATTGATATGAGACTCGGTTTTTGTTTGCAGACAGACACCCAAGTTTTACCTGCCGTCAGAGCAACAAAACAACTGGCAAAACACCTGATTTATGTGCCCAGTTTATCGTGAAAGGGCTGGGAACTAAGATCAGTACAGAGTGGAGGGGGGCTGCTGTGTTTCTTAATGAGAAATGCTTTGGCTTTATTATAGAAATTATAATTGTATGCCGCCTATATGTTATTTATTTTCCACGTGATATACTTAGTACTTTTAGAAGAAATTAGCAGTTCAGCTAACAGTAAGTGAGGTGGACGCACTCCGAGGACACCAAAACGATCTGGTCTGAGTGCGGTACCACTGCTACAGATTCATTAGTCACAGAACAGGACGCACGCATAATATATTAACAGTTCAAAGTTGGGCAGTGTCTCTTGTGCTTCTTTATTTTATCACGGAAGACCCACTAGTTTGGAGTGTAGCTGTTTTACAGTTTATAATAATCTAGCATGCAACATCCCACCTAAACAACAGAACAGTGACATAAACGCCATACTTCAAACACCCTTTACTGGTCTTTCCAGATCATGTCATTAAGCTTTGAAAGATTGGCATACATACCTAGTTTTGTACACCTTTGTATGGTCGGTACCACACTTTGCTGTAATGTTCCCTATTTGGTGCATTTTTTTCGCAGAGTTACCGTTAACGCTATTCACCTGGATAATGTGCGGAGCGCTCAGAACAGATACAGCCTACTTAAACATGACAGCTTATATACTATCTGTGATTGATGGCGTGGAAAATGGGGCTATAAAGACCAGTCAAACTCAAGTGAATTATTATCATCACCACCCGAAAAAGAAATTGGTCAGTTTTAGGCCAGTCATTCATTTAGAATAAAAACATGATGTACCTATAAAGAACCAAAACCATAACACAATTTAGCGAAGCATTAAATCATCAATAAAAACCATTATTGAACACATTACCATCATAATAATATGCCATTCTGCGCTGGTATTATAAACCCCTGCTTTTCAGAGCGCGTCTGTTTGGATTAACAAATGACCTGCCATTACAGGCACGAAACACAACTCCACACACAGCGCCTGCGCACTTTATAATAAAGCCACACCAGCCCTTCATTCGGCACTATATACCAGAAAACGATGTCAAATACATTCATACCTCACAGCGTCGTATAAACAAGTTAAACAGGAAACGAGAAGCTGAACATTTCTTAATGCACCCGAACCTTTGAATTCACCATCTTCCTGCTCAGCTGCAGCACCGACTGTACCACTCTGCCAAAGCAAGGGAAACGTAACTAGCATTGAAATCGAAGATTTTAAAATATTGGATCAAAACGATAAAACGTTGTATGTGTGTTGCTTTAAATCTTGGTTTAAATGCAAAAATGATCATGTTGTTGTAGACTAGCGTAACTGAAATGAAATGTAGATGAATTTATATACACGTAAACCCCCACGAAATGATGGTGAGGTCTGAAGAGGAGGAGTTTAACTTCCAGACAGTAAGCGTTGAATACTTTTATAAATGATGCAGCAGCATGTTTCTATGGAGACGAAGATTAATATAGAAATGATGGCCTCAGCTAATACTAGCATTACGAGAAAATGAAAAAACCTCGTAAGTCAGTGATTTTTTTAATTCGTCTTACTGCCTTTAAACCAGTGGTTTTCAAACTTTTCTCTCAAGTACCAGTGTTTCCAACAGGGACCCCAGGTGTACCAGTATCTGCGCAATAAAGCACAACACCACAAACAGGAGGTTCTTAGGCCGATTTTGAGTTCACTGCAAGTTTGGAGGGTAGTTAATTATTACTTACCGAAACATGAATGATTTAGATTCTGGTATAGTAAGCAAATTTGTTCAATTGGCAAACACTGCTGTAGCAGCAAAGGTCATTCAAAATGATCTAGACAGCATTCAGAACAGTGCAGACATAAAAGTTTAAAGTACTGCACGCAGGCAATAAAAATGTGCATTTTAAATATCATATGGGAGATATTGAAATTGAAGAAGGAATCTATGAAAAGGACCTAGGAGTTTATGTTGACTCAGAAATGTCTTCATCTAGACAATGTGGGGAAGCTACAAAAAGGGCCAACAAGATGCTCAGATATATAGTGAAAAGTGTTATATTTAAATCAAGGGAAGTAATGTTAAAACTTTACAATGCATTAATAAGACCTCGTCTAGAATATTGTGTTCAGTTCTGGTCACCTTGCTCCAAAAAAGATATTGCTGCTCTAGAAAGAGTGCAAAGAAGAGCGACCAGAATTATCCCGGGTTTAAAAGGCATGTCGTATGCAGACAGGCTAAAAGAATTGAATCTATTCAGTCTTGAACAAAAAAGACTATGCGGTGATCTGATTCAAGCATTCAGAATCCTAAAAGGTATAGACAATGTCGACCCAGGGGACTTTTTCGACCTGAAAAAAGAAACAAGGATCAGGGGTCACAAATGGAGATCAGATAAAGGGGCATTCTGAACAGAAAATAGGAGGCACTTTTGTTTACACAAAGAATCGTGGGAGTCTGGAACCAACTCCCCAGTAATGTTGTTGAAGCTGACACACTGGGATCCTTCAAGAAGCTGCTTGATCTGGGATCAATAAGCTACTAACAACCAAACGAGCAAGATGGGCTGAATGGCCTCCTCTCGTTTGTAAACTTTCTTATGTTCTTTTCACAAAGGTACCACAAAATGTTCCTGTCAGGACAACTGAGGAAGTGAGCACCTAACAAAAATGCTTTTCACTGCCAAACATTAACTACTTTAGATGTGTAATGACTACAGTGTAGGATACTGACCTTAAGGTTAGGGTTTTGGTGTAGGAAGAGGATTATTCATTGTTTTATTAACAATAATATGATAGCCAATCAGAGTGCAGTGACCTGACAGGAGAATTTTCTGTTACCTTTGTAAGGACAGCATATTTGACAGACTTTTCTCTGAAACAGCACCTCCTACATTTGGGGCAAACTGTCAAAGGGGGAAAATGATCTTTGCCATGTTTATATCACATCTGGTTATGGATCATGTGGCAACTGCCTTCCTACAAAGACCTAATCTTCAACCTTCAACATCCCGGTTTAAACTTTGAGACTGAAGCTAACCAACATCATTGCTTTACCGTTAATTATTATTACCAAGAACTGAGCCACTGCCAAAACCACCTGAACTATTTCAAAGAGCAACAAGTGACTGCAGAAGCAAGAGGCAATCAAGCGCCACTGTTACACAAGGTAATATTTCTTAATGTTACTTGTATTGTGAGTTCCCTTGCCTTGGCTGTATTTCTTAATGTTACTTGTATTGTGAGTTCCCTTGCCTTGGCTGTATTTCTTAATGTTACTTGTATTGTGGGTTCCCTTGCCTTGGCTGTATTTCTTAATGTTACTTGTATTGTGAGTTCCCTTGCCTTGGCTGTATTTCTTAATGTTACTTGTATTGTGAGTTCCCTTGCCTTGGCTGTATTTCTTAATGTTACTTGTATTGTGAGTTCCCTTGCCTTGGCTGTATTTCTTAATGTTACTTGTATTGTGAGTTCCCTTGCCTTCGCTGTATTTCTTAATGTTACTTGTATTGTGGGTTCCCTTGCCTTCACTGTATTTCTTAATGTTACTTGTATTGTGAGTTCCCTTGCCTTGGCTGTATTTCTTAATGTTACTTGTATTGTGAGTTCCCTTGCCTTGGCTGTATTTCTTAATGTTACTTGTATTGTGAGTTCCCTTGCCTTGGCTGTATTTCTTAATGTTACTTGTATTGTGAGTTCCCTTGCCTTGGCTGTATTTCTTAATGTTACTTGTATTGTGGGTTCCCTTGCCTTGGCTGTATTTCTTAATGTTACTTGTATTGTGAGTTCCCTTGCCTTGGCTGTATTTCTTAATGTTACTTGTATTGTGGGTTCCCTTGCCTTGGCTGTATTTATTAATGTTACTTGTATTGTGAGTTTCCTTGCCTTGGCTGTATTTCTTAATGTTACTTGTATTGTGGGTTCCCTTGCCTTCGCTGTATTTCTTAATGTTACTTGTATTGTGAGTTCCCTTGCCTTGGCTGTATTTCTTAATGTTACTTGTATTGTGAGTTCCCTTGCCTTGGCTGTATTTCTTAATGTTACTTGTATTGTGGGTTCCCTTGCCTTGGCTGTATTTCTTAATGTTACTTGTATTGTGAGTTCACTTGCCTTGGCTGTATTTCTTAATGTTACTTGTATTGTGAGTTCCCTTGCCTTCGCTGTATTTCTTAATGTTACTTGTATTGTGGGTTCCCTTGCCTTCGCTGTATTTCTTAATGTTACTTGTATTGTGGGTTCCCTTGCCTTGGCTGTATTTCTTAATGTTACTTGTATTGTGAGTTCACTTGCCTTGGCTGTATTTCTTAATGTTACTTGTATTGTGAGTTCCCTTGTCTTGGCTGTATTTCTTAATGTTACTTGTATTGTGAGTTCCCTTGTCTTGGCTGTATTTCTTAATGTTACTTGTATTGTGAGTTCCCTTGCCTTGGCTGTATTTCTTAATGTTACTTGTATTGTGAGTTCCCTTGCCTTGGCTGTATTTCTTAATGTTACTTGTATTGTGGGTTCCCTTGCCTTGGCTGTATTTCTTAATGTTACTTGTATTGTGAGTTCACTTGCCTTGGCTGTATTTCTTAATGTTACTTGTATTGTGAGTTCCCTTGCCTTCGCTGTATTTCTTAATGTTACTTGTATTGTGAGTTCCCTTGCCTTGGCTGTATTTCTTAATGTTACTTGTATTGTGGGTTCCCTTGCCTTGGCTGTATTTCTTAATGTTACTTGTATTGTGAGTTCCCTTGCCTTGGCTGTATTTCTTAATGTTACTTGTATTGTGAGTTCCCTTGCCTTGGCTGTATTTTTTAATGTTACTTGTATTGTGAGTTCCCTTGCCTTGGCTGTATTTTTTAATGTTACTTGTATTGTGGGTTCCCTTGGCTGTATTTCTTAATGTTACTTGTATTGTGGGTTCCCTTGGCTGTATTTCTGAATGTTACTTGTATTGTGAGTTCCCTTGCCTTGGCTGTATTCTTAAATGGTACTTGTATTGTGAGTTCCCTTGGCTGTATTTCTGAATGTTACTTGTATTGTGGGTTCACTTGCCTTGGCTGTATTTGGACTTGTTTTGCAGCAGATCTGTTGAAATGGCCAAGAAGCTGCTGCTGGTGGATGTAGACTGTGGTGTGGATGATGCTCAGGCATTAATGATGGCCCTGGCTGCCCCCCAGGTTCTGGTGCTGGGGGTGTCCTGCTGCTTTGGGAACGCACCCATCGAGAACGTGTGCAGAAATACACTCAGGGTCCTGAGAGTGTGCAACAGGACGGAGGCAAGTGTGGATGTTCACTTAGAAGTCAATGTTATACTGTTCTTTATCTATACCTGCTATACTTTATCAGTTTGTTCCACAGAGCCTGATTGTTGCCTTGGAACATAAGAAAGTTTACAAACGAGAGGGGGCCATTCGGCCCATCTTGCTCGTTTGGTTGTTAGTAGCTTATTGACCCCAGAATCTCATCAAGCAGCTTCTTGAAGGATCCCAGGGTGTCAGCTTCAACAACATTACTGGGGAGTTGGTTCCAGACCCTCGTAATTATCTGTGTAAAAAAGTACCTCCTATTTTCTGTTCTGAATGCCCCTTTATCTAATCTCCATTTGTGACCCCTGGTCCTTGTTTCTTTTTTCAGGTCGAAAAAGTCCCCTGGGTTAACATTATCTATACCTTTTAGGATTCTGAATGCTTGAATCAGATCACCGCATAGTCTTCTTTGTTCAAGACTGAATAGATTCAATTCTTTGAGCCTGTCTGCATAGGACATGCCTTTTAAACCCAGGATAATTCTGATCGCTCTTCTTTGCACTTTTTCTAAAGCAGCAATATCCTTTTTGTAACGAGGTGACCAGAACTGAAAACAATATTCTAGATGAGGTCTTACTAATTCATTGTAAAGTTTTAACATTACTTCCCTTGATTTAAATTCAACACTTTTCACAATATATCTGAGCATCATCTTGGCCTTTTTTATAGCTTCTCCACATTGTCTAGATGAAGACATTTGAGTCAACATAAAGTCCTAGGTCTTTTTCATAGATTCCTTCTTCAATTTTAGTATCTCCCATAGGATATTTATGATGCACATGTTTATTGTCAGCGTGCAGTACCTTACACTTTTCTCCATTAAATGTCATTTGCCATGGGTCAGCCCAGTTCTGAATGCTGTCTTGAATGACCTTTGCTGCTGCAATAGTGTTTGCCACTCTTCCTATTTTTGTGTCGTCTGCAAATTTAACAAGTTTGCTTACTGTACCAGAATCTAAATCATTAATGTAGATTAGGAATAGCAGAGGACCTAATACTGAGCCCTGTGGTACACCACTGGTTACCTCGCTCCATGTTGAGGTTTCTCCTCTAATCAGTACTTTCTGTTTTCTGCATGTTAACTGTTCCCTAATCCATGTGCATGCATTTCCTTTAATCCCTACTGTGTTCAGTTTGAGAATTAATCTTTTATGCGGGACTTTGTCAAATGATCCATTAAAAAATGATCCATTGTCAATGATGTGAATGTCTCCGTTAGATTCCCTTGTGATTTGTGACTGATGGATGTGAATGTCCATTAGGTTCCTGTGTGATTTGTGACTGATGGATGTGAATGTCTCTGTTAGATTCCTGTGTTTCGTGGAGCAGCCTCCTCACTCGTAGGAACTCGAGAAAGCCTTCCCGTCGATCACTTCGGGACAGACGGACTAGGCGACGCTCCAGATGAGACAGACACAGGGACGGAGTGTGTGCAGAAAGAGCATGCAGTCAGCGCCCTGATCAGAATAGTGTGTGAGCACGAGGGCCAGGTAGGAGCTGCCAAGATCATCAACTTCAACCTGTGTGTGTTTATCCAGGGTCAAGTAGCTTATTGACAAGGTTGCTGATACAAGGACAGACAGCAAGTGGCTGTAAGCATAGCAGAAATACAATGAAATAAACACACACTCTCACTCAAACACTCTGAGCCACTCTCACACCCTCACTCGCTCTGAGACACACTCTCACACACACTCCGAGACACACACTGGCATTTACAGAACAGCACAACAGCTTGTTTGCTTCCATGAGCAAACCGATATCCAAACATCCCATTTTTAAACACAGCAGCACTGACTATCGTGCAAAAAGAAACACACTTATGCTGTCTTTGACTAAACCCATAAACACCTTATAATATCCAAAACTATACTCCAGGACTTTTTTTACATAAGAAACTAACTCCTGTGTCAGAATTTGAACCCTGTGATGAAAGCCAAAACAAATACCTGGAGACACTATTCAATACTGGGAAATGCAGTGGGACCTCTTGTGGTGATCGTTTATTACTACAGAGCCTGGATGACAGCAGAGAGGCCAGCTTCTCTTATGCACTTAGCATACCTATTATAATACACTGCACCCTGCAGGTTTCTCTAGTTGCTGTCGGTCCCTTGACTAACCTGGCCCTTGCTGTACGAATGGACCCAACTTTCCCTCAGAAACTCAAGGACCTGTATATTATGGGAGGGAACATGGAAGGTAAGGAATACATTGCTCTGCAGGTAGAGTTAGGAGATGCTGTGTGTAACGCAGGGATTGCTCTGCAGGTAGAGTTACAGAGGCTGTGTGTAACGCAGGGATTGCTCTGCAGGTAGAGTTAGAGATGCTGTGTGTAACGCAGGGCTTGCTCTGCAGGTAGAGTTAGAGATGCTGTGTGTAACGCAGGGATTGCTCTGCAGGTATAGTTACAGAGGCTGTGTGTAACGCAGAGATTGCTCTGCAGGTAGAGTTACAGTGGCTGTGTGTAACGCAGGGATTGCTCTGCAGGTAAAGGGAACAGGACTGTCTGCGGAGAGTTCAATTTCGTGATGGACCCGGAAGCTGCTCATGTCGTTCTCAATGAGTTTTCCTGCCCTATGTACATTGCCAGCTGGGACTTCACTTGTCGTAACAAGTTGCCATGGGTAAGTGGGCACTTCCTATTATGCTGACACACACACACTAACAACTCATATCTGACCAAAGCATTTCTTGTACAAGTCGGATCATTTGCAAAGCTCTGATAATATGAGCTAACTTTCCTGCTTTACCCCACCTCCTAACACAAACAAAACCAGATTAAATAAGTCAGTGCCATTGTCCCTCCCCTCTTATGGGAACTCCAGTCTGTGTATGGGTCTGCAGCGCAGCGTTTTCCTGTTCTGAGCCCAGTGCACTCCTGTACCTGCACCCACAAAACTATTCCAGCTGACAGCTTTCAAAGGGAGGGACGGACACCAGCCAACAGCTTCCAGAGGGAGGGGAGGACACCAGCTGACAGATTCCAGAGAGAGGGGCGGACACCAGCCGACAGCTTCCAAAGGGAGGGGCAGACAATCACTGCAACACACTACTGATCACAATGTGCTCAATGGAAACACAGCTACATCCCGAGACCTCTGAGCCCCATTCACAGTATATTAACCACAGCTACATCCCGAGACCTCTGAGCCCCATTCACAGTATATTAAACACAGCTACATCCCGAGACCTCTGAGCCCCATTCACAGTATTTTAAACACAGCTACATCCCGAGACCTCTGAGCCCCATTCACAGTATATTAACCACAGCTACATCCCGAGACCTCTGAGCCCCATTCACAGCTATATCCTTGAGACCTGGTGCCTCTTACTTCACCTCTGAGCCCCATTCACAGTATATTGTTCCTGTGGTTTGGCCACAGTGCTGTACACTGGACTCTATGCAACATCTAACAATTGGAGTATCCAAGGTTAGCACCCAGAAATGCAACAATACTGCAAATTCATTTTAGATTGGGACAATAAAAAGTGATCACTTGAAGCTTGTCTACAGGTTCCTTATGTAGGGTGTACTTGAAACCTGGCTTCATTAACAGCAGCTCTTCAGCTAAGATGTGACGATGTCTTCCATGAATAACCCAGATGTTTGTAATAAAAATGCAGGACATGGTCACATCTGGGAAGAGTAGTGCCTGCTCCTTCACCACAGAAACCAGAGTGCCGTGGGTTCAGGTGGGATGGGTACAGCATTGAAAATGAACACAGAAACCAGAGTGTCGGGGGTTCAGGTGGGATAGGTACAGCATTGAAAATGAACCTGCAGAATGATCTTCAGATGAACACAGAAACCAGAGTGCCAGGGGTTCAGGTGGGATAGGTACAGCATTGAAAATGAACACAGAAACCAGAGTGCCGGGGGTTCAGGTGGGATGGGTACAGCATTGAAAATGAACCTGCAGAATGATCTTCAGATGAACACAGAAACCAGAGTGCCGGGGGTTCAGGTGGGATGGGTACAGCATGTCAGTGAAAATGAACCTGCAGAATGATCTTCAGATGAACACAGAAACCAGAGTGCCGGGGGTTCGGGTGGGATGGGTACAGCATTGAAAATGAACCTGCAGAATGATCTTTAGCTGAACACAGAATCCTGTGCAATGTTAAACTTTGGTGACAATGTTTCACACACAGGAATTCTTTGATGAATGGGTGAGCCAGGACGGTGACAAGGCTGCCTTTATGAAGAGGATCACGTCTAAGTGCAGGGCCTATTCCAGAGCCACATCCAGAAAGGATGTGCTGTTCGGAGCTGGCTTTGTGTCCTACGACTCGTATGCCATGGCAGCCGCTATAGACAGCAGTGTAATGAGCGGGAGCATTGAGTGCTCTGTCAGTGTGGAGCTGCGAGGAGAACTTACCAGAGGCATGATGATCCTGGATCCCAGTCACACCCTGAACAAGAAGCACAAGGCCTTCCTCATGAAGGAGTGGGACATGAACAAGTTCACACAGCTGCTCACGGCTGCTTTAAAGCAGAGCTGCTGAATCACCACCCAGGACACCCTGCACAACACAAAGCATTACTGTACCTTTAAATAAAGCAGAGCTGCTGAATCACCACCCAGGACACCCTGCACAACACAAAGCATTACTCTACCTTTAAATAAAGCAGAGCTGCTGAATCAACACCCAGGACACCCTGCACAACACAAAGCATTACTGTACCTTTAAATAAAGCAGAGCTGCTGAATCACCACCCAGGACACCCTGCACAACACAAAACCGTTAAATAAAATCAGATTCTCCTTTACCATAACGTGTGTGTGTGTTTCATCAAAATGAGACCTCTGAAACCATGGCAACACCTCTGAGGTAAGACTCACTGGAATCAGTGTTAGTTCAGTGAATCCTCAGACACATGGACCGAGTCAGTGCTGTAAAAGCTGGCTGTTCAGGTGGGACTCTGCCATTACAACACCAGGTGGGTCTGATAGGCCATGGATCTGAATGCAGCTTCAGCACTTTCACTGATACTTCATTCAACAGCCACAAGGTTAAGGATAGAGACCAATCTCTTACTAAAATCAGAAGACAGAACCACATCTTTAACAGAGTCCTTAAAGAGTTTCCACTCTTCAGGTCAGCTGACTTCAAACACACACAATGTTCTAAACGTTTCCAAACCATGAACACCGAGGTTCAGCACTACAAGGAAGCTGCTACTTACGATTAGGGCTGTATTTTTGTTCACATTAAAAAAAAAATACCTAAAAATAATTATTTCAAGGTATTTCACGATTAAACATGTATAAAAATAGAAAAAAGATAATGTTGCATATTTAAATGCTTACCTGAAAAACTACATGCTAAATTGGAGAATATTTTAAAAGACATTCTATTTTCACCATCTGTGAATTATCAAAAGTGAAAACAAATAGATAAATAACACATGAAATGTCCCCTTGTACCGGACAGAGCAATCTTTAGCAGACATATTTCACATCTTTGATGCAGCTAGTGTCTTTTTCCTTGAAGACATTTGAAAGAAATTGTGCTGCTCTATGCAGTGTGTGTTCAATCATTTACTGGAAGCACACCGAACCGGCTGCCAGGTTCCTAATGCAGTGTCACAGGGAGTGTGTCATTCAGGAAGCACACCGAACCGGCTGCCAGGTTCCTAATGCAGTGTCACAGGGAGTGTGTCATTCAGGAAGCACACCGAACCGGCTGCCAGGTTCCTAATGCAGTGTCACAGGGAGTGTGTCATTCAGGAAGCACACCGAACCGGCTGCCAGGTTCCTAATGCAGTGTCACAGGGAGTGTGTCATTCAGGAAGCACACCGAACCGGCTGCCAGGTTCCTAGTGCAGTGTCACAGGGAGTGTGTCAATCAGGAAGCACACCGAACCGGCTGCCAGGTTCCTAATGCAGTGTCACAGGGAGTGTGTCATTCAGGAAGCACACCGAACCGGCTGCCAGGTTCCTAATGCAGTGTCACAGGGAGTGTGTCATTCAGGAAGCACACCGAACCGGCTGCCAGGTTCCTAATGCAGTGTCACAGGGAGTGTGTCATTCAGGAAGCACACCGAACCGGCTGCCAGGTTCCTAATGCAGTGTCACAGGGAGTGTGTCAGTAAGGCAAATGTTTGCTGTATTTATTTAAGTGATAAAAATATGGGAAATGGGAATTTGAACAGGGAACTAACTATATATTAGACACAATGGGTACAATGTACTTAAATTGTGAAATCTGTGATAACCGTGAAAAACACAGCCTTACTTGTACTATAAATAGGAAATTTAACAATTAAAAGAGGAAAACTTTTTTTGAAAACATTTATTTAATTTAAAAAGTACAACCCAGAGTTGTCCTTTTAATGAGAAATCCACCCAACCCCTTGAGCCCTTCAAGAGGTCCAGGAGGACTTCAGTGCAAACTGTTAAAATGCCCCGAGGCAGCAGAGACACAAAGCCCCAAGCACGCGAAGACAAAGACTGGTAACATGGCCAATCCGCCAGCCTGATAACTCTTAACAACCACGCTATCCAGAACCCATTAACAGCTTCAAATCCAGAGCCACCATGCCAAACACATCACTGCAACCCTTAAACCAAGACCCTCTCTGAATTGTTTAACTTTACACAAAGTGCTTGTTTCAAGAACACATTCTAATACTCCACTCTCCCCCCTTAAAAATGACCAGAAAAAATCATAATTCATTTTAAAAGGGAAATGTTAACATGTACAGAACATCCCTATAAGGGCCACATCATTATTATTATTATTTTTAATAATTAAGTTTTGTGAATTTTTTAAGTTTGGGTTGCTAAAGTTACATTTAAAAATGAGTGAAAAGAACAAGCCTCATCTGTTGAAGTACTAACAACAGTAAACGTTTATTTCATCACCAGAACGGTTAGACTGGAGGGGCTATCGAAGCCAGTTTGGAGCCGTCATTTTCTGGCAGGAAGCATTAATAGTTATTTGTTATAGCGAAGAAATTGTGCATTTAAAATAAAGAAGGTGTTGAATTTGCGTGGCTTGTTTTAAAGCGAGGGGCAGAGTGCGAGCCCCTAGTCTCCGCTGTCAGGGGCAGAGCTGGCGTTGTTGGGCCAAGGTTCGGAGCTCCTCCGGCCCAGTGTGGGGCGCCACATGCTCCAGGGGTTGTAGGTCCTGCCCATGTCGGGGTTCAAGGGTGGGGCAGCACTGTTGCTTCCGATGGGCTCAGGAGGAGGAGTGGAGAAGGGAAGGCCACTTTCCACACTCGTGGACCAGATGGAGCGGCTGAATGGAGTGCTTGAAGACCAGAGGGTGCTGCCATTGCCAAGGACTGACTGCAAAGCAAACACATTTAAATAGAGTTTTACAACAGCTAAATATTGTAATACTAGGACAACAAGATTATTAGAAGACCACACTGTATTTTAGCAAGAAATAGAACTCCTCCCCCCAAAAAAAAACAAACAAACAAAAATGAATCAAAGCATGAGTTTTGTGTGTTGGTAGAATTTTAAACAGGGATACATTCTTGAACAGTGAATGCTACTGACTGTATTATACTGCTGTAACGTGTCTGTAATTTCAGAGGTCAGTCATGGTTTTCCATTTGTAAAAAATGTGTTCATCCAACACTCTTGTTTTTCAATAATTTCACAGCTGCTGAGTGTTCTCTGAACATGGAGTCAGGAGGTCAAACCAAAAGCCAAGACTTCATGTGGGATGGAAATAATACTCTTATTGCAGAGCAGTTTCACCCAATCCAGGTTTCACTTTGAGCTTGATCAGTCCCAGTGTGTATAGGTGTGTACCTCTGGTGAGTGTTATTCAACTCATAGTAAATGCAGGCATGGATCACAGTGCTATGCAATGGGAGCCTCATGTCCCTCCCTGGATGCTGTATACAATAGTAACGTTCTTGAAGGAGGCAGGCTTACTGCTGTGGGGGCTGTGGAGGAGCCCGAGCTGGGCGGCCAGGCAGGCAGAGGATCACTGGCTGGAGGGTCCCATATGGAGGCCACAGGCATGGGGTATCCAAGCCAGGTCTGCTGTGCTTCTGGACTGCTGTAGGGCTTGGGAAACCCAATACCACTAAACACCTCTGAGTAAAAACAAATACACACAGGTTTACAGAATCGTAATGCAGACTAAAAACACAGGATCACAGAGCGTCGTAATGTAGACTAAACACAGGCTCACAGATTATTATTATTATTATTATTATTATTATTTGTTTATTTAGCAGGCGCCTTTATCCAAGGCGACTTACAGATGCTAGGGTGTGTGAACTATGCATCAGCTGCAGAGTCACTTACAATTACGTCTCACCCGAAAGACGGAGCACAAGGAGGTTAAGTGACTTGATCAGGGTCACACAATGAGTCAGTGGCTGAGGTGGGATTTGAACCAGGGACCTTTTCTTTAACCACTGGACCACACAGGCTCACAGAGCGTCGTAATGCAGACTAAACACAGGGTCACAGAGCGTCGTAATGCAGACTAAACACAGGATCACAGAGACTGCATCAATGAACTACCAATTATTATTATTTCTTTATTGTTCTTAACCCTACATGCACCCCTTCTACCTCCCAGTATAAGCCCCAAAGCTCACCTCCAGTGAGGTTGAAGGAGTTGCTGGATCCGAAAGCTGAGAAAGAGTTCAGTGCAAAGTTGTTTGGGCTGTTGGGGTTGCCGACGGGACTCCATAAAGCAGAACTATTTCAAACAATGTAAAATATATTATTCAAGAAACAATCAAATACAAATATGAAGTCACAATAAACACACTGTTCACAGACTTCAACAGGGTGAGGCAAATGTGTGATCCGATCTGGATACAAAGCACACAGCTTGGTGCACATTGGATTCCTATTCCATTAACAAGATGTTAAGTCTCACCGCCTCCCACAAAGCATAGTACAAACTGTAGGATGGTACTGCCTGTCTAAGACAATGGAGGCAGATCCCAGGATCCAGGGCTGGCTGTAGTTTCTCTTACCTGTCAGAACCATCACTCTCAAAGGGAATGTTCATACTGCCAGCGGTGTCTCTCTTGCTGGATGAACCCTTGGAGGGACCGCTGCCCCCTGCAAACACATTGCAGACAGTTTAAAAGAAAGAAATCCCAGTCCACTAAACATGCTGGTTTTAAAAGACTCGCAGCACAGTGTGTTACCTGCACTCTTTAGAGACTCGCAGCACAGTGTGTTACCTGCACTCTTTAGAGACTCACAGCACAGTGTGTTACCTGCACTCTTTAGAGACTCACAGCACAGTGTGTTACCTGCACTCTTTAGAGACTCACAGCACAGTGTGTTACCTGCACTCTTTAGAGACTCACAGCACAGTGTGTTACCTGGACTCTTGTCATAACCAGCAGCTACAGCTGCAAAGGTCGGGTTCCCGTTTTTGCCCGGCAAAGAAGTAGATTTTGTTAACTTGGGTTTGGTTCCATTTGGCTTCTTCACAGAATTCTCACTGCAAGACAGGAAAATAATAATAAAAAATAACCCTAATATTTATAATAAATCACCCCTGGTGACATAGTTCAAGGGGGAAGGTGCATCCGATTATGAAAAGGGAGAAATTAGTTGAGGAAGACATGAAGTATCATTAAGCGCTCCTGAGATGGGACGGGTTAAATCAGATTTGTGCATTTTTATTGGATGCTCCACGTAACAGATGACCACGGGAGTGTTTACACTGGGGGGGGGGGGGGGGGTTCCACAGCTGACTTTTAGATCGGCTTTGGAGTAAAACCATTCAAACTTTACAGCTCAGCACTCCTGACGAGCGGATCTCTCCCGCGGTGCAGTTTGCATTTGAAACGCGTCACGAGCGCTCTTGTCAATGCCCCTGCTGTCAAGGGATCCTGGATATCACCTTTGGTTTCTATACCTTTGTGGGAGCTGCTAAAATCAGCCCTACTCAAAACTGAAATTAATCTCATTTATTGGGGGGTTGTATTAATCCGACAAGCCTAAACTGTGCAATAACAGATAATAGATACATGTTACAAGTGCTGTGTCATCACAAACCCAAGCAGGTTTCACTGAGGAAAACACTGACCTTTATACATGGCGTTGCTGTAGACAGGGCACAGAGACACGCCCCCTTGATCACATGACACTCACTGACACAGGATACAGAGACACGCCCCTTAGGGCACAGAGACACATCCCCGTGATCACATGACACTCGCTGACACAGCAGAGAGACACACCCCCTTGATAACATGACACTCACTGACACAAGATACAGAGACACGCCCCCTTGATCACATGACACAGGCCACAGAGACACGCCCCCTTGATCACATGACACACGCACCCTTGATCACATGACACAGACACACCCCAGTCTTCTGACGGGGGCCTTTGATCACATGACACTGAGGGCACAGAGAGACATGCTCACCTGCTGGCATTGACAATGCTGCTGTAGGAGCCACGGGAGAAGGTCAATGTTGGCGGGGGTGGGGATGAAGTTCCCGACATGGAGGAAACGGGCCTTTTTAGAAAAGCATCGGCATTCATGGTCTGCATGGAGATCTGGTGAAGGCTGTCTGTGGCTTTAAAAAAAAGAAACAAGCAAACACACATACATGCAGCTGTGTGTCAACTTCTCCTCCCTAGACAGGCATCTAATGGATATAAACATATACATTCTGTACATTTCCATAAGACAGCACCAACACATTCATCAGCAATGGGTTTAACCCTTTGCGGTCCTATGTCAGACCTGGTCCGACATTGCAGTTTTCCCTTTCCGGTCCAATGTCGTTCCCTGTCCGACATCATCAAAATGACGTAAAAAACAGGTCTCTAGTCGTTTTTTCTCCGAAAAAAGCCGAGAAAACCATTCAATGGCCGAGTGAGACCGATAGGAGCCGAGCGAAGCAAAAAAAAAAATTAAATGAAAGGGGCGTATCTCATGAATACAGATAGCCCCGGCACCACATAGATAACACGGACATAAACAAACAAGATAGCTGCTTCTGCATCCAGCGCTCAAAGAATATCACAGACATTTGCAGAGCTTTTTGAGATGTTATAGTAATAAAATAATGACTTGGATCACATTATTGAGGAGTTTGGTGATAAAACAAGTGATCAGGAGATGATTTATCGGTATGCACGACTATGAAGAGGTATGTGAAAAATACAGTGAACAAGGGGTGGGGCGGGGCTGGAGATGCAGTACTGAGTGTCCTGTTGATATGCAGTGAGTTTTAAACCTGTTTTACTGTGAAAAAAATACTTTTAAACAGCGCGTCGAAAATAAACTGCGTGCGAAAATAAATTGGACCCGACGCGCTTGAGACGCGCTGAATAAATGGACCGCTAAGGGTTAATAAAGCCTGCTTTTGGCCCATGCCTGGAAATATGAGCTTCATTAATTTCATTTTTCATGGCCGCCATTGGGCAATCCTTGTGCACATTCCTGCTCTGCACACGGACCCCGTCACGGCTCAGCTTGTACTTACAGCTGCCGGCCTCATGAAGCGGAACGAAATCCCATTCCGGTGGAGGAGAGTCCTTTTCCCCCTCGGAGCTGCTGCTGTTTCCCAGCTCCTGAACACAACCGTTAGAAAGGAATTTCACAGTTGGTCTGCAATCTTCAAGCTTTCCACAGGAGGCTGGAAAGAATAAACGTGCAACTGTTTTAGAGTATATACAGTGCCAGCAACATTAAATTACTTTTTAATTGTTTTACTTATTCCTTAGCAACCATCGATGATGAGCGTTTCTCATTGGGTCTTGACTACTCACATGACCCGCCCATCTTGCTCGTTTGTTTGTTAGTAGCTTATTGATCTCAGAATCTCATCAAGCAGCTTCTTGAAGGATCCCAGGGTGTCAGCTTCAACAACATTACTGGAGAGTTGGTTCCAGACCCTCACAATTCTCTGTGTAACAAAGTGCCTCCTATTTTCTGTTCTGAATGCCCCTTTATCTAATCTCCATTTGTGACTCCTGGTCCTTGTTTCTTTTTTCAGGTCAAAAAAGTCCCCTGGGTCGACATTGTCTATGCCTTTTAGGATTTTGAATGCTTGAATCAGATGTCAGGACTGCCCAGTCCCTGACCACATTCCGGCGCCTCCTTAAGACTCACCTCTACAAACAGCACCTGTAGAACTCCTCTGTTGTATCCTGGGACACTATCACCCTTCATTTAAATATGCTTTATTTTGCTCTTATCTGCCCCCTATTTTACTGCATTTAATCCTGTACCTCAGAATATTGTAATCTGCCAAGTGTTTAATCTGTAGTATTTTGTACTTAATCATATCCTGATGTAACTATCACTATTTAATCATATCCTGATGTAACTTTCACTATTATCTGCTGTATTATTGAATTGTGGTTTGTCACACTTGAGAATTATTGTATTTCTTGTTCTTATTGTATGACTTATATTGTAACACTTGAATGTATTTGTATTTGCTTGCGATTGTAAGTCGCCCTGGATAAGGGCATCTGCTAAGAAATAAATAATAATAATAATAATAATAATAACACCGCGTAGACTTCTTTATTCAAGACTGAATAGATCAATTATTTTAGCTTGTCTGCATACAACATGCCTTTTAAACCCGTGATAATTCTGGTCGCTCTTCTTTGCACTCTTTCTAGAGCAGCAATATCCTTTTTGTAACGAGGTGACCAGAACTGAACACAATATTCTAGATGAGGTGTTACTAATGCATTGTAAAGTTTTAACATTACTTCCCTTGATTTAAATTCAACAATTTTCACTACATATCCGCATCTTGTTGGGTTTTTTTTATAGCTTCCCCACATTGTCTAGATGAAGACATTTCTGAGTCAACATAAACTCCTAGATCTTTTTCATAGATTCCTTCTTCAATTTCAGTATCTCCCATATGATATTTATAATGCACATTTCTATTGCCTGCTTGCAGCACCATACACTTCTCTGTTAAATGTCATTTATTTTCTTACGGAATTTTGAACGTCAAGTGAAAAAAGGGATTTGATAATGCCAAGGGGTTCATTTGTAAAAAAAAAAAAAAAAGAAATTGTGAAAAGTGGCATTGCACACAGAGTGTCGAGTGTCAAAGAGGGATTGTTTTGTTATTATTATTTATTGTTGCCTGGTTATTCTCGCCCTCGACCTGTCAGAAACCACTTCTAGGCGGGCATTACAGTACTTTTCAATAGGCCTATTGGGGCAGGGGCATTTTAGAAACAAATATGCGATATGTTTGAAGTACACTGGAATTCTGAGTGCTTTGAAGCTGTGAATTATATAAAATGATGAAGTCTAACAAACTGAAACAAGTATTATTTACATTTGAATATCATGACTATTATTTACCGTACCTTAACGTTAGTATATGTAGGTGCATATGATTACATGATGCATCTATATATACTCACTTTAAGAAGCGGTTGCTACTGTAGCATTCATGTGATGTTCTGGACCCTGCACTGAATCATCACCGCCTAGGGCCCCACACAGCCCAAGGCCAGCCCTGCCTGTCTTCTAAATGAAATCAAATCCAATGCAATGTTTTTACAGATATGCCAATTCCAAAGCATCCTATACATGTATTCTTTTTTTTTTCTTTCACTGTAGTTTGCAAACCTATAGAGTGGATTAAAGTCACAAGTGGCCGAGCATTTGTATAAAGTACTTCTATCTCTGTCTTGTCCTGTTTCTTTTCACTGAATTGTAACCTGCTCAAGCTATGCAGCGTTCATTCTAGATCGGTTGTACAATAAGCACCTCTTTGTTTGTGTAGATGTCTCGTTTTGGGGCCCCCTGCTCGCGGTGGCTGCTGCATCAAGGTTTTCAAGGTGAAGCTCTTGCGCTGCTTGTTTTCCAGGGGGGTTGTATATGGCAACTCCAAACAACTATGAAGTAAATAATGGAACACATGGGCAATCAGACAGCTTATCAGCATTGTAGAAAAACAAAAGGATATGCTAATGATATACAGGAGGCTGTGCGGTCCAGGGGTTAAAGAAAAGAGCTTGTAACCAGGAGGTCCCCAGTTCAAATCCCGGCTCGCTCACTGACTGACCCTGCAACCCTGAGCAAGTCACTGAACCTCCTTGTGCTCCGTCTTTCAGGTGAGATGTTTGTAA
Source organism: Acipenser ruthenus (assembly GCF_902713425.1). Classification (NCBI taxonomy): domain Eukaryota; kingdom Metazoa; phylum Chordata; class Actinopteri; order Acipenseriformes; family Acipenseridae; genus Acipenser; species Acipenser ruthenus. The sequence continues at coordinate 60,364,286 of NC_081197.1, read as the reverse complement.
GTGACTTTGCAGCTGATGCATAGTTTATACACCCTAGTTTCTAAGTCGCCTTGGATAAAGGCGTCTGTTAAAATAAACAAATAATAATAAACAAATAATAATAATAATAATAATAATAATAATAATAATAATAATAATAATAATAATAATAATAGGAATCAATTACCTGGATTTGGCATCGGTTTGGTTTTCCTTCTTTGTATTGCCTAGTTTCTTGTTTTGGAGTTTGATGTGAAATAGATGATTGTCTTCTCTTTCTTTATTAAAAGTGGACGGTCTCACTTTCTTTTTCTCGGGCTCCTGTTGAAAGTGAAACAGCCAAGATGAGTTCATCCACCGATCATGCAGGCAACAGACTTGGATTAAAAAAGGCATCCATTTTATTTGTAAAGCTGCACCTGGATAAGCAAACCACACGTGCAACACAGAGCCGCAATGTAAATCACTGCTGATAAGAGGAGGAGCTACCAGATTAAACCACGGCACACTTCATACTTTAATGAAATGGCAGGTCAACATTTTGGGCAAAAGTAAACCAATGTAAAAGTTGGCACATAATTAGTCAGGAAGTTGTACATGTGATGGTATTGCTAGTTGATCAGGAAGTTGTACATGTGATGGTATTGCTAGTTGATCAGGAAGTTGTATATGTGATGGTATTGCTAGTGGCATGTTCAGGAAGTTGTACATGTGATGGTATTGCTAGCTGATCAGGAAGTTGTACATGTGATGGTATTGCTAGTGGCATGTTCAGGAAGTTGTACATGTGATGGTTTTGCTAGCTGATCAGGAAGTTGTATATGTGATGGTATTGCTAGTGGCATGTTCAGGAAGTTGTACATGTGATGGTTTTGCTAGCTGATCAGGAAGTTGTACATGTGATGGTATTGCTAGTGGCATGTTCAGGAAGTTGTACATGTGATGGTTTTGCTAGCTGATCAGGAAGTTGTACATGTGATGGTATTGCTAGTTGATCAGGAAGTTGTACATGTGATGGTATTGCTAGCTGATCAGGAAGTTGTACATGTGATGGTGTTGCTAGTGGCATGTTCAGGAAGTTGTACATGTGATGGTATTGCTAGTGGCATGTTCAGGAAGTTGTACATGTGATGGTATTGCTAGTGGCATGTTCAGGAAGTTGTACATGTGATGGTATTGCTAGTTGATCAGGAATTTGTACATGTGATGGTATTGCTAGTTGATCAGGAAGATGTACATGTGATGGTATTGCTAGTGGCATGTTCATTCCTCCACTGGGTACCAGAACAAAGGTTTTACAATTTGGAAAGAAAAACCTAACAAAAAGAAAAGCTCTTGTAACCTCTTTTCCACTTGTTTCTGCATCCGGGTTCGATGTTTCCGTGGTGGTTGAAGAGCTGTCGTCATTATCTGCCAGCGTCTCTTTTAATTCGTCTTCCTGCGGCCCTGCCTTTGTTGTTCTCTCCTTTTCTTCACGTTTTTTCTGAGCCTTCGTTTTACGCTGAAGTTTTCCTTTTAAGTGTCAAATACAACAAGATTTAGAAATCAAGGGGCCAGCTGTATCACTTACTGTTTAACGGCTTCTTGTTTCTAACAATACAACGTATTCCTTCGATCACTTAACTCACAGCTTTATGTTCTTGAACTACTAAATCCACCAATGAATTGCCAGATGCTTTAATAACCATACTGTGAAAACGAACCCCATTGTAAACTAGGAATGGGAACAAAACCAAAAGCATACCCGCTACATAATCTAGTGTATGTCAGAAGATCAAATGGGTTGTAAAATGGAATTGTATTAAAGATTGCACCATTTATATAGCCTGAGGTTAAAAACAATGAGGCACTGAAACCGTTCATAAATCACGGGACACCACCTGTAAAGGAACCTGATTAAGAGAATCATAGAATACAGCGGTTTACGAGGGGAAGCACAGAATAAATTGACTAGTGGAATGGAAAAGCGGTTAAAACAATGCCAATCCAATCTCAGAATGGCTGACTTGTACAACATTAAAAGAAGCCAGGGTGAAGTCACTGTACCTTTACTCTGTGCTGCTGGAGACGAGGGCTGTTCTTGGAACACGGGGGATGGTGGTGACTCGGGCCGCTCCAGGTCTTTGTCCATGGCTTCCAGGAGGCTGCTGTAATCAGAGTCCTCAAAACTGTACTTGACTGTGCTGCTCTCTGGCTGTGCTGACGGGGGTTTTGGAGAGCTTTCTTGCTGTTCAGGCGCTGCTGGTTGCTGCAGCTGCTGCTGCTGCTCTGGGAGGCTGGGAGCCGGTTGCTGAAGCTGCTGCTGCTGCTGCTGCTGTGCTTGGTGCTGCTGCCTGGCAGTCCGATGCTTTCTGTTTGTATTCTGATACTGGACTGGATTTGTCTCTGAAGCAGGGCTGCCTGCTTTACTGCTGGCAGACTGTGTTGAGGCTGCTTGCATAGATGTCTTGCTGACATTACTGGAGCTGGTCTTTGATTTGAGAGCTTCACAGTCCCCAGGGTTTCTGTTGCTGTGCAGGGGGGCCTGTGTGCTGCACTGCCTGTGGGTCCCGGCACTGGACCTGGAGGCCCCCCCCCCGCCTGCTCCACACACTGCTCTCGAGCTGGGGTTCGAGGCTCCATATTCATTCAAGCTACAAAACACAAAGGGAAAATGCATCCATGCATTTAAAAACAGGACTAGGACTTGCTTAAGAGCAGCTTGCATGTATGAACTCAGTCATAAGAGCAGAAGAAATTCAAGAACGAGAAAATGACACATTCGGCCCACCTGTGCTCGCTCGCTCGCTCTGGTGCCAGCATGGTCCGTTAGCACTCAGGAGAGTAACAACAAAACCCCCTAATCAGGTTAGCAGGAGAAATAAACCCTCGGGGAATATGTGGCTAAACGCATGCCCTTCCTCCAGGCTAGCTAAAGGTCTTGTGGTAACAGAGGTGGTTATACAGGATTGCTCATGACAGCATCCAGTCTATTCTTGAAGGATCCGATAGTCTCTGCTTCAACAACTCTGTCCGGCAGCCTGTTCCAATGGTTCACCACCCTTTCCGTGAAAAATCCTAACTAAATTCTAACATTGCACCATAAAACTATCATTCTTCTTGTTAGAATCATTTAGCTCAGGGGTTTTCAACCGTTTTTTGAAACTGTACCCCTTCTGTCGGGAGGTTTCAGGTAAAGTACCCTTTACAATTTTCGCTCACTGAATGGTACCACTTTTGCTGAGACAGAAAACCAAACAGCAGGCTTCATTCTTAAAACTTAATTATTTTTGGATGCAAAGAATTAAAAAGGTAGTATTTAGGAATCTCTGGAAACACTCATATACACCTTCTGTTGGGAAAAGTCATTATAAATAATACAAAATAGTCTGCACTGTAAATGTTTCACGTTACTATTTACTTCCAACCTCAGCATAATTGTGTGCCGTTTAAAATGTTTACAGTACCAAAAACATTAACTTCAAGATAAAACTATAATTACTAACTAAAAATGATCCAAAGGGACTCTGTGTAACTTTGTCACTTTGCACTTTCTGACTTTTGTGTTTTCCTTCGTTTTTCTATTGCAAGTAAGAAATGTATCAAACACCGAACACATATTCAACCAGCCGCTATTACTGTTAATAAAATGCAGCCGTGGTAATGTGCAAATGTTACCAATCCTGCAGTTCTTGAGCAAGGCTGCAAAATTGGTACCTTTTGTAAGGTTGACCTTGAGCAAGTGGAAGTTTATAAATATCTGGGTATTTGGCTAGATAGTGCGCTTACTTTTAAGAACATAAGAACATAAAGTTTACAAACGAGAGGAGGCCATTCAGCCCATCTTGTTCGTTTGGTAGTAGCTTATTGATCCCAGAATCTCATCAAGCAGCTTCTTGAAGGATCCCAGGGTTTCAGCTTCAACAACATTACTGGGGAGTTGGTTCGGGACCCTCACAATTCTCTGTGTAAAAAAGCGCCTCCTATTTTCTGTTCTGAATGCCCCTTTATCTAATCTCCATTTGTGACCCCTGGTCCTTGTTTCTTTTTTCAGGTCAAAGAAGTCCCCTGGGACGACATTGTCTATACCTTTTAGGATTTTGAATGTTTGAATCAAATCGCCGCATAGTCTTCTTTGAACCACATATCGTTAAACTACAATCGAAAGTTCGAGCTAGACTTGACTTTCTTTACCGAAATAAATCATGCTTCACATGGCCAGCTAAGTACTTATTGGTACAGATGTGTGTACTACCCATTTTAGATTATGGAGATGTCATTTATAAAGATGCTTCTAATATTGCCCTTAGGAAGCTTGCTGCTTTATATCACTCTGCAGTAAGATTTGTCACTGGTGCTCCCTATCGCTCTCATCACTGTGATCTCTGCACTTTGGTGGGCTGGCCCTCACTTCAACAACGTCGGCTATGTCATTGGTACAGACTCATTTATAAAACACTAATCGGGAAATCACCCCTCTATTTAAGTGAATTGTTGACTATATCGGTCTCCTCTTACAACCTTCGATTCAGCAATTTGATTAGTTTAATTGTCTCTCGTGTTTTTACTGCTGTTGGAGATAACTCATTCCAATATGCAGCTGCTCACGTTTGGAATGAATTACAATCAAGGCTTAAACTCCCTGGTTTTATCTCAGAGGGTGCTTTCTTTTCTAGACTTGAAGCTCTTTTCCCTGTTTCATGTGCTTGTCAGAGCAGACACTGATTTAATTTAATTTTTTATTTTATTTATTTTTTATTTCGTATTGCTGTAATGTCTACAACTGTCTATGTATTGTTGTTTGTTGTATTTATGTTACCTCTTGAACAGGTCGGCATTTTAAATGAGAACTTGTTCTCAATGTCTTTACCTGGTTAAATAAAGGTTTGAATTGAATTGAATTGAATAAACAAAAACCGTCCAAGTAGAAGTATTGAATTGAAGTAGTGAATCTAAACTAGAAGCGATCGCTACAAAGTGAATCTAAACTAGAAGCGATCGCTACAAAGTGAATCTAAACTAGAAGCGATCGCTACAAAGTGAATCTAAACTAGAAGCGATCGCTACAAAGTGACTCTAATAATAAAAAAAAACTTTAATTTTGTATCGCGCCCTTAAAAACAATCAATCATCTCAGAGCGCTTCAATTAATAGTACAGCAAAAAATCAAAAGATTATACATAAAAAAGCATAAGGAAATAAAACAATCATAAAAACGCCTTTCTAAAAAAGTAAGTCTTTAAAAGAATCTAAACTAGAAGTGATCGCTACAAACTGAATCTAAACCAGTAGTGATCGGTCACACCCACACCAAGCACAAAGCACAATCAGTGATAAATATCTAAAATACTATTGATGACAACACACACTTGAAAGTGCCAGGCTTTCTGTGCTCTACCTTTCTGGCATGTTGTTCAATGTTAAAATATTTAAGCTCCGGTATGTGGATAAACTTTTTTTTTTTTTTTTCTCTCTGTAGAATGTGATTTCAGTTACATTAACAATTCTGTCAGGGCAACATGTTGTATAACTTGCACACATTCTTGAATCCTGTGCTGTATGTTCAGCATTTCAACAAAGGAATGGTAGGCTGTTGCTAATGACTGTTTGATTGGCTGTTGCTAATGACTTGTTTGGTTGCCTGTTGCCAATGACTGTTGTTTGATTGGCTGGCTGTTGCCAATGACTGTTGTTTGATTGGCTGGCTGTTGCCAATGACTGTTTGATTGGCTGTGATAAACTTACTTTCCATCGGATGAAATTCCTACGATTCTCCTGAGATCAAATGGCCTCCCCAAATCAAAAGGAGGGTTGGATGCTTCAACAGACAGACGTCTCTTAAACGGCTCCCATATTCCTTGTGCTTCTAAGTAGGCTGTTGCAATCACTAAAAGGAACATGGAACTGCAAATTGAAAAAAAAAAAATGATATGTATTCAACAGAGTCACTCAATATGAATTCTTTGTGGAGCTCATTTATTTATTATGTTTAAACCTGAAGTTTGGCATAATCCAAAACAAGCAAAACAAGACAACGCACTTCAATGTTAATTGAAGGTAAGAGTCCAGACCAGCCTTTGCCCAGCTCCGTACCTCATTACCAGGGAGATGATTATGTACACATGGAGGCCTTTGCCCAGCTCCGTACCTCATTACCAGGGAGATGATTATGTACACGTGGAGGCCTTTGCCCAGCTCCGTACCTCATTACCAGGGAGATGATCATGTACACGTGGAGGCCTTTGCCCAGCTCCGTACCTCATTACCAGGGAGATGATTATGTACACATGGAGGCCTTTGCCCAGCTCCGTACCTCATTACCAGGGAGATGATCATGTACACGTGGAGGCCTTTGCCCAGCTCCGTACCTCATTACCAGGGAGATGATTATGTACACGCAGAGGCCTTTGCCCAGCTCCGTACCTCATTACCAGGGAGATGATCATGTACACGCAGAGGCCTTTGCCCAGCTCCGTACCTCATTACCAGGGAGATGATTATGTACACATGGAGGCCTTTGCCCAGCTCCGTACCTCATTACCAGGGAGATGATTATGTACACGTGGAGGCCTTTGCCCAGCTCCGTACCTCATTACCAGGGAGATGATTATGTACACGTGGAGGCCTTTGCCCAGCTCCGTACCTCATTACCAGGGAGATGATTATGTACACGCGGAGGCCTTTGCCCAGCTCCGTACCTCATTACCAGGGAGATGATTATGTACACGCGGAGGCCTTTGCCCAGCTCCGTACCTCATTACCAGGGAGATGATTATGTACACGTGGAGGCCTTTGCCCAGCTCCGTACCTCATTACCAGGGAGATGATTATGTACACGCGGAGGCCTTTGCCCAGCTCCGTACCTCATTACCAGGGAGATGATTATGTACACGCGGAGGCCTTTGCCCAGCTCCGTACCTCATTACCAGGGAGATGATTATGTACACGTGGAGGCCTTTGCCCAGCTCCGTACCTCATTACCAGGGAGATGATTATGTACACGTGGAGGCCTTTGCCCAGCTCCGTACCTCATTACCAGGGAGATGATCATGTACACGTGGAGGCCTTTGCCCAGCTCCGTACCTCATTACCAGGGAGATGATCATGTACACGTGGAGGCCTTTGCCCAGCTCCGTACCTCATTACCAGGGAGATGATTATGTACACGTGGAGGCCTTTGCCCAGCTCCGTACCTCATTACCAGGGAGATGATTATGTACACGTGGAGGCCTTTGCCCAGCTCCGTACCTCATTACCAGGGAGATGATTATGTACACGTGGAGGCCTTTGCCCAGCTCCGTACCTCATTACCAGGGAGATGATTATGTACACGTGGAGGCCTTTGCCCAGCTCCGTACCTCATTACCAAGGAGATGATTATGTACACATGGAGGCCTTTGCCCAGCTCCGTACCTCATTACCAGGGAGATGATCATGTACACGTGGAGGCCTTTGCCCAGCTCCGTACCTCATTACCAGGGAGATGATCATGTACACGCGGAGGCCTTTGCCCAACTCCGTACCTCATTACCAGGGAGATGATTATGTACACGCAGAGGCCTTTGCCCAGCTCCGTACCTCATCACCAGGGAGATGATTATGTACACGTTGAGCTCCCAGCTCGGCCTGGGCAGGGCTTCAGCACATGCAGCCAGCATGTGATAAGGAAGTGATGCGTTCAGAACAAACACAAACTCAGAGCCTCCTGCTGTAACGAGCTTCAGTTCACGAAGGATTCTTGAAGCAGTGAAATCTGGTGTAAACCTGGAGAAAAGAAAACGTACTGACCATGTGCATTATTTAACACACACACAAATGCATGTTACCTCAAGCAGCTTTACTGTACTGGATGAAAACACTATCAAGTTAAATTTACCAAGACAAAGATATTGTAAGAAGTCTTTGAATTGCCCTCAGAATGGGGAACGCTATGGGCAACTTGCTTTAATGTCATAATAGGGCAGCATTATATCATTGCTTGCGGCTGTTCTAACATTCCTCAGTCTTTTCAAACCCCAATACTCTGCTCTTCTGAGAATGTTCTCTCAGCTGCAGGCAGTATTATATTAGTAACACTGTGCTTGGGTATTACAGTTGAGTGAGGATCATATGCTCCACAGCTTCTGCTATCCTGGAACAGGTGAGTCAAACTTTGGACTTTGCATGTCACATTAGTATAATACCATGCAGTGTGTATCTATAATGACACACATGGGAGAGGTAGATCAAAACAACATTGAAATTGTGACTGCATATTCAAATGTAAAGACACAATGTATAGATTGCCCTTCATTATCTTGTTTGTTTTTTTTTCAATTCAACCCCCCCCCCCCCCCTCCACACACACAATAAAGAATGAATCACTTACATTATGATGATGTCTCTTGAAGCATTTGGTTTAAGTGCAAATTCTTGACAGTTGACAACTTTAAATCCGTATCCCTCACATGCGGATCCACTAATTTCTGGTGATTTGATAAAAACTGGAAGTTGGCCTGTGTTTTCAACTTTGAATGTTCTTCTTAGTGTAAAGTTTGGCTCCTTTGATTTGACTTCTAAGAATAAAAACAAACACATGTAGGTTATTCTTCCTGAGAGCGCAGACAGGTAACAGTAGCAGATCCTGGGACCCGTTCAACCAGCACCAGAGAAGCTCCATCCATCTTCTAATGGGCTGCTCTACACCTCATCTTCTAATGGGCTGCTCTACACCTCATCTTCTAATGGGCTGCTCTACACCTCATCTTCTAATGGGCTGCTCTACACCTCATCTTCTAATGGGCTGCTCTACACCTCATCTTCTAATGGGCTGCTCTACACCGCATCTTCTAATGGGCTGCTCTACACCGCATCTTCTAATGGGCTGCTCTACACCGCATCTTCTAATGGGCTGCTCTACACCGCATCTTCTAATGGGCTGCTCTACACCGCATCTTCTAATGGGCTGCTCTACACCTCATCTTCTAATGGGCTGCTCTACACCTCATCGTCTAATGGGCTGCTCTACACCGCATCTTCTAATGGGCTGCTCTACACCGCATCTTCTAATGGGCTGCTCTACACCTCATCTTCTAATGGGCTGCTCTACACCGCATCTTCTAATGGGCTGCTCTACACCTCATCTTCTAATGGGCTGCTCTACACCTCATCTTCTAATGGGCTGCTCTACACCGCATCTTCTAATGGGCTGCTCTACACCGCATCTTCTAAAGGGCTGCTCTACACCGCATCTTCTAATGGGCTGCTCTACACCGCATCTTCTAAAGGGCTGCTCTACACCGCATCTTCTAATGGAGCTGTGAGTATCACTGTATAGAATTAGAGATTTCTACCTCTAAGAGAACCTCTTGGCATTGGGAGCGTGTTTTCTGTGGGAATATCAACAGCATGGCTCTTTGTGTTTTCTGAGGGAATATCAACAGCATGGCTCTTTGTGTTTTCTGAGGGAATATTAACAGCTTGGCTCTTTGTATTCTGTTTAAAATCTGCCCATAGAGAGGTTATTCTAGTAATAATATCAATTCACTGAACTGTAAGATAACTAGCATGCAATAACTGTACTGTACAAAAATATTTCTACCTTGTGTTATTATTATAGCACTTACATTTCTTAAGGACAAATACACCCATATGGAGACTTTCCTGTCTTCCGGGTGCAGTATGTACTGGACAGTGCATATGCAGTGCAAACAGAAACACACCCATATCATGTGTGAGCTCCCTTTACAGCAGCTTTACCAGACCCCAATTTCCACAACATGTAATACTTACTATCAGAACAGTCTTTCAGCAAAGACTCTGTCATTTTAAACCGTAGGTAACTCCCAGAGCCAGGGGGCTTGCCAGCAACCTTCAGGCTCTCTGTGGTTCCCTGCCCTCGAACAACTACAGAGTCCAGCACTGTCAGATTGTTCCTTGGGGGACAGACACAAAATCAATGTAAATGTACAGTGTGATGCAAGGAAGCTCACCAAAAGACCAATAAGGAACCACTGTAATACTATACACATTGTTACAATACACCTCTATACACATGACACAATACACCTCTAAGTAAGACTACTCATTGAACCAGGGGTGTAAAACTACTCCTTGAACTGGCGGGGGGGGGGGGGGGGGTAAGACTACTCATTGAACCGGGGGGGGGGGGGGGGGGGGGGCGGGCAGCATTTTAAGTCGAATGAGGGGGTTGCATTTTAAGTCGAATGAGGGGGTTGCATTTTAAGTTGAAAAGAACAATGCCGTAATACTCGGTTGAAAATAACAATGCTGCAGAAACAGCGCAGATATTTACCTTACAATAATGAAGGCGGAGACAGTCTTGTTGTGGAGTGGAGTAAACTTTACTGTGAAGGATTTCATTTCCCCAGGCTGAAGGATCATGTTGTAAACAGAGGGACGCGAAGGTCCCTCCACAAACCCACTGCTACTTTTAACTGAGGACGTCTGGAAAATACAATAGAATAGTTTGTTTTATACAAATAGTTTTTTTTAGCAGTACCACTAATATCACAGATAATATTAATAACTTGGGCAAATCTCACCTCGGGAATAAAGTAGCAGCCACTTTATGAGGTGTAGCTGTCATGTGATAATGATGTAGTTCTCATTAAACTCCTATTTTTAGAGGTGTATCTGTCATGTGATAATGATGTAGTTCTCATTAAACTCCTATCTTTAGAGGTGTATCTGTCATGTGATAATGATGTAGTTCTCATTAAACTCCTATCTTTAGGAGGTGTAGCTGTCATGTGATAATGATGTAGTTCTCATTAAACTCCTATCTTTAGAGGTGTAGCTGTCATGTGATAATGATGTAGTTCTCATTAAACTCCTATCTTTAGAGGTGTATCTGTCATGTGATAATGATGTAGTTCTCATTAAACTCCTATCTTTAGGAGGTGTAGCTGTCATGTGATAATGATGTAGTTCTCATTAAACTCCTATCTTTAGGAGGTGTAGCTGTCATGTGATAATGATGTAGTTCTCATTAAAACTCTTATCTTTAGTAATTCATTAGAGAGGATTCAGGTCTGGCTTGTTATCCACTTTCAAGATTTAAACCCATCAGAGAATCAGCTCTTAACATTCAACAGGTATATTTTACAGAGATATCACATAACAAACACAACCATGCATCTTTCTTACCTGGTTTCTATGAACCTGGAACTCCAATGTCTTTGTATCCAAGTTTGTAAACTTCCCCAGATTGAGCCTACAAATCAGAAAAGTCCAAATAAATACAACAGAATAGAACAGAATTCCTATGGTTTTCATTTAGCTAAAATCTGATCATATCAGAAAACCTGCAATCTCTCAGTCTCTGTTTATAAATTCAAAACACAATTCATTCTGCAAGAAACACTAACAATAACCTACAGCTGTTTTAATCTTTCCGTAAGGACACGGGTTCACACTGAAATCTCTGTAAATGAATGATAAAGTGCTTTAATAACTAACCGCTGTGCTAATTGCTCTGCAACAGCTGAAGGGCTGGGATACAAGGATAAAGGAAGGACCTGGACAAACACAGGAACGTCCGCTGGGTTTGAGAGAACAACTTCTTCCCCCTGAAACACATTTTCAAAGGGTTATTTTCACAGGTGGAACTCGAAGCAGCATGCACACATTGTAACCACATGTTCTGAGTTCAGCTGTGGTTTTAATACACTGCATGGGAGGGGACTGGGCTGCTCCCCACCAGACGGGTGGAGATGAGAAGCCATTACAGCATTTCTGGAATGTGCACATTTGTTACACTGCACGCCGCACACTTGCTGTGCTTCTTCAGTTTAAAGACTCTTTAGCTGTACCACAGAGGTTAGCCTTCTGGAATGTACGACACTGCTAGAGCATCACAGGAGCCACTGAATTCTGAATTCCACTGAACAGCAGAGAGAAGGAGGCACTCACAGAAGAGCTGTTTGTGTTTGTAAGAGGGAACATGATTTGACGTGGAGTGTTGATTATTGAGGGCCAGATCATCTGTGCTGTAACTCTGGCATCCACATTCTTCTGAAGATCTGTATCCACCTCAAACACAGCATGAGCCCTGAGGGGTGAAATGCAACACAAAAATGACTGACTGTTTCAAGAAACTCACACATTTGTAAGCAAGTAAAACTTCAGACAGCTACTTATTTACAGCATACACAGCAGCCAGTGTTGAGTAACACACTACATGTACTGTAACACACTACATATCCTGTAACACACTACTGGTTTCTGATTACAGTTTCAGTAGCTTGTAACTGTAGCTACTTTTAGATACATTTTTATTTATTTATTTTTAAATAAGGCTAATGAATAACATGGAAATCCAAAAGGCTTCAACAGTTCAAGCTTTTTATATTGAGGAGGGAGTGAAGGGTTTGATTACTGGATCTGCAAACACTGAGCTGCAGCCTGACCAGTATCTCCGTACAGTGCAAACTGTGCCTGAGAAGTAACTATTTTATTATCCAAGGCGACTTACAGATGCTAGGGTGTGTGAACTATGCATCAGCTGCAGAGTCACTTACAATTACGTCTCACCCGAAAGACGGAGCACAAGGAGGTTAAGTGACTTGCTCAGGGTCACACAATGAGTCAGTGGCTGAGGTGGGATTTGAACCCGGGACCTCCTGGTTACAAGCCCTTTTCTTTAACCACTGGACCACACAGCCTCCTATAAACTGCTCTTACAAACTGTTATTTGTAACAGTAACTACTGTCGTTACATTTTTCTCGAAGCAATAAGTTACTCATAACAAGTTACAATTGAGCTCAAGTCAGTGGTAACGGCTTACTTTTTAAAAGTAACTTCCCCAACACTGACCGCAACTTCTTCCGAGTTTCTTTATGGGACTCTTCTAATAAAGCACAGATTAGACTTACTCGTGCCCCGAGTTCTCTTTCAATTCTCTCCACCTCTTGTGAAAAGTCTGGTGCAAGTCCATGTCTGCATCCCACAGATCTTGTTGCATCACCAGCCCATGCGGTTTCGATTCTCCTGGAATAAGACAGTTCACGGTTTATTTATTTGACAGGCACAGCACTCAACACACACAGGAAAAAACAAAACAAAAGAAAAAAAGCCAATTCCTTTACTGACCTTTAGATAAAAAAGGTAATCCAGCATAACAGTGATCTCCACATTGTAATCTAGCATCAAAATAAATATTTGCTACCTGAAAAGCAAAAGGAAAAAGAATGTATTGTTTAAGAGGTACGGTTTTGTACAAACAAATCTGTAACTGCTAGTGATGAGCGATTATCACTTTTACCAGTCGATCCAATTATCGACTCGATATTTGAAAATAATCCTTATTTCAATAACCAAAATTTCAATAACTTTTTTCAACAACAATTTCAAACCTACAAAACATACAGTATGCATTATATTGAAGTCACTACTAATGCAGCATAACCAATACATAAACAATACCACTTTACAGAAACCACTTTTAAATAAAGAAAAGCACACACAATCTGACAACGCACTCTCATGCTCTCAACTGCCTGAAATCTTCTCTAAAGCTCTAGGGTTGATAATGCTGCAGAACAGAAAAAAAATATAATAATAATAATAATAATAATAATAATAATAATAATAATAATAATAATAATAATAATAATAATAATAATAATAATAATAATAATTACATGGCTGGAAGTTTATTAACTCATTAAATATGATGTAATACAAGACAGAAGGGCAACCTGAAGCAAAATATTGTAAAGATAATTGTTAGTAATTAATAATTACAATTATTTTTATAATCTTTTGTTTCTGGCTGCCATTATTTCTTGTATTACGTTGCATGTATTAAATGAAACATAGTACAAGAAACTGTAATTTGAAACCTTTTTGTTTTATTTAAACACATAAAAGTAATTTCTTAAGCTGCCTAACTGACTAGACTAAAATGAGAAACCGAGTCAACAATAACAGAGACATACAAGTGAAACAATACAAGAACTGGGGAGCTCACTTATAAATACATATTCATATGAACATCCATGAAGCTTCTGTTTGGAGGGGGACTGATCTGACATGGACTGACCCTGTATTTATATCATTTAATATCCGCTGGTTTTCTCTTGCTGAACGAAAAGTCATTAATAAGGTGATTGATGAATGTGTAAACAAAATAAAAAATAGTTTGTATTTATGAACTTACAGTATTTAAACACTCGCTCACCTCCTTTCTCTGACAAGTATTTAATTATTTATTTAATTATTACTTTTTTTTAAATTTAGATGTTGCCAATTATTTTTATTATTTTCTCCCAATTTAGAATGGCCAATTATTTTTTAAGCTCAGCTCACCGCTACCACCCCTGCGCTGACTCGGGAGGGCGAAGACGAACACACGCTGTCCTCCGAAACATGTGCCGTTAGCCAACCGCTTTTTTTCACACTGCGGACTCGCCATGCAGCCACCCAAGAGCTACTGCATCAGAGGACAACGCAGCTCTCGGACAGCTTACAGGCAAGCCCACAGGCGCCTGACTACAGGGGTCGCTGGTGCGCGGTGAGCCGAGGACTCCCTGGCCGACCTAAACCCCCCCGGGTGACGCTTGACCAATTGTGCGCCGCCCCCTGGGAGCTCCCGTCCACGGTTGGCTGTGGAATCGACGTCCAGGCTGTAGAGCGCACCCTGCACTCCACGCGGAGCGCCTTTACCGGATGCACCACTCGAGAGCCTGAGAAGTACTGTAACGAAGAGTTCTCATACGCTACGCTCCTGTATGCTTTTGTTTGTATGCATTATGGGAGCTTTACAGGAGGGCGGGTCTCGCGGTTTCCTTGACTGACAGCAGCTTCAGTGGTTGCCCTAAGCGAATCGCTGGAATCCAAAGTGGCTGACACGCAGAAGTACCTTTTATGATGAGTGACCATAAAGAAGCTGTGAAGTTTTACAGTATAATAATCGATCGAAATTGATTGTGCAGTTTATTAATCGTTCGAAGTCAGTTTCAGTTTTTAATTTAATAAATCGGAAATTAACCTTATTTTCGATTAATCGCTCATCACTAGAAACTGCCCTCCATACTGTTACCCCACTCCTGCGAAACCGTCTGCACAGTTTCAGATCAATCCAACTAAGCATTGACAAGTCATACACCTCACAAGCTTCAATAGAAAGACATGCCCAAACTCCCAAATAAGCCCAAACTCAAGCATGTCTCAACAGCATGTACAGTAAATCAGTGTAAAGCACGCGCTCTGCAATACAGGAAATAAGGCAACACACCTTGGATTTTCTTCTTGGTTCCAAGTCGTCCTTATTACTCTTTAAGCGCTTGTAGTAAAAGCGCACGTCCTCTGTGACAGAACGGATGTGCTGTAGTTTCACCTTCTGTGAGAAGGAACTCTGTATGTTAAAACTCTGATGAACGACTTTCCCCTGAGAAAGACACAGCAATGCTGATATTAGTACACACATGTGTCTTCAAGGACCTCACACAGACAGACAAAGGACTTTAAACAGGTCACACTAAAGGATATGAGCCAGCATATGTTTAACGGTTTGGATGCTATATATATATATATATATATATATAGATATAATTCTAGATTCTGTTTAAAGTGCGGCTCAATTAAATACCCTTCTTGCTCATCTACGATATTATTGTGCAGCCTCAAAAACAACTGAAGGACCAGACTTTTTTATAACACTTGAAGTGACTGTTCACATGACTCCAGGCAGTGAAACAATGATGCTGGTCATTACACTGGCTGACAAGGGAGAACAACCTCCTCAAACACAGCACATATTCAGAGTAAACTTTAATACAAGTACATCAACTTAACAAAAACCATTTTAACAAATCATGCAAGAAGTCTCAAAGCACAGCAGACTCTTCAATGGCATCTGCTGACACCCACAGGACCATGATTATGTGATTACAATTGGAATGTTTCAAGTGCTTGTAAATAATTAACAGTACAGATGCTGTGATGTGTGACATCAAATTATCAGCATGCTGTAGCTCATTCTGAATGAATGTAACATGACACACACACACACACTGGCACTTTGAAGTCTGCTGTAAGCCCATGTCAAAAACAGTGGGGCAGTTTCAGGAGTATCAATGCTGTGTTGTAAGCATAGCCAGTATTTGTATGCAGGTAGATATCCAGCAAACTAAACACAACATATCAGCTTCTGCGGACAAGATCCCTTCAATCTACAAGCAGGTGTTATTAAACCATCTTCCATCCATTCCTAAGAAAGTAAATCTTGAATTTCCAAATACAAATATTCATTGTTCCCTTACCGGAAAGGAAGTTGGAAGAACAATGTGCTTGGGTGAGCTGGTTAGGGTGCCCACAGCGACAACAGCTTTCACTGGTACTGTTAATATCTGTAAAACAGAGACGGGAGAACACTGAGCTGAGGTACATTGCACACACACTGACTCGTATTACACTGCTCCATAAAAACAGGGGCCAGCAAATCATAAAACAAACTGTACCACAAATAGACCTGACACATTACTGTACATATGAAAACACGACTGAACATTTTTGTATGCTAGTTGGTTACGTGACATTTTTATGAAGCCACAATACTGGTATCACCAGCATATTCTCAGATTCAGTCCCAGTTTGTGTATTCAACAGCAACAGCCTGGGGAGGGTCTGTTTCAAAGATCGAAACATTAGATCTGAATTCGAACTCCATATGAACCCAACTGTGGTTTCCCTCCATGGGTTCATTATTCACATTGAGATAATTTGGTGTCTACACAGTACAACAAAGAATGACACATGTGTACCTATCTATATCCACACATATCCACTCACACACTGTACATATGCGTTACCTCATAATCTGTTGTAATTTGTATTGCTCCATCATATGTTCCTTCGAGTTCCTTTGCAGTGAGTGTGACCCTGAACACTGCATAGTAACCTGAAGCCAGTATTACCTGTGAAAATCATCGACACATCATTACAGATTTACCTACAAGTCATTCCCCAAAGGAACCTGCAAACACTGCTGAACGAAGGCAGTTTATTTTACCCACAAACATGACTGGGGCACAACACTTAATCAGTGCGGCAGCAGGCTTATGATTCCCCACTGCATGAACAAACACATTTTACACAGGATAGTTGTTACATGTGTGACAGGCACTGCAAACGCATTCATTTGTGTCAATACTTGCAAGAGGCTTGTGTATTTAGCATTCTTGTAAAGATTATTGTTTCGATCAATACTGTGCAAGGCAAGTCAGTGACCTGCCTACAAGCCAGTTACCTACATGTCCAATAGATCCCTGGCACTTTTCCGTTCATTCATTCCCAATAAAAAGCCAAGACACAAGGCAACAGCTGAAGGAAACCAGCGTAATCCTATGAATCATCTTGTCACCGTGGCATTTCTTTTTCTTTCAACTGAACCAACATCAAATATGAATGGTATTCCAACACAGGTGCTGGAACTGGATTTGCAATTGAATAGAAGACTGAGCGTCAGCAAACTCAGTTCAGTGGCTTCAAAGTGCCGCCTGGGCAGCAGGAAATGGAATTGCTGTCAGTGTGCATTTTGATCCGTGTTACTGTGCAGTTTAGCCAAGGCTTCAGGATCAAGCTAATTGTTCCAAACAAGTATTATTTCTGACCATTAATCAAATCAGATTTGCACATAATCTGACATTAACACAAGGATAATCCTCTGCACAAGCACAGCAATGACAAAGTTCTGCAGAAAACTGCAGCCCCCATAACTGTGAGCTTGCGAGGAATAGGAATACAACGGGTAGAGCAGAGCAGTCTGAATCAATGCCGTGCGTCTGATTCACCAGCACTCTCCTCATACTGCAGTAAGGTAGAAGAGCAGTCTGAATCAACGTTGTGGGTCTGATTCACCAGCACTCTCCTCATACTGCAGTAAGGTAGAAGAGCAGTCTGAATCAACGCTGTGCGTCTGATTTACCAGCACTTTCCTCATACTGCAGTAAGGTAGAAGAGAAGTCTGAATCAACGCTGTGCGTGTGATTCACCAGCACTCTCCTCATACTGCAGTAAGGTAGAAGAGCAGTCTGAATCAACGCTGTGCGTCTGATTTACCAGCACTTTCCTCATACTGCAGTCAGGTAGAAGAGAAGTCTGAATCAACGCTGTGCGTCTGATTCACCAGCACTCTCCTCATAC
Source organism: Acipenser ruthenus (assembly GCF_902713425.1). NCBI lineage: Eukaryota > Metazoa > Chordata > Actinopteri > Acipenseriformes > Acipenseridae > Acipenser > Acipenser ruthenus. Next base: position 60,346,180 of record NC_081197.1, on the reverse strand, counting down.
TGCAGTAAGGTAGAAGAGCAGTCTGAATCAACGTTGTGGGTCTGATTCACCAGCACTCTCCTCATACTGCAGTAAGGTAGAAGAGCAGTCTGAATCAACGCTGTGCGTCTGATTCACCAGCACTCTCCTCATACTGCAGTAAGGTAGAAGAGCAGTCTGAATCAACGTTGTGCATCTGATTCACCAGCACTCTCATACTGCAGTAAGGTAGAAGAGCAGTCTGAATCAACGCCGTGAATCAGATTCACCAGCACTCTCCTCATACTGCAGTAAGGTAGTAGAAGCTGGAGAAAGTCACGCTTTTCAAGTTTTAAAGCTTCTAAAGGTTAAGGAAAGCTCTTAGTTTGGATGCCTGGCTCTCAAGCTGTACTGCATATTAGACTTGCACTTTCTGGGATATTTCACCTGGACATGCTTTGACCACAAGAGCAACAGACTGCTTCAAAGCAAGGCATGCAAACCACGTATCATTTATTCATATGAAAAATAAATAAATAAATAAATAAATAAATAAATAAATACACATTCATAAATCAATGCTTAAGGAACAATTACCTCTCTACTTGGTTTCAAAGAGCAAACAAAACACCCCAATCTCCAAAGAATACAGCAAAGGGGCACTTACTGTTGTTTGGTCTGATAAAGTGCTATTTTGTAGCTGCTGAATTCTGTCCAGGATGGTGGTTTTGTTGCCTTTGTCTGACTTTAGCAGCTCTATCGTCAGACTGTCCCCTATGACATGCCAGGATTTTACTGCCAGCTTTAAAAGAAAAGGAAAACAGAGACATACTGCATAAAGGAATTGGTGCGATAGCAGAAATGCAGGCTAGAAAAACACAAAACAATACAAAAGCCGATGGTACAGTATTGCTTTACCTCAATAGGGTTACTGTTAATGACAGCAAACAGAATGCTGCTGGACTCTGTGACACTCAGTACACTGAAGTCTAGGAACCGTTCTTCCAAGCTTGGTGGAAGGACAAATGGCTGTAAAAGGACAAGCACAGAGAGGAGTATTACTTAGTAACTGCCCTGATTACCTAAAATCCACATCATTAAGAGTCCCCATGACTACCGCAGAGACTCCTTCATCCTGAACCAGAAAGACCCTAGCAGCGACACAACACTGCTGCAGCAGCTGTGGCTACAGGCAGGCTGGGGGCAGCTGGACCTTGGTGGGGGGGTGTGGTACAATATTGCAGGGAGACAGTAATAGAGAACAGCAGCACTTGCCTCTAGAAAGCCTGTATAAGCCCTCACAGGCAGGTGGAATTTGGAAGCGTTGGTGATGAGCAGGATGTTGCTGTCTATGTGAATAGAGGGACGGGCAGGGGTGAAGTGGAGAGAGAATATGTAGCGGGACTCATGAGGAGGAACTAGAATCGGTGCACTGAAGTTCAGCACCTGTGATGAAGAAAAACACATCATTTGTTTGTTTTTTTTGTTTTAAAACAGCAGGGCAATAATTAACTCAGGCGAGAAGCCAAAATAACCAATGCTGTTATTTCAGAAAGAGGTTAAAAACATAAAAGCTGTTAATCTCCGACATGGTAACGTTTTGCATTTATAAACGTTTTGCAATGATAAACTTCAAACCAAATCTATCAGAACGCATGCCTCAGACCAGCACTTACACTGAACATTGATTTCGCCTCTTCTGGCAACGAAACATTATGAATTCGAATGGCAAAGTTGAAAGTGTTGGTCAGGTAGACTGCCCTTTCCACTGGGTCTGTGGGGCTGTCCCTGATGTGGAACAGCGTAGCAGTGTGGTCGAACCCCAGGTACCTAACGACACAGATATCAGCAATATGGGCATTACTGTGGCACTGCTTATTGCATATCATCCTAACACAGATATCAGCAATATGGGCATTACTGTGGCACTGCTTATTGCACATCATCCTAACACAGATATCAGCAATATGGGCATTACTGTGGCACTGCTTATTGCACATCATCCTAACACAGATATCAGCAATATGGGCATTACTGTGGCACTGCTTATTGCATATCATCCTAACACAGATATCAGCAATATGGGCATTACTGTGGCACTGCTTATTGCACATCATCCTAACACAGATATCAGCAATATGGGCATTACTGTGGCACTGCTTATTGCACATCATCCTAACACAGATATCAGCAATATGGGCATTACTGTGGCACTGCTTATTGCATATCATCCTAACACAGATATCAGCAATATGGGCATTACTGTGGCACTGCTTATTGCACATCATCCTAACACAGATATCAGCAATATGGGCATTACTGTGGCACTGCTTATTGCATATCATCCTAACACAGATATCAGCAATATGGGCATTACTGTGGCACTGCTTATTGCATATCATCCTAACACAGATATCAGCAATATGGGCATTACTGTGGCACTGCTTATTGCATATCATCCTAACACAGATATCAGCAATATGGGCATTACTGTGGCACTGCTTATTGCATATCATCCTAACACAGATATCAGCAATATGGGCATTACTGTGGCACTGCTTATTGCATATCATCCTAACACAGATATCATCAATATGGGCATTACTGTGGCACTGCTTAGTGCACATCATCCTAACGACACAGATATCATCAATATGGGCATTACTGTGGCACTGCTTGGTGCACATCATTAGCTCTTCAACACATTTTAAAATAGTTACCATTTCATCAGATGTATCTTTGAAATACAATCAATCAATCAAGATATTTTAATTTGTGTGCCTCTATGTTAAACATACCAGAACATTGGAAAACAAAACACAAGAATAAGAATTAGCAGTTGACTCTCTTCTGTTCCCACAGATTACAAACAGGTACTAGTTGGAAACAGACCAAAAAAGATGACATAAAACATGATTTACCAGACATGATGTATCTCTACGAACAATCACAAACACCTGCCACCTCAAGAGATACAGGCAGCTCAAACACCTGCCACCTCAAGAGATACAGGCAGCTCAAACACCTGCCACCTCAAGAGATACAGGCAGCTCAAACACCAGCCACCTCAAGAGATACAGGCAGCTCAAACACCAGCCACCTCAAGAGATACAGGCAGCTCAAACACCTGCCACATCAAGAGATACAGGTGGATTCTTTGCAAACTGGTAATTTTCCAGGACTTGTCTGTGCATATCTGATTCTTTTGGAAGGTACACAGAACAGCACAGTTGGGATTTGCATACTAAAATATAAACTTACCCTTCTAAAACGTCAGCTTGGTATGGAATTTCAAGTTTTGAGTAACTTTTCTCTTTTGCTTTAACTGTTATTTTTCCAGAAAACTGGGCCGATCTTTTTGCTTTTGAAGCTGCAAAACAAACAGAAGGAATCTTCGTGAATCCGTACGAGAGCTGAACCACATCTGCTGTCTCAATTCATTTTATTATTCCTGATTACTCTCAAAAAGAACAAAAACATACCAAGACGGATCTATGTCTTCAAAGCCTGCATGTAGGTATCCTATAACAATGTGCTTTATATAACACACTGCATGTGCTTGTGAGTGCGCTTCATATAACACACTGCATGTGCTTGTGAGTGCGCTTCATATAACACACTGCATGTGCTTGTGAGTGCGCTTCATATAACACACTGCATGTGCTTGTGAGTGCGCTTCATATAACACACTGCATGTGCTTGTGAGTGCGCTTCATATAACACACTGCATGTGCTTGTGAGTGCGCTTCATATAACACACTGCATGTGCTTGTGAGTGCGCTTCATATAACACACTGCATGTGCTTGTGAGTGTGCTTCATATAACACACTGCATGTGCTTGTGAGTGTGCTTCATATAACACACTGCATGTGCTTGTGGCTCAACACTTCAAAGACTGCAAATGCTGACCTGTGTCAGACAAACAATATTTATAGTTGAAATCCTACTTATTATAACCAGTTACAGATTATTCTTTTGTGAATAAATTAGGTAAAACAAAAGAATCCTGACAAAGCCATGAGTTTATTTTTCAGATTTTGAACGAGACACATTTCAGACTTCAGAAAACAATACAGCATGACTTACCATCAAAACAATACAGCATGACTTACCATCAAAACAATACAGCATGACTTCCCATCAAAACAATAGAGCATGACTTCCCATCAAAACAATAGAGCATGACTTACCATCAAAACAAATACAGCATGACTTCCCATCAAAACAATAGAGCATGACTTCCCATCAAAACAATAGAGCATGACTTCCCATCAAAACAATAGAGCATGACTTCCCATCAAAACAATAGAGCATGACTTCCCATCAAAACAATAGAGCATGACTTCCCATCAAAACAATAGAGCATGACTTCCCATCAAAACAATAGAGCATGACTTCCCATCAAAACAATACAGCATGACTTACCATCAAAACAATACAGCATGACTTCCCATCAAAACAATAGAGCATGACTTCCCATCAAAACAATAGAGCATGACTTACCATCAAAACAATAGAGCATGACTTCCCATCAAAACAACAGAGAATGACTTACCATCAAAACAATAGAGCATGACTTCCCATCAAAACAACAGAGCATGACTTACCATCAAAACTAATACTTGCAACTTTGGTATATTTACTTTCGCCTGCTTTTAATGTTATTGGCTTAAAGTCTATTGTAATAGCTTCATTTGATGGTGTTGGTCTGACACTCTGCAAAACCAGAAACATCAAATCAGTTTTCAATGAACAAGAACAAGAACAAGAACAAGAACAAGAACAAGAACAAGAACAAGAACACCACCACCACCACCACCACATGTCTTTTTAACACCAGCTACTTACTGTTATTGGTACATCTTTTGTTCCTGAATTGAGTAGATGTAGATTTAAGACTTTAGGTTGATCTGTAACAAAACAAAAAAAAAAAAAAAAAAAAAAAAAAAAATCGGTATTACAAACTTGTAAAACAATGTAAAAACTAAAATAAACTAAATAAGGATACTTTACCTTGTGATCTCAATGTACCAAAGTCTAACATTTCTATAGAAGAATAAATTCCAGGCTCTGGAACAAATGAAAATGTGATATTTTAGTGCTTCTCATTAATCAAATACATACAGGAATGCTTTTAATACATCACTTAAGAAATACATTGGGAGTAAAACTGAAACTTTCATACCACCTCATTACCTCACGCACACACACACTGCAGTGTGAATATCTGAATGCAGCCCTACCTGTGCTCACCTCCAGCTGCTCATTCAGCGTGAATATCTGAATGCAGCCCTACCTGTGCTCACCTCCAGCTGCTCATTCAGTGTGAATATCTGAGCTGTGCTCACCTCCAGCTGCTCATTCAGTGTGAATATCTGAATGCAGCCCTAGCTGTGCTCACCTCCAGCTGCTCATTCAGTGTGAATATCTGAATGCAGCCCTACCTGTGCTCACCTCCAGCTGCTCATTCAGCGTGAATATCTGAGCTGTGCTCACCTCCAGCTGCTCATTCAGCGTGAATATCTGAATGCAGCCCTACCTGTGCTCGCCTCCAGCTGCTCATTCAGTGTGAATATCTGAATGCAGCCCTAGCTGTGCTCACCTCCAGCTGCTCATTCAGTGTGAATATCTGAATGCAGCCCTAGCTGTGCTCACCTCCAGCTGCTCATTCAGTGTGAATATCTGAATGCAGCCCTAGCTGTGCTCACCTCCAGCTGCTCATTCAGTGTGAATATCTGAATGCAGCCCTAGCTGTGCTCACCTCCAGCTGCTCATTCAGTGTGAATATCTGAATGCAGCCCTAGCTGTGCTCACCTCCAGCTGCTCATTCAGTGTGAATATCTGAATGCAGCCCTAGCTGTGCTCACCTCCAGCTGCTCATTCAGTGTGAATATCTGAGCTGTGCTCACCTCCAGCTGCTCATTCAGTGTGAATATCTGAATGCAGCCCGAGCTGTGCTCACCTCCAGCTGCTCATTCAGTGTGAATATCTGAGCTGTGCTCACCTCCAGCTGCTCATTCAGTGTGAATATCTGAATGCAGCCCTAGCTGCGCTCACCTCTAGCTGCTCATTCAGTGTGAATATCTGAATGCAGCCCTAGCTGTGCTCACCTCCAGCTGCTCATTCAGTGTGAATATCTGAGCTGTGCTCACCTCCAGCTGCTCATTCAGTGTGAATATCTGAATGCAGCCCTAGCTGTGCTCACCTCCAGCTGCTCATTCAGTGTGAATATCTGAATGCAGCCCTAGCTGTGCTCACCTCCAGCTGCTCATTCAGTGTGAATATCTGAATGCAGCCCTAGCTGTGCTCACCTCCAGCTGCTCATTCAGTGTGAATATCTGAGCTGTGCTCACCTCCAGCTGCTCATTCAGTGTGAATATCTGAATGCAGCCCGAGCTGTGCTCACCTCCAGCTGCTCATTCAGTGTGAATATCTGAGCTGTGCTCACCTCCAGCTGCTCATTCAGTGTGAATATCTGAATGCAGCCCTAGCTGTGCTCACCTCCAGCTGCTCATTCAGTGTGAATATCTGAGCTGTGCTCACCTCCAGCTGCTCATTCAGTGTGAATATCTGAATGCAGCCCGAGCTGTGCTCACCTCCAGCTGCTCATTCAGTGTGAATATCTGAGCTGTGCTCACCTCCAGCTGCTCATTCAGTGTGAATATCTGAATGCAGCCCTAGCTGCGCTCACCTCTAGCTGCTCATTCAGTGTGAATATCTGAATGCAGCCCTAGCTGTGCTCACCTCCAGCTGCTCATTCAGTGTGAATATCTGAGCTGTGCTCACCTCCAGCTGCTCATTCAGTGTGAATATCTGAATGCAGCCCTAGCTGTGCTCACCTCCAGCTGCTCATTCAGTGTGAATATCTGAATGCAGCCCTAGCTGTGCTCACCTCCAGCTGCTCATTCAGTGTGAATATCTGAATGCAGCCCTAGCTGTGCTCACCTCCAGCTGCTCATTCAGTGTGAATATTTGAATGCAGCCCTAGCTGTGCTCACCTCCAGCTGCTCATTCAGTGTGAATATTTGAATGCACCCCTACCTGTTGTCACCTCCACCTCCACCGGCAGTATGATGAACTCTGCATCATCCGAGGCGTTGGTTTTGATTCGAATGAAGGCTGTGTGATTATCAGCGTCTCGTGATGAGAAGCTGGCCCTCATTACACCCTTTGTTTCGAATGGTGGAATTTCCTGTATTGCATTTAAAAGAAAGAGACAGAATTGCATTGGCCTGCGTGAAAACACGTTTCGAACCGAGCGCTGAGCTGCTGCACATGTGAACCAATAGAGTTTACATTGCAGGGATGGCAATGAGACTCCCACTGCATAGCAGTGTGATCCATTGCTGGTTTCACTATGAGTTCAATAAGAGACACCCAAACTTGTTATCTATACACTGGGGCTAATCAAGCTCCTTGTAAAACCTGGAATGGGTGTAACTCCTATGCAATAGGAGACTTCTTTTCTGTATCCCTAAATTTTTTGACCTATTGTTTATCAATTGTACCCCCCTTTTTTCTACACAATTTGAATGTTACCTCATCATGGCAACCAACTTAGCGGAGACTGAAGATCAGCTGTCAGAACAAGAGGTTATCAAGTCCAGCCAGAAAGTCTCTGCCTGCACGCACCAGGCTGACCACTAGGGGGTGCTGAAGTGCTACTGTTTGCCCACACCATCTCCCAGCCCAATCCCCAGGAAGGTAAAGGTCAGTGCAGTGCTTCCTGTGGGCTCTCATTTTAATATGTTAATAGAAACTTGTATGTGGAAACATAATTAACTGGAAATGTAAGTCTGACTTCCATTTAAACGTTTGCGATAATTGTTCTTTATATTCTTTGGGAACATCCTCCTCAAATACAGCCTCTTTACCATAATTTTTAAAACTTTTTTGCAATGTGAAATTGCCAAGAACATACAAAAAACAAAACACACACACAGTATGCACAGACATGTATAACCAATTCACAGTGCTGCACAGTAATGAAAGAGAGTGGGGACACACACACAGACATGTATAACAGATTCACAGTGCTGCACAGTAATGAAAGAGAGTGGGGACACACACACACACACAGTCATGTATAACAGATTCACAGTGCTGCACAGTAATGAAAGAGAGTGGACACACACACACACAGTATGCACAGACATGTATAACAGATTCACAGTGCTGCACAGTAATGAAAGCGAGTGGACACACACAGTCATGTATAACAGATTCACAGTGCTGCACAGTAATGAAAGAGAGTGGGGACACACACACACAGAGTCATGTGTAACAGATTCACAGTGCTGCACAGTAATGAAAGAGAGTGGACACACACACACACAGTCATGTATAACAGATTCACAGTGCTGCACAGTAATGAAAGAGAGTGGACACACACACACACACACACACACACACACACACACACAGTCATGTATAACAGATTCACAGTGCTGCACAGTAATGAAAGAGAGTGGGGACACACACACACAGAGTCATGTGTAACAGATTCACAGTGCTGCACAGTAATGAAAGAGAGTGGACACACACACACACAGTCATGTATAACAGATTCACAGTGCTGCACAGTAATGAAAGAGAGTGGACACACACACACACACACACACACACACACACACACACACACACACAGTCATGTATAACAGATTCACAGTGCTGCACAGTAATGAGAGAGAGTGGACACACACCCATAATCTCCTGGTGCCCCCCTGCTGGCCTGTCGGTAGTTCTAGATGCAGATCACCCCCACTCGAGTACATTTCTACCACCTGAGAGAGAACAAAGCAGGAAACGCACTCTTCATATTTAGCACATTACCAGAGAGATGATCAGAACCAGAAACACACACACAGGCATCCCCAGATTCTGAAACTCTCAGTGAAATAACGACTGCAACGGGACGTGTGGGTCGCATGGCAGCGAATAATGCAGTCCTGCCATTCAGTAAAGAGTGAGGGAATAATGCAGTCCTGCCATTCAGTAAAGAGTGAGGGAAAAATCCATTCAGTAGAGTGAGGGAATAATGCAGTCATGCCATTCAGAAAAGAGTGAGGGAATAATGCAGTCCTGCCATTCAGTAAAGAGTGAGGGAGTAATGCAGTCCTGCCATTCAGTAAAGAGTGATGGAATAATGCAGTCCTGCCATTCGGTATGTAAAGAGTTAGGGAATAATGCAGTCCTGCCATTCAGTAAAGAGTGAGGGAATAATGCAGTCCTACCATTCAGTATGTAAAGAGTGAGGGAATAATGCAGTCCTGCCATTCAGTATGTAAAGAGTGAGGGAATAATGCAGTCCTGCCATTCAGTATGTAAAGAGTGAGGGAATAATGCAGTTATGCCATTCAGTAAAGAGCGAGGGAATAATGCAGTCCTGCCATTCAGTATGTAAAGAGTGGCCTGGGTTACATCAGGCATCACAACCTGGAGATGTTCTTGCCATGTTTCAACACGGGCGTCTCACTAGATGAACCATGCCAGGGATCTCAAACACCACTTCATGGTTTTGTGTACTCTGTGTTTTTATTTTGCACTCTGTGTGAGTGAAACACGCTTCACTGTGCTGAGATACCGTGCAGCACATGGAATCATCTTCATTACACCTGTCACCACAATTACTGTGATGTCTGACAAGCATCAAGCAAAAACAGCACTTCAAACATCCCAAAATGCCCTAAAACGTAATCAAAACAAACCTTCCCAATATCATTTGAACTTACGTTTATTGGAAAGCAGGCATTTTGCCAAGAAAGAATTGCAGTGTGTGTTTGACAATTATTATTTGCATGTTATTTGAACACATTTTGGATGGGATAGGACAACTTCAGAATCACTGAGGAAAATCAGCACCCCCCCCCCCCCCCGCCCCCCTGTTAATCTTACCTGCAATGGTTCACTGTGTGGGTTGTGAATGTTTATTAAAGGGGAAAAACTGCTATTTACAGGAACCCTTGCCCCAATGAAGGGTCGCAATCTGTAAGGGTTAGGTATCCCAACACCAAACACCTGAGGAGCGGGGAAACAAAAAGACAGGCGACTGAGAAACCGCTCACAGTGAAGATCAAGTACTTACGGGCCACTTCAATGCAGCTCTTACCTGGTATGTAAACACTCCATGGTGGGACGTGTTAATAAATAAAGTATTTTCTACATTCCCAACGACTCGGGCGAGAAACACCACGTCAAAAGACGTGTTTCCTCCTGGTGGAATAATCTGTCAGAGAAAAGATGAAATACTTAAAAAGCTAAATCAGTTAATACTTAAGATCAGTGTGTACTTTTCTGAAACATGCAGTAAACCCATCATTAAAACAGATTAACTTGGCTTTATTCAAGACAAACACTCCAAATGAACCAGATTAAACACAGAGAGGAGGCAGCCTTACAACAGGACCTCACAGCGTTTGTGATACGAGATCAACAGAAAGGTTAAGTGCTATTCAGAACACACTGAAGCTGCTGTATTGTGCTGCACGAGACAGCTGATTGCATTCTGGTTACAAGTCAGTGCCTTCTGCATGCAGCCGTGTGACATGTTTAACAATACCATCTCAAACAAGGAGCTGCACAGTGCTAGGAAAGGGGTTTAATCGATACCATCTCAAACAGGGATCTGCACAGTGCTAGGAAAGGGGTTTAATCAATACCATCTCAAACAAGGAGCTGCACAGTGCTAGGAAAGGGGTTTAATCAATACCATCTCAAACAGGGATCTGCACAGTGCTAGGAAAGGGGTTTAATACCATCTCAAACAGGGATCTGCACAGTGCTAGGAAATGGGTTTAATCCCATCTCAAACAGGGATCTGCACAGTGCTAGGGAAGGGGTTTAATCAATACCATCTCAAACAGGGATCTGCACAGTGCTAGGAAAGGGGTTTAATCCCATCTCAAACAGGGATCTGCACAGTGCTAGGGAAGGGGTTTAATCAATACCATCTCAAACAGGGATCTGCACAGTGCTAGGAAATGGGTTTAATCCCATCTCAAACAGGGATCTGCACAGTGCTAGGGAAGGGGTTTAATCAATACCATCTCAAACAGGGATCTGCACAGTGCTAGGAAAGGGGTTTAATCAATACCATCTCAAACAAGGAGCTGCACAGTGCTAGGAAAGGGGTTTAATACCATCTCAAACAGGGATCTGCACAGTGCTAGGAAAGGGGTTTAATCAATACCATCTCAAACAGGGAGCTGCACAGTGCTAGGGAAGGGGTTTAATACCATCTCAAACAGGGAGCTGCACAGTGCTTATGAAAGGGGTTTCAAATTGATGCTAATTTGAAGGCTGCTGTGTAAGGGAGAGAGATGTTTAGACATTATTATTAAAATCTAACAGCTTAGTTCACACCGTCTCCAGTTACTGACCTACAGCAGAGGTATAATCTGCACTAACCCACTAAAAACAGGGGACTCCTGAGAGTTTGGGACAGCCCTTGATGAATGGTCAAAGACAGGTGCACTGCAGTGCAATTTATTACACATCACATGACTACTCATGCTGCTAACCCTATACCCAACTCTCCACTGAATTCCAAGAACTCTGTACACGCAATAGTTATTTGGCAATACTTTGAAAGGTAATTAAGCAAAAAATAAACCACTCGTGTTCAATTAGGAATTCACATATATTTCTGGGGCACAGACATCATAGTTTGCAATGATGTGTGAATATTATATTTCTCATTTTTTACATTTTAACAGGGATTGCATCGTCGCAACATGAAACAAATGAAAGCTACAGAAACAGCCCAGTCCCACACTGTTCTACAGAAACAGCCCGGTCCAGAAAGAGCCCACACTGTTCTACAGAAACAGCCCGGTCCCACACTGTTCTACAGAAACAGCCCGGTCCCACGCTGTTCTACAGAAAGAGCCCGATCCCACGCTGTTCTACAGAAACAGCCCGGTCCCGCGCTGTTCTACAGAAACAGCCCGGTCCCGCGCTGTTCTACAGAAACAGCCCGGTCCCGCACTGTTCTACAGAAACAGCCCGGTCCCACACTGTTCTACAGAAACAGCCCGGTCCAGAAAGAGCCCGGTCCCACACTGTTCTCCAGAAAGAGCCTGGTCCAGAAAGAGCCCGGTCCCACGCTGTTCTACAGAAAGAGCCCGGTCCCACGCTGTTCTACAGAAAGAGCCCGGTCCCACGCTGTTCTACAGAAAGAGCCACGCTGTTCTACAGAAAGAGCCCGGTCCCACGCTGTTCTACAGAAAGAGCCCGGTCCCACGCTGTTCTACAGAAAGAGCCCGGTCCCACGCTGTTCTACAGAAAGAGCCCGGTCCCACACTGTTCTACAGTATTCTTTTCTTATTTATTGAAGCAAGGTGTTGACAAAGCTTAAATAAATAAACACACACATGACACAAGCAAACAAAAAGCAAACTTACCCTATTCTGAAAAAAAGATGCGTGAAAGTGCGATGTTGTTGCTGATATTGATACTAAAATAATAGTTTCTTCTGAACTTGGATTGTGCAAGTAAACTTTTTCCATTTTTGGCATCCCAACCGGCCTACAAAAAAAAAAAAAAAAGGGGATAAAAAGAAGAGATGCGTGTCAACACTCAATTAGACAGATACGGGACCCCCTCACAAATCAAGCCACTGCTTACGTTCCTGGTTCAGGACTGCAAAGCTACCTTCAGTATGAAGGCCACCCCTGCATTCATTATAGGCTCTGATCAGCAATCACAAACAAACTAAACCTCTCCAATGGGAAAAGCAAGCTGTAAAAATGACCCTCTGAAAATGTGTATTAGACGTTGATTAAATATATTAGAAACCAGTAACTGAGATAAACTGTTTGCACAGGGGAAAAAACACGCTAAAATACGAAACATCTTAGTAAAAGTATTTCAACGTTTTACTAAGACTTAGTATAAGGCAGGGATGGAAATAAGACTCCAGGTTTTACTACGAACGTGATTAGCCCCAGTGTACAGAGAACAAGCCCAGGTGTGTTCTATTAAACCGCATAGTAAAACCAGGAATGGATCAAACTGCTGTGGAATGGGGGTCTTATTTCCATCCCTGAAAGGCCAGCAGCCTCTTAGGGCAACATTTCAAATCATTCAAAATACAATATTAGAGAATAAATAAAATACTTAAATAATAAAACCAAATCACACAACTCAGACTCTCTACAAGTCAAGCATATTGCACCGCTATTTAACTGGGACCTGTTACTGCAGCACATGCATATTGCACCGCTATTTAACTGGGACCTGTTACTGCAGCACATGCATATTGCACCGCTATTTAACTGGGACCTGTTACTGCAGCACATGCATATTGCAGAGCTATTTAACTGGGACCTGTTACTGCAGCACATGCATATTGCAGAGCTATTTAACTGGGACCTGTTACTGCAGCACATGCATATTGCAGAGCTATTTAACTGGGACCTGTTACTGCAGCACATGCATATTGCACCGCTATTTAACTGGGACCTGTTACTGCAGCACATGCATTCTTTTCACATCTGCATGGGGGTTGAAAAAGTGTTAGAATCTCTGTGAAACAGAATCACGCGAATCCCCCTTTACTGCAGGATTAATCCCTTCCACTCCAAAAGCACGTGTCAAGTGTTTTTATTTAGAGGTGATGTACAAGTACGTACTTCACACGGGGTGTACCATAGCCTCACTACAGCAACTCTATCAACAGATCAGTGCAAAAATGACAGTGAGTGACTTGTAACAAACCAAGCCAACACTCTGTTTGCAACCAAAGCAAAACTACTTTAAAGGTGGGGGGGGGGGGGGGGGGGGGTTATTGTAAAGACAGCCAGCGTAGATGGGTTACAGTACAAGTTTAAATGACTGCAGAATGCAAATATTACAGCCTTTAGGGAACAAATAAAAAGGCTCCTAAAATGCTCTATTTTGCATTTTAAATGCCAACGAAGATCAGGTCTTCCCTAACACTGATCAATGTCTATTCAGAGCACCAGAAAGCAATCTGCCGCGACATCCCTTTGATGGATCTGAACCAGTTCCCAGAGGAACATCTCTGCACAGTAGTAACACCAGCACGCAGAAGTCACCTCCCAATCAATACTGTGCACAGCCTGGAGCTATTACACCTCCCAATCAATACTGTGCACAGCCTGGAGCTATTACACATCCCAATCAATACTGTGCACAGCCTGGAGCTATTACACCTCCCAATCAATACTGTGCACAGACTGGAGCTATTACACCTCCCAATCAATACTGTGCACAGCCTGGAGCTATTACACCTCCCAATCAATACTGTGCACAGCCTGGAGCTATTACACCTCCCAATCAATACTGTGCACAGCCTGGAGCTATTACACCTCCCAATCAATACTGTGCACAGCCTGGAGCTATTACACCTCCCAATCAATACTGTGCACAGCCTGGAGCTATTACACCTCCCAATCAATACTGTGCACAGACTGGAGCTATTACACCTCCCAATCAATACTGTGCACAGGCGGATTACCTCACCGGGGAGAGCTGTGTGCATCAGGAACAGCCTCCTGTTTTCTAATGGGTATCAGTGGGTATCTAATGAAGCTAGATCAAGACATTTAAACTAATCAGTACCAGATCACCAAGAGAATTGGTTTATTTATGTGTTTATTGTACATGTTGCTCAAACAGATTAGTCCGCACATTATGCATTTATAACAAGGCTGCTGTTCTCTCATTGCGCTGACAGGGGGAAAACAAAGTCTCTAAACTCCTCTCTGGATTTCTAAATAACAAACAATCTCACTGCACCAAGAAAGGGATTGCTGCTACAGTACAGGGATGTCCCTTACAAATGATTAGTTATTTTTATGAAAATACGCTATATAGTGTATATTTTTTTATTCATGTTTGAAATTTTGCGTGAAATTACTTGGTGTGCTGATGTTTGCTTTTTCACCCGTTACAGGATGTCATTTCTTTACGATACAGGAGGCTTGTGCAATTCCCTGGATCAGGGTTTTCCACCTCCCCCTCCCGAAGGAAGATCTCTGCCTCTGTACAGCACAGTCCCAGCACACGGACAGTTCAGGACACTGGAAATCCATTTGCACATACACCAGCGCGGGATGCATTTTCTTTTACTGTTTTTCACTATGGTGTAGTGTAGGGGGGTCGTGTGTCTCGCTATGGTGTAGTGTAGGGGTGTCGTGTACCTCGCTATGGTGTAGTGTAGGGTTGTCTTGTCGTGAGCCTCGCTATGGTGTAGTGTAGGGTTGTCTTGTCGTGTGTCTCGCTATGGTGTAGTGTAGGGTTGTC
This sequence comes from Acipenser ruthenus, assembly GCF_902713425.1. Taxonomy (NCBI): domain Eukaryota; kingdom Metazoa; phylum Chordata; class Actinopteri; order Acipenseriformes; family Acipenseridae; genus Acipenser; species Acipenser ruthenus. Next base: position 60,330,954 of record NC_081197.1, on the reverse strand, counting down.
GTGTGCCTCGCTATGGTGTAGTGTAGGGTTGTCTTGTCGTGTGTCTCGCTATGGTGTAGTGTAGGGTTGTCGTGTGTCTCGCTATGGTGTAGTGTAGGGGTGTCGTGTGTCTCGCTATGGTGTAGTTTAGGGGTGTCGTGGGCCTCGCTATGGTGTAGTGTAGGGGTGTCTTGTCGTGAGCCTCGCTATGGTGTAGTGTAGGGTTGTCGTGAGCCTCGCTATGGTGTAGTGTAGGGGTGTCGTGTGCCTCGCTATGGTGTAGTGTAGGGTTGTCGTGAGCCTCGCTATGGTGTAGTGTAGGGTTGTCGTGTGTCTCGCTATGGTGTAGTGTAGGGTTGTCTTGTGTGTCTCGCTATGGTGTAGTGTAGGGTTGTCGTGTGCCTCGCTATGGTGTAGTGTAGGGTTGTCGTGTGCCTCGCTATGGTGTAGTGTAGGGGTGTCGTGTGCCTCGCTATGGTGTAGTGTAGGGGTGTCTTGTCGTGAGCCTCGCTATGGTGTAGTGTAGGGTTGTCGTGAGCCTCGCTATGGTGTAGTGTAGGGGTGTCGTGTGCCTCGCTATGGTGTAGTGTAGGGTTGTCTTGTCGTGAGCCTCGCTATGGTGTAGTGTAGGGTTGTCTTGTCGTGTGTCTCGCTATGGTGTAGTGTAGGGTTGTCTTGTGTGTCTCGCTATGGTGTAGTGTAGGGTGTCGTGTGCCTCGCTATGGTGTAGTGTAGGGTTGTCTTGTCGTGTGTCTCGCAATGGTGTAGTGTAGGGTTGTCTTGTGTGTCTCGCTATGGTGTAGTGTAGGGTTGTCTTGTCGTGTGTCTCACTATGGTGTAGTGTAGGGTTGTCGTGTGTCTCGCTATGGTGTAGTGTAGGGGTGTCGTGTGTCTCGCTATGGTGTAGTTTAGGGGTGTCGTGTGCCTCGCTATGGTGTAGTGTAGGGGTGTCGTGTGCCTCGCTATGGTGTAGTGTAGGGGTGTCGTGTGCCTCGCTATGGTGTAGTGTAGGGGTGTCTTGTCGTGAGCCTCGCTATGGTGTAGTGTAGGGGTGTCGTGTGTCTCGCTATGGTGTAGTTTAGGGGTGTCGTGTGCCTCGCTATGGTGTAGTGTAGGGTTGTCTTGTGTGTCTCGCTATGGTGTAGTGTAGGGTTGTCGTGTGCCTCGCTATGGTGTAGTGTAGGGTTGTCGTGTGCCTCGCTATGGTGTAGTGTAGGGGTGTCGTGTGCCTCGCTATGGTGTAGTGTAGGGTTGTCTTGTCATGAGCCTCGCTATGGTGTAGTGTAGGGTTGTCTTGTCATGAGCCTCGCTATGGTGTAGTGTAGGGGTGTCGTGTGCCTCGCTATGGTGTAGTGTAGGGTTGTCTTGTCGTGAGCCTCGCTATGGTGTAGTGTAGGGTTGTCGTGTGCCTCGCTATGGTGTAGTGTAGGGGGGTCGTGTGCCTCGCTATGGTGTAGTTTAGGAGGGTCGTGTGCCTCGCTATGGTGTAGTTTAGGAGGGTCGTGTGCCTCGCTATGGTGTAGTGTAGGGGGGTCGTGTGCCTCGCTATGGTGTAGTGTAGGGTTGTCGTGAGCCTCGCTATGGTGTAGTTTAGGAGGGTCGTGTGCCTCGCTATGGTGTAGTGTAGGGGGGTCGTGTGCCTCGCTATGGTGTAGTTTAGGAGGGTCGTGTGCCTCGCTATGGTGTAGTTTAGGAGGGTCGTGTGCCTCGCTATGGTGTAGTGTAGGGTTGTCGTGAGCCTCGCTATGGTGTAGTGTAGGGGTGTCGTGTGCCTCGCTATGGTGTAGTGTAGGGGGGTCGTGTGCCTCGCTATGGTGTAGTTTAGGAGGGTCGTGTGCCTCGCTATGGTGTAGTGTAGGGTTGTCGTGTGTTTCACTATGGTGTAGTTTAGGAGGGTCGTGTGTCTCGCTATGGTGTAGTGTAGGGTTGTCTTGTCGTGTGCCTCGCTATGGTGTAGTGTAGGGGTGTCGTGTGCCTCGCTATGGTGTAGTGTAGGGGTGTCGTGTGCCTCGCTATGGTGTAGTGTAGGGGTGTCGTGTGCCTCGCTATGGTGTAGTGTAGGGGTGTCGTGTGCCTCGCTATGGTGTAGTGTAGGGGTGTCGTGTGTCTCGCTATGGTGTAGTGTAGGGGGGTTGTGTGTCTCGCTATGGTGTAGTGTAGGGTTGTCGTGTGTTTCACTATGGTGTAGTGTAGGGTTGTCGTGTGTTTCACTATGGTGTAGAGTGGGGTTGTCTTGTGTCTCACTATGGTGTAGTGTGGGGTTGTTGCAGTCATCTTACCATGTGGATGGTTGACAGGACTGATAGAGAGCACCTGTTCTTTCTCTGAACTGCATTTACCGAAGCAGCAGTTGCAGGCATTCAAGCTCTCCACTGTTTGATTTGTGCTCACATTTTAACAAACCAAAACTAAAAAACAGAAGATGCAAGTTTAGCAACCAATCGCTGACATGCTTTTAAACCTTCCGAAACCCAATTCAAAAGGTTTTGAAGGTTTTAGTAACTGACTATCAGGAATGTAGTGGCATTGCTCAGGGGATGAACCAGTTGAGGATGTTGTTCTCGTTTTATTTGGGAAGTAGAAGACAAGCCTGCAAAACTAAATGTAATCCAAACCTACTGACTCTTCAATCTGAGCACTGAAAAAGAACCACAGCGGCTCCCACTGGACCCACAATGCCACTGCACGAGCACTTGTGTTCTCATTCTCAGGTGGACCACAAACACCTCTTACCTATAGCTCCCGATTAAAGCGTTATAACGAGTGTATTGGGTGTAGAAGTGAAACTGAGTGACTGGAATTGAATCTCTCTGCGTGGTTTATGCAAGCGTGAACAACTATTGACCCGGAGTGAATGTATCGCCATGTCCACACTACATACACCACAACCAGAGAAGCGCTGATCAAACCATAGCGAAAGAAACTAAAAGAAGCTGTGTCGCACAAGAACACTGAACACCAACACAAACAAGTCTCTAGTCTCTGTAAGTCGCCTTGGATAAAGGTGTCTGCTAAATAAACTAATAATAAATAATAAATAATATAGCTTTAACACTTATATGTAACGTTCAGTTCCCCTTCAGTACCCCGTGTTTTGCTTGATCTGTTTGAAACTTCAGTTCCCCTTCAGTACCCCGTGTTTTGCTTGATCTATTTGAAGCGTTGAGGCTTCAGTTCCCCTTTAGTACCCTGTGTTTAGCTTGATCTGTTTGAAGCGTTGAGGCTTCAGTTCCCCTTCAGCACCCCGTGTTTTGCTTGATCTGTTTGAAGCTTCAGTTCCCCTTCAGTACCCCGTGTTTTGCTTGATCTGTTTGAAGCGTTGAGGCTTCAGTTCCCCTTCAGTACCCTGTGTTTTGCTTGATCTGTTTGAAGCGTTGAGGCTTCAGTTCCCCTTCAGTACCCCGTGTTTTGCTTGATCTGTTTGAAGCGTTGAGGCACCTTGTGAATGCACTGTACCTTCATAAAGAAGGAACTGGTACAGGTCACAACTACAGTTTGCTTTAATTCTAAAAACTCTACAGTGTATTAAAGAAGCAAGGCTACAGTATAACAGTATATAAAGTGATATTCACTAATCATTAAAATATTACACACATTCAAAACGGGTAATAAGCAAACTGATGTAAAATGAACCGAAGCGCCATCTCCTAAACAAGCACCCATAAACAGAGGCTCTTATTAAAAGTGTCATTTCAAATGCATTCCAATCATGCCACTGTGCTGGTAGATCAATCACTCTCTCTCTCTCTCTCTCTCTCTCTCTCTCACGCACACACGCACACCCTACTACTGTAGCTGCAAAGGGACCACAATAAGGGTAGGATACATTTCCATTGTATCATGGCAAATGACATTTAATAGAGAAAAGCGTAAGGTACTGCACGCAGGCAATACAAAATGTGCATTATAAATATCATATGGGAGATACTGAAATTGAAGGAGGAATCTATGGAAAAGACCTAGGAGTTTATGTTGACTCAGAAATGTCTTCATCTAGACAATGTGGGGAAGCTATAAAAAAAGGCCAATAAGATGTGGATATATAGTGAAAATTGTTGAATTTAAAATAAAGGGAAGTAATGTTAATGGTTTTACAGTTTGATTTTGCATTCCCTCTAATGGTTTTACAGTTTGATTTTGCATTCCCTCTAATGGTTTTGCAGTTTGATTTTGTATTCCCTCTAATGGTTTTTAAACAGGACACACTCAGAAGGAATGCAGGTCACACAGTTTCGTACTCACTGTTCATGGAAGTCCAACATCAGTGGCTCAAACCTGATTGGTCTGCAGTTCCCCCGGTGCAGGGATGCACTGCAAAACAAATGAAGGGTCTGTAACAACAGCACCAAACAGTACAGATATCTCCACACAGTGCACACCATTGGAAAGCATTGCATCTCACACATGTCTGCTAAACAAATGAGCTGCTGCCCCAAGCAGAGAGAGCGCACTGCCAGGGGAGGAACCCACCAGACCTGCCTGGGCAGTACTGTCCAGGTGTCTCATTGCAGGAATTCAGAGATCCATTTAGTTCACTACAGTATACAAAACAGACTACATGTGTGTGTGTGTCTCTCTCTCGCTCTCTCTCACACACATACTGTAGGCAAAGAATGAATCAGACAGGGGCTGTGTGTGCGAGCTGAAGAAACTTCAACCACCTACACAAAAATAAACACATTGTCTTTGCGGGTTACAGTAGATTTATAGACATTTTCATATTTATGAAATTGTCCGTTAAAAACCCAATCCATTCTTCTGTATACTGTAAGAAATGGTAAAGCACAGGGAATTTCACCCACTCGCGTGAGTGTTTCCACAGGTAAAGGCATTGACAGCTTGCTCTTCATGGTGCCCCTGCTCTTTATTTTGAATCTGTCACATGGAGGGAGTTCTCTGCATTTGCGCTTGGGTTAAAACAGCTGAACTTGGAAATGCTTCCTTATAGGTTTTAAAAAGGAGTCAATCCAATCCAATCCAATCCAATCCAATCCACCAGACACTCATAACTCCAGGGCAGTGTGGTGCTCTGGATTGAAGCAGACCAGAAATAAAGGCTGAAGCTTTAGTTGTTTGTTGTTCTTTAAGAGTACGAGATACTGAACAGGTCTTTACTGTAGCAGCTATACCGACTCCTTTTCACGGTCATGTTGTGCAGTTTCTCTATTTCTTTGTTCCTGTTGCACATGTTCCAGTCGATTGTGAAATCACATTGCTGATTAATAAAGAGATTGCTGGTTATACAGATGCATGCAGCTGTATCTATAGATAGACAAAAGAGTGTGTGTAATCAGACTCTACACAGACTCCTACCTAAACTTCATTCTATGATTGTGAGAATTAATGCAAACATACAGGGCTTTACTGTAACAGTTATACCACCTCTCCTCATGAAACACTCACAAGTCCAGTATTGCAAGGAAAATATTCACAGGTATGTATATACAGCACAAGGATATTGAGAGTATGAGCATTCTGAATGAACTTCAGCATGCTCTGGCAAACCATCCAAAAGCCACCTATCAGTTAGACAGCCACATGCTCCTATCAGTTAGACAGCCACATGCTCTTATCAGTTAGACAGCCACATGCTCCTATCAGTTAGACAGCCACATGCTCCTATCAGTTAGACAGCCACATGCTCCTATCAGTTAGACAGCCACATGCTCCTATCAGTTAGACAGCCACATGCTCTTATCAGTTACACAGCCAGCATAATAGCCTCACTTGTGACCGTAGATAAACAAACTGGAAACAACTTCACATCAACGCACCATATCATTGATGTGGTAAACTGACTTTCTGATCACCCAGTATTTCAAATGTCCTTGGTTTAGAAGTTTCATACAAAAAAAAAAAATACAATAAGCTTAACACCATAGTTAGACATTATAATGTCCTTCTTATTGGATATTATCAATTGAGAGTAGAGTCGACTGTAATAAAAGCACACGGTAATGACGAAACTGGATATTATCAATCCATATAGAGAGTAGAGTCGACTGTAATAAAAGCATGAGAATGACGAAACTGGATATTATCAATTCATATAGAGAGTAGAGTTGACCGTAATAAAAGCACTCGGAACTGACAAAATTGGATATTATCAATCCATATAGAGAGTAGAGTCGACTGCAATAAAAGCATGAGGCTGACGAATACGTCGCTGTTCATCTGGCAGAACAGGAATCCATGTCAAGAGTGAACTAACAAACATTTTTCTGTTCTGTTATTTTGACAGTTGTAATTTTGATTAGTAAAATGACAATTTTTATTACACAGCAAGGATGTGTTTTGCATACTTTAATTTTGAAACCAAAAAGCAGTCACCGTTTCCTCCAGCGTAAATCTGCTCGATGCGAAGCAGAAGTGAAAGGAATGACTGGAGTCGTTAATGACTGCTACTGAGACACCTGAGAGCAAAACCACTTTCACCAGCCGCTCTCCTGCACCTCAAATCGTGAGCAAGACCACTTTCACCAGCCACTCTCCTGCACCTCAAATCACGAGCAAGAGCACCAGCTGCTCTCCTGCACCTCAAATCGTGAGCAAGACCACTTTCACCAGCCGCTCTCCTGCACCTCAAATCACGAGCAAGACCACTTTCACCAGCCGCTCTCCTGCACCTCAAATCACGAGCAAGACCACTTTCACCAGCCGCTCTCCTGCACCTCAAATCACGACCAAGACCACTTTCACCAGCCGCTCTCCTGCACCTCAAATCATGAGCAGGAGCACCAGCCGCTCTCCTGCACCTCAAATCATGAGCAGGAGCACCAGCCGCTCTCCTGCACCTCAAATCACGAGCAAGACCACTTTCACCAGCCACTCTCCTGCACCTCAAATCACGAGCAAGACCACTTTCACCAGCCACTCTCCTGCACCTCAAATCATGAGCAGGAGCACCAGCCGCTCTCCTGCACCTCAAATCATGAGCAGGAGCACCAGCCGCTCTCCTGCACCTCAAATCACGAGCAAGACCACTTTCACCAGCCGCTCTCCTGCACCTCAAATCACGAGCAAGAGCACTTTCAAAAGTCGCTCTCCTGCACCTCAAATCATGAGCAGGAGCACCAGCCGCTCTCCTGCACCTCAAATCATGAGCAGGAGCAACAGCCGCTCTCCTGCACCTCAAATCACGAGCAAGACCACTTTCACCAGCCACTCTCCTGCACCTCAAATCATGAGCAGGAGCACCAGCCGCTCTCCTGCACCTCAAATCACGAGCAAGACCACTTTCACCAGCCGCTCTCCTGCACCTCAAATCACGAGCAAGACCACTTTCACCAGCCGCTCTCCTGCACCTCAAATCAAGAGCAAGAGCACTTTCACCAGCCGCTCTCCTACACCTCAAATCATGAGCAGGAGCACCAGCCGCTCTCCTGCACCTCAAATCATGAGCAGGAGCACCAGCCACTCTCCTGCACCTCAAATCATGAGCAGGAGCACCAGCCACTCTCCTGTACCTCAAATCACGAGCAAGACCACTTTCACCAGCCACTCTCCTGCACCTCAAATCACGAGCAAGACCACTTTCACCAGCCGCTCTCCTGCACCTCAAATCATGAGCAGGAGCACCAGCCGCTCTCCTGCACCTCAAATCACGAGCAAGACCACTTTCACCAGCCGCTCTCCTGCACCTCAAATCACGAGCAAGACCACTTTCACCAGCCGCTCTCCTGCATCTCAAATCATGAGCAAGAGCACCAGCCACTCTTCTGCTCCTCAAATCACGAGCAAGTGCACCAGCCACTCTCCTGCACCTCAAATCATGAGCAAGTGCACCAGCCGCTCTCCTGCACCTCAAATCACGAGCAAGACCACTTTCACCAGCCGCTCTCCTGCACCTCAAATCACGAGCAAGACCACTTTCACCAGCCGCTCTCCTGCATCTCAAATCATGAGCAAGAGCACCAGCCACTCTTCTGCTCCTCAAATCACGAGCAAGTGCACCAGCCACTCTCCTGCACCTCAAATCATGAGCAGGAGCACCAGCCGCTCTCCTGCACCTCAAATCACGAGCAAGACCACTTTCACCAGCCACTCTCCTGCACCTCAAATCACGAGCAAGACCACTTTCACCAGCCGCTCTCCTGCATCTCAAATCATGAGCAAGAGCACCAGCCACTCTTCTGCTCCTCAAATCAAGAGCAAGTGCACCAGCCACTCTCCTGCACCTCAAATCATGAGCAAGTGCACCAGCCGCTCTCCTGCACCTCAAATCACGAGCAAGACCACTTTCACCAGCCGCTCTCCTGCACCTCAAATCACGAGCAAGACCACTTTCACCAGCCGCTCTCCTGCATCTCAAATCATGAGCAAGAGCACCAGCCACTCTTCTGCTCCTCAAATCACGAGCAAGTGCACCAGCCACTCTCCTGCACCTCAAATCATGAGCAAGTGCACCAGCCGCTCTCCTGCACCTCAAATCACGAGCAAGACCACTTTCACCAGCCGCTCTCCTGCACCTCAAATCACGAGCAAGACCACTTTCACCAGCCGCTCTCCTGCATCTCAAATCATGAGCAAGAGCACCAGCCACTCTTCTGCTCCTCAAATCACGAGCAAGTGCACCAGCCACTCTCCTGCACCTCAAATCATGAGCAGGAGCACCAGCCGCTCTCCTGCACCTCAAATCACGAGCAAGACCACTTTCACCAGCCACTCTCCTGCACCTCAAATCACGAGCAAGACCACTTTCACCAGCCGCTCTCCTGCATCTCAAATCATGAGCAAGAGCACCAGCCACTCTTCTGCTCCTCAAATCAAGAGCAAGTGCACCAGCCACTCTCCTGCACCTCAAATCATGAGCAAGTGCACCAGCCGCTCTCCTGCACCTCAAATCACGAGCAAGACCACTTTCACCAGCCGCTCTCCTGCACCTCAAATCACGAGCAAGACCACTTTCACCAGCCGCTCTCCTGCATCTCAAATCATGAGCAAGAGCACCAGCCACTCTTCTGCTCCTCAAATCACGAGCAAGTGCACCAGCCACTCTCCTGCACCTCAAATCATGAGCAAGTGCACCAGCCGCTCTCCTGCACCTCAAATCACGAGCAAGACCACTTTCACCAGCCACTCTCCTGCACCTCAAATCCTGGCATAACAACTGGAGAGAAACGAACACACATTGTCAGGATGTCCTGTTGACATTCTAGTAGAATAATTGAATAACCCATTTGATCAGCAAGCTGGACTGGCAGCCTGCTTTTATTCACAGTATTGCAAAACTAATTCTTCCTGTTCTTTTATTTTATGAGGTCTATTTACTCAATGGACTCACAGGCTTTCACACCTGCTTATCTTAAACCCAGAAGAGTTTGAAACTAAAATGATCTTCATTAAAATGCACTGAAAGCAATCCACTGTGTATACAGTAGTCTGTCTTGTCTGCTTGTCTCATCTTCACCAATACTTCCAAAGGATGCATACTGTACCTTACAGAGGGTCATTCTGGCAAGGAGTTGAATTTAACTACTGTACACTTGGTGTTAAATAAATAGATAAACAAATAAAACAGCAGAGTCCACCGGATGAAGTAGAAAGCAGTGAATGGGTGCATCGAGAGAGGAAGGTGGTCAGCAGCTCTCGCTCTCTCTCTCTCATTCATTCACCTGTGCAGCCGTCCTGCGGGCCTCAGCCCCACATGGGACAGCAGCTACAGCACCTGCACCGGGGCTGCATTGACAACAGGAAAGCAAACAAGAGAACGACAACACATGCGGTTAAAACATCTTTGCAGGGTCACAAGACAGGGAAATACTGTGCAAGGTCTGCTTTGCAAGTGGTCACTTTTTACGTTCCTCATTCAATAAAGGGGCCCTTGCATGCTGATCCTGTCAGTCTGACAGTGTCACTATGCCAGGTAACTGTCTTCCCCAAGCGTATCCTCCACTCCCAGCCTCCTACAGATGATTTGGGTTGCATTCAGCTCCAGTGTGATACACTTGATCCCTAACTCTAACCCCAACCCTTAGATAACAGTACCAAGTACAAGAGGAGGATGAAGGAAACCATACATCACATACCTTTGCTTAAAACAGGCCCTACAGACTACTGTATGCACAGTGGATTCTTTCAGTGCATTTTAAGGAAGATCATTTTAGTTTCAAACTCTTCTGGGTTTACGATAAGCAGGTAAGAAAGTCTGTGATTCCATTGTGTAAATAGGTCCCATATAAGGCCCTACATGGTCAGGGTCCTTCTTACACCATGGACCTTCTTAGCCCAAACATCCCTGGGAGACAGCTCAGGTCTTCCCATTCTGGTTTCTTCAATGCATTTCACCAGAGCGTATTCCTCTTGGTGGGCGCAGCTTTAGTTGCACTGCCCCTTCCTTATGGAACTCTCTGCCCACCAAACGTCTCTCAAAACCCACCTCTTTTCGGCCGTCTTCTCTTCTTAGGCTTCCTAGGTTTTTGAAATATGAACTGAGATTTGGTATCTTGTTTTTATGCTTACACTGTTTAGCCTGTTCGTATTGAAGTTTACAGTGTTTATAAATGAATTTGTATCTTGTACATTTTGATTGTGCAGCGTTGGGACACTGGTGTTTAAGATGCTAAATTTACATGAAATAGTTAGTATTAATAATAACGCTTTGTTTTCTCATTTTTGGTGAGAAATGCCTCGTCTTAATCCTGAAACATGTAACGTCAGCTAACTTGGGAGAACATAAGAAATGGGAAACCTTTAGATTCTGAATGAATGAAACGAGGAATGAAAGAATTCCACAGATAAAACGCGAGTGATGTAAGGAAGAAGCCTCTTCCACTACATGCAGTTCTGTTCAGACTGTACCATCAGTGGGAACTTCTACAACATTAGGGCTGTCAATCGATTAAAAAAAATTAATCCCGATTAATCTTGCCATTTAAAAAAATGATCTTAATTAAATATGCAATTAAAACCAAGATTGATACAATTACTGCACCCATCTCATTCCTTAGTTTATTACTGATGCTCTTATTATTAAAGTTATTCTTATTACCTAAGGCCTTACATGGTCTTGGACCTTATCTTCAAGATCTGTTGACCCAGTATGTCCCTGGTCGTTCCGAGATCGGAAAATGCAAATCTTCTGACAGTCACAATTCGTTTGAATCCTGTCAGAGCCTGTCTGTCCATCTAATCTGTATATGAAATTTTATTGTCATATTATTATTATCTAAAAACATTAATATTGTTTCCCCTTTATAATTATTATTTGTTTATTTATTATTATTTGTTTATTTAGCAGATGCCTTTATCCAAGGCGACTTACAGAGACTCGGTGTGTGAACTATGCATCAGCTGCAGAGTCACTTACAACTACGTCTCACCCGAAAGACGGAGCACAAGGAGGTTAAGTGACTTGCTCAGGGTCACACAATGAGTCAGTGGCTGAGGTGGGATTTGAACCGGGGACCTCCTGGTTACAAGCCCTTTCCTTTAACCACTGGACCACACAGCCTCCAGTTTTATATTTATTTACGTAGAATTATACAGAAATTCCTGTTAAATTGTTTGAACCAACAGTTAACTCACAATGGAGTCAGTTTATTACTCACCTTAATGCTCTTCAAATGATTCTGTATATTTTCTTATCTGTTTCCTTTAATATAATAATTATTATTATTTTATAAAACATTACAGTCGTCATTAGACAGATCATAGGCACTGCTCTCTGTTTCATTGTGTTGTGCTGGCTTGCTGGCATATTATAGAACACTTTGACAAATCCATAAATGTTTTATATCAATCTGTAGGTATGAGCATTCAGTGTTTTAATGTAATTTAAACTATGTTAAAAACTGTGTGTATACATAAACACACACACACACACACACACACACGTGTAAATTACTATACATGACTATTATTTCTTTTGCTGACACAGTATGTGTCAGGTTGAGATGAATTGACAGGTTTTCAAGTCCTGGTAATATATAGACTGTCAGCATTAATATACCAAAAAGATTTGTATCCACGGACATGCACATATATACGTATGTATTATTATTTTTTTAAACTACCTACAATAGGAGTCAAATTTCACTAATGCGAATATTCTGTATAAAACAGGTGATGCTGCTTATGGTACGATTCTTTTGTTACCTCGCACATCACTGCCTCACATCAGCTGTGACCGAAAGAGACACTTACTGCAAAGCGGGAGGTGGTTTTGTTTTTTTGCACACACTTCCCCGCCCCTCTGTTACCAGGGCAGGTCAGGAAGCAATCGACGCAGAGAGAGCACAAACAAACTGGCCTGGTGCATTAAAACACAAATAAGTTTAAAAAAGGAAAGAAATAATAAAACGAAACTCGTGATTAACGCACGTTAAAAAAATTAATCTCCAAAGAAATGAACTGCGATTAATTGACAGCTCTAAAGAATACATACAATATACAAAAACACACAGAAACAAACACAGTACAATAAACTGAATCCAGTTAATAAATCAAGTTTCAAAACCCTTTATCCTATGCAGTTTGTAATTTGTAAAACCACACACACACGTGAAGAGAGAGTCAGACACACCTCCCTTTATTGTTAACGGAAGTTTGTCAGCTGCATCTCAGAACTTCAGTAAACAGCACAGGGGGGAACCAGTGCCTGTGTTTTTTTTTTTACAGGTAGTTTGAACATGAAGTACAAAGTAGTAAATGTGTTTCAATGTGGGTGTGGTGATGTTTGTGAATGCCTGCTGAATGGTATCCTGGTAACTGTAACTGTACCCCTGACAAACACAGCACAATGATATGCTTGAGGGACACACCTACTTTAGCCTTGTATTTAACTGTTGCAGATATTTTCTCATGATATGTTCAGCTGTAGGCCCAGATGAAGTAAACGTGTTGTGTACAGTATTATTCAAGACAGAGAACTGCATGGACCCCATACTGTGTACTATCTGCACCGATACACGTTACAGACAGCATGTACAGTATGGAATGGTGCAAGTGTCATTGTAGGGTGCGCGCTCACTCACTTTTGTATCCCAAAAATGAACAAATGGATTTGAACCCAATCCATTCACGCTCATCAAATATAAAAGTAGCAAACACAAGCTTACTTTTAAAGCCCTATTGTGATCCCCATATGGTTTCACTGCACCTGAGCATACATCAGATGGAATTTCAATTTCATTTCTAAAATACACAGCCATGGCTTCCTTGCCTCAGCATGTGGTTTGCATTACCAGGTACTGTAAGTGATATTGGCATCTCTCTTCGAAGCTGCTGGAAAGGTAACAGGCTGTGCTTCTTGATTCAAACCCCACTTCCCACACTCACTTACTGTGCTGCAAATGTAATAATATATAGGAGGGAACATGTTATTTATTGCTCTATATTTCTAAAGGATTGATGGGTATAGAACAGTTCTGAACAGCATGTAAAGTATGAAAAGTACTGTATACATCTCATCTCCAGGTGCATGTAAATGGCACGCCACGCTCATTTCCCTATGCAGATTATACTGGCGTGGGCAGACGAAGCCTGTAGTGCCAGGCAGTGGAAACGAGGCATGTGACGCATTGCCTTCGAGCAGACATCACGTCTGTGTGGTTAACCAGTACAGCACAACGCGATGGCACCATAACACAACCACCAGTACAGCACAACGCGATGGCACCATAACACAACCACCAGTACAGCCCAACGCGACGGCACCATAAACACCAGTAGAGCCCAACGCGACGGCACCATAACACAAACACCAGTAGAGCCCAAGGCGACGGCACCATAACACAAACACCAGTAGAGCCCAAGGCGACGGCACCATAACACAAACACCAGTAGAGCCCAAGGCGACGGCACCATAACACAAACACCAGTAGAGTCCAAGGCGACGGCACCATAACACAAACACCAGTAGAGCCCAAGGCGACGGCACCATAACACAAACACCAGTAGAGCCCAAGGCGACGGCACCATAACACAAACACCAGTAGAGCCCAAGGCGACGGCACCATAACACAAACACCAGTAGAGCCCAAGGCGACGGCACCATAACACAAACACCAGTAGAGCCCAAGGCGACGGCACCATAACACAAACACCAGTAGAGCCCAAGGCGACGGCACCATAACACAAACACCAGTACAGCACAACGCAATGGCATAGCCTCACCTGATCAGACAAGAGGCCAAAAGTGACTTCAGCGCAATACATCATAATACAAACAGCCTAGATCAGGGCTTTTCTAACCCTTTTCCTGGGGACCCCATGTGTCTCCTGGTTTTCATTCCAACTGAGCTCTCAATTACTTAACTAGACCCTTAATTGAGCTAATAAATCGGCTTAATTAGACCTTTTTAAATGTTCTCAGCTCCTAAAAAAGCTTCAGAGTTCATGTTACTTATAAAATGTTAAAGCTAATTTGAAATCTGCAACTGTTTAAGAGTTGAAAACAAGTAAAAATGTCTAATTAAGCAAATTATTAGTTCAGTTAAGGGTCTAGTTAAGCAATTGAGAGCTCAGTTGGAATGAAAACGAGCAAATACATGGGGTCCCCAGGACCAGGGTTGGAAAAGCCCTGGCTAGACACGGTAGTGGATCACGAAGGTTCAATACCTCGACACATGTCTTGGAGGGGCCGGAATCGAGGAACATCCAAACGAGGTGGAGCCCGACTCAAAACTACTTAAAACTAAATAGAAATTTGAAATCATTACTACAGCAGCAGCACAATGACACAATAAAAACAAATACAAAACAGAAGCAACCTGAAGCATGGCTGGAGCTGCACGAGGAAATCAAAGCTGCAGCACAGCACATTTGCACTTCCAGGTTTCATCAGGGTTTTCTGGCAGCTCTGTGAAGGGGTGTGTCCAAGTAGGAGAGTGCATCGCAGCCGTCAAAACAGCCCATCCCGACCAACCAATCACAGGGAGACACTTCGCAAGTGTTGAGTGAACCGACACAGAGGCTGTGCTTCCAAACAGCGCCATTGGAATGAAAGAACGGTGGAGTTCCTCGCAGTCAAACTTGTTTCAAGCATTTCCAGCAGCTTAAAAAGAAATACCTTGTCTAGTTACTACTCTTGCATGCTTTGCTCTTTTTAACCTGGTATTTGAAGGAGCCTCAATGGAAGGCTTCTGATATTCCATTCTTGGGAATAGCAAATTCAGTTTTTCAAAAAGTGGCCAATTCTGTTTTTTCACCATTGTTTAACTTATACATGGCATTTGAACAAATATAATGTTGGTAGTTAAAATAAGTATATTATTAAATATTATTATTATAGATTTTTTGTTTTGTTTTGTTTTTTTTTAAGCCAGCTTTTCAAATCAGTAAGTAAAGCACCTGACCACACTTCAAACCTGTCATAATCTTTATGAACATCACTTGGCTCATTGCTGCCATTAAAATAAGCAGGACAACCTAAGAATCAGCCAGTATTACAAGAGTTCAGAAAACAAAGTCCAGCACTGTTCTGATAATAATAATATTAGTCTTCCACCAACACTGTACTTCAGTCTACAAATGAAGGCGTTTCTCTTATTGCTGGCATTACAATCACAACAGAAATGAT
This sequence comes from Acipenser ruthenus, assembly GCF_902713425.1. NCBI lineage: Eukaryota > Metazoa > Chordata > Actinopteri > Acipenseriformes > Acipenseridae > Acipenser > Acipenser ruthenus. The sequence continues at coordinate 60,315,455 of NC_081197.1, read as the reverse complement.
TACAGTCCAGCAATGTCCCGTGAGAGTAATCGTATTTACAGTACTTCACTGAAGTTTAGCATTTTACTGGCATTACCATGACCTATGTAAACTGTGTATAGTGTAGGGACTACATCTTTTGCACAGTAAAAGAGATCAATTTCCTTTAAAGGAATGTATAGCTAGAAAAATAGCTTTGAGTTTGTTTCTTCATTGTTACATAATGTAATGTAATTAAGAAACGGCCATGGTTTAACATAGCTAATTAAAGCTTTATTAAAAAGCAGGTAGCGTGGAAAGAAATAAACTGAACAATAATTAAATAAAAAAAAAAACTAATATTTGGCTACTTTCTTCCGGAAAGCCCCGCCTGAGCACAGTACCTTCGATCTACATTTTCCAGCATAGAAGAATCCACAAATCACTATGTAACCGTACCCGAGCCCCCCCAATCACTATGGAACTGTACCCGAGCCCCTCCCAATCACTATGTAACTGTACCCGAGCCCCTCCCAATCACTATGTAACTGTACCCGAGCCCCTCCCAATCACTATGTAACTGTACCCGAGCCCCCCCAATCACTATGTAACTGTACCCGAGCCCCTCCCAATCACTATGTAACTGTACCCGAGCCCCTCCCAATCACTATGGAACTGTACCCGAGCCCCTCCCAATCACTATGGAACTGTACCCGAGCCCCTCCCAATCACTATGTAACTGTACCAGACCCCCAATCACTATGTAACTGTACCCGAGCCCCTCCCAATCACTATGGAACTGTACCCGAGCCCCCCAATCACTATGTAACTGTACCCGAGCCCCTCCCAATCACTATGTAACTGTACCCGAGCCCCTCCCAATCACTATGTAACTGTACCCGAGCCCCCCCAATCACTATGTAACTGTACCCGAGCCCCTCCCAATCACTATGTAACTGTACCCGAGCCCCTCCCAATCACTATGGAACTGTACCCGAGCCCCTCCCAATCACTATGGAACTGTACCCGAGCCCCTCCCAATCACTATGTAACTGTACCAGACCCCCAATCACTATGTAACTGTACCCGAGCCCCTCCCAATCACTATGGAACTGTACCCGAGCCCCCCAATCACTATGTAACTGTACCCGAGCCCCTCCCAATCACTATGTAACTGTACCAGACCCCCAATCACTATGTAACTGTACCCGAGCCCCTCCCAATCATTATGTAACTGTACCCAAGCCTCCCAATCACTATGTAACTGTACCCGAGCCCCTCCCAATCACTATGGAACTGTACCCGAGCCCCTCCCAATCACTATGCAACTGTACCCGAGCCCCTCCCAATCACTATGTAACTGTACCCGAGCCCCCCAATCACTATGTAACTGTACCCGAGCCCCTCCCAGTCACTATGTATCTGTACCCGAGCCCCTCCCAGTCACTATGTATCTGTACCCGAGCCCCTCCCAATCACTATGTAACTGTACCCGAGCCCCTCCCAATCACTATGTAACTGTACCCGAGCCCCTCCCAATCACTATGGAACTGTACCCGAGCCCCTCCCAGTCACTATGTATCTGTACCCGAGCCCCTCCCAATCACTATGTAACTGTACCCGAGCCCCTCCCAATCACTATGTAACTGTACCCGAGCCCCTCCCAGTCACTATGTATCTGTACCCGAGCCCCTCCCAGTCACTATGTATCTGTACCCGAGCCCCTCCCAATCACTATGTAACTGTACCCGAGCCCCTCCCAATCACTATGTAACTGTACCCGAGCCCCTCCCAATCACTATGGAACTGTACCCGAGCCCCTCCCAATCACTATGGAACTGTACCCGAGCCCCCCCCAATCACTATGTAACTGTACCCGAGCCCCCCAATCACTATGTAACTGTACCCGAGCCCCTCCCAATCACTATGTAACTGTACCCGAGCCCCCCAATCACTATGTAACTGTACCCGAGCCCCCCAATCACTATGTAACTGTACCCGAGCCCCTCCCAATCACTATGTAACTGTACCCGAGCCCCCCCAATCACTATGTAACTGTACCTGAGCCCCCCAAAATCACTATGTAACTGTACCCGACCCCCCCAATCACTATGTAACTGTACCCGAGCCCCTCCAGTCACTGTGTAACTGTACCCGAGCCCCCCCAATCACTATGTAACCGTACCCGAGCCCCTCCCAATCACTATGTAACTGTACCTGAGCCCCTCCCAATCACTATGTAACTGTACCCGAGCCCCCCAATCACTATGTAACTGTACCCAAGCCCCTCCAGTCACTATGTAACTGTACCCGAGCCCCTCCCAATCACTATGTAACTGTACCTGAGCCCCTCCCAATCACTATGTAAACGTAGGTCCCTACACACACTGTGCTCTTCCCCACATACATAGCAGCCATCCTCGGTTAAAGAAATGCTTAAAGATTAAAGTTAAAAACTGGTCTGTGTTTCCAGAGTGTTGTAGAACATGCAAAAAAAGAATTTCTGCCTCATGCATGAATGTGAAATTCAGCTCCCTGGGTGTTGTAGGGATGTACAGTACTAAGCAAATGAACAACATTTCTTGGAACAGAAATTCCTTGCCAACATTCCTGGTGCAAATAATGAAAGTGAGTTTCCCCGAGAAGAGAGTTGTAGTGCCCTCTGGCCTGTTATCTGTACTGAAGGAATATGTACTGTTGCAATTATTTATTTTCAAACTCTTGTTCACGTCTGTGCTTCTGAGCGTTTTGACACACTTGTCTTCTCTTTTTGCTGTAGCTGTAGTAAGCAGTAAGAGTAGGATTTCTTGCACCCTTGAGAAAGCGTATTCCCTCGATTCCTGTAGTAGGATTTCTTGCACCCTCGAGAAAGCGTATTCCCTCGATTCCTGTAGAATGTCTTGCACCCTCGAGAAAGCGTATTCCCTCGATTCCTGTAGGAGGATTTCTTGCACCCTCGAGAAAGCGTATTCCCTCGATTCCTGTAGTAGGATTTCTTGCACCCTCGAGAAAGCGTATTCCCTCGATTCCTGTAGAATGTCTTGCACCCTCGAGAAAGCGTATTCCCTCGATTCCTGTAGGAGGATTTCTTGCACCCTCGAGAAAGCGTATTCCCTCGATTCCTGTAGGAGGATTTCTTGCACCCTCGAGAAAGCGTATTCCCTCGATTCCTGTAGGAGGATTTCTTGCACCTTTGAGAAAGCGTATTCCCTCGATTCCTGTAGGAGGATTTCTTGCACCTTTGAGAAAGCGTATTCCCTCGATTCCTGTAGGAGGATTTCTTGCACCCTTGTTTAGCTGCACGAATGTCTCGTCGTTCATCTGAGAACTTCTCATTGCAGCAATGCCACAGCTTTACCAGTATACACTCTCATCTGCTTATTTATAGCAGGTTATTCAACCATGTGAAAAGCTCTTGGTATAACAACACTTATTTGTGATCAGATATAAATACGTACATACACAATCCAAACTTGTTTCTTACCTTTTTTGATGATATGAATTTAGGCCGATATCTGACTCCGTCTGAAATGAAAACAAAACAAAAAAAGAGGAGTGTGTCGGCAGGGTAGACATGAACCATTCAGAAAACAAGAAACCTGGAAACAGCTGGGACTTCTCAGCTACCGGTTAGCACTCCTCCCCCCCCTCCTCCTCCCCCCTCTCCCCCCACTCCCCCCACCCCCTCTCCGTCTCTCTCCCCCACCCCCACCCCCACCCCCTCTCTCTCCGTCTCTCTCCCCCTCCCCCTCTCTCTCTGTCTCTCTCCCCCTCCCCCACTCCCACCCCCACTCCCACTCTCCCCCTCCCCCACCCCCTCTCTCTCCGTCTCCCTCCCCCCTCTCTCTCCCCCCCCTCCCTCCGTCTCTCTCCCCTCCCTCCGTCTCTCTCCCTCCCCTCCCTCCGTCTCTCTCCCCTCCCTCCATCTCTCCCCCTCTCTCCATCTCTCCCCCCACCCCCTCTCTCCGTCTCTCTCCCCCCTCCCCCCTCTCCACGTCTCTCTCCCCCCTCCCCCCCTCTCCACGTCTCCCCCCTCTCTCCTCTCCACCTCTCCCCCCTCTGTCTCTCTCCCCCTCCCCCTCCCACACCCCCTCTCTCCGTTTCTCTCCCCCCTCTGTCTCTCTCCCCCTCCCCCATCCCCTCTCTCCGTTTCTCTCCCCCCTCTGTCTCTCTCCCCCACCCCCTCTCTCCCCCCCTCCCCCTCTCTCCGTCTCTCTCCCCCACCCCCTCTCTCCCCCCTCCCACCCTCCCCCTCTCTCCATCTCTCTCCCCCTCCCCCTCTCTCCATCTCTCTCCCCCCCCCCTTCCCCTCCCTCCCTCACCTCCCTCCAACCCCTCCCTCACCTCCCTCCACCTCCCTCCCAACCCCTCCCCCACCTCCCCACCATCTCCCTCCCCCACCTCCCCCACCTCCCCACCATCTCCCTCCCCCACCTCCCCACCATCTCCCTCCCCCACCTCCCCACCATCTCCCTCCCCCACCTCCCCACCATCTCCCCACCATCTCCCTCCCCCACCTCCCCACCATCTCCCTCCCCCACCTCCCCCTCTCCCTCCCTCACAGTGAACAGAGAGGCTGTGAAATGATACACGCTAGCCTTACAGTGAACAGAGAGGCTGTGAAATGATAATGCTGTTTTAATGAGAACAATACTTAATTCCCATAAAAATGACAAGTTCCACCTTACCGGTAATAGGCTCCCGTCACCGAAACTTAGCACCTCCAGGATGGTATCTGATTGGATGAATGCTGTAAAGACAAATGGAGAAGCCTCTTATTAGGATGATACAGCAGAGGAGTCCAGTAGAGTAACAGTGTGGGACACGACTCCCACCCGCGTCAACAGCATCAGGGAGCCTGTTTCTAAACTGGATGTTACGCAATCTTGATTCAGAAGTTACTGCACAACAAAATCCTCATACAAAGTAATTTAATCTCTTTTGCAAGTGGACTACAAAATGGACCCGGGGGAATGTTCACACTAGTACAGGAAAGCCTTCAGCAAGTGTGTTCAGAAGGGCCCGCACAGACAGTGCTTATCACAGTGAAGCAGCGTACCCGAATAAAAGGGTCCCATAGTAAAAGCATAGCAAAGTGTAATAAAGCACAGTGAAAGCATAGGCAAGCATTGGAAAAGCACAGAGTGGTATGGCATAGCATATTAAAGTGTGGTAAACAATGGTAAATGCACAGCAGAACCATAGGAAATGCATGGTAAAAACACAGAAACACTGCAAAAATACCATAGCAAACTTTCATATGGGTAACTGATGTAATCTTTGAAACAGAAGCCCCTTCCAAACGAGCACCTATCAGCCCACATGCAAGTTAGACACAGAACAATACAATATGTTGGTTGAACAGGCCCTACTTCAAACCGTTTGTAAATGCACATTCAGAAAGGAGAAACATTTTTTAAATAAACTACATGACATTTCTCAAAGGAATACATCAAATACAGTACTTGACCAAGTTGTTTCATGCTAGTGTTCTACTTTCTGAATGGGTTTATTACCCCTGAAATGTCCCTTTGCACTTGCTTCAAAACAGGACCAAAGGCCTTTTGAAGCAGCTCTTAGACACATGTATTGTGAAAGACTGGCTGACTTATTTCCTGTGCTATTTCCATCCCTTGTGTTTGGTGGTTCACAAGAAACCAGCTCGGTAGCGAGAGAGGGCTGACCAACACGCTCTACATGAGCCTGTGTCTGCAGAACTGAATCAGCTTGTATTTTGGGTGTTGCGTATCAGTGTTAATGAGCCTGTGTGTGCAGTGCTGAATCAGCTTGTATTTTGGGTGTTGCGTATCAGTGTTAATGAGCCTGTGTGTGCAGTGCTGAATCAGCTTGTATTTTGGGTGTTGCGTATCAGTGTTAATGAGCCTGTGTGTGCAGTGCTGAATCAGCTTGTATTTTGGGTGTTGCGTATCAGTGTTAATGAGCCTGTGTGTGCAGTGCTGAATCAGCTTGTATTTTGGGTGTTGCGTATCAGTGTTAATGAGCCTGTGTCTGCAGAACTGAATCAGCTTGTATTTTGGGTGTTGCGTATCAGTGTTAATGAGCCTGTGTGTGCAGTGCTGAATCAGCTTGTATTTTGGGTGTTGTGTATCAATGTTAATGAGCCTGTGTGCGCAGTGCTGAATCAGCTTGTATTTTGGGTGTTGTGTATCAATGTTAATGAGCCTGTGTGCGCAGTGCTGAATCAGCTTGTATTTTGGGTGTTGTGTATCAGTTAATGAGCCTGTGTGTGCAGTGCTGAATCAGCTTGTATTTTGGGTGTTGTGTATCAATGTTAATGAGCCTGTGTGCGCAGTGCTGAATCAGCTTGTATTTTGGGTGTTGTGTATCAATGTTAATGAGCCTGTGTGCGCAGTGCTGAATCAGCTTGTATTTTGGGTGTTGTGTATCAGTTAATGAGCCTGTGTGTGCAGTGCTGAATCAGCTTGTATTTTGGGTGTTGTGTATCAGTTAATGAGCCTGTGTGTGCAGTGCTGAATCAGCTTGTATTTTGGGTGTTGTGTATCAATGTTAATGAGCCTGTGTGTGCAGTGCTGAATCAGCTTGTATTTTGGGTGTTGTGTATCAGTGTTAATGAGCCTGTGTGTGCAGTGCTGAATCAGCTTGTATTTTGGGTGTTGTGTATCAATGTTAATGAGCCTGTGTGCGCAGTGCTGAATCAGCTTGTATTTTGGGTGTTGTGTATCAATGTTAATGAGCCTGTGTGCGCAGTGCTGAATCAGCTTGTATTTTGGGTGTTGTGTATCAGTTAATGAGCCTGTGTGTGCAGTGCTGAATCAGCTTGTATTTTGGGTGTTGTGTATCAGTGTTAATGAGCCTGTGTGTGCAGTGCTGAATCAGCTTCGTACTCCACAGCTGTGGCCAGGCTTTTTCTTATTCTTTTGTTTCTTGGCAAATGCAGCATATCAACTTTTCTCAGATGTCTTCAACACTGCATGCGATTTGATAAAAAATAAAAAAGTGAAATAATATAAAAAAGGTTTTGCCAGACATGTGAAAAGTAAGAGGGGGGTTTTTGTTGTTTTGTTAAGGGAGAGGAGGGCAAATCGATAAGGACAACATGCATGCCTGCAGACAGACAGCATGCAAATCAATATCCGAGACCAAGACAGGTGAGACCACACGTTACACACACAGGTACACGCACACACACACACAAACACGCACAGTGTAACAGGTGCTACTGTAGCAAACACAACTGAAGCTATGAAAGTCAGTTCCATTGGTCGGATCAAAACAACTGCTTCAATTCATGCTGTTTTCATTTAAAAACAAAAACAAAAGACAATTCTTATATTCTAATGATGAAAAGATACTTGCTCTCCTCTCCCCACCGCTCCCCATGGCTGCCAGATAAAGGCTGGCAAGTGTTCTGAGGCAGGGAACTAGAAACCAGCTTCTTTTCATCTGAGAAAAAGAGCATCACAAGCAGAGAAATAAAGGAACACTCCTGCAAGCTCATCTGAGAAAGAGCATCACAACAGAGAGAAATAAAGGAACGCTCCTGCAAGTTCATCTGAGAAAAAGAGCATCACAACAGAGAGAAATAAAGGAACGCTCCTGCAAGCTCATCTGAGAAAAAGAGCATCACAACAGAGAGAAATATAGGAACGCTCCTGCAAGCTCATCTGAGAAAAAGAGCATCACAAGCAGAGAAATAAAGGAACGCTCCTGCAAGCTCATCTGAGAAAGAGCATCACAACAGAGAGAAATAAAGGAACGCTCCTGCAAGCTCATCTGAGAAAGAGCATCACAACAGAGAGAAATAAAGGAACGCTCCTGCAAGCTCATCTGAGAAAAAGAGCATCACAACAGAGAGAAATAAAGGAACGCTCCTGCAAGCTCATCTGAGAAAAAGAGCATCACAACAGAGAAATAAAGGAACGCTCCTGCAAGCTCATCTGAGAAAGAGCATCACAACAGAGAGAAATAAAGGAACGCTCCTGCAAGCTCATCTGAGAAAGAGCATCACAACAGAGAGAAATAAGGGAACAATCCTGCAAGTTCATCGGAGAAAAAGAGCATCACAACAGAGAGAAATAAGGGAGCAATCCTGCAAGTTCATCTGAGAAAGAGCATCACAAGCAGAGAGAAATAAGGGAACAATCCTGCAAGTTCATCTGAGAAAGAGCACCACAAGCAGAGAAATAAAGGAACACTCCCTCAAGCTCATCTGAGAAAAAGAGCATCACAAGCAGAGAAATAAAGGAACACTCCCTCAAGCTCATCTGAGAAAAAGAGCATCACAACAGACAGAAATAAAGGAACGCTCCTGCAAGTTCATCTGAGAAAGAGCATCACAACAGAGAGAAATAAAGGAACGCTCCTGCAAGTTCATCTGAGAAAGAGCATCACAACAGAGAGAAATAAAGGAACGCTCCTGCAAGCTCATCTGAGAAAAAGAGCATCACAACAGAGAGAAATAAAGGAACGCTCCTGCAAGCTCATCTGAGAAAAAGAGCATCACAACAGAGAGAAATAAAGGAACGCTCCTGCAAGCTCATCTGAGAAAAAGAGCATCACAACAGAGAAATAAAGGAACGCTCCTGCAAGCTCATCTGAGAAAGAGCATCACAACAGAGAGAAATAAAGGAACGCTCCTGCAAGCTCATCTGAGAAAAAGAGCATCACAACAGAGAGAAATAAGGGAACAATCCTGCAAGTTCATCGGAGAAAAAGAGCATCACAACAGAGAGAAATAAGGGAACAATCCTGCAAGTTCATCTGAGAAAGAGCATCACAAGCAGAGAGAAATAAGGGAACAATCCTGCAAGTTCATCTGAGAAAGAGCACCACAAGCAGAGAAATAAAGGAACACTCCCTCAAGCTCATCTGAGAAAAAGAGCACCACAAGCAGAGAAATAAAGGAACACTCCCTCAAGCTCATCTGAGAAAAAGAGCATCACAACAGACAGAAATAAAGGAACGCTCCTGCAAGTTCATCTGAGAAAGAGCATCACAACAGAGAGAAATAAAGGAACGCTCCTGCAAGTTCATCTGAGAAAGAGCATCACAACAGAGAGAAATAAAGGAACGCTCCTGCAAGCTCATCTGAGAAAAAGAGCATCACAACAGAGAGAAATAAAGGAACGCTCCTGCAAGCTCATCTGAGAAAAAGAGCATCACAACAGAGAAATAAAGGAACGCTCCTGCAAGCTCATCTGAGAAAGAGCATCACAACAGAGAGAAATAAAGGAACGCTCCTGCAAGCTCATCTGAGAAAAAGAGCATCACAACAGAGAGAAATAAGGGAACAATCCTGCAAGTTCATCTGAGAAAGAGCATCACAAGCAGAGAGAAATAAGGGAACAATCCTGCAAGTTCATCTGAGAAAGAGCACCACAAGCAGAGAAATAAAGGAACACTCCCTCAAGCTCATCTGAGAAAAAGAGCACCACAAGCAGAGAAATAAAGGAACACTCCCTCAAGCTCATCTGAGAAAAAGAGCATCACAACAGACAGAAATAAAGGAACGCTCCTGCAAGTTCATCTGAGAAAGAGCATCACAACAGAGAGAAATAAAGGAACGCTCCTGCAAGTTCATCTGAGAAAGAGCATCACAACAGAGAGAAATAAAGGAACGCTCCTGCAGGCTCATCTGAGAAAGAGCATCACAAGCAGAGAAATAACGGAACACTCCTGCAAGCTCATCTGCCAGGAGAGCCGTGAGCAGACAGCATGTAAGGCTGTAAGGAACTCTGTTCCATTCCCCCTGGTTTCTAAACGCTCACCATACCCACAGCTGCACTAGACGATGTGCAGCAAAGCAGTTTTGGTTCCATTTAAATAGAGATCTAGCTTCTAATACACTGTAACCCTACAGACTCAAGTGAGACTTGCAGTACTCCTCCTTTGAGCAGCGCGGTCACTTCAAGCAGACCTTTAGCAGACCTGTTCAAAGACACCTGGCAGCAGGTCATTTCAATAACACGAAACAAGGAGAGTTCTGAATGCCAGGGCTGGGTTAAAAGTTTAGTGTAAACCCGCAGGCAGTGGTGCAAGACAAGACAGCAGCAATATCCTGTGAATGACAAGCAACATACCCTGCATAGGCAAACAGCTTTACAGTGAAATGCTTGGATCTGACCCATTTGCTGCCATATGTTACCACTGAAAATCAACTCTGCGTGTCTACTAGAGCATGCAACCATCTCCAGTCTAAAATCTGTACAAACGTGGCACGCAAACTGTACATGTAAACTGGACCATAAACAGCTAGATTTCGAATGAGTCTATTCATTTGGAGACTGCAGACTAATATGAAATCAGGCGCCGATTAGAAAGGTGTTTACAGATGTGGTTTTTGCTATCGCTCATTTACACAGCACAGCCTTGATTTGCATGTTTGAATAAATTCTAATTCCACGGTTGCTTTTTGGATTGCATGCAAAGTTAAAAGCAAGCCTACAGTATGACCGACTAAGTAACGCATAACAAAACAGCATGCCTTGGGCCATGGGTTAAAAATAAACCTGCTCAAAGCATGCTGGTTTAAACTTTGAACATTGTGTACTGTTGTACTGGTTTAGCAGGTGTACTGAGAATACACGTTATACTTGATTATTATTTTGCAATAACTCTGTAAACATAATTCCTACCCTTGAAACTGCAGACCGCGCTTATAGAAAAGATCTCTCAAAGAACCTTGATTAATTGCTGATCTTGAACCACAGAGCTGTGCGTGATCCATTCCTGGAATAAGATTCCCATTGCATAGCAGTGTGATCCATTCCTGCTTTTACTACCAGTTCAATAACTCTCACCTGAGCTTGTTATCCACACACTGGGGCTAATCAAGCTCATAGTAAAACTGCGATGCAACAGGAGGTGAATTTCCGTCCCAGTAGAGTTTAATTAAACTGTTAACACTGCAGTGTGCTGCATGCCTGTCCATCTTGCTATTGTATGCTGCCTATCTTATGTACGCTACATATGTGTTTTGATCCTCTTTACATTGAAGTAGGAAGAACTTGAAAAAACATTTTTTTCAGTGCTTATGTTTGAATAGCACAGCACAGTACAGCACCCACTTCTGTTAAAGCTCTGATCATGAACTACTGAACTGTGCAGGTTTCCAAAATTACAAATCAATGTCTTGCCACAAACAAGCGTGTCCAGTTGAATGCACAGCACTGCAGATTAGGGTTCAAGAAAGTCTGATCAAGCCACAGTTTTTCATGAGTACTGCAAATACTAACTGCCAACAGAGACAAGATAAAGCTTTAGTAGGGAACCACAGGCTTACTTTAAAACATGCACATTTCTGACTATAAAACAGCAACCTGGTAATGTGAGCTCATCGCGGGTTTCAGAGAGGTCTGCAATAGCATTCAGAGGGGTCTGCAATAGCATTCAGAGGGGTCTGCAATAGCATTCAGAGGGGACTGCAAAAGCATTCAGAGGGGACTGCAATAGCATTCAGAGGGGTCTGCAATAGCTCTCTCAGCAGTAAAACAAGCTGTTCTATTAATAGCAGGCTGTAAAGTAGAGGGGATCCACCTATTTTTGAACATACCTGTGAGAATACAAAGCTGAACACTGCCATAGCTGACCAGAGAACAGTGAAAATTATCAATATAATAGAACTGCCGGCTCCTGCTGGAACCATCAGCTTTTATAAAGTGTCCTGACTTTACTCTCGATACAAAAAACTAGCAAGGGCACAGAATACTGTACCTGCAGGAGCAAAACATAGAACTAAAAAAAATCGGATATGAAATAAAAAACCCAAAACAAAGAAGTGAAACAATCATCAATGAATATAATATATTTTGAAACAGTAACAAGCTCAAGGTCTGCTCTGTCATTTGAATGATCTAAACAGCGGATCTCAATACAGACTTTGTTTTTAGATCTGATCTCTAAATGGAAGTTTTATATCTGGACATCTTTTGAGCCACACAGAGAACTGCTGTGATCAAAAAAAAAATTATATAAATAACCGGATTGAAGTTGAGACTCTGGGGGACTAAGCGAAAATCGAAAGCAACATTTTATTTATTTATTTAAATAAGTTAGTTTCCACTTCCCTTTTTTTAAATTTACAAAGCAGCTTTCCATCAGCACACAAGAGGCTTGTTTATGCTGCACAGTATGCTGTGCCATGCTAACTGAAAACACCTACTGCACAATGTTCAGGGCAATAGAAAGCGTGCTTTAAAGACACTAGAATGGTTCTTGTGCTGGGTGGGGCTCAGTCACATGTAACCAGGCCCTCTGAGGCACCCTGCCACGAGCAAAGACACTCAAAACCTCACCTCGCCCATCTGTGGATGACGTGTTTGTACAGCAACTGACTCTTCATTCCACAAAAAAGAATCAAAGCATTGCTGAACTTCCAAGGCAGCCAGCATGACTGAACCAAGAGGCATGCACTTCTAAAAAAGCAGGTTGGTGTTGACAATTTCAGGATCTGAGCATATATCACGTGACCTGCAAACACACACCTGGAATGTGGCTGATCCCAGGTACACTGCGAGCACATGGAGGTTTACACTATGCTTCAGGATCTGAGCATATATCACGTGACCTGCAAACACACACCTGGAATGTGGCTGATCCCAGGTACACTGCGAGCACATGGAGGTTTACACTATGCTTCAGGATCTGAGCATATATCACGTGACCTGCAAACACACACCTGGAATGTGGCTGATCCCAGGTACACTGCGAGCACATGGAGGTTTACACTATGCTTCAGGATCTGAGCATATATCACGTGACCTGCAAACACACACCTGGAATGTGGCTGATCCCAGGTACACTGCGAGCACATGGAGGTTTACACTATGCTTCAGGATCTGAGCATATATCACGTGACCTGCAAACACACACCTGGAATGTGGCTGATCCCAGGTACACTGCGAGCACATGGAGGTTTACACTATGCTTCAGGATCTGAGCATATATCACGTGACCTGCAAACACACACCTGGAATGTGGCTGATCCCAGGTACACTGCGAGCGCATGGAGGTTTACACTACGTTTCTGGCACAGCCTCAATTATAGCAAGAAAGACAACTACTGGTCTGGGACAACAAGCTTCCACACAAACCATGTGACCCAGCAGGGAAACCCTGCTCCTGCAATCACAGTGTTCATTTCATATGAATTATCAGGAATACCTTCTTTACAGGGATAAACAATCACGCATGTAAAGAAACGGCCCCTGATCACGCATGTAAAGAGATGGCCCCTGATCACGCATGTAAAGAGACGGCCCCTGATCACGCATGTAAAGAGACGGCCCCTGATCACGCATGTAAAGAGACGGCCCCTGACCACGCATGTAAAGGTATCAGGGACAGTGGACTCTTTACATGAATCATCAGGGACAGTGTATTTGTGTACACTTGTTTAAATAATATATGGATACATGCAAACTGTGTCAGACACTTGAAAGCTGCAGAATACAATGTTGATGTTACATTTTATTCTTTACACTCTACACTATTAATCCACTAGTGCACACAATAAAGTGAGTAAAGAGGGAATAGAAAACAAATGGGCTACTGTGCTAGGATTCAGGTTTCTATACCGTACTGTACAGGCAGTGGAACGGCACACAGTCCCGGGATAAATGTGCTTTTGTTATTTAGAAAGTTTAAAAAAGTGTTTTTTCATTTTATATTATTTCAGGAGCATTTTCCTTTATTAAGGAAGAAGAACTTATGTATATCTCATATTTAATAGACCAGGTGCCAGGATTGTGAGCAATCTCGACTCCCCTGGACTCTCAGACTGGGGTGACAGGTCCAGCATCACAGTTTAACAATCCTGTGCTTTGAACTCTCAGACTGGGGTGACAGGTCCAGCATCACAGCTTAACAATCCTGTGCTTTGAACTCTCAGACTGGGGTGACAGGTCCAGCATCACAGTTTAACAATCCTGTGCTTTGAACTCTCAGACTGGGGTGACAGGTCCAGCATCACAGCTTAACAATCCTGTGCTTTGAACTCTCAGACTGGGGTGACAGGTCCAGCATCACAGCTTAACAATCCTGTGTGAAGTTCGATCTGTTCAGCGCACACCGCTGCTCAAATACCTGGAACCTTGTTTAAATAAAATACTTTACCTGAGCTCAAGACTGGGGAATGGTTTCAAAAGGAGCTCCACTGTCTGTAGATCTCAGCCATATATAACACTCAGTGCACTCATACTAAGAGAAACATTCACAGTGTTGAAGACGTTGAAAAACACATCCAGCCCAAAGTTTTGGACAATCATTGATGATCTAATACATATTTCTGATTCCAACCCAATGCAAATATTGTACAGATAAATTAGAAAGTTATCTCTGAACGATCCAAGTGAATATTAGCCAACACACAACATCATAAAACTATAAAGATGAAGCAATGACAAATTATACAGTATATCGAATGTTATGACATACTAATGACAAAACCTTGAAGTGAAATGTGTGTCCGGTTTAAGAACCACCTTTATTTTAAGTACAATACTAATGCTGACTGAAATGCTGTATCTCACAAAATTCACAACTACCTATATATGTCAATTGTAAACAGATCTCTCAAATGTGCAGCTACAAAATTGCTAGTACTGTGGTACTAAAAACACCAGAACACACCCAAGTTAGATTTTCATATAAAATCACAAACGTTCATCACACACAGGGAGTTTTGAGCTAGGTAAACCCCCAGGTTAACTTTATTTGTTTATTTTCTTCAGTCGATGAAGTGGAATCATACGATTTTAAAATAAGCAAACAAACATGTTTGGTAGCGGGTCCGATTTAGTAAACAAACACAAACTGACAGAATGCTGGGCACGTGAAACTAAGCAACTCACAGCTGTAAACTTGGCTTGAGAGCGAATCACTATGTTTACATTAATATACACATGCACATTCATTATTTCTGTACTGTACAACTAGCGATGGTAACACAGAGCGTTTATAAAGTTTACGATATTGTACGAACATTAATAACTGAAGTGAGTCCCATCCAGTTGGTTTAAATGAACGCGCAAAATACCAAACAAACCGATGATGACTGCTCGATGACACAGCCAAATGTGAGCTGGCAGATCTGACAACGCCACGGTGTTATAATATTTTTGCGTCAAACATATCCCCTGCTGAAAAAAAGTAATGTGTAAACGTTTTAAAATGTGACAGATCAAACACCCTTTTCAAAAAAGTAATGTTGAGTTACTTCCCTTTTAAACTGACAGTCAGATATTATTCTGTACGATTTGTGTTTCTTTCAGTCAGAGACAACGTTTAAATTACAACATTAGATACATGCTCATCCCTGCAGTGCTTGCTACAATTACACTACTTAATTAAAATAAAGTGCGGTCAAATATTGTGCTTCTGTTTCAAATAAACTGTCATTACCGGAACAGAGTCCAGGCCCAAATGAAGCCTGGGGCTTGACGTTCAGAGTCACTCCTGTAAGAGAGAAAAAGCAGACGGGATAGAGGGAGCTGTCTGCGCCGCTGTGTTGTTACACCTTGAACACACAGTTGCGAACGGCAGAAAAACTAGTTTTGAAAGAAACGCAAGAACAGCTTTTAAAAACAGAACGCAGCCAACGTTCCACATGCTCACAACCTCACGAGCAGCTACACGAATATTACTTTAGAACCAAATGAAATGCATCCAGCCAGGTAAACACTGCTATGTGCTGTAATAGGAAATCCATCGGAGAATGCAGGACAGCTATACGAGGCTCCTTAAATAAAACAAGCAACCCAACACTACTAATAAACCGCTTCTTCCACAGACCGGAACTCGCACGATATTTACACTGACTGAGAAACATCCCATTGCTGATTTACAGTGTCCATGTAGCGCAGCAGTGGAATACAGTGTCCAGAACCAATACAATGAAATAACAATGCAACATAGAAATGTACCGACCTTCTTTATTGGCGTGTGCTGTGTGAAAAAATGCAATAAATAAAATCCGGAGGACTCCGAAGCATCTTGTTTTTTTCCCCACAGATAGGTGAGGAAAGAACGGAACTCGCTCCCACGTCGCCATGCTGTTGTATTTGTATATCACTATGCGAGGGACCCCAGCGTACTAACTGATATACAGAGCTATGTTGGGAAGAGAGACACGCTGCGGCACAGCGCGGTACTGCAACAGAAACACGCGCCTGCAGTAGAAGCGCAAGGTGCCACATTTACAGTATGGTGCTGTTTTAATATTATTATTATTAGTAGTAGTAGTAGTAAATCATACAATATGGACCAGAAACACATGACAAAGTAAGAAAGCTGTCTTTAAAGTATTAAAAAAAGATTTGTAAGGTTTGCTGCCCGGCACCCGTGGATGTAGTGTTTGGAAAGTGAAAGCCAACAAACTGAAAGTACATTACCCAGAACTCTTGAGCAACTAGACATGCGCATGACAAAAGCAATAATAATTTCAGTTTACATTACATTGATTGATTTAATGTTATCACATGGCACACATTATAGTAACAAAAAAACACCATGTAAAAACATCATGCCTTCCTCATTCCATTCAAATCATGTGACAGTGTGACCTTTCAACTCAGCCCCACCTAAAAAGCCAGGTTGCCACATGGTGTGAGGTAAAGGATGCAGGTTGTTCAGTCCCAGTACTGTCTCAGAGCCAGGTAAAGAGCTCTGTCTCAAAGCCAGATAAAGAACTCTGTCTCAAAGCCAGATAAAGAGCTCTGTCTCAGAGCCAGGTAAAGAGCTCTGTCTCAGAGCCAGGTAAAGAGCTCTGTCTCAAAGCCAGATAAAGAACTATGTCTCAAAGCCAGATAAAGAACTCTGTCTCAAAGCCAGATAAAGAGCTCTGTCTCAAAGCCAGATAAAGAGCTCTGTCTCAGAGCCAGGTAAAGAGCTCTGTCTCAGAGCCAGGTAAAGAGCTCTGTCTCAAAGCCAGGTAAACAGCTCTGTCTCAAAGTCAGGTAAACAGCTCTGTCTCAAAGTCAGGTAAAGAGCTCTGTCTCAAAGCCAGGTAAAGAGCTCTGTCTCAAAGTCAGGTAAAGAGCACTCTCAAAGCTAGATAAAGGCATATTATTATGAGACCTTCATTTAGGAACGACCCAAACAAGAGCCACTCCGAATGATTGAAAACACCATCAAATAGAAAGAAAATGGACACTTGAAGCCACACACTCTGAAACCTTCAATAACAATCTTACACAAACCCTGAGCTTCATCCTAACCTGATGTCATTATGAGACACACAATTCCTATTCTTACTGTGTCGACTGAATTGACACACCACTCATAAAGAAACATTGCTCTGCCCTTCTCTGTTTCATGTGTGACTTTTGACTAATGCAACCTGTACCCACCTAGCAGCTGACTGTGTTATTCATTCATATCACTTGTTTTAGTTACTTGATACAAAAGGAGCTCCACTGGCATGAATCATTCACATGTAATGTGGTTTGCTGTGCCTGTATTTCAAGCAGAATATTAGGTAATGTTTAACTGGCAGCAATACAGAAATATGTCACTAAGGGACCACTGAACTAAAACTCAACAAACAACCTGCAAGTAGAAACCAATTGAAGCGTGTTGTGGCCCATGCGGGTTTAAAAGCAGCTTTCTGGTTCTTACAGTATATCTGTAGGTATTTCAGCAGTTTTGTGGTTCTTACAGTATATCTGTAGGTATTTCAGCAGTTTTGTGGTTCTTACAGTAAATCTGTAGGTGTTATCTGTGTAACACAAACTATATCTATCATTTCACTATACCTATCACTTCACTATATCTATCACTTCATTATATCTATCACTTCACTATATCTATCACTTCACTATACCTATCACTTCACTATATCTATCACTTCATTATATCTATCACTTCATTATATCTATCACTTCACTATATCTATCACTTCACTATATCTATCACTTCATTATATCTATCACTTCACTATATCTATCACTTCACTATACCTATCACTTCACTATATCTATCACTTCATTATATCTATCACTTCACTATATCTATCACTTCACTATACCTATCACTTCACTATATCTATCACTTCACTATATCTATCACTTCATTATATCTATCACTTCATTATATCTATCACTTCACTATATCTATCACTTCACTATATCTATCACTTCATTATATCTATCACTTCACTATATCTATCACTTCACTATACCTATCACTTCACTATACCTATCACTTCATTATATCTATCACTTCACTATATCTATCTGTGGAAGGGTGGTGGGCAATTCACTGACACAAGGAGACAGTACTTTATTTGTAACGCCGCTCAGGCGTACTGATTTATTTGGTACAGTAGATGGCGCTGTTGTCCGTGTTCTGGATACTGACAACAGTAACCAGAATCACGGCGTTTACCAATACAGGTATAGGCACAACAAGTGCTCGCAAATAATAATGAAAAACCAAAGGCGAAAGAAAAAGGGAAAATAAAACACAGTAATAAAACTACAAACAAAAAGTTCTGCTTACGCAGTGCCCCCACTGCCGCTAAGCCGGTCAGAACGGGCCTCCGTCCTACGCTCAATTACCCTCTACACACTGGGATGGCCGGAGTTCCCCGTACAACTAAGCCCGTCCCCTCGGGTACGTGGTGATTTCTGTTATTTCTTTTCTCGTTAAATTATTTTAAGGCCAGCTGTTTTTCTCAGCCAGTTTTGCCTAGTTTTATTTTAAAACTGACGTCTTTCGTCAGTGTCACTGGGTATTCCCCAAACACGGCCACCCGAGCGCCCAACCAAACCAGATCTTATGGGCCGAGCAGTCTCCCAAGGCCCGCCCCTCAGCCACTCAGAGAGAGGGAAAGCACACACACCCTCTTCCCCACCTCTCCGTGTCATCGCCGTGACCGACAGGCGGATCCCACGAGACTGCTGACCTCTACCTGCAGTAATACGGATGTGCCAAATAGTCAGTCCAGATCTCCCCTGCTACACTATCACTTCATTATATCTATCACTTCATTATATCTATCACTTCACTATATCTATCACTTCACTATACCTATCACTTCATTATATCTATCACTTTACTATATCTATCACTTCACTATACCAATCACTTCACTATATCTATCACTTCACTATACCTATCACTTCATTATACCTATCACTTCACTATACCTATCACTTCATTATATCTATCACTTCACTATATCTATCACTTCCCTTTTGTTAGCAATCAAGATGTTCAACAAAAATGAATTTGAAGGCTAGTGTGTGTGTGTGTGTGTGTGTGTGTGTGTGTGTGTGTGTGTGTGTGTGTGTGTGTGTGTGTGTGTGTGTGTGTGTGTGTGTGTGTGTGTGTGTGTGTGTGTTACTATTATTAAAAGGAGGTCCTGTGGTTAAAGTCCAGGGCTTGTAACCAGAAGGTCAGTGGTTCAAATCCCACCTCTGCCACTGACTGACACACTGCAAGCAAGTTATTTAACCTCTTTGTGCTCCTGCGGATGAGTCCACTATGAAAGGCGCTATATAAAGATATTATTATTATTATAATGCAGAACAAAAAGAAGGTTCATAAAGTAATTAATCAGACTCTGATAACAACTGCAATGGAGTTACAGCATATACTGTAACTCCAGTTGTACTCCTGATGCAGTACTACACTATCTCTCTGAAGACATGTCCAATCTTCAGCAATGAGAGAGAGAGAGAGAGAGGCAGTCCTACATTCAAAGAGGAGGTTAAATGTCTAAGAGACACAAATGGCAAAATCATAGATGAATAAAAAAAATAGCAAATATATTAAATGATTACTTTTCACAGGTTTTTACAAAGGAGGACACGGACAACATGCCCCACATGTCGACTTGTTCCTATCCAATTTTAAATAACTTTAGCATAACAGAGGCAGAAGTGTTAAAGGGACTAGGAGCTCTTAAAATAAACAAATCCCCTGGGCCGGATGAGATGCTCCCAATAGTACTCAAAGAAATGAAAGAAGTTATTTACAAACCGCTAACCAAGATCATGCAACAGTCTCTTGACACAGGGGTTGTACCAACAGACTGGAAAATAGCAAACGTAATACCGATCCACAAAAAGGGAGACAAAACCGAACCAGGTAACTACAGACCAATAAGCCTGACTTCTATTATATGTAAACTTATGGAAACTATAATAAGATCTAAAATGGAAAATGACCTATATGGCAACAATATCCTGGGAGACAGTCAGCATGGTTTTAGGAAAGGGAGATCGTGTCTAACTAACCTGCTTGACTTTTTTGAGGATGCAACATTGACAATGGATAATTGCAAAGCATACGACATGGTTTATTTAGATTTCCAGAAAGCTTTTGACAAAGTCCTGCATAAAAGATTAATTCTCAAACTGAACGCAGTAGGGATTCAAGGAAATGCATGCACATGGCTTAGGGAGTGGTTAACATGTAGAAAACAGAAAGTACTGATTAGAGGAGAAACCTCAAAATGGAGCGAGGTAACCAGTGGTGTACCACAGGGCTCAGTATTAGGTCCTCTGCTATTCCTAATCTACATTAATGATTTAGATTCTGGTATAGTAAGCAAATTTGTTAAATTTGCAGACGACACAAAAATAAGAGGAGTGGCAAACACTGTTGCAGCAGCAAAGGTCATTCAAAATGATCTAGACAGCTTTCCAAACTGGGCAGACACATGGCAAATGACATTTAATAGAGAAAAGTGTAAAGTATTGCATGCAGGCAATAAAAATGTGCATTATAAATATCATATGAAAGATACTAAAATTGAATAAGGGAACTATGAAAAAGACCTAAGAGTTTATGTTGACTCAGAAATGTCTTCATCTAGACAATGTAGGGAAGCTATAAAAAAGGCCAACAAGATGCTCGGATATATTGTGAGAAGTGTTGAATTTAAATCAAAGGAAGTAATGTTAAAACTTTATAATGCATTAGTAAAACCTCAAACCTACAAAAAGGATATTGCTGCTCTAGAAAGAGTGCAAAGAAGAGCAACCAGAATTATCCCGGGTTTAAAGAACATAAGAAAGTTTACAAACGAGAGGAGGCCATTCGGCCCATCTTGCTCGTTTGGTTGTTAGTAGCTTATTGATCCCAGAATCTCATCAAGCAGCTTCTTGAATGATCCCAGGGTGTCAGCTTCAACAACATTACTTGGAAGTTGGTTCCAGACCCTCACAATTCTCTGTGTAAAAAAGTGCCTCCTATTTTCTGTTCTGAATGCCCCTTTATCTAATCTCCATTTGTGACCCCTGGTCCTTGTTTCTTTTTTCAGGTCAAAAAAGTACCCAGGGTCGACATTGTCTATACCTTTTAGGATTTTGAATGTTTGAATCAGATCGCCGCGTAGTCTTCTTTGTTCAAGACTGAATAGATTAAATTCTTTTAGCCAGAACTGAACACAATATTCTAGGTGAGGTCTTACTAATGCATTGTAAAATTTTAACATTACTTCTTGTTGGCCTTTTTTATAGCTTCCCCACATTGTCTAGATGAAGACATTTCTGAGTCAACATAAACTCTTAGGTCTTTTTCATAGTTCCCTTCTTCAATTTTAGTATCTCCCATATGATATTTATAATGCACATTTTTATTGCCTGCATGCACTACTTTACACTTTTCTCTATTAATATTTCATTTGCCATGTGTTTGCCTAGTTCTGAATGCTGTCTAGATCATTTTGAATGACCTTTGCTGCTGCAGCAGTGTTTGCCACTCCTCCTATTTTTGTGTCGTCTGCAAATTTAACGAGTTTGCTTACTATACCAGAATCTAAATCATTAATGTAGATTAGGAGAGGACCTAATACTGATCGCATTTCGATGTTTTGAAAAACCCAATTGCACAATACAATCCAAATCAAATGCAGAAATCCGATTACCAAAGTTTTGAAAAACCTGCCCCTGGCGTTCTGCACCTGCGATTAGATTTACACTTTGCCATCATTAATCCATTAAAATGACATTGAAATGCATTCAAAGGAAGAAAAGAGCATGGTATTGGGCAGAATATGGATACTGTGTGGTCCAGTGGTTAAAGAAAAGGGCTTGTAACCAGGAGGTCCCTGGTTCAAATCCCACCTCAACCACTGACTCATTGTGTGACCCTGAGCAAGTCACTTGACCTCCTTGTGCTCTGTCTTTTGGGTGAGACGTAGTTATAAGTGACTCTGCAGCTGATGCATAGTTCACATACCATAGTCTCTGTAAGTCGCCTTGGATAAAGGCGTCTGCTAAATAAACAAATAATAATAATACGAAGCGGACACAAACATTATAATGAGATGTAAGGATTTTGCCTTGCACTTAGGCAATTGCTGACCCTCCAAAAACTTTACACCTTTTCTTACAAGTGCACACCATTATAGAAGTGAGTAACTAAGAGCTGTATAAAAGCACACACCTGCAGAGACCTGTCATTGGTTTCAGGATGGCTGCTGTGGTACCCTTCCTGATGCGGCGACACTTGGTTCTTGTTGATGAGAGACAGAAATATGTTTGGAGGAGAAGGGCAAGACGTAGAAGACCCTGCGTATTCAATCTCAGGGTCACTTTGCTTGGGATGCCGGAGGATGCGGTGCTAAAGCGTTATCGTCTCACTCCGCAGGTCATCCTAGACCTCATAGCTGAATTGAAGGATGAGCTAGACCCCAGCGTCAGTCTGGGGACTGCTATCCCTGCACATGTGAAAGTGCTGTGTTCTCTGCACTGCTCAGCCTCTGGTTCAATTCAGACTACTGTTGGAATGTCTGGAGGGATAGTCCAATTCACCTTTTCCAGAGTGCTAGGCACATTTCAGGATGTCATGCTAAAAAGGGCAGGCCAATACATATCATTTCCTAAGGATACTAGCATAACTGATGTTGGCTGAGGCTTTTCCAAACAACTCTGTTTCATGCTGAGTGACCTCAGCCGTAAGGACTCTCGGTTCCTTCTCAGGAAACTTTTCTTTTCCATGCCCAAGAGGACTTTGCTGCTCTTCCTATGACAATGCTTTTTCTTTGTATTGTTGTGCTCCAGAAATGTCATACAGTGACTACTGCTCTTTGTACTCCTAACTCTGCAAGTGCGGCTGCTAAATAGAGTGATGCGCTCATTGAGCCCCTCATTATCATGATTTCGGATCATTATTTGTTTATGTTGAGTAATTTGCATTGCTCTTAAGCTTACATAGGGCGCAGTGCAAAATAATTGCCTGACCGCAATGCAATTTGAATTTTGCATTTTGCATCCGCAATTATTTGCACTGTGCCTATACTTACATCACTCCTATTGTTTCCTGCTAAATATTGTCAGTATGTCAAATAAAAACACAATCGTTTTTTTAAATGTGTTTACATTTGTGTTTTGCTCCCCTGAGTTGTGGTGTTTGCAGATTACCTGCTACTGCTGCAGGCAGCGGAGCATGTTTGATCAGCTCACAGTGTCAAGAAGGCGGCAGGAAGTTTGGTTTATGAGTACAGAATAAAAAGGTTGCACACATACACTTTCGCTTTAAGTAATAAATATCATTTATTATCACAGAAGAAAAGCAGCTACCTGGAAGCGCAAAGATGGCTGGTGACATCTGGAATATAAGTGCTTCAGATGACAGTAAGCAGCTTTCTGATTATTTAATATGTGCCAGGCTGGCCCCATTGAGAAGGGCATCACATTAACACGCAGGTCCTGAGGGAGAGGTTAAAGGGACTCACATGGCAGTTATAGTTTAAAGGGACTCGCATGGCAGTTAAAGTTAGCTTTGCATTTCCACAGAAAAAAAATCAAACAGGAAGAAGCTGTGTCTTATTCTTACTGCGAACCAAATCCAAACCCAAATGTATAAAGTACATACAGCTATGACATCTTCAGAGCTGTGGTGTAGTGTTTACATAAGCAAACTGCAACTAATGTGTTACCATGGGATGCAACTGAGATCACAGGCTTGCAATGCAACATTTAACATATTGAGATGATGCATTTTTAGACTCACAATATCAACCATAAGGAAAGTGCACTTTTTTATTCCTACAAACCAATTCAGCTTGGGTTATAATAACTACAGAATGAAAACCTGTGAATTGTTAAGTTATGTACATTTACCAGGTGATACAGCACTGCAGTTTAGACAGACTCACCGCTCATCCATTGCAGGACCATGGAAGCAGAGCCATACCTGTTAACCAACCGGGGTGCAACATGTGCAGCACATCTGCTAATAATGTGCTAAACGGGATGTGCATTTCTGTAAGGGTGCGCTGAAAAAGCTACAGGATGCAGAACGGATTTGTTTGGAGATGCATTCCCTGTTTGTTTTTCAGTTTTGTCAGTTTTGATGAAGGAGGAACGCTGGGTCAGCAAGCCTTCGGTCAGGGGAATCAGGAGACAGTCCCTCGCCCCGGGGGCAGGAATAAGGATGCTTCCTTTGAGCTGGATGCCTGCACCCTCATCTCTTCCCCAAAGTGGCTGAGGCTTCATGGTCTTAAGGAAGCCAGACTTCACCTGTCCCAGATTCTCTCTCAGATAGGATTCCAGCACAGGGAAGGTATGCTCAGACGAGTGGGTTCTGTCCCAGATTCTCTCTCAGATAGGATTCACGCACAGGGAAGGTATGCTCAGACGAGTGGGTTCTGTTCCAGATTCTCTCTCAGATAGTATTCCAGCACAGGGAAGGTATGCTCAGACGAGTGGGTTCTGTCCCAGATTCTCTCTCAGATAGGATTCACACACAGGGAAGGTATGCTCAGACGAGTGGGTTCTGTCCCAGATTCTCTCTCAGATAGGATTCACGCACAGGGAAGGTATGCTCAGACGAGTGGGTTCTGTTCCAGATTCTCTCTCAGATAGGATTCCAGCACAGGGAAGGTATGCTCAGACGAGTGGGTTCTGTCCCAGATTCTCTCTCAGATAGGATTCACACACAGGGAAGGTATGCTCAGACGAGTGGGTTCTGTTCCAGATTCTCTCTCAGATAGGATTCACGCACAGGGAAGGTATGCTCAGACGAGTGGGTTCTGTCCCAGATTCTCTCTCAGATAGGATTCACACACAGGGAAGGTATGCTCAGACGAGTGGGTTCTGTTCCAGATTCTCTCTCAGATAGGATTCACACACAGGGAAGGTATGCTCAGACGAGTGGGTTCTGTTCCAGATTCTCTCTCAGATAGGATTCCAGCACAGGGAAGGTATGCTCAGACGAGTGGGTTCTGTTCCAGATTCTCTCTCAGATAGGATTCACACACAGGGAAGGTATGCTCAGACGAGTGGGTTCTGTTCCAGATTCTCTCTCAGATAGGATTCACACACAGGGAAGGTATGCTCAGACGAGTGGGTTCTGTTCCAGATTCTCTCTCAGATAGGATTCACGCACAGGGAAGGTATGCTGAGACGAGTGGGTTCTGTTCCAGATTCTCTCTCAGATAGGATTCACGCACAGGGAAGGTATGCTCAGACGAGTGGGTTCTGCCCCAGATTCTCTCTCAGATAGGATTCATGCACAGGGAAGGTATGCTCAGACGAGTGGGTTCTGCCCCAGATTCTCTCTCAGATAGGATTCACGCACAGGGAAGGTATGCTCAGACGAGTGGGTTCTGTCCCAGATTCTCTCTCAGATAGGATTCACGCACAGGGAAGGTATGCTGAGACGAGTGGGTTCTGTTCCAGATTCTCTCTCAGATAGGATTCCAGCACAGGGAAGGTATGCTGAGACGAGTGGGTTCTGTTCCAGATTCTCTCTCAGATAGGATTCACGCACAGGGAAGGTATGCTGAGACGAGTGGGTTCTGTTCCAGATTCTCTCTCAGATAGGATTCACGCACAGGGAAGGTATGCTCAGACGAGTGGGTTCTGTTCCAGATTCTCTCTCAGATAGGATTCACGCACAGGGAAGGTATGCTCAGACGAGTGGGTTCTGTTCCAGATTCTCTCTCAGATAGGATTCACGCACAGGGAAGGTATGCTCAGACGAGTGGGTTCTGCCCCAGATTCTCTCTCAGATAGGATTCACGCACAGGGAAGGTATGCTCAGACGAGTGGGTTCTGTCCCAGATTCTCTCTCAGATAGGATTCACGCACTGGGAAGGTATGCTTAGACTAGTGGTTTCTGAAGCTGTCCAGACTTTCCATGTGTTTAACAGCAAAGCTCACTTTTATGGATAATACATGATCTTTTCTCAAGAAAGAAATCTGCGTCATTAAACCACTGTGTTAAATTCAATCTGATCTCAATGCTGCAGTATTGGTCTGGGGCTGCTGCCTGTTCCATTTGCAGTTACATTACAATCTATCACACTTTGGGACAATGACCTTTAAAAATCCCCCAATATTTCCCTTGTGTTATTGACAGACCTCGGTTTGTTAATGAGATATCATATACCATCTGCACTCTCTTAATATTTAATTGTGTTGTCTATAGTTTCAAAGACTGATGATTTTATTGAAAGGCATTGATCCATGTAAGAAACAACATGATCAGTATTATCAATTATCAGTCAATGTTACAGGAAAACCTTTTTAACAATTTGCAATGTGCACACCTGTTTAATAAACCGAATTCAAACCTTCTTTTCAGAATACATTTCCTCATTGAAAAAACCTGTCTCCTCTCAATATGCTGAAGGTTTGTTTTTGCAGTTCACGAAAAATGGAAAAATGTATAATGTAAGTATGCCTGTAATGTCCAATACCTTAGCATGTATTTTAAGAGCGATATTGTGCATTAATGTTCAGTCAGTGACGCTGTTTTGCCCAGTAATCCCTGTTTAATGAATCTGAGCAGCATTGCTGCATACAGAATGGTCTTTGCTGCATGCGCAATGCCAGCACAGCGCAGTCCCTTGTGAACTATGATTGAGAGAGAAGCCCTTGTATAAATGTGAGTGTTTTCTTTTGCTGGGTTTGGCTCATGTTTTGTCCTCTGCAGTTAACAGCCAGCAGAGAGCAGCTCTCTCAGTTTCTTGCCAGCTTGACGAGGAGAATGAAGCTCTACAAGCAGCGCCTGGACTGGCTGACCAGTGGGAGTCGGCAGATGTTCGGTGTCATTCAGGAACACTCTGTTGCTCTCGTCCTGGACTTTGGCAGCGTTTCCAAGGCTCAGTTTGATCTTTGTTGTGATGTGCTGTGTGCTGTGCTCAGGGAACAAGTGGCACACATTGCTACATTCCGTCTCATTCGCTAAGTTACAGGTGCACTCTGTATGCAAGGGGTTTGGGGGAGGGGCAGTTCCACAGATAAATCACCTTTTCTTTGCTTCTGTTGTACTTTCTCCCAAAACGATTTTCCTTCCAAATGGCCAAGTGGCTATGTGATCAAAATTCAGACTTTCCAGTTTCTGGTAAATTGTTTTTACAGGTTCACCCCTTTTCATAGTGGTGCTATTGTGCCACCTGGTAATTACCAATCTTCAGTAAGACAAGACCAAAAGGGTTAATAGCTTCTAATTCAAGATGAATACAGTTTCTGTTATGGTCTTTTTGTCACCAGTTTGGTCAGCTTCACTTTAGGATATATATACACACATACACCTTCACAGTGGCCCACGCAGTAAAATACACTGAAGGGTGGAGCTCAGGGTAATCATGCCATTGGGAGTTTGTTGGTTTAAACGCTGACTGCACAGAGTTGTTGATGTTGGCTGGGGTTCACATTGGTCTTTACGCTCCCACAGTGATCTGGGACAAGTTTGCCTTACTGTGCCACAGTGACCCCTACTGGCCAGGCTGGGACTAGTTCGGCAGGACTTGCTAAGCTACTGATTCACAGATGCTGTGATTGGAATTTGAAGGGGGTGTTGTTCATTGGCTTTGTAAGCAAGTTAATTTAGAAGCATAACACTGCACCACACTAACACTAACACTGCACCACACTAACACTGCACAACACTAACACTGCACCACACTAACAGTAACACTGCACCACACTATCACTGCACCACATTAACACTGCACCACACTAACACTAACACTGTACCACACTAACACTGCACCACATTAACACTGCACCACACTAACACTAACACTGCACCACACTAACACTATCACTGCACCACATTAACACTGCAACACACTAACACTAACACTGTACCACACTAACACTAACACTGCACCACACTAACACTGCACCACACTAACAGTAACACTGCACCACACTAACACTGCACCACACTAACACTAACACTGCACCACACTAACACTGTACCACACTAATACTAACACTGTACCACACTAACACTAACAGTGTACCACACTAACACTGTACCACACTAACACTAACACTGCACCACACTAACACTGACACTGTACCACACTAACACTAACACTGTACCACACTAACACTAACACTGTACCACACTAACACTGTACCACACTAACACTGCACCACACTAATACTAACACTGAACCACACTAACACTGTACCACACTAACACTGCACCACACTAACACTAACACAGCACCACACTAACACTGCACCACACTAACACTAACACTGCACCACACTAACACTGACACTGCACCACACTAACACTGCACCACATTAACACTAACACTGCACCACACTAACACTGCACCACACTAACACTAACACTGTACCACACTAACACTGTACCACACTAACACTGTACCACACTAACACTAACACTGCACCACACTAACACTAACACTGCACCACACTAACACTGCATCACACTAACACTGTACCACACTAACACTAACACTGTACCACACTAACACTAACACTGCACCACACTAACACTGTACCACACTAACACTAACAGTGTACCACACTAACACTGTACCACACTAACACTAACACTGCACCACACTAACACTAACACTGTACCACACTAATACTAACACTGTACCACACTAACACTAACACTACACCACACTAACACTAACACTGCACCACACTAACACTAACACTGTACCACACTAACACTGCACCACACTAACACTAACACTGCACCACACTAACACTGCACCACACTAACACTAACACTGCACCACACTAACACTAACACTGCACCACACTAACACTAACACTGTACCACACTAACACTGTACCACACTAACACTGCACCACACTAATACTAACACTGAACCACACTAACACTGTACCACACTAACACTGCACCACACTAACACTAACACAGCACCACACTAACACTGCACCACACTAACACTAACACTGCACCACACTAACACTGACACTGCACCACACTAACACTGCACCACATTAACACTAACACTGCACCACACTAACACTGCACCACACTAACACTAACACTGTACCACACTAACACTGTACCACACTAACACTGTACCACACTAACACTAACACTGCACCACACTAACACTAACACTGCACCACACTAACACTGCATCACACTAACACTGTACCACACTAACACTAACACTGTACCACACTAACACTAACACTGCACCACACTAACACTGTACCACACTAACACTAACAGTGTACCACACTAACACTGTACCACACTAACACTAACACTGCACCACACTAACACTAACACTGTACCACACTAATACTAACACTGTACCACACTAACACTAACACTACACCACACTAACACTAACACTGCACCACACTAACACTAACACTGTACCACACTAACACTGCACCACACTAACACTAACACTGCACCACACTAACACTGCACCACACTAACACTAACACTGCACCACACTAACACTAACACTGCACCACACTAACACTAACACTGTACCACACTAACACTAACACTGCACCACACTAACACTGTACCACACTAACACTAACAGTGTACCACACTAACACTGTACCACACTAACACTAACACTGCACCACACTAACACTAACACTGCACCACACTAACACAGCACCACACTAACACTGTACCACACTAATACTAACACTGTACCACACTAACACTAACACTACACCACACTAACACTAACACTGCACCACACTAACACTAACACTGTACCACACTAACACTGCACCACACTAACACTGTACCACACTAATACTAACACTGTACCACACTAACACTAACACTACACCACACTAACACTAACACTGCACCACACTAACACTAACACTGTACCACACTAACACTGCATCACACTAACACTGTACCACACTAACACTAACACTGCACCACACTAACAGTGTACCACACTAACACTGTACCACACTAACACTAACACTGCACCACACTAACACTGTACCACACTAATACTAACACTGTACCACACTAACACTAACACTGCACCACACTAACACTAACACTGCACCACACTAACACTAACACTGCACCACACTAACACTAACACTGCACCACACTAACACTGTACCACACTAACACTAACACTGTACCACACTAACACTAACACTGCACCACACTAACACTGCACCACATTAACACTAACACTGCACCACACTAACACTAACACTGCACCACACTAACACTGCACCACACTAACACTAACACTGTACCACACTAACACTGTACCACACTAACACTAACACTGCACCACACTAACACTGCACCACACTAACACTGTACCACACTAACACTAACACTGCACCACACTAACACTGTACCACACTAACACTGTACCACACTAACACTAACACTATACCACACTGACACTGCACCACACTAACGCTAACACTGTACCACACTAACACTAACACTGTACCACACTAACACTGCACCACACTAACACTAACACTGTACCACACTAACACTGCACCACACTAACACTGTACCACACTAACACTAACACTGTACCACACTAACACTGCACCACACTAACACTGCACAACACTAACACTGCACCACACTAACACTAACACTGCACCACACGAACACTAACACTGCACCACACTAACACTGCACTAACAATGCACTGTACTGCATGCTAAGTTTTTTGTGTAAGAGTGATATTTTTGTATTTACTTGTCAATTTGCAGGGCAGCTGCAGAGATGGAAATGTATCCTGAGAAAGCAGTACACAGCACTAGAGCCACCATCGATTCTGCCATGGGCTGGATAAGGAACCTGGAGCACAAACCCAGCAGCAGCCAGAGCAGCGCGGTGGAGGCGGTTCTGAAAGCCATGAGCGACAAAACAGTGAGATGAACCGGCTCAGTAAAATACACACTGCAGAGATGAGAACATAGACACGATATATACCATGTCAAAAACAAACACACCTTCCCTTTGAAGTAAGAAATACACACTGCAGAGATGAGAACACAGACACGATATATACCATGTCAAAAACAAATATATACCATGTCAAAAACAAACACACCTTCCCTTTGAAGTAAGAAATACACACTGCAGAGATGAGAACACAGACACGATATATACCATGTCAAAAACAAACACACCTTCCCTTTGAAGTAAGAAATACACACTGCAGAGATGAGAACATAGACACGATATATACCACGTCAAAAACAAATATATACCATGTCAAAAACAAACACACCTTTCATTTGAAGTAAGAAATACACACTGCAGAGATGAGAACACAGACACGATATATACCATGTCAAAAACAAACACACCTTCCCTTTGAAGTAAGAAATACACACTGCAGAGATGAGAACATAAACACGATATATACCATGTCAAAAACAAATATATACCATGTCAAAAACAAACACACCTTTCATTTGAAGTAAGAAATACACACTGCAGAGATGAGAACATAGACACGATATATACCATGTCAAAAACAAACACACCTTCCCTTTGAAGTAAGGTTCTTTCGCAGTTTGACACAAACATGATGAATAGCACTCTGTTTAAAGGAAGATTTACCAAACTCATGAATTTGCTTCCTATCATTTAAAAGCATGGTGTTTCTTTGAGCCCATTCAGAGCTCTAACCAAGGCTAAAGTCAATTCTCCTGCCTCTTATTTGAACTGGCAACAGTGTCTGCTTTGCCCAAGATATTTAGCTTCTTTGCTTATTTGTATTACTATTGATCCACATTCTAGGCTGCTGCTTCTGTAGGTCACATGGTGTGCAGATAGACTACTGGAGTGAGGTGCACCTACAGCACAGGAAGCAACTGTGACTTTTAATCAATTGTGATAAACCTAAAATAACAAGCAGAGAAGCAAGGTAATGAGAAAGGGGGGACTGCTAAAGGCTGTGCTGCTAATTGTGAGTAGATATCGGTTTCAGCTTCCTGGACAGATACAAAGTTGAAAACAGCGTTCGATTTTTAAACAGAGTTGTTTCTTTGGTTTTCTGATTATCACTCTATAGCAGTCATTCAAAAGTGATATATTAACATCCAGCTGGTCATTTGTAGCATGAATCTGTATCCTGCTGTTTTTTAAATCATTCTATGGGATGTTTCTTTTAGGTTGAAGCCATTTATCTCTTTGCTGCGGGGGATTTTAAAGAAGCTATGGTGGATCTGTTGACAGCGTTTCCCAGCATGTGCCCCGTCCACACTGTATCATTCAATGCCAAACATGAAGGAACTATAAAGCTCTTAAAGGATTTAGCCCACCGGACTGCCGGGAGGTAAGACACCTGGAATCGTATACTATCTGTTTTTAGCAAGGATGGAAGATACAGAAAGGTTTGCAGGAGAGTGTAGCATATATTATTAAATGCTTTTTACCATCTGCCACTGGGAGTTGTTCTGCTGTATTCTGATTATTAATGCTTAACCAGGATTTAAGCACAATCTAAAAGCTGAAGCTGAGGTTAGGGTTAGGGTTAGGGTTAGGGTTAGGGTTAGGGTTGGGGTTGGAGTTAGGGTTAGGGTTGGAGTTAGGGTTGGAGTTAGGGTTAGGGTTGGAGTTAGGGTAGGCAAAATCAAGCTTCATTTTGGTGCTATTGATTTTTTGATGAATAAATGCTACTACACATTTTAAAACGCTGAGAGTGATGTTGTTTCTCTAGGTTCCATGCTTTCGCTGAAATGTTTGATTATGCAGAAGATGCTTTGTGTATTGCGGGTGGAGAGAGTGGTGTGCATTGCTCAGCTCTCCAGGCACCAAGATAATGCCCTTCTGAGACTGACACAGAGTAACAACCGGCCTTTCTGTGAGACAATCTCCACACATAGTAACAGCTGCTCTTTCTATGAGACAGTCTCCACACAGAGTAACAGCTGCTCTTTCTGTGAGACAGTCTCCACACAGAGTAACAGCTGCTGTTTCTGTGAGACAGTCTCCACACAGAATAACAGCTGCTCTTTCTGTGAGACAGTCTCCACACAGACAAACAGCTGCTCTTTCTGTGAGACACACAGAGTAACAGCCGCTCTTTCTGTGAGACAGTCTCCACACAGAGTAACAGCTGCTCTTTCTGTGAGACAGTCTCCACACAGAATAACAGCTGCTCTTTCTGTGAGACACACAGAGTAACAGCCGCTCTTTCTGTGAGACAGTCTCCACACAGAGTAACAGCTGCTGTTTCTGTGAGACAGTCTCCACACAAACAGCTACTGTTTCTGTGAGACAGTCTCCACACAGAGTAACAGCTGCTGTTTCTGTGAGACAGTCTCCACACAGAGTAACAGCTGCTCTTTCTGTGAGACAGTCTCCACACAGAGTAACAGCTGCTGTTTCTGTGAGACAGTCTCCACACACGCTGTAATTTCAGTGCATCGAGCACAACAGTGAAATGCATCTCTTCCCCCACAGGAGCTGGCGTCAGGGAAGACGTGTTCCTGATTTGGAGAGAGATGGAGGAAGCCAGGAACACTCTGGCACATGTTCAGGCTCTTGTACTGGAAGTTCCTCAGCCAATAGGGGGTCACGGTAACTTTCACAAAAGAATATTATTGTATTGATAAAGTATTATCTCTGCTCAATACAGTGCCATTCCCCACAGCAGCCATGACAGAGATTTCATGGAGATCCAGACCACTTGCAGCAAAGTGTACTGACTGACCCCGTCTCTCCTTCACGATGCATTCGGAGTATTGCACACATTCAAAGTGTACTGACTGACCCCGTCTCTCCTTCACGATGCATTCGGAGTATTGCACACATTCAAAGTGTACTGACTGACCCCGTCTCTCCTTCACGATGTATTCGGAGTATTGCACACATTCAAAGTGTACTGACTGACCCCGTCTCTCCTTCACGATGCATTCGGAGTATTGCACACATTCAAAGTGTACTGACTGACCCCGTCTCTCCTTCACGATGTATTCGGAGTATTGCACACATTCAAAGTGTACTGACTGACCCCGTCTCTCCTTCACGATGCATTCGGAGTATTGCACACATTCAAAGTGTACTGACTGACCCCGTCTCTCCTTCACGATGCATTCGGAGTATTGCACACATTCAAAGTGTACTGACTGACCCCGTCTCTCCTTCACGATGTATTCGGAGTATTGCACACATTCAAAGTGTACTGACTGACCCCGTCTCTCCTACACAATGCATTCGGAGTATTGCACACATTCAAAGTGTTACTTTGTATCTTACTTTCAATTCGAAAACAAGCAATTTCGTGCCCTTGGTAACTGCAGGAGTTGAATATGTTTTCTTTCCCGAGTCCACACTGTTTAGTTCAGCATGGAAACGGTAAACTGAAAGATTCCAGATGGCGTGATATTTCTGCACATCCTGGGAGATTTCTTGTTTTTCTGTGTATTTATTTATTTTTAGAGGCTATGATTTCAAAGCACCCTGACATGCCGAAGTCGGAGGACTGCGTGAGCTCAAGGGACTGGCTGCAGAAGTATGGCTTGAAGGCACAGAAGCTGTTATTTTACGATGCTCTAGGCGATTGCGCCTTTCCCCATTCTGATGGTGTCATTGATGTGAAATCCAAGCCAGCTGATGAGAGCTTACACACTGATGCTGTGAGTAATAAACTCTAGACATATCAATTCATCCCCAACCAAACCCTACATGTCATTATCTTCCAGGTAAGGATATGTCCCTAAATATTAATCTGGCCACCCTGACCCTGATCCTAACCCTGATCCTGATGCTGACCCTGACCCTGACCTTGACCTCAACCCAACCCTTTAGAAACCCCTGAACAGTCCCATAGAGGTGGCAGTCTTGAGAGGATATAAGCTATAGCTTCAGTATAAATGCTGTAAATTGTCATTATTTTGTTCCCATCAGGAAAAGAGAGACAAGCTTGTCAATGCCAAATACTGCGACAAATTTGCTCACACAAAGTGGAGAGATGGATCAGTGGTCCACATGTATATCACTGCCGAGAAGTGTAAGTGGTATGAAGGAAGGATGAAGACAGCTCTTGATCACTTACAGAAAAGGTCAGCAAATTAGTGACTTAAACATGGCACTGTAGAGTGCTGCTGTTTCTACACCTCCTGTATTTCACATGGACATGCAATTGTATTCCTTTGTGTGAAGAAAGCCCATGAAATATATTGCTTGATGAAATGAATTGCATTTAATGATCTATAGAAGGTTTTGATCTGTAGAGTTAAACTGGAAATGAAAGGTACCAATCAGCAGTTATTCATGTGTCAGTGTTGAATGGAGATATGCAGTGACATCCCACATTATTCAATGTTGAATGGAGATATGCAGTGACATCCCACATTATTCATGTGTCAGTGTTGAATGGAGATATGCAGTGACATCCCACGTTATTCAATGTTGAATGGAGATATGCAGTGACATCCCACGTTATTCATGTGTCAGTGTTGAATGGAGATATGCAGTGACATCCCACGTTATTCAATGTTGAATGGAGATATGCAGTGACATCCCAAGTTATTTGCAGCTGCTTGCTATACTGTATATGGCTGTGATTTTTACAGCATGTGTAGTGATGTGCTCAACACGTTATTGAATAACATGCAACCACAATGGCCAGTTAACAAGCACACATGTGCTTTTGCCTGTAGGCAAGTCTTTAGTACAGTAGAGTAGATTTGGAACAAACACAGCACAATCGTCCTAAATGGCACCCTAGCACTTCACAGAGTTACCAGATGAGCATCATTCCCTTCTTATATTATAAATATGAAAACTGAACCCTGTTGCATGACTCTACCAATTGCACCTGCCTTTGTGCTGCCGTTGCCCCTTACAGGTCACTACATTGCCACTGGAGATCATGTGGTGAGGAGTAGCCTTGGAACAGCATGACACACTTTGAGTAGCTACGGCCAAAGCATAGTAAAAGCACGACAAAAACAAGGCGAAGCAGGAATGATGCTTTGCAGATGTGCCATAGTAAGATGATGGCCGGGTATCATTCGCATCATGAAACATGCAGGTTTCTGTCTAGTGGATTATAATAGAGATTAGAATAACGTTCCTCTCATGGCAGGCTTGACTGGCTTCAGACTGGCAGCAGGGAGCTGTTTGGAACAGTTCTTGAGGATCAGGTGTACGTCCTCATAGACACTTCGGAATCTATGAAGGACAAGCTGCCAACAGGACAAAATCTTCCAGCTTATGCAGGTTAAAAACAATAGTGCCCCTTGATAATTTTATGAGGTTGTGATTTTTTAGAATCGCCACTGCATGCAACATCACATATAAACTGTTAGCTCTGCATCATTTACAGGAACAACTCCGACACAAAAGCAAAGTGAACTTCGTGAAGTTTGATTCCCGCGCTGTCGCCTGGTGCGATCGACAGGCAGAAGTCAATGAACACAATCTGGAAAATGCCTGGCTTTGGGTAAAAGGGTTTAAGGTAAGCACACATTTACAGACTATCCAAAAACATTGAAACATGAGCACTTTACTAGGAAGTGCATTTCTGAAATTTGTAAAAACTATTTCAAAGCCATATGGGGTACGGCATGAAAAAGGAGAAATCATTCAAGTAAACATTTCAGTAAAATGCTGTGTTTGTGTCTTTGACTTTTTTAAAATAAATCCTCCAGGGAGTTTCATTTAAATGTGGAAAATGCACAAGCAAGTTCCTCGCATACAGCTATCAGTGCCAGTAAATAAGATGCAAGGATTTGTTAACGGATAATTACAGAGTGCTGAGCTTCACTGGAAACCCTACAACAGGGAGGTGCATAGCGAGGAATATTTCAGCTTGGAAAAGCAACATCTATAAAGCTGAACATTAATAGTCATTGAAATACAGCAGGCTCTCAATAGCGTGGCTGGCTGATTGCAGTCGTTCTCTGAAGACTAGGAGTCAATTGAAAGACAATGGTTTGTGAGAGAGCCCTGGAGCAATGTGTTTGTTGAGGGTGGAAGCTGATTGGTGGTTTGCTGCAGGTGGGCGGTTCTACAGACACACTGGGAGCTCTGAGGCTGGCCCTGGCTGATCCTGGAACTCACGCGGTCTACCTCCTCAGCGATGGGAGACCGGATCAGGTACTCGCAAGCAAGACGACCGCATCCCAAACACCAGGGCTACAAGAAAGTAGATGCAGCCAATTGCACTGAGTATCTGGAGTAATAAAAAGGATTAGATGAATAATATGTGTTGTACTGCTGGATAAAACCCAGATTCCTGAAGTGTTCATGCAAGCCAAGGCAACACAGGCTGAGCTGGGCTCAGCTTTACCTACTGACCTTCAATGCATTGGTCCTGTAATAAGGGGCAGTAGTGGCACAAGGGCAGATACAATGTTATGAGCCGTTGGTGAATTTGGTAGACGGTGTGATGAATATACACTGGGACTCTATTGCGATACCACGGTATCGTTTCAGTGCCAGTGTGCTACCAGAGTATGACCTGAATTTAAACTGCATTTCAACTAAATCCTATCATATCTTTTTTTTTTTTTACTCACTCCTACAGATCATACCTATGGACAAGATAATTGCCTTTGCTTACATAATTCTAAATCGAATATGAGAAAAGCAGGGCTAATAATGTGTGGAAATTCCTATACTTACCTTGTGTATAGATATCACCCCAGTTCATATTACAGAATAAAAAACAACACCTAACAGCGTGTGTCGGGCGCCTCTTATTATAGCATCAATCACTTTGACAGTGTGAGACACCACTCACCTTCACCTTCACACCCCTCAAAGATAAGAGACCCCGACACATTACTTCCACAGACGTGGAGATGGACTAACCTGGGATGAGAGACCCCGACACATGACTTCCACAGACGTGGAGATGGACTAACCTGGGATAAGAGACCCTGACACATGACTTCCACAGACGTGGAGATGGACTAACCTGGGATAAGAGACCCCGACACATGACTTCCACAGACGTGGAGATGGACTAACCTTGTGTCTTGTTTCTATAAAACAGCCTCCGAAGACGATTCTGGCTCAGATGCATCTGCAGCCTCCGGTTCCCATTCACAGCATCTCATTCCACTGTGCTGATCTGGAAGCCTCCAGGTTCCTGCATGAGCTCTCCAAGGAGACTGGGGGCAGGTTCCATTGCTACCAGTGTGACATCACAGAGCCCCAAGCTCCTCAACCATTTGTGGTAAGAGTCTTCACTGGTATTGAGTACTGTATGCACTGTAGCTATCAGGGTACTGTTTGCACTGTAGCTATCAGGGTACTGTTTGCACTGTAGCTATCAGGGTACTGTATGCACTGTAGCTATCAGGGTACTGTATGCACTGTAGCTATCAGGGTACTGTATGTACTGTAGTTATCAATACAGTAATTTTGCAGTTTCCCCTGCGTTTACTATACATTGTCCATGGTTTACTATGCATTGCCCATGGTTTACTATGCATTGCCCATGGTTTTCCATGTTTTTTAATATGCTGTACCATTCCTCTCTGGGTTTACACTGTTGCGTATGGGAGCTTGATATCATTGTGAAGTTCATTCCAGGACCTCAAGCTGTAGCAGTTAAAGTATTCGATCAGTGCGCTCTGAATGAAGTTATTGTGCTTTCTGTTTATTAGAGTGAAGACACGTATCTTTTAAAGAAAGAAATGGAGCAGGGGAAGCAGGACCTGGACAAAGCGCTGAAGCTTCAAACCGAGTGCATGATGTTGGATTGGTACCACAACGGAGACGAGCAGATACAAAACAGGTACTCTCTGAGACTGAACACAAGTTACTGTCCTCTGAGACTGAACACAAGTTACTGTCCTCTGAGATTCAACACAAGTTACTTTACTCTGAGATTCAACACAAGTTACTGTACTCTGACACTGAACACAAGTTACTGTCCTCTGAGATTCAACACAAGTTACTGTACTCTGAGATTCAACACAAGTTACTGTACTCTGAGTATGAACACAAGTTACTGTACTCTGAGTATGAACACAAGTTACTGTACTCTGAGACTGAACACAAGTTACTGTACTCTGAGTATGAACACAAGTTACTGTACGCTGAGACTGAACACAAGTTACGGTACTCTGAGATTCAACACAAGTTACTGTACTCTGAGATTCAACACAAGTTACTGTACTCTGAGATTCAACACAAGTTACTGTCCTCTGTGAGATATAACGCAAGTTACTGTCCTCTGTGAGATTTAACACAAGTTACTGTACGCTGAGATTCAACACAAGTTACTGTCCTCTGTGAGATTCAACACAAGCTATTGTTAACATCCAGACGAGGGTCTGGCTATACCTACAGCAGTACCAGTGGTTTGTTTTTCTCTATTACCAGAAACCAGGAAAGACCCCACAGTGCCTCCATGTTTCAGTCCAGTGCTGAGGATCTTGAAATGGCTAAGAGAGCCCTGCCGGCACTCCCCTGGACCCCAGCCTCTCATCGCAGTCACAGGGACAGGGATCAAACCCACAGATCAAAGGATCTGCAAAGACAGAAGCTTAGACATGCAGGTAGGAAAAGAAAGGAAACCCCAGTATTCTTATGCATCTGTAATGTACAGCACTGGGGTTGAGGTAACCCTAACCCTGTCAGCAGTCCCCTGGACCCCAGCCTCTCATCGCAGTCACAGGGACAGGGATCAAACCCACAGATCAAAGGATCTGCAAAGACCCAGTACCCGTGTTCAGTATTATTATGCATCTGCAATGCACAGCATTGGGGTTGAATGTCCTTCTTTGACACCTGCTCTCTTTGTGTTCATTGCAGCTTATACAAGGTCCAGTCTGCTGCGATTCCTGAGCAATGGTGTGGGAATCAGTGGCAAAGACAGCACTCTACAGGAGTGGATGCTGCCAGAAAACCAGGAGCTTTTTAAAGGGAATTTAGCAAAACAAAGTCAAGTACTAAATGGTAAGTTTGGAAAGTGCATCCCAAATAATACATTCCCCCACCGAGGCAGAAACCCCCTGCTGAGTGGATAGAGTGGAGAAGGTCGCGTGCGTGCGTGCGTGCGTGCGTGCGTGTGCGTGTGTGTGTGTATGGATGTATGGATGCATGTATGTATGTACGTATACACAGTACTATACTTATTGAGAAGATACGATTCTGAAGATATACAAGGTGTCAGTCTGTCTGTCCGTACATCCGTCCATCTGCATGTCACATTACATTCTTGCATTAATCTGGAGAATTGCTTCTCAAATTGTGCTTGTCCATGTCATTGCTGGTTCCTGTTCTTTACTATTCTGTTGATACATGTCATGGTGAGCAGCTTTTTAATCACACTGATAGCGCCGATGTTGAATATACAACTGTAGCGATGTGGGATACTGACTGAAGCAGATGTAGCATACAATACACCTAACTGGAATATGGTAACATAACACATTAGAGTATCACATGGTAGCCCTGAGGATAGCTGAATGCATATGCTAATAAGCACTTCATGATTCATGTTGATCTGCTTGTTAGGTAGGTCAACATTCTGAGAAAATAACAACCTACTAAATCAGGAGAAAATGAACCAGTTCAAAATATTACAGCTGCTTTTGGCATAACGGCCATTTGAGAATGTTGCCCATTGAGTTTTTTATTAATAGTGTACATTATTATTAGTGGTACTTTTTTGTAATGAATTCTTTTGTGAATCATCGATAGATTTCTACTTTAAATGAAATCAGCAGCTCATGCTGCAGCGTGATTCTAAGAGCTCAATTCCAATCCCTTCTCATCTTTTCAAGGTGTTAAATGCTAATTACTGCAGTGGAGTGGCCTCTTCTAGTACTATAATTATTATGTCAGCCTGTGTTTAATCAATGCTTCATTTCTTATTGCAGGACTTCATTTAACAGCAAACAAACAGACTCAGAAGAAAGCAAAATGCAAACCAAAGGAGCGAGTCCACGAGCGCTGCTTGCCTTTTCATTATCTTGAGGAGCTCAAGCTGCAGTATTAAGTTACAGTGTTGAGATTGGATGGTTTATGAACAACACGCATACCCTGTAAATGAATGAAATAACACACAATAATGCTCACAGACATGTCTTGTTTTTTCTTTAAACACAACACATGCTTGTTCTAGTCTGAATAAAAGATCCAGGTACTTCGGACAGTAATGCAGTACTACAAACTCAGCAAGCCAGCAGACACTCTGTGTGTGTGTGTGTGTGTGTGTGTGTGTGTGTGTGTGTGTGTGTGTGTGTGTGTGTGTGTCCTGTAACAAGGACAGCACAAGCTTCTGAGCTGTGTGGTGAAGGAAATGGAAAAGTATATTGGGCCCCACATAACCCCAAGTTTGTACCCCATGGCTTAAATACTGGGATAAAATGTACCACTGAAACGTATGCAAAAAGACTTCATTTCCCAGGATACCTCAACAAACAGGAAAAGGGCTGCTGGGTTAAGTAATCAATGACTAAGAACAATCAGTTTAGGCAGGTGCTCTGAAACAAGGTTTTTTAAAACCCAACAAACATGTATTTTGATGTTTCACGTCACTGTTTCCCTTCCTCCCTGTGTACCATCGCTGTGGATGGAGTGCAGTGTCTTTAACCCGTGGAAAACCAAGCCGCACACATTCATTGCTGCTGTTTGAATGCAGCTTTGAGGTTTTATAGATGTGCTTCAGTGAATGGGTTAACATGCTTTACACGATAGGGTGGAAGTGGACATGGATTATTTCTGCATTTGTATCCTGCTTCATAACTTTGCTTCATTCCTGTGCAAACACATTTTCTAAATGTTTTTATGGATTTTTTTCTACTGTACATAGTACACTGTCTAACAAACACTGCTATAGATGAAGCACTGAGTCATATAACACAGATGAAATGGATCTGATCAACTGTGCCCTGCTGTGAAGACAAAGCTGGCTTTTGTTATAGCATTGCAAGGCCCCGGGGAATCCCCTCGACTTCCTGTTTGTTACAATCCCAAGAACCACACATTGCTTTCTGATGCAATTCAGAGTATTCCCCGGGATGGGCTTATCCCAGCAGAACAGAGGCTGATCAAATCGACCACTTCATTTCTTATGTTATGTCTCCGAATGTATAATTATGTCTTTTATTCACTGTGTTTGTGTGTGTGCTTACTGGTCACTAGAGGCCCTTTTAACTCGTCTTTTCTCTCTTGAAGGTCTTTGGACATGTCCTCAGCTCGCTGGCTTCAAACCAATGGTTTGGTTGCCAGAAGGCTCACCATCATGGATGCCTTGGCACCTACAGCTGTGCCGCAGACCGCAAAATACATTCCCATATTGGACAAGCACGTTTGTTCTAAGGTGTTTGATGAGGTGAGCCCCTGGTTTCTTTGGTTACAATGGAAAACCCTGCAGATTCTGAATTGGACTATTTCAATGACAAGTAATTGGTCCCCAGGTGGGAGGTGTACTGTATATCTAGTGCAGGTGGATGTATGAATATCCATACATACTGATCTAGTGCAGGTGCTCATATGAATATCTATACATACTGATCTAGTGCAGGTGCTCATATGAATATCTATACATACTGATCTAGTGCAGGTGCTCATATGAATATCCATACATACTGATCTAGTGCAGGTGGATGTATGAATATCCATACATACTGATCTAGTGCAGGTGCTCGTATGAATATCCATACATACTGATCTAGTGCAGGTGGATGTATGAATATCCATACATACTGATCTAGTGCAGGTGGATGTATGAATATCCATACATACTGATTTAGTGAAGGTGGATGTATGAATATTCATACATACTGATCTAGTGCAGGTGATCGTATGAATATCCATACATACTGATCTAGTGCAGGTGGATATATGAATATCCATACATACTGATCTAGTGCAGGTGGATGTATGAATATCCATACATACTGATCTAGTGCAGGTGCTCGTATGAATATCCATACATACTGATTTAGTGAAGGTGGATGTATGAATATCCATACATACTGATCTAGTGCAGGTGCTCATATGAATATCCATACATACTGATCTAGTGCAGGTGGATGTATGAATATCCATACATACTGATTTAGTGCAGGTGCTCGTATGAATATCCATACATACTGATCTAGTGCAGGTGGATGTATGAATATCCATACATACTGATCTAGTGCAGGTGCTCGTATGAATATCCATACATACTGATCTAGTACAGGTGCTCGTATGAATATCCATACATACTGATCTAGTTCAGGTGTTCGTATGAATATCCATACATACTGATCTAGTGCAGATACTCGTATGAATATCTATACATACTGATCTAGTGCAGGTGCTCATATGAATATCCATACATACTGATCTAGTGCAGGTGGATGTATGAATATCCATACATACTGATCTAGTGCAGGTGGATGTATGAATATCCATACATACTGATCTAGTGCAGGTGGATATATGAATATCCATACATACTGATCTAGTGCAGATACTCGTATGAATATCTATACATACTGATCTAGTGCAGGTGCTCATATGAATATCCATACATACTGATCTAGTGCAGGTGGATGTATGAATATCCATACATACTGATCTAGTGCAGGTGGATGTATGAATATCCATACATACTGATCTAGTGCAGGTGGATGTATGAATATTCATACATACTGATCTAGTGCAGGTGGATATATGAATATCCATACATACTGATCTAGTGCAGATACTCGTATGAATATCTATACATACTGATCTAGTGCAGGTGGATGTATGAATACCCATACATACTGATCTAGTGCAGGTGAATGTATGAATATCCATACATACTGATCTAGTGCAGGTGCTCGTATGAATATCCATACATACTGATCTAGTGCAGGTGAATGTATGAATATCCATACATAATGATCTAGTGCAGGTGGATGTATGAATATCCATACATACTGATCTAGTACAGGTGCTCGTATGAATATCCATACATACTGATCTAGTGCAGGTGGATGTATGAATATCCATACATACTGATCTAGTGCAGGTGCTCATATGAATATCTATACATACTGATCTAGTGCAGGTGGATGTATGAATATCCATACATACTGATCTAGTGCAGGTGGATGTATGAATATCCATACATACTGATCTAGTACAGGTGCTCGTATGAATATCCATACATACTGATCTAGTGCAGGTGCTCGTATGAATATCCATACATACTGATCTAGTGCAGGTGGATGTATGAATATCCATACATACTGATTTAGTGAAGGTGGATGTATGAATATCCATACATACTGATCTAGTGCAGGTGCTCATATGAATATCCATACATACTGATCTAGTGCAGGTGGATATATGAATATCCATACATACTGATCTAGTGCAGGTGCTCGTATGAATATCCATACATACTGATCTAGTGCAGGTGGATATATGAATATCCATACATACTGATCTAGTGCAGATACTCGTATGAATATCTATACATACTGATCTAGTGCAGGTGGATGTATGAATATCCATACATACTGATTTAGTGCAGGTGCTCATATGAATATCCATACATACTGATCTAGTGCAGGTGGATGTATGAATACCCATACATACTGATCTAGTGCAGGTGAATGTATGAATATCCATACATACTGATCTAGTGCAGGTGGATGTATGAATATCCATACATACTGATCTAGTACAGGTGCTCGTATGAATATCCATACATACTGATCTAGTACAGGTGCTCGTATGAATATCCATACATACTGATCTAGTACAGGTGCTCGTATGAATATCCATACATACTGATCTAGTACAGGTGCTCGTATGAATATCCATACATACTGATCTAGTTAAGGTGGATG
The DNA here is from genome assembly GCF_902713425.1 of Acipenser ruthenus. Taxonomy (NCBI): domain Eukaryota; kingdom Metazoa; phylum Chordata; class Actinopteri; order Acipenseriformes; family Acipenseridae; genus Acipenser; species Acipenser ruthenus. Next base: position 60,270,522 of record NC_081197.1, on the reverse strand, counting down.
TATGAATATCCATACATACTGATCTAGTACAGGTGCTCGTATGAATATCCATACATACTGATCTAGTGCAGGTGCTCGTATGAATATCCATACATACTGATCTAGTGCAGGTGCTTGTATGAATATCTATACATACTGATCTAGTGCAGGTACTCGTATGAATATCCATACATACTGATCTAGTGCAGGTGCTCGTATGAATATCCATACATACTGATCTAGTGCAGGTGAATGTATGAATATCCATACATACTGATCTAGTGCAGGTGGATGTATGAATATCCATACATACTGATCTAGTGCAGGTGCTCGTATGAATATCCATACATACTGATTTAGTGAAGGTGGATGTATGAATATCCATACATACTGATCTAGTACAGGTGCTCGTATGAATATCCATACATACTGATCTAGTGCAGGTGAATGTATGAATATCCATACATACTGATCTAGTGCAGGTGGATGTATGAATATCCATACATACTGATCTAGTACAGGTGCTCGTATGAATATCCATACATACTGATCTAGTGCAGGTGGATGTATGAATATCCATACATACTGATCTAGTGCAGGTGAATGTATGAATATCCATACATACTGATCTAGTGCAGGTGGATGTATGAATATCCATACATACTGATCTAGTGCAGGTGGATGTATGAATATCCATACATACTGATCTAGTACAGGTGCTCGTATGAATATCCATACATACTGATCTAGTGCAGGTGGATGTATGAATATCCATACATACTGATCTAGTGCAGGTGAATGTATGAATATCCATACATACTGATCTAGTGCAGGTGCTCGTATGAATATCCATACATACTGATCTAGTGCAGGTGCTCGTATGAATATCCATACATACTGATCTAGTGCAGGTGGATGTATGAATATCCATACATACTGATCTAGTGCAGGTGGATGTATGAATATCCATACATACTGATCTAGTGCAGGTGAATGTATGAATATCCATACATACTGATCTAGTGCAGGTGGATGTATGAATATCCATACATACTGATCTAGTGCAGGTGAATGTATGAATATCCATACATACTGATCTAGTGCAGGTGGATGTATGAATATCCATACATACTGATCTAGTGCAGGTGGATGTATGAATATCCATACATACTGATCTAGTGCAGGTGAATGTATGAATATCCATACATACTGATCTAGTGCAGGTGGATGTATGAATATCCATACATACTGATCTAGTGCAGGTGAATGTATGAATATCCATACATACTGATCTAGTGCAGGTGAATGTATGAATATCCATACATACTGATCTAGTGCAGGTGAATGTATGAATATCCATACATACTGATCTAGTGCAGGTGGATGTATGAATATCCATACATACTGATCTAGTGCAGGTGGATGTATGAATATCCATACATACTGATCTAGTGCAGGTGAATGTATGAATATCCATACATACTGATCTAGTACAGGTGGATGTATGAATATCCATACATACTGATCTAGTGCAGGTGGATGTATGAATATCCATACATACTGATCTAGTGCAGGTGAATGTATGAATATCCATACATACTGATCTAGTGCAGGTGGATGTATGAATATCCATACATACTGATCTAGTGCAGGTGAATGTATGAATATCCATACATACTGATCTAGTGCAGGTGGATGTATGAATATCCATACATACTGATCTAGTGCAGGTGAATGTATGAATATCCATACATACTGATCTAGTGCAGGTGAATGTATGAATATCCATACATACTGATCTAGTGCAGGTGAATGTATGAATATCCATACATACTGATCTAGTGCAGGTGGATGTATGAATATCCATACATACTGATCTAGTGCAGGTGGATGTATGAATATCCATACATACTGATCTAGTGCAGGTGAATGTATGAATATCCATACATACTGATCTAGTACAGGTGCTCGTATGAATATTCATACATACTGATCTAGTGCAGGTGGATGTATGAATATCCATACATACTGATCTAGTGCAGGTGAATGTATGAATATCCATACATACTGATCTAGTGCAGGTGAATGTATGAATATCTATACATACTGATCTAGTGCAGGTGCTCATATGAATATCCATACATACTGATCTAGTGCAGGTGGATGTATGAATATCCATACATACTGATCTAGTGCAGGTGAATGTATGAATATCCATACATACTGATCTAGTGCAGGTGGATGTATGAATATCCATACATACTGATCTAGTGCAGGTGGATGTATGAATATCCATACATACTGATCTAGTGCAGGTGCTCGTATGAATATTCATACATACTGATCTAGTGCAGGTGCTCGTATGAATATCCATACATTCTGATCTAGTGCAGGTGCTCGTATGAATATCCATACATACTGATCTAGTGCAGGTGGATGTATGAATATGCATACATACTGATCTAGTGCAGGTGGATGTATGAATATCCATACATACTGATCTAGTGCAGGTGCTCGTATGAATATCCATACATACTGATCTAGTGCAGGTGCTGGTATGAATATCCATACATACTGATCTAGTGCAGGTGCTCATATGAATATCTATACATACTGATCTAGTGCAGGTGGATGTATGAATATCCATACATACTGATCTAGTGCAGGTGCTCGTATGAATATCCATACATACTGATCTAGTGCAGGTGGATGTATGAATATCCATACATACTGATTTAGTGAAGGTGGATGTATGAATATCCATACATACTGATCTAGTGCAGGTGGATGTATGAATATCCATACATACTGATCTAGTGCAGGTGCTCGTATGAATATCCATACATACTGATTTAGTGAAGGTGGATGTATGAATATCCATACATACTGATCTAGTACAGGTGCTCGTATGAATATCCATACATACTGATCTAGTGCAGGTGAATGTATGAATATCCATACATACTGATCTAGTGCAGGTGGATGTATGAATATCCATACATACTGATCTAGTACAGGTGCTCGTATGAATATCCATACATACTGATCTAGTGCAGGTGGATGTATGAATATCCATACATACTGATCTAGTGCAGGTGAATGTATGAATATCCATACATACTGATCTAGTGCAGGTGGATGTATGAATATCCATACATACTGATCTAGTGCAGGTGGATGTATGAATATCCATACATACTGATCTAGTACAGGTGCTCGTATGAATATCCATACATACTGATCTAGTGCAGGTGGATGTATGAATATCCATACATACTGATCTAGTGCAGGTGAATGTATGAATATCCATACATACTGATCTAGTGCAGGTGCTCGTATGAATATCCATACATACTGATCTAGTGCAGGTGCTCGTATGAATATCCATACATACTGATCTAGTGCAGGTGGATGTATGAATATCCATACATACTGATCTAGTGCAGGTGGATGTATGAATATCCATACATACTGATCTAGTGCAGGTGAATGTATGAATATCCATACATACTGATCTAGTGCAGGTGGATGTATGAATATCCATACATACTGATCTAGTGCAGGTGAATGTATGAATATCCATACATACTGATCTAGTGCAGGTGGATGTATGAATATCCATACATACTGATCTAGTGCAGGTGGATGTATGAATATCCATACATACTGATCTAGTGCAGGTGAATGTATGAATATCCATACATACTGATCTAGTGCAGGTGGATGTATGAATATCCATACATACTGATCTAGTGCAGGTGAATGTATGAATATCCATACATACTGATCTAGTGCAGGTGAATGTATGAATATCCATACATACTGATCTAGTGCAGGTGAATGTATGAATATCCATACATACTGATCTAGTGCAGGTGGATGTATGAATATCCATACATACTGATCTAGTGCAGGTGGATGTATGAATATCCATACATACTGATCTAGTGCAGGTGAATGTATGAATATCCATACATACTGATCTAGTACAGGTGGATGTATGAATATCCATACATACTGATCTAGTGCAGGTGGATGTATGAATATCCATACATACTGATCTAGTGCAGGTGAATGTATGAATATCCATACATACTGATCTAGTGCAGGAGGATGTATGAATATCCATACATACTGATCTAGTGCAGGTGAATGTATGAATATCCATACATACTGATCTAGTGCAGGTGGATGTATGAATATCCATACATACTGATCTAGTGCAGGTGAATGTATGAATATCCATACATACTGATCTAGTGCAGGTGAATGTATGAATATCCATACATACTGATCTAGTGCAGGTGAATGTATGAATATCCATACATACTGATCTAGTGCAGGTGGATGTATGAATATCCATACATACTGATCTAGTGCAGGTGGATGTATGAATATCCATACATACTGATCTAGTGCAGGTGAATGTATGAATATCCATACATACTGATCTAGTACAGGTGCTCGTATGAATATTCATACATACTGATCTAGTGCAGGTGGATGTATGAATATCCATACATACTGATCTAGTGCAGGTGAATGTATGAATATCCATACATACTGATCTAGTGCAGGTGAATGTATGAATATCTATACATACTGATCTAGTGCAGGTGCTCATATGAATATCCATACATACTGATCTAGTGCAGGTGGATGTATGAATATCCATACATACTGATCTAGTGCAGGTGAATGTATGAATATCCATACATACTGATCTAGTGCAGGTGGATGTATGAATATCCATACATACTGATCTAGTGCAGGTGGATGTATGAATATCCATACATACTGATCTAGTGCAGGTGCTCGTATGAATATTCATACATACTGATCTAGTGCAGGTGCTCGTATGAATATCCATACATACTGATCTAGTGCAGGTGGATGTATGAATATGCATACATACTGATCTAGTGCAGGTGGATGTATGAATATCCATACATACTGATCTAGTGCAGGTGCTCGTATGAATATCCATACATACTGATCTAGTGCAGGTGCTGGTATGAATATCCATACATACTGATCTAGTGCAGGTGCTCATATGAATATCTATACATACTGATCTAGTGCAGGTGGATGTATGAATATCCATACATACTGATCTAGTGCAGGTGCTCGTATGAATATCCATACATACTGATCTAGTGCAGGTGGATGTATGAATATCCATACATACTGATTTAGTGAAGGTGGATGTATGAATATCCATACATACTGATCTAGTGCAGGTGCTCGTATGAATATCCATACATACTGATCTAGTGCAGGTGGATGTATGAATATTCATACATACTGATCTAGTGCAGGTGGATGTATGAATATCAATACATACTGATCTAGTGCAGGTGGATGTATGAATATCCATACATACTGATTTAGTGCAGGTGCTCATATGAATATCCATACATACTGATCTAGTGCAGGTGGATGTATGAATATCCATACATACTGATTTAGTGAAGGTGGATGTATGAATATGCATACATACTGATCTAGTGCAGGTGCTCGTATGAATATCCATACATACTGATCTAGTGCAGGTGGATGTATGAATATCCATACATACTGATCTAGTGCAGGTGCTCGTATGAATATCCATACATACTGATCTAGTGCAGGTGGATATATGAATATCCATACATACTGATCTAGTGCAGGTGCTCGTATGAATATCCATACATACTGATCTAGTGCAGGTGCTCATATGAATATCCATACATACTGATCTAGTGCAGGTGGATGTATGAATATCCATACATACTGATCTAGGGCAGGTGGATGTATGAATATCCATACATACTGATTTAGTGAAGGTGGATGTATGAATATTCATACATACTGATCTAGTGCAGGTGCTCGTATGAATATCCATACATACTGATCTAGTGCAGGTGGATGTATGAATATCCATACATACTGATTTAGTGAAGGTGGATGTATGAATATCCATACATACTGATCTAGTGCAGGTGCTCGTATGAATATCCATACATACTGATCTAGTGCAGGTGGATGTATGAATATCCATACATACTGATCTAGTACAGGTGCTCATATGAATATCTATACATACTGATCTAGTACAGGTGCTCATATGAATATCTATACATACTGATCTAGTGCAGGTGGATGTATGAATATCCATACATACTGATCTAGTGAAGGTGGATGTATGAATATCCATACATACTGATCTAGTGCAGGTGAATGTATGAATATCCATACATACTGATCTAGTGCAGATACTCGTATGAATATCTATACATACTGATCTAGTGCAGGTGGATGTATGAATATCCATACATACTGATCTAGTGAAGGTGGATGTATGAATATCCATACATACTGATCTAGTGCAGGTGGATGTATGAATATCCATACATACTGATCTAGTGCAGATACTCGTATGAATATCTATACATACTGATCTAGTGCAGGTGGATGTATGAATATCCATACATACTGATCTAGTGAAGGTGGATGTATGAATATCCATACATACTGATCTAGTGCAGGTGGATGTATGAATATCCATACATACTGATCTAGTGCAGGTGGATGTATGAATATCCATACATACTGATCTAGTGCAGGTGGATGTATGAATATCCATACATACTGATTTAGTGCAGGTGCTCATATGAATATCCATACATACTGATCTAGTGCAGGTGGATGTATGAATATCCATACATACTGATCTAGTGCAGGTGAATGTATGAATATCCATACATACTGATCTAGTGCAGGTGGATGTATGAATATCCATACATACTGATCTAGTGCAGGTGCTCATATGAATATCCATACATACTGATCTAGTGCAGGTGGATGTATGAATATCCATACATACTGATCTAGTGCAGGTGGATGTATGAATATCCATACATACTGATCTAGTGCAGGTGCTCGTATGAATATCCATACATACTGATCTAGTGCAGGTGGATGTATGAATATCCATACATACTGATCTAGTGCAGGTGGATGTATGAATATGCATACATACTGATCTAGTGCAGGTGGATGTATGAATATCCATACATACTGATCTAGTGCAGGTGCTCGTATGAATATCCATACATACTGATCTAGTGCAGGTGCTGGTATGAATATCCATACATACTGATCTAGTGCAGGTGCTCATATGAATATCCATACATACTGATCTAGTGCAGGTGGATGTATGAATATCCATACATACTGATCTAGTGCAGGTGCTCGTATGAATATCCATACATACTGATCTAGTGCAGGTGGATGTATGAATATCCATACATACTGATTTAGTGAAGGTGGATGTATGAATATCCATACATACTGATTTAGTGCAGGTGGATGTATGAATATTCATACATACTGATCTAGTGCAGGTGGATGTATGAATATCAATACATACTGATCTAGTGCAGGTGGATGTATGAATATCCATACATACTGATCTAGTGCAGGTGGATGTATGAATATCCATACATACTGATCTAGTGCAGGTGCTCGTATGAATATCCATACATACTGATCTAGTGCAGGTGCTCATATGAATATCCATACATACTGATCTAGTGCAGGTGGATGTATGAATATTCATACATACTGATCTAGTGCAGGTGCTCGTATGAATATCCATACATACTGATCTAGTGCAGGTGGATGTATGAATATCCATACATACTGATTTAGTGAAGGTGGATGTATGAATATCCATACATACTGATCTAGTGCAGGTGCTCGTATGAATATCCATACATACTGATCTAGTGCAGGTGGATGTATGAATATCCATACATACTGATCTAGTACAGGTGCTCATATGAATATCTATACATACTGATCTAGTACAGGTGCTCATATGAATATCTATACATACTGATCTAGTGCAGGTGGATGTATGAATATCCATACATACTGATCTAGTGCAGGTGGATATATGAATATCCATACATACTGATCTAGTGCAGATACTCGTATGAATATCTATACATACTGATCTAGTGCAGGTGGATGTATGAATATCCATACATACTGATCTAGTGAAGGTGGATGTATGAATATCCATACATACTGATCTAGTACAGGTGAATGTATGAATATCCATACATACTGATCTAGTACAGGTGCTCATATGAATATCTATACATACTGATCTAGTACAGGTGCTCATATGAATATCCATACATACTGATTTAGTGAAGGTGGATGTATGAATATCCATACATACTGATCTAGTGCAGGTGGATATATGAATATCCATACATACTGATCTAGTGCAGGTGGATGTATGAATATCCATACATACTGATCTAGTGCAGATACTCGTATGAATATCTATACATACTGATCTAGTGCAGGTGGATGTATGAATATCCATACATACTGATCTAGTGAAGGTGGATGTATGAATATCCATACATACTGATTTAGTGCAGGTGCTCATATGAATATCCATACATACTGATCTAGTGCAGGTGGATGTATGAATATCCATACATACTGATCTAGTGCAGGTGAATGTATGAATATCCATACATACTGATCTAGTGCAGGTGGATGTATGAATATCCATACATACTGATCTAGTGCAGGTGCTCATATGAATATCCATACATACTGATCTAGTGCAGGTGGATGTATGAATATCCATACATACTGATCTAGTGCAGGTGGATGTATGAATATCCATACATACTGATCTAGTGCAGGTGCTCGTATGAATATCCATACATACTGATCTAGTGCAGGTGGATGTATGAATATCCATACATACTGATCTAGTGCAGGTGGATGTATGAATATCCATACATACTGATCTAGTGCAGGTGAATGTATGAATATCCATACTTACTGATCTAGTGCAGGTGGATGTATGAATATCCATACATACTGATCTAGTACAGGTGCTCGTATGAATATCCATACATACTGATCTAGTGCAGGTGGATGTATGAATATCCATACATACTGATCTAGTGCAGGTGGATATATGAATATCCATACATACTGATCTAGTGCAGATACTCGTATGAATATCCATACATACTGATCTAGTGCAGGTGGATGTATGAATATCCATACATACTGATCTAGTGCAGGTGCTCGTTTGAATATCCATACATACTGATCTAGTGCAGGTGGATGTATGAATATCCATACATACTGATCTAGTGCAGGTGCTCATATGAATATCCATACATACTGATCTAGTACAGGTGCTCGTATGAATATCCATACATACTGATCTAGTGCAGGTGGATGTATGAATATCCATACATACTGATCTAGTACAGGTGCTCGTATGAATATCCATACATACTGATCTAGTGCAGGTGCTCGTATGAATATCCATACATTCTGATCTAGTGCAGGTGCTCGTATGAATATCCATACATACTGATTTAGTGCAGGTGCTCATATGAATATCCATACATACTGATCTAGTGCAGGTGGATGTATGAATATCCATACATACTGATCTAGTGAAGGTGGATGTATGAATATCCATACATACTGATCTAGTGCAGGTGAATGTATGAATATCCATACATACTGATCTAGTGAAGGTGGATGTATGAATATCCATACATACTGATCTAGTGCAGGTGAATGTATGAATATCCATACATACTGATCTAGTGCAGGTGCTCGTATGAATATCCATACATACTGATCTAGTGCAGGTGGATGTATGAATATCCATACATACTGATTTAGTGAAGGTGGATGTATGAATATCCATACATACTGATCTAGTGCAGGTGCTCGTATGAATATCCATACATACTGATCTAGTGCAGGTGCTCGTATGAATATCCATACATACTGATTTAGTGCAGGTGCTCATATGAATATCCATACATACTGATCTAGTGCAGGTGCTCATATGAATATCCATACATACTGATCTAGTGCAGGTGGATGTATGAATATCCATACATACTGATCTAGTGCAGGTGCTCGTATGAATATCCATACATACTGATTTAGTGAAGGTGGATGTATGAATATCCATACATACTGATCTAGTACAGGTGCTCGTATGAATATCCATACATACTGATCTAGTGCAGGTGAATGTATGAATATCCATACATACTGATCTAGTGCAGGTGGATGTATGAATATCCATACATACTGATCTAGTACAGGTGCTCGTATGAATATCCATACATACTGATCTAGTGCAGGTGGATGTATGAATATCCATACATACTGATCTAGTGCAGGTGAATGTATGAATATCCATACATACTGATCTAGTGCAGGTGGATGTATGAATATCCATACATACTGATCTAGTGCAGGTGGATGTATGAATATCCATACATACTGATCTAGTGCAGGTGCTCATATGAATATCCATACATACTGATCTAGTGCAGGTGGATGTATGAATATCCATACATACTGATCTAGTGCAGGTGCTCGTATGAATATCCATACATACTGATTTAGTGAAGGTGGATGTATGAATATCCATACATACTGATCTAGTACAGGTGCTCGTATGAATATCCATACATACTGATCTAGTGCAGGTGAATGTATGAATATCCATACATACTGATCTAGTGCAGGTGGATGTATGAATATCCATACATACTGATCTAGTACAGGTGCTCGTATGAATATCCATACATACTGATCTAGTGCAGGTGGATGTATGAATATCCATACATACTGATCTAGTGCAGGTGGATGTATGAATATCCATACATACTGATCTAGTGCAGATACTCGTATGAATATCCATACATACTGATCTAGTGCAGGTGCTCGTATGAATATCCATACATACTGATCTAGTGCAGGTGCTCGTATGAATATCCATACATACTGATCTAGTGCAGGTGGATGTATGAATATCCATACATACTGATCTAGTACAGGTGCTCGTATGAATATCCATACATACTGATCTAGTGCAGGTGGATGTATGAATATCCATACATACTGATCTAGTGCAGGTGGATGTATGAATATCCATACATACTGATCTAGTGCAGATACTCGTATGAATATCCATACATACTGATCTAGTGCAGGTGCTCGTATGAATATCCATACATTCTGATCTAGTGAAGGTGGATGTATGAATATCCATACATACTGATCTAGTGCAGGTGGATGTATGAATATCCATACATACTGATCTAGTGCAGGTGGATGTATGAATATCCATACATACTGATTTAGTGCAGGTGCTCATATGAATATCCATACATACTGATCTAGTGCAGGTGGATGTATGAATATCCATACATACTGATCTAGTGCAGGTGGATGTATGAATATCCATACATACTGATCTAGTGCAGGTGCTCGTATGAATATTCATACATACTGATCTAGTGCAGGTGCTCCTATGAATATCCATACATACTGATCTAGTGCAGGTGCTCGTATGAATATCCATACATACTGATCTAGTGCAGGTGCTCCTATGAATATCCATACATTCTGATCTAGTGCAGGTGCTCGTATGAATATCCATACATACTGATCTAGTGCAGGTGGATGTATGAATATCTATACATACTGATCTAGTGCAGGTGCTCGTATGAATATCCATACATACTGATCTAGTGCAGGTGGATGTATGAATATCTATACATACTGATCTAGTGCAGGTGGATGTATGAATATCTATACATACTGATCTAGTGCAGGTGGATATATGAAAATCCATACATACTGATCTAGTGCAGGTGGATGTATGAATATCCATACATACTGATCTAGTGCAGGTGGATGTATGAATATCCATACATACTGATCTAGTGCAGGTGCTCGTATGAATATCCATACATACTGATCTAGTGCAGGTGGATGTATGAATATCCATACATACTGATCTAGTGCAGGTGCTCGTATGAATATCCATACATACTGATCTAGTGCAGGTGGATGTATGAATATCCATACATACTGATCTAGTGCAGGTGGATGTATGAATATCCATACATACTGATCTAGTGCAGGTGGATGTATGAATATCCATACATACTGAAAGTCACGCTGTAGAGTTTATACATAATGCGCTTCGCTTGGATCAGTAAGTGAGAGTATTGTAATCTGGGTTTATACTGTAGGGATGTGTTCAGGTGTACTGTACAGCATGGTTGTCACACTTACATGTCACTTGCATATCTGGAGAACGGCTTGCTTAGTTGTGGTGTAATGTGGTTTAGTACCTTCATGAACACACATGCTGGAGATGCCTGTCTGCTGCCTGCTCTAAGTCACTCCTTTGAAGTAAGTGTGGAGCTTGAATTTGAGTCCATTGCCGCAGATCATAGAGGAGTGTGCTGCCTGTTTGGTGGTTCTTGTAAAGTTCACATCAATAGTTGTGTATGCAACAAGAATACATGCAGTTATCAAGAATATGTTTCGGTCCGTATCATGAATTCCTGTGATGCGTGGCAGAAATGTTACTCTGCTTCACATACAGAAAATAGGATCATTCTTACAGTGCTGTTTTACACCACTAGAGAGCAGTGCAATTGCACAAGTTACTCAGGGAGACACAGGCATTAATAAAGGTATGTTTATAGCATTTATTTAATAACCGATTATATGTAGAAGGTTAAAATGTTAAGTAATCTGTAAATGAAGTACAATAAATGATGTTTTTTTTCTGATCGGCTACTCAGATTCCATCTCATGTAAAGAGTGTTACTCTTTAAATCTCATTTCTGGGAATGGTTTGTCAGTGAAGTGGAAATGAATTATTCACAAGGGCATCAGTTATGAACACAGCACTTTGATAGCTTCTAGTTCCTGAGCAGGCATGTTTACAAACAGCACGCACTCTCTCGGGAGCCTCCGTAAATCAGGCATGTTTTAAACAAGCAGGTCACGCAAACACTGCAAGTTTGTACATGTTTTTCTAATTCAGTTCAGTAATCACACTGACACTTATAAGATCAGCTTGTGCCAAACACATTAAAGCTTTGTCGCATTGCGTCCAGTGGACTGTACTGTCAATAAGGTGGTCAAGATGCTGGGTTGTTATACTATGTTATACTGAACTTAAAGAAAGTTTATTTCTCAAAGTCTGCAAACTTGTACAACAAGCGATGAGGCTGTCTACCCCTTCGGGAGCTCACCCCATTGTACTCTTGCAGTAACTACAGTATCCACTAGAAATACCACCATAGCATGACTGAACCACAAGGATTATCCCAGCAAATTCAAAGAGAAAGAGCATCAAAAGATTAGACCAGAGCCCGGAATAGACCCATGTCTACTTGACTTACTTTATTAAGTACCTGAGAATTCAGATTGCTGTGGATAATGTGTTTGTAATGTCTGCTTGACTTTATTAAGTACCTGAGAATTCAGATTGCTGTGGATGAGTCTCTCTTAATTAAGTTCCCATCAAGCAACTAAGGCTGTATCCCAGACGCAGCGTAGGGAGCTGCAGTGCTGTCGCTGCCTCGCCAAGCGTTACAGAAACATACTCCGCTGGTTCGATTTGAGATACCTGCCAATGCAGGCTGGCCAGCTTTGGCCACGGTCACTGGTACAAGCTGAGCAGTAGACAGACATTCTGTTGCATCTTTCTATCTTGAAAGACTTCCTCTGGGATTGTCTTAAACGTTACTGTATGTCAATGCTGACACTTGCAGCTGACTCAGTTGCTAACACTGTTACCACAGGGATGTCAAACACAATGCCAACGCTACTGACTTAAAGCTGTAGAATGTAAAGGTCAATCTAAGCCTTTGGAAATGAGCTTCCAGCAATATGAACAGAGCTGTGGTGTCTGTGATGAGGCTGTGAGAACAGCAGAGGGCGCTCTGACACTTCTACACTGTGGAAAGCCTTCAGCATTCATCACACACGGTATTTCTCATGCAGCAGGCACTGTGTACAGATGCTTATCTTTTTGTTTCCAATGGGAAAGGCTTTTTTTATGGTAGTTCTGGTGCTGCTTCACCAATGGCCCACTTGCATTTTGATCAATGAATGTGGAATTTGGGTCCTTATATTTTTGCATGGCAATGGTTGTGTAAAATATAAGACACTAAGCTGTTTTAATATTAGTTTGGATAACAAAATAATTCAGAGGTATGTTTTTGTAAATACAAGGATAATTACTGCTGTTTATTTAAAGTTGAAAATGTATTCAAATGGTTTCCCATTAAAATGCATTGTGGAGCCTGTGCCACACTGATCTGCTAATGGTGCTGAGTCTTTCCATCAAGTATTGTAGTGTCAATGTGCAATATGTTAGGATTGCTTGTGTGCTTCACTACATGCAGCACACAAGTATACAAGCATTCTCGTAAATGATGAGTCTTCTATATGTACTTGGAAATGCAGATAGAGCAACAGGTAACCTGCATTCAAAAAGTGTTTCCAGCAGCAGCAGCAGCAGCTGTTTAAGTAGGCTGAGCTTCCTGTGGCAGCGGTTGAGCAGTGTGTTTATCTGGTGGGAGCTCTGGAGTTCTGTGTTGCTTGTAGTTGCTTTGCATGCTGGGATTTCTTAAATGAAAAAAGGAAATGCAATAAAAGAAGGCCATTTTGGAAGGCCACCCCTATGAAGTGCATTGCCTTGCATATAAAATGGCACTATAAGAGGCTGCCATGGCAACTTCTCATTACCATGGAGCAATGCTCCTCTTCCACTGCATGTGTGACCTCGGCAGCTCAACCAGACAATACGTAACAGATTCCTTTCTTGTATTTGTATGCTGCACGTGGCCCTTATGAAATGCACTGCCAGCTTTCAGTGTGCTGCTCTGTAAAGATTTCAACAGGAAGATCCTGAATAAGGCTGTTCTTTACCATCCTGCATAACCATCTTCAGGAAGTTATATTGTCCCATTGGCGTATACTATGGCTTGGTTTGAGTTTAAAATGTCTAGTTTTACATATGTTTTCCATCCTACAGCTCCTATATTGTACTATAGTACAACCTTTTCAAGTAAAACAGCAAAAAAAAATAAATAATACAAAGTGATTATCCAAACTTCGATTATTCTACACCTCTGTTATCCACACTGCCCCCTGGCACCCTGTCCTGTCCTGTCCTGTCCTGTGCTCTTGTTGTCCACACTGCCCCCTGGCACCCTGTCCTGTCCTGTGCTCTTGTTATCCACACTGCCCCCTGGCACCCTGTCCTGTCCTGTGCTCTTGTTATCCACACTGCCCCCTGGCACCCTGTCCTGTCCTGTGCTCTTGTTATCCACACTGCCTCCTGGCACCCTGTCCTGTGCTCTTGTTATCCACACTGCCCCCTGGCACCCTGTCCTGTCCTGTGCTCTTGTTATCCACACTGCCCCCTGGCACCCTGTCCTGTGCTCTTGTTATCCACACTGCCCCCTGGCACCCTGTCCTGTCCTGTGCTCTTGTTATCCACACTGCCCCTGGCACCCTGTCCTGTGCTCTTATGCTCGCTGTGCTATTCACGCCTCGATTGGTATTACTGTAAAACCCCAGTAATTCAAGCATCTGCTCTTTTATTTTTATATTCTTAGATTTTACCGTTGGCCTATGTAAGTAACAGCAAGAAACGGATCACACTGGTTAATCCCCAGGCTGTGAACCTGGAAGTTTACAAAGAGAAGCTGAAGCAGGCTCTGAAATCCTATGAAAGGTAAATCTACTGAATCTCTGAATCTGCATTTCAATATGAAACTGAAACTTTTTACACTCTTACAAAAAAGAACCAAAAAACCAAACAACCAAACAAAGAAAAACAACAAAAACAAAGCCCTGTTGACAACAGCACACAAACCAGTTCACTGGCTTATATTTGTACCATTGACAACAGCACACAAACCAGTTCACTGGCTTATATTTGTACCATTGACAACAGCACACAAACCAGTTCACTGGCTTATATTTGTACCATTGACAACAGCACACAAACCAGTTCACTGGGTTATATTTGACAACAGCACACTAACCAGTTCACTGGCTTATATTTGTACCATTGACAACAGCACACAGACCAGTTCACTGGCTTATATTTGTACCATTGACAACAGCACACAAACCAGTTCACTGGCTTTTATTTGTACCACTGACAACAGCACACATAGCAGTTCACTGGGTTATATTTGACAACAGCACACAAACCCGTTCACTGGGTTATATTTGACAACAGCACACAAACCCGTTCACTGGGTTAGATAATGATCATGTCCGTGTTACAGAGCAGTGTATAGCTACAGTATTAATGGCTTTCAGTACTTTACCACAGTCATTTTGCTGGTTGCGATGCACTTTTCCCATTCTTGTGCGATGTACAGTATTGCTCATGCTTTACAAAGATTACCCATTGTTTTCACAATGCTTTACAATGTGTATATGTTGTATTCAGTGCATGTGGGTCTTTACCATGATTTCACGAGGCGTTTATCTTTACTACTCTTTACTATGCTTTTACCAGCACACCTTCACTCAGCGAGTTTGCAGTTAAAGAAGTTCACATTGATTTAGTGCGTCACCTGAAAAACGCATTGAGAAACCCCACTTAATCCAGATAGGGGTAAAGATTGTAGAGCTGTTGCTGTGTACATGCATTAACAGCGACACCCTTATCAAAGTGCCCCACAGAAACACATTGCAATGTGTAATAAAGCACAGTAACAGCATGGTACCGAATAGCAAGGTATGGTAAAGCTGCATGATAAACCAGGGGCCACTATGGGAATGGTATAGCAGAGCCATGGGAAAAGTGCAAAGATACCCTGGTAAACATGTATAAGGGCATGCAGATCAAACGTAAAGATATATTACTGCTAATTCAAGGATGGGCCACAGTGTGGCTCATACATAAAACACAGCTTGAAATCACATGTCAGAGTAAGAATGATATGTATTCATCATATTAGAACAGCACTACAACTCATCAATAACAGGCTTTTCTGTTTTCTTTCACAAGACGTCTTAATGGAATTGTGTGGAGAGCTTTAACCCAAGAGGAAAGAGATAAGTATGTGATCATTGTGCTTCTTATTGTTACAAATCAACCAACACATGAATAGTATCTGAGGGCAGCTCTGCAACGTGTCTGCATTTCAGAGTAATATAAAATAGTATCTGAGGGCAGCTCTGCAACGTGTCTGCATTTCACATGAATATAAAATAGGATCTGAGGGCAGCTCTGCAACGTGTCTGCATTTCAGAGTAATATAAAATAGGATCTGAGGGCAGCTCTGCAACCTGTCTGCATTTCAGAGTAATATAAAATAGGATCTGAGGGCAGCTCTGCAATGTGTCTGCATTTCACATGAATATAAAATAGGATCTGTGGGCAGCTCTGCAACGTGTCTGCATTTCAGAGTAATATAAAATAGGATCTGAGGGCAGCTCTGCAACGTGTCTGCATTTCACATGAATATAAAATAGGATCTGAGGGCAGCTCTGCAACATGTCTGCATTTCAGAGTAATATAAAATAGGATCTGAGGGCAGCTCTGCAACGTGTCTGCATTTCACATGAATATAAAATAGGATCTGAGGGCAGCTCTGCAACGTGTCTGCATTTCAGAGTAATATAAAATAGGATCTGAGGGCAGCTCTGCAACGTGTCTGCATTTCAGAGTAATATAAACAAATGCAATAAGCTGAGCAGATATGGAGCATATTCATCACATTCACTGTATGAATTCTAGGGGTTTTCCAAGCCTAAAAGTGCAGGAGGGAAGTAGCAGTTTCTCCCATTCCAGGTGATTAGCCCCAGTGTGTATAGGTAACAAGCTCAGGTATCTCTTAATAAACTCATAGTAAAGCCAGGAATGGATCAAAGGTCTGTGGAAAAGGAATCTTGTTTCTATCCATGAAGTTTATTGAATTTGACCCCCTTTTTGCGCACAGCTGTTTAGCAGATTGAGATTATAGATGTGTTATAAATGTGTGCAAGCCTCTTCAATACACTGTGTATACATAGGTAACCCTATAAAATGAGCTACACAGTATATATAGATCATGTGTTTGTTCTTTCTTGACTCATGAGCTACAAGTGAACTGTCTCTCCTACACTTCCACTGCTATAAGCACAGTAGTTCCAGGACTACGTCTGTCTGGATCACAGCGTGACACAGTGAAGGGGGGAGCAGATTGGGGAGAAAGCGATCATATCAATGCAATGCCTGGTTTAACTGTGTTCTTCCTGTAGGTTTCATAGCGCCGAGCCAGTTCCCTTCACAGAACACATGGAAGCTCTGCTTCAGGAAAAACTAGCACTGGAAACACACTCACAATCTCAAGATGGCAACACAGCAGTGAGTACATGGCATTTTACTGTCCAGCCATTGAATCTGTAGAGCTTGTAATATTGCTGAACACAGTAGATTCTTCTTGTGTTAACCAGTAATAGCTACTAGTAGCTACTGTGTGTTATTTACAAGAGCCTAGCCTGTGTGACATGTGTTATAGTGAGTCTGGCAACTACATCTCAAGAGCTACTCCTGAACTTGGGACAAAAGGGACTCGACACACACAATTCAATTCAACACAACATCATCATCATCATGATGCAAAGATAAAAGGGACTCGACACACACAATACAATTCAACACAACATCATCATCATCATCATGCAAAGATAAAAGGAACTCGACACACACAATACAATTCAACACAACATCATCATCATCATCATGCAAAGATACAAGGGACTCGACACACACAATACAATTCAACACAACATCATCATCATCATCATCATGCAAAGATACAAGGGACTCGACACACACAATACAATTCAACACAACATCATCATCATCATGCAAAGATACAAGGGACTCGACACACACAATACAATTCAACACAACATCATCATCATCATGATGCAAAGATAAAAGGAACTCGACACACACAATACAATTCAACACAACAACATCATCATCATCATCATCATGCAAAGATAAAAGGGACTCGACACACACAATACAATTCAACACAACATCATCATCATCATCATGCAAAGATACAAGGGACTCGACACACACAATACAATTCAACACAACATCATCATCATCATGATGCAAAGATAAAAGGAACTCGACACACACAATACAATTCAACGCAACAACATCATCATCATCATCATCATCATGCAAAGATAAAAGGGACTCGACACACACAATACAATTCAACACAACATCATCATCATCATCATGCAAAGATAAAAGGGACTCGACACACACAATACAATTCAACACAACATCATCATCATCATCATGCAAAGATAAAAGGGACTCGACACACACAATACAATTCAACACAACATCATCATCATCATCATGCAAAGATACAAGGGACTCGACACACACAATACAATTCAACACAACATCATCATCATCATGATGCAAAGATAAAAGGAACTCGACACACACAATACAATTCAACACAACATCATCATCATCATGATGCAAAGATAAAAGGAACTCGACACACACAATACAATTCAACACAACATCATCATCATCATCATCATGCAAAGATAAAAGGGACTCGACACACACAATACAATTCAACACAACATCATCATCATCACCATGCAAAGATAAAAGGAACTCGACACACACAATACAATTCAACACAACAACATCATCATCATCATCATCATGCAAAGATAAAAGGGACTCGACACACACAATACAATTCAACACAACATCATCATCATCACCATGCAAAGATAAAAGGAACTCGACACACACAATACAATTCAACACAACATCATCATCATCATCATGCAAAGATAAAAGGGACTCGACACACACAATACAATTCAACACAACATCATCATCATCATAATGCAAAGATAAAAGGAACTCGACACACACAATACAATTCAACACAACAACATCATCATCATCATGCAAAGATAAAAGGAACTCGACACACACAATACAATTCAACACAACATCATCATCATCATCATGCAAAGATACAAGGGACTCGACACACACAATACAATTCAACACAACATCATCATCATCATCATGCAAAGATAAAAGGGACTCGACACACACAATACAATTCAACACAACATCATCATCATCATCATGCAAAGATAAAAGGGACTCGACACACACAATACAATTCAACACAACAACATCATCATCATCATGCAAAGATAAAAGGGACTCGACACACACAATACAATTCAACACAACATCATCATCATCATGATGCAAAGATAAAAGGAACTCGACACACACAATACAATTCAACACAACAACATCATCATCATCATCATCATGCAAAGATAAAAGGACAGGTAGGAAAAATGCTGAACATTTCATTCAAGCTACTTCAGCAAAATACATGGATTAGACAAACAAACAGATCCATAACCTGCTGTAACCGTGGTCTGCCCGGGAGCCTGGAGGAACCCAGATAAACAGACTCCTAACCTACTGTGCTGATGTCCTTCGGACTCTTACTGTGCTGATGTGCTTCAGATTCTTACTGTGCTGATGTGCTTCAGACTCTTACTGTGCTGATGTGCTTCAGACTCTTACTGTGCTGATGTGCTTCAGACTCTTACTGTGCTGATGTGCTTCAGACTCTTACTGTGCTGATGTGCTTCAGACTCTTACTGTGCTGATGTGCTTCACACTCTTACTGTGCTGATGTGCTTTAGACTCTTACTGTGCTGATGTGCTTCAGACTCTTACTGTGCTGATGTGCTTCAGGCTCTTACTGTGCTGGTGTGCTTCAGGCTCTTACTGTGCTGATGTGCTTCACACTCTTACTGTGCTGATGTGCTTCAGACTCTTACTGTGCTGATGTGCTTCACATTTCCAGCAGTATCTAACACCCTGGATAGACCTGCTCTAATTCCCAGCTCCTGCCGAGTGCATTTCCAGCAGTATCTAACACCCTGGATAGTCGTGCTTGTTTTAGTGTTAAGGCAAGCCTCTTGCACAAGGCTGAAGATTCATGCTTGTTTTAGTGTTAAGGCAAGTCTCTTGCACAAGGCTGAAGAGTCATGCTTGTTTTAGTGTTAAGGCAAGCCACTTGCACAGGGCTGAAGAGTCATGCTTGTTTTAGTTCGTTCAGGGTCGCTCAAATGGATCTGAAACAGATATTTAATGTAACTGCTGTTCGTTTAGCTTGGGGATTACAAGCACCCCCAGACAGTTAACATTCCTTTTGTTAAGGTTTGTGGATAAAATTCCCGATCTGAAAACCCTGTAGTCAGGAAACAGCCCTTATAAAAGTTTCCCATAGTGAAAATGAGGCTTTGTGATTTCAGCCCAAGTCACATGAGTAATGGGTTCACATCCATTAGGCTTTCTGTTCAACATGCTGTAAAGATGATTTTATTCTCCCTGTTTGTACAGGAAGAAAAGATCCAAGGCAGCAATGTGTTCAGAGCCAGTGCAGGAGAGAAAAGGGTCCTGGACACACTGAGAGGCCAGCGGGTCATTGCCAGGGCAGAGATGGATGGCTTTTATTACCCAGGTAATGACTATTATTATGATCTCCTTTCAAATTACCTTTTCAAATAAAAGCATATAGCACCATAAACATACTGGTGTATATGGTATATTAAAATAGCCAGTGTTGGGTTCCCGAGTGGCTCACCTGGTAAAAGCACGGCCGTGTGGAGGTGCCAGTCTTCTTTGGGGACTCAGAAGGGAGTGTCTCATTGGCTCTGGCACTCCCGTGGGTTAGGGAGCAAAACCAGCAGAGACTGTCATCATGCTACAGCAAACCCCGCTGTCCAGGCCCCCAGATAGCTCACAGCAGACACCTGCAGGGCTGGCCTTTGTCCTCCAGAGGCTGGTCCAGCCGCTCTCGAGTTCCTGGGTGTAAAAGAGGAAGCTGGCTCGGTCATGGGATCGGAGGACACCCGCTGAACCTTCAGTTCTCGGGGTAAAATAATTGGGCCGTCCTCTTATAATAAATGATCTTATTCTCTGAGCTTTCACAACGTGATTAAATTATTTTCTCACCCTGTACATTAACATGTACTTGGTGATGGTGTGATGAAATTCTCTTCTCAGTCTGCACATTAACACACACTTGGTGATAAATGGTGTGATGAAATTCTCTTCTCAGCCTGCACATTAACACACACTTGGTGATAAATGGTGTGATGAAATTCTCTTCTCAGCCTGCACATTAACACACACTTGGTGATAAATGGCGGATCAAACATTAATGCACTTGGAATAAAGTTTGGAATCAAGCTCCCATGTGCTTAAAATATGAAATGTTAAAATGTGAAGTCCATTAAAATGATACGGCAGACATGCAGACTCCTGCATGTACGGGAGCAGCTTAACCCCATTAGTCAGAGGCAGAGGCAGCATTTCAAATACAACACTCCTTATTGATGTGAAACTGGTGGAACAGTAGACCTCATTGTACTGAGGAAGAGTGACCACTAAATTAAACGTGCATTGTGCCGTAGCATCCAGGGAGACTGTGTGACTTCATTCTTGCCATTCTAGCCTTACGTTCAGAAGATTTATTTTCAGCATCTTGCATTTTATTAAACACAAATACAGTGTTCTAAATAATAGAGCACCATCTCCCTTTTATAGATCAGATTGATTTTGCCGCATCTTGGCTTTTGAAATGAGGAGAAGGAAGTCATCACAGATCCAGGGAATTTATAGATCGAGTTTAACACCACTATACCAAAAAACAAATAACGCCACTATACACACACTGCATAGAGCTGCACAATTTCTTTAAAATGTCTTCAACGAAAAAGACACCAGCTGCATCAAAGATCGAAAACCTTTCTGCTTAAGATCCCTCCGTCCAGTAAAAGAAGGGAACATTTCACATGCCTGTTGTTAGTTTTAAATGTATTTATGTTTTTATTCAGGGTCAGGGTCAGGGTCAGGGTTAAGGTTGGAATTTTCTTGTTGCACAGTAAGAGGGTCAGGGTCAGGGTAAGGGTTAAGGTCAGGGTCAGGGTCAGGGTTAGGGTCAGGGTCAAGGTTTGGGTTGGGATTTTCTTGTTGCACAGTAAGAGTGTCAGGGTCCTGGTTTATTATTTGAGGCTAATCTCAGCAGTTATAATTCATTGACCTTTATCTTTGATGGATGAGGCAGTTCACAGCCTGCTAATGCCAGGACTGCTTCACATTTACTCAGAGGAGCTGCACAAGTGGCAAGCGGTCAATGATCTGTACACCTTGGAAAATGATCTAGGCTGTATATATTCATGGTACAAATGGCTTATTTCATAAGATTGAAAAATGACAAACTCTGTTTTAGAGCAGGTGCAGTGACTTTGTATTGTGCTGATTAACAATTGACATCACAAAGATGCTGCAAAATGATCAGTCAATCTTGGGCAGGTGTTGTGACTCTTGGTCTCCCAGTTTGTGGCCTGTCATTGACAGTGTGTCTGGTTATACCATCTCACCAGGTCTGAAATTGCTGGCTGTGAGCACCCAAGATGGCGAGCCACAGTACGCTACCCTAGTCCAGCCTCCAACATGCCGATTGCAAGAAGGCACGAAGGCGCTGCTGTCTTGACAGACGTGGCATATTGTTTTTCTTCTGTGATTTTCTTTATTGCTTTTATTCAAGCTTGCAGTTCAACAGCTGAAATCACTCCATATCCAGTGTCCAATCAACTGTCTCACTAATTAGTCACTCAAACGTGTCATGGTCAAGGCTGAATAATCAAGTGATTAAAAAGAAACCAAAAATAATTTTGTCAATGTCCATCATTTGTAGATATATATTGGAATCAGTACTCTGTGATGCTGATAACAAGCCCCTCTTTGGTTCATTAATCAACCTTGTCTTTATCTACAGACTCTAGTACCGACTCCAGTGGGTTCTAGAAGTGCATGAAATGACTCTTGCTAATTCTATCAGAGCCACTGCAGCGGGGGCGAATCAGTGGGGCTTTAAATGAGTTACACTCGAAACAGGGGGCCCTGGAAGTAACACATTTCAAATAGCAAAGCAGAATGACTTATTCTGGAAAGCTGAACTACTTCTAAGTGTTGTGATATCACGAATGTGTCGCTGCATTTTATTATTATTTTTTGTAGGATTATTATTATTATTATTTATTTCTTAGCAGATGCCCTTATCCAGGGCGACTTACAATTGTTACAAGCTATCACATTATTTTTACATACAATTACCCATTTATACAGTTGGGTTTTTACTGGAACAATCTAGGTAAAGTACCTTGCTCAAGGGTACAGCAGCAGTGTCCCCTACCTGGCTTTGAAGCCACGACCCTCCGGTCAAGAGTCCAGAGCCCTAACCACTGCTCCACGTTGCTGATTAGCTCATTTATGGCTTGTAAAAAAAACTATTAATTAAATATATTTGTTTTCAGGTACAGTGACAAAATGCATTGGCTCCAAAAAGGCTGTTGTGAGTTTCAGCAATGGAGATACCCAGATTACACCACTAGGGCTTCTGATTCCCATTGGAGGAGCTCTCCCTTGCCCACCACTGCAGGTAAGCGCACAGACAACATGATACCACTCGAATGTGGGTCTGACTGTCGGTTGCTACGCTAGGCAGGATGGCCGTGCATCGTCAGGGCATGCTCCTCTCTTCAGTTCTGTATCATTAGTAGAAGCAGGAGATTTACCAGCTTGGGTCTGATCTGTTCAGCTCTCATCGCTAAGCCTGGTTGAGAGTCAGCACTTGGGAATGGTGACCTCTGAGGAAAATCAGTTTCTTACATGGTGTGGTTTGTGGCTCAGTTAGTGGCCAGGGCTTCAGCAATACACCAGCATGTTACCGGGGGGGGGCGCTGTGCTATAGAAGTGCCTGTCCTTCATACTGTGTCTGTGTGAGAAGTAACACTGAGGTCCTGTCGATGAATTGAAGATCCCGTGGCACTCACATGCTAACCCAGGTGTACTGGCTTCATCCCCAAATACATGGACAACGTGCTGGTGTAGAAGACAGACAAATACATGAACAACGTGCTGGTGTAGAAGACAGACAAATACATGAACAACGTGCTGGTGTACATAAGAAGATGAGAACATAAGAAAGTTTACAAACGAGAGGAAGCCATTCAGCCCATCTTGCTCGTTTGGTTGTTAGTAGCTTATTGATCTCAGAATCTCATCAAGCAGCTTCTTGAAGGATCCCAGGGTGTCAGCTTCAATAACATTACTGGGGAGTTGGTTCCAGACCCTCACAATTCTCTGTGTAAAAAAGAGCACAGCGTGGACAACGTGCTGGTGTAGAAAACATACAAATACATGGACAACGTGCTGGTGTAGAAGACATACAGATTAGCACCTGCAATACTATATTTGCTGTAAATATCAAAAGACTATACATAAAAAAAAAAAATGTTGTCTAATTATATGTACAGCTATGACCAAAAATATTGCATCACCTAGAATTTTAGGATTGAGACATAATTTAAAAAAAAAACTACATGAACATAATTTAGATATTTTATTTAACATCGTGTTATCAAAGAAACTACAAAATGATATCACAAAAGTCTACCTGAAGCCATAATACTAGTACAGTAGTATTCATATTAGATTTCAAAATGTCACATTTTAAAATGTATGTTAGTTTTTCTGAAGTATATGGAAAACTACAAAGCGGTGCTATGTAATTCAATTTGTTAACATAACATTATTCAGCAGCTTTCATTCCACTTTATAAAGCACAATTAGAGAAGTCTAGGCAGATGCAAACCTTTGGGCCAGAGCTGTATGTTACAATTATAACTTTGACATCATGACATGATTTCCTAGCTTGGGCTTATGAACAAATACACAGAAAAGCACCTTTCTGCCAAGTTTAGTATTTCCTTGGACTGATTATGTGCACAAACATTATGTTTTGAGTCGGAGTGATAGTTCCTATAGCTAAATTCTAAAAATAGAGACTTCTGCCTAGAATTATTCTAATGATCCAAGTGTATAACTGATCAGCAGTGGTATGAGCCCTTGTAAAGATAGTTCATAACAACACCTGCCTTTTAAAGAGCCCTGTATTCCACTCAAACAGTCTTTCCACACTTTAATGAGCAAAAGGGCACAATACAACTGATTGCTATAATTAAGCCTTGATAAGACTGTGATTCCAGGTGAAAATCAGTTTCGTGCTGATTAGCCTGTGTGCTAGATATAGCCATACCAAGCTGAACAGGACTCTCTGGGAGCACTAATTTGAGGTCCTCTGTTGCTTTTCTCAGGTTGGAGATTTTGTATTTGTTCGAAGTGGGACCGACTGTGCCGGGGAGTGCTGGGTCCCTGGTGTTGTCATAGCAACCCCACAGCGAGGCAAATCAACAGATAAATTCTACACGGTTCTGAAATACAACAACAAACAAGTAGGTCCAGTTTACTGACTTGAAAATAAAGAACTAAAAAGAGCAGACTTCTCTCCAAGCATCGTGTCATTACTTTCTCATTCAAACTGGCAGATTGTTTTCTTTGTGCTTCAGCAGTTTCTTGTCTAAAGTCTAAACCACTCATGAATGAAGGGGGCTCAAGGTTATCATACTGAGTTCATCTGTAGCAAAAAACGAAATAATTGGTTCTGTGACATGGCTGCCTGCTGTTTCAAACTGCACACTTGTTCTAAAAAAGAGTTACATACTATTATATAGATCAGACGTACTGTATATTACCAATGATATGATAGTGATTTAAAGGTTGCACATCTGGAACAGGAGCTTGTAGAGCAACATGCATGGTATTGTATTTTTAATAGTTTACATTATTGGCACACGGGCAAACAGATTCGCCTGTAATTGTGTTTCTCTGCAACAATGGGATCTGCTAAGCTCCTCGGGTCTTACAGATTCTGGAGAAAAGCATTTGGTTATTGTGAAAAGCATTTGGTTATTGTGAAAATCATTCAGTTATTGAGAAAAGCATTCAGTTATTGAGAAAAGCATTCAGTTATTGTGAAAAGCATTCAGTTATTGTGAAAAGCATTCAGTTATTGAGAAAAGCATTCAGTTATTGAGAAAAGCATTCAGTTATTGAGAAAAGCATTCAGTTATTGAGAAAAGCATTCAGTTATTGAGAAAAGCATTCAGTTATTGAGAAAAGCATTCAGTTATTGAGAAAAGCATTCAGTTATTGTGAAAAGCCTGAACAATTATGTGTTGGGTAATCATCTTCCAATGCCAGGAAATACCTTTGAAAAACTTGACTGAAAAAGCATGTTCAAAATAAAAAGGATTGCTCTATAGGGGACTCTATAGTAATAAAGACACATTGTTTAATTGGAGGCTTTCTCAGTATAGTTATGCTGTTCAGGTTGCATTTCATGACAGCTGGGTTCAGCTGCTCTTCTTGCGCTACAATGAAATCCCTCTCACCCAGCGTTTGTCTGAAAGGGTTCAGAAATATTCTGAAATGTTTTTTTTATATTTTCAGTACAACATTAGAACATGAATAATTTTCCTATATTAAAAAAAGTATTTTATTTTATAGAACTGTGTGTTAGTTATTTACAAGGATCCTAGTTTTACACAATAAAAATAAAAAATATTAAATTCTCAGATTAAAAAAAATTGAAATCTGCATTATTTCACAATTAAAATAAAAGGCTAAAATGTAGTCGTCCCGTCTGTCACATTATAAGATACACAAACAGTACTATTGACTAACAGTTAACACAGGAAGTAATTTTTAAATTCCAAGGAGGTTACAAGCTCTCCAGTGCCATCAATAATATAAACAAACTTACCATTTTACTTTAAACATTACAATACATCTGTGTAGGAATCATACAAACCAAAACATAGTGTTCATATTCGTTTATCTGCGAGCTAGTCTGCGTGGCTATTGCCAAACGCATTGACCCGATCTTTAGGGTGATCTTTATTGTTTTCAGCATCTTCAAACAGCTTGCTGAGTAGTAACAACGCACTGGATACTGAAGTAAACTGCAGCTACATTTCAGCATGAATGTGACAGCGTGCCTCGTTCAGCCTTGACCTCTGTGCACCAGAAGCAGTTTTATTGAACGTATTATTGAAGTATGTTTATGTAAATGTAAAGCAAAATTGCCTGTGTTGATGAGTATATATGATACGTGTATTGATTTGATTATCAAACAAACAAAAAAAGCACGCATTCTTTTTGCCGTGCCCCAAAATTCTCTGACAGCATTGCAAATCCATGTTTTTTGCGTTATTCCGCAGGGCAAACCGATTCCTAGGATCCCTGGTTATTAATAGTAATTCACTGATGAAATCCATGTTGGTTATTAATAGTAATTCATTGATGAATCCATGTTAGTTATTAATAGTAATTCATTGATGAAATCCATGTTGGTTATTAATAGTAATTCATTGATGAATCCATGTTAGTTATTAATAGTAATTCATTGATGAATCCATGTTAGTTATTAATAGTAATTCATTGATGAATCCATGTTAGTTATTAATAGTAATTCATTGATGAATCCATGTTGGTTATTAATAGTAATTCATTGATGAATCCATGTTAGTTAGTAATAGTAATTCATTGATGAATCCATGTTAGTTATTAATAGTAATTCACAGATGAAATCCATGTTAGTTATAAATAGTAATTCATTGATGAATCCATGTTGGTTATTAATAGTAATTCATTGATGAATCCATGTTAGTTAGTAATAGTAATTCATTGATGAATCCATGTTAGTTATTAATAGTAATTCATTGATGAATCCATGTTAGTTATTAATAGTAATTCATTGATGAAATCCATGTTAGTTATTAATAGTAATTCATTGATGAATCGATGTTAGTTATTAATAGTAATTCATTGATGAATCCATGTTAGTTATTAATAATAATTCATTGATGAAATCCATGTTAGTTATTAATAGTAATTCATTGATGAATCCATGTTGGTTATTAATAGTAATTCACTGATGAAATCCATGTTAGTTATTAATAGTAATTCATTGATGAATCCATGTTAGTTATTAATAGTAATCCATTGATGAATCCATGTTGGTTATTAATAGAAATTCATTGATGAATCCATGTTAGTTATTAATAGTAATTCACTGATGAAATCCATGTTAGTTATTAATAGTAATTCATTGATGAATCCATGTTGGTTATTAATAGTAATTCATTGATGAATCCATGTTGGTTATTAATAGTAATTCATTGATGAATCCATTTTAGTTATTAATAGTAATTCACTGATGAAATCCATGTTAGTTATTAATAGTAATTCATTGATGAATCCATTTTAGTTATTAATAGTAATTCATTGATGAATCCATGTTAGTTATTAATAGTAATTCATTGATGAATCCATGTTAGTTATTAATAGTAATTCATTGATGAATCCATGTTGGTTATTAATAGTAATTCATTGATGAATCCATGTTAGTTATTAATAGTAATTCATTGATGAATCCATGTTGGTTATTAATAGTAATTCATTGATGAATCCATGTTAGTTATTAATAGTAATTCACTGATGAAATCCATGTTAGTTATTAATAGTAATTCATTGATGAATCCATGTTAGTTATTAATAGTAATTCATTGATGAATCCATGTTGGTTATTAATAGTAATTCACTGATGAAATCCATGTTAGTTATTAATAGTAATTCATTGATGAATCCATGTTAGTTAT
Organism: Acipenser ruthenus; assembly: GCF_902713425.1. Classification (NCBI taxonomy): domain Eukaryota; kingdom Metazoa; phylum Chordata; class Actinopteri; order Acipenseriformes; family Acipenseridae; genus Acipenser; species Acipenser ruthenus. The sequence continues at coordinate 60,240,999 of NC_081197.1, read as the reverse complement.
TAATAGTAATTCACTGATGAAATCCATGTTAGTTATTAATAGTAATTCATTGATGAATCCATGTTGGTTATTAATAGTAATTCATTGATGAATCCATGTTAGTTATTAATAGTAATTCACTGATGAAATCCATGTTAGTTATTAATAGTAATTCATTGATGAATCCATGTTAGTTATTAATAGTAATTCATTGATGAAATCCATGTTAGTTATTAATAGTAATTCACAGATGAAATCCATGTTAGTTATTAATAGTAATTCATTGATGAATCCATGTTGGTTATTAATAGTAATTCATTGATGAATCCATGTTAGTTATTAATAGTAATTCATTGATGAATCCATGTTGGTTATTAATAGTAATTCATTGATGAATCCATGTTAGTTATTAATAGTAATTCACTGATGAAATCCATGTTAGTTATTAATAGTAATTCATTGATGAATCCATGTTGGTTATTAATAGTAATTCATTGATGAATCCATGTTAGTTATTAATAGTAATTCATTGATGAATCCATGTTAGTTATTAATAGTAATTCATTGATGAATCCATGTTAGTTATTAATAGTAATTCATTGATGAATCCATGTTAGTTATTAATAGTAATTCATTGATGAATCCATGTTAGTTATTAATAGTAATTCATTGATGAATCCATGTTAGTTATTAATAGTAATTCATTGATGAATCCATGTTAGTTATTAATAGTAATTCATTGATGAATCCATGTTAGTTATTAATAGTAATTCATTGATGAATCCATGTTAGTTATTAATAGTAATTCATTAATGAATCCATGTTAGTTATTAATAGTAATTCATTGATGAATCCATGTTAGTTATTAATAGTAATTCATTGATGAATCCATGTTAGTTATTAATAGTAATTCATTGATGAATCCATGTTAGTTATTAATAGTAATTCATTGATGAATCCATGTTAGTTAGTAATAGTAATTCATTGATGAATCCATGTTCAATGGCATGTTCTGCTGTTCCAGGAGGTTTTGCTGCGCAGCCGGATTGTTAAAACTAGCCAGACAAGATATGCCCTGACCTGCCGTTACATAAGAGAATGCCAGATGATCTCTCACACAATGTAAGTATTACCTGGTGAAGAATTACAAGAATATAAAGGTTAACGTTCGCAGTTAAAACTGCTGTGATATTATGTAATAAGCAAAGACAGTAAATTAGAGTTGTTTTACAAGCTGGAAATGTGTGACTGTTGGATTGTACTAATATGATAATTAGTTCTCATTTTCTTTAGTAATTATTCCATTTTGATATACGTATGTATTTTATTTAAATTGATATGTAACACGTATGGTAAACAGTAATTCAACATTCATCAAATGATATTCTGCCACAACATATCAAATTACAGCTATGGCATTCTTATGAGATCATTAAGATCAGACAACAATATACCAATAAGAAATATCCCAGCACCACTCAGTGTGAGAGTCATCTCCTTATTACCAGCAATCCATACTGAATCATCATTTTAGGACAAGGAGGTATAGAATTGCGACACCAGTGCCTCCTATTTTCTGTTCTGAATGCCCCTTTAACTAATCTCCATTTATGACCCCTGGTCCTTTTTTCAAGTCAAAGAAGTCCCCCGGGTTGACACTGACTATACCTTTTAGGATTTTGAATGTTTGAATCAGATCGCCGCGTAGTCTTCTTTGTTCAAGACTGAATAGATTAAATTCTTTTAGCCTGTCTGCATATGACATGCCTTTTAAACCTGGAATAATTCTGGTTGCTCTTCTTTGCACTCTTTCTAGAGCAGCAATATCCTTTTTGTAACGAGGTGACCATAACTGAACACAATATTCTAGGTGAGGTCTTATATGCTCAGCATCTTGCTGGCTTCTCTCCAGCTTTCCTCTCACCTGAATGTGAACATATGGTTTAGCACATATGGTACCTCGCACCCAAGCTGCCTATAAAGCGTTAATAACACATGCATTTCCCATTGCCAATGAAGAGCTTTGTGGAAAACGACATTATCATTCTTTTAGCCTCACTAAAGGACCCACAGACAGTTTCAATCAGACATCTGCAGAACAAACTAAGAAAATATAATTGAGTCTATAATGCATGAGACACAATTTGAATACATTACCAGAAAGCTGCACTTGTGAATATTACAATGATGCTGCATACAATATTAAAATGATGCTGAATACAATATTAAAATGATGCTGAATACAATATTAAAATGATGCTGCATACAATATTAAAATGATGCTGAATGCAATATTAAAATGATGCAGAATATAATATTAAAATGATGCTGAATGCAATATTAAAATGATGCAGAATATAATATTAAAATGATGCTGAATGCAATATTAAAATGATGCTGAATACAATATTAAAATGATGCAGAATATAATATTAAAATGATGCTGAATGCAATATTAAAATGATGCTGAATACAATGATGCCACATACAATTCACTCTCACAGTGTTTTAATGTAGCTTCACTCTCAGTGTTTAATGTAGCTTCACTCTCAGTGTTTAATGTAGCTTCACTCTCAGTGTTTAATGTAGCTTCACTCTCAGTGTTTAATGTAGCTTCACTCTCTCAGTGTTTAATGTAGCTTCACTCTCAGTGTTTAATGTAGCTTCACTCTCTCAGTGTTTAATGTAGCTTCACTCTCTCAGTGTTTAATGTAGCTTCACTCTCTCAGTGTTTAATGTAGCTTCACTCTCAGTGTTTAATGTAGCTTCACTCTCTCAGTGTTTAATGTAGCTTCACTCTCAGTGTTTAATGTAGCTTCACTCTCAGTGTTTTAATGTAGCTTCACTCTGTTTAATGTAGCTTCACTCTCAGTGTTTTAATGTAGCTTCACTCTCAGTGTTTAATGTAGCTTCACTCTCTCAGTGTTTAATGTAGCTTCACTCTCTCAGTGTTTAATGTAGCTTCACTCTCTCAGTGTTTAATGTAGCTTCACTCTCTGTGTTTAATGTAGCTTCACTCTCAGTGTTTAATGTAGCTTCACTCTCAGTGTTTAATGTAGCTTCACTCTCAGTGTTTTAATGTAGCTTCACTCTGTTTAATGTAGCTTCACTCTCAGTGTTTTAATGTAGCTTCACTCTCAGTGTTTAATGTAGCTTCACTCTCTCAGTGTTTAATGTAGCTTCACTCTCTCAGTGTTTAATGTAGCTTCACTCTCTGTGTTTAATGTAGCTTCACTCTCAGTGTTTAATGTAGCTTCACTCTCTGTGTTTAATGTAGCTTCACTCTCAGTGTTTTAATGTAGCTTCACTCTGTTTAATGTAGCTTCACTCTCAGTGTTTTAACGTAGCTTCACTGTCACAAGCTGCTGTGTCCCCCTTGCAAGGCATTCAGATCAAGAGGATTGTCTACAAACAGATTTGCATATCCCATTACAATGTAAATGAAAACAGCATGCTGAATACACCTTTAAGAGTTTGTAAAAAGCATTCTATTGAAGAACTAATTGAACCTTTCCTTTGTCTGTCATGCTGCTACAATGAATCGATGGCATTGTTTCATTGGAAACAGAGAGGCTGCTCTCATTTCTTTACCGTCTCATTTGTTGAGCTGCACCTCTCATTGGTTCAGTATTTCCTTTTACACTGAGTACCGGGCTCTATTGGAGAATTATAATTGCATGTGTCCAGATGAACAGATACCAAAAGCACCTGCATCATTTGACAAATTAGCAAGCTCAATATATCCTGGACTGAGCTGGAACTGGACTTGTCGTTCCTTGCTCTTCTATAGTGTGTGTGTGTGAGCTCTGTGCACAGACACATCCTGTTTCTGTGGGTTTGCTCGTGTGGATGTGTGTGAGCTCTGTGCACAGACACATCCTGTTTCTGTGGGTTTGCTCGTGTGGATGTGTGTGAGCTCTGTGCACAGACACATCCTGTTTCTGTGGGTTTGCTCGTGTGGATGTGTGTGAGCTTTGTGCACAGACACATCCTGTTTCTATGGGTTTACTCGTGTGGATGTGTGTGAGCTCTGTGCACAGACACATCCTGTTTCTATGGGTTTACTCGTGTGGATGTGTGTGAGCTCTGTGCACAGACACATCCTGTTTCTATGGGTTTACTCGTGTGGATGTGTGTGAGCTCTGTGCACAGACACATCCTGTTTCTATGGGTTTACTCGTGTGGATGTGTGTGAGCTCTGTGCACAGACACATCCTGTTTCTATGGGTTTACTCGTGTGGATGTGTGTGAGCTCTGTGCACAGACACATCCTGTTTCTGTGGGTTTACTCGTGTGGATGTGTGTGAGCTCTGTGCACAGACACATCCTGTTTCTATGGGTTTACTCGTGTGGATGTGTGTGAGCTCTGTGCACAGACACATCCTGTTTCTGTGGGTTTACTCGTGTGGATGTGTGTGAGCTCTGTGCACAGACACATCCTGTTTCTATGGGTTTACTCGTGTGGATGTGTGTGAGCTCTGTGCACAGACACATCCTGTTTCTGTGGGTTTGCTCGTGTGGATGTGTGTGAGCTCTGTGCACAGACACATCCTGTTTCTGTGGGTTTACTCGTGTGAATGTGTTTCTATGAAAGCTTATGAGGCCTATAACTCCAGAACTCCTTGTGTTTCCCCAGATTAACTGTAGTCTCTTATGGTATACAATACCATTTAAGATATATTATATTTCATATTCTAAATTCAAGTTGTTATTTTAGGAGCAGACTGGGAACAATGTTCTTAAAAATGGAAATATATATATATATATATTCTTCTTCTTGCCCTAGTTTGTCATTAACTCCTATGAATATAGGAGTGTGGAGTAGTGGTTAGGGCTCTGGACTCTTGACTGGAGGGTTGTGGGTTCAATCCCCAGTATGAGACACTGCTGTTGTACCCTTGAGCAAGGTATTTTACCTAGATTGCTTCAGTAAAAACCCAACTGCATAAATGGGTAATTGTATGTAAAAATAATGTGATATCTGTATAATGTATAATGTGATATCTTGTAACAATTGTAAGTCGCCCTGGATAAGGGCGTCTGCTAAGAAATAAATAATAATAATAATAATAATAATAATAATAATAATAATAATAATAATAATAATAATATCTGTCATCAATCTCATTACAAATCCAACTACATAGATTCCAGGCTTGTTGTGCCCTGTTCTGATATTGAAGTACACATCACTGACAGAACAAGAATGCCTGTTCCTTCAGTGCAGTCAAAGAACAACCCAACATTAAATAACACATGTAAGTCAATGCCATGTGCGTCTGGCTGAATTACTATCCCTTCAGTGTAAAAAGACTTCTAATTGCTAAGCATATCTGAGTCCTTTAGGCTCTTGGTTACCTTTTCTTAGCTTCATGAATTCAATAAACCCGCACAACACACCATACTCTTCTGAACCCTAGAAATCTGCAGTACATTAACATCCTATAATTATCACAGCTGCTGCGCTATCATTTAATTACAATCATTATTTTGTGATACAGTTGAATAGGAAAGACAAAAATGATAAAGCCCCTTTCACGCCAAACATCAGTCTCTGCTGGAGTGAGGGACAGGACTGAATGACAGGGAGGGGTTGAGGTGACATGCAGAGCTGTCAGTGGACACTCTCATGTCTCTGCTTGAGGGACAGGACTGAATGACAGGGAGGGGTTGAGGTGACATGCAGAGCTGTCAGTGGACACTCTCATGTCTCTGCTTGAGGGACAGGACTGAATGACAGGGAGGGGTTGAGGTGACATGCAGAGCTGTCAGTGGACACTCTCATGTCTCTGCTTGAGGGACAGGACTGAATGACAGGGAGGGGTTGAGGTGACATGCAGAGCTGTCAGTGGACACTCTCATGTCTCTGCTGGAGTGAGGGACAGGACTGAATGACAGGGAGGAGTTGAGGTGACATGCAGAGCTGTCAGTGGAAGCTCTCACGTCTCTGCTGGAGTGAGGGACAGGACTGAATGAGGGAGGGGTTGAGGTGACATGCAGAGCTGTCAGTGGACACTCTCATGTCTCTGCTTGAGGGACAGGACTGAATGACAGGGAGGGGTTGAAGTGACATGCAGAGCTGTCAGTGGAAGCTTTCATGGCAACTGTACCATTGTTCCTCTCCTCACTCGTATACTGAAGTACAGAACAAAGTACAAGAGAAACATGTGCACAGCTTTTAGCAGATGAACTGCTGTAAAGGCGCTTTCCATTTAGTGGGAGACTGCATTGCAATGTGGTAGGCTTGTGGAAGAACAGTTAACCCTGTGGTACAGTCCGTGTTAACCTTATACTCTCTCTCCAGACCGAGCATCCAATCTGTGAAGCCATTTCCTAAAGATTCCAAATGACAGGAAGAAAAAGGAAAGGCTCCATCAGAACAACAGGGAGGAGACGCAAAGAAGCAGAAGAGGAGAAGAAAGAAGAGGGAGCAGAAAGCGTGCCAGGATCCTTCAGACAGCGAGGAGACAGATGTCAGTAAACATGACCCAGGGAGTGCCTCAAGGGATGAAGCTTTGACAGGTAACACTGGGGTTTCAGTGCTGCAGTCCCTGATAGAGACATGGCTGTATTCATGAGACATGGCTGTATTCATGAGACATGGCTGTATTCATGAGACATGGTTGTATTCATGAGACATTAGAGATACTATATTGCAGAATGAATACAGCCCACAGTCTGTACAGCATACCGGAACTTATACTCTAGATTCAGTAAATATTGCTCATTTGTGTTAACAGTTCATAAAAATTAACTAATTTCTGAACTATTAGAAAAAGCTATAGTGAGATACAATGGGGTCTTCTTAAATAAACGCAACCCTGTTTCAATGATATGATTGGCTCAGAGTGTTTAATCCCTAAGCAGCGTTCTGATGACTGCCGAACATGTTTAGCAGAGTCTTTTTGATTTTGTTTATAAATAGGTTGCAGTATATTGACACAGCATGAAGGTGGTTTGTTCATGGGGTAGTAAGCTCGTTGTTCATAGTTAGTAAAGTGCCCTTTAAAATAACGTTTTCCCCTTGTCTCTGTTGTCAACATCTCCACTCTGGCTTCTTCACTTTGCTTGTCCTTCACTCCTATGGCCTCCAGACCCTCCGTTCCCCAGTATCTATACTTACACTACACATCCCTTCCAGGGAAGCATTGTGGGCTGCCTGCTTTAATTGTCTACCTCCTCTGTTTGTACCAGTTAGCTTTATCTTCAGTCAGAGCAGCGAGAAAAGCCAAAACATTTTGGTGATTTTATTTTCAGTCGTATCATCTTTGAGTTCTCCTTCCCTTTGAAGGCTCATCATTATTAGAATGCCTTTATCATTACTCACCAGAACACTTCCCTCTGCTGCTAGTGACTTAACTGGCAAATAAACCATTACCCTTCATCTTCTGATATTTTGATAGTTTCTGTGTAAAACATGTGGAAGATGTCACAGATACAGCGCTGTGGTCGTCGTGCTGGAAGTTTTGCTTGCTCATATTCCATTCCTGTTTATGGGACGTCACACATGGTAATAAAGACACTTGACCCCCACCGTTCCTTTGGGAGGTGAAAGGCAAGGCAGCGTTCCCTGGGTCAGGCCTGCTTGCACACTTCTTTGCTCATCCTCTGCTGCATCTGTTTGATTTGACAGAGGAGAAATCCGACTGGGACTGTGATGGAGAGAGGGCCGGCACGCCTTCTCGCACCTCCAGAGCAGTTTCATGTGTTCCGCAGTCTGAACCTCACTCCAGGACCAGCTCCCCCCGATCTGACACACTGTCCACCCCTCTGTCCTCAAGGCATTCCGAGGTGCCGACAGCTCCATCAGCAAAACCAGCCTCTTCAGACCGGAGTGGCAACTCTGCAGAGAGGATCAGGAAACTGGAGGACTGGGCTGAAGAGCTGGAGCAGGCCCTCGCTCAGCACAGGGAACAACAAGAGGTGAGTCCCGCTGTGTGTGTCAATGTGTGTGTGTGTCAGTTCCGCTGCGTGTGTCAGTGTGTGTGTGTCAGTTCCACTATGCTCATTGTAATGCTCTGTGCCCACAGTACACCAATACGGCATTGCAACCAGCATGAACTGGATATACCAAATCAAACCCTTTCCCTTTGCAAACCCTCCCAAGCTGTGCAATGACAGCTTCTTGACAGAGTTCATGGGATGATAATGTGTGTATTGGGTGACATGATCATCACAGCAATGTGGGCTCTATATGTATCATATTCAGAGAAAGAGCAGGGATATTACATGGGACCTGTTCACTCTTCATTTACAAACATGTGCCTCGTAATTAATGACACGACAATGGAATTGTCTTGATTTCTCAATAGCTCATTCAAAAGCATGTAAAAGATCTGGTGAACTGGAAGATTCATGAAGATGCAGATATATTAGACAGCCAGAAACAATTAGCCCAACAGCAGCAGGAGCTTCTAGAACAACTCACAAAGCAGAGACCTCTTACAAGCAACAGCGCAAACAGGAGACATGATGAGAGAGGTAATGAACGCATTCAAATACACACAATCCAGCAAGCAAACACGCCTCCACAAGAAACAGCACCCTTTCAAATACACACAATCCAGCAAGCAAACACACCTCTACAAGAAACAGCACCCTTTCAAATACACACAATCCAGCAAGCAAACATGCCTCTACAAGAAACAGCACCCTTTCAAATACACACAATCCAGCAAGCAAACACGCCTCTACAAGAAACAGCACCCTTTCAAATACACACAATCCAGCAAGCAAACACGCCTCTACAAGAAACAGCACCCTTTCAAATACACACAATCCAGCAAGCAAACACACCTGTACAAGAAACAGCACCCTTTCAAATACACACAATCCAGCAAGCAAAACAAATTGCTAGGCAATAGTTGTTTGTTGTTGTTTGTCTGACACTGAAAGAGAGACACTTGTCCAGACTTGTTTCAGTAATGCTAAGAGAGCTAATCAGCCATCAGAATTTAATTGGAATGCATATGAATCGAGTTATACCACTTTAGCTTTTCCAGTTATTTTAAATGACTTATACAGATAATTTCAATACATTTTTGAAAAAAGGAATAACAACTCTTCCAATGGAATATTTATGAATTTGCAGCCAATTTATCTGATTTTTATGACACAACATTTTCTTACCCCTCATTAGCATGACAACCTTTACACAAAGTTAATTTCTGTCAAATTGAAATAAAATGTGGATACAAAAGGATTAACAGCAACACCTCGAGAGACTAGTAAGAATGCTGTCCCGGTTTGAACACAGGTTGTTTCTGAGTGTATTCATGCAGCTAACAAATGGGACAATTGCGTTTCAGTTTCTGATTTGTACTTTGTGTGTTTCTGTCAGTTTGTACTGCGTGCTGCACATGCTAATATGAAGTGTGCTGCTCAAGGAAGCTTGCATTCGCCACACTTGAGTAAACCTGGCTTTCGGACAATGATTTTCCATTTTTCTGGTCCCTGGCCCGGAGCTTTAATACAGGCAAACATATCACAGGCCTTGCTGCTTGAATAGTGTAAAATGTATTTTGCAATCACTGTTTTAAAAAGTGGAATAATAAAATAGGAACAAGTAAATGTTTTCCTTATGAAGCTCCCGTTTTGCGTTTCGGTTTGTCAAGGTTCCTCAGGCGATTTGTATGGAAGCGCGACTAAATCCTGTATTAACCCTGAGTGCATGCCAGTTTGATTATGTTATGACATTTAATAGAGAAAAGTGTAAGGTACTGCACGCAGGCAATAAAATGTGCATTATAAATATCATATGGGAGATTGAAGAAAGAATCTATGAAAAAGACCTAGGAGTTTATGTTGACTTAGAAATGTCTTCATCTAGACAATGTGGGGAAACTATAAAAAAAGGCCGACAAGATGCAGAGAATTGTGAGGGTCTGGAACCAACTCCCCAGTAATGTTGTTGAAGCTGACACCCTGGGATCCTTCAAGAAGCTGCTTGATGAGATTCTGGGATCAATAAGCTACTAATAACCAAATGAGCAAGATGGGCCAAATGGCCTCCTCTCGTTTGTAAACTTTCTTATGTTCTTATGTCTGCATACATATTTGCGCAGTTTCAAGTGTTTTCAAGTGTATATATATATATATATATATATATATATATATATATATATATATATATATATATATATATATATATATATATATTGTATAGAGTATGCTGTGGATATTGGGGTTTGTAGAATAAATATATGCTTGATAAAGGAAAAGTCTTGAACAGGAATACATCACGCAGACTGACAAACATTTTATGAAGCCGCTAGTATTGTAGGCTTTTAACAAGGTTGTAATTCAGAGTGTCGTTCTGTCAGGGAAGCACAATTAGTTCCCCATTGAGAGTGATGGAGAGGGGAATGAATGGTGGCAGGGATGGAGCTTGATTCTCTCGAGTGCTTTAAGCAGATTGTTGGCTTGTCTGGCTTGTCTGTTTTCACATTGTGTTTAGAGTAGTACAGTATGGCATGCATTTTTAAGATACAATTAAAATGAAAGAAAAGAAAGATGACAGAAGCTTCTTTGTTGATCTGCCTTTCATGAAATGTTTTATTTGATAATATAGATTTTTTTAAGGTCTTTTTTCAGGCATGCAAGGGCTTGAGAGATGAACATATGATTTTCAATATTTCATACCTGTGCCAAGTTTCTCTTACGAGTCCTGTAATGTTTAATTCAGAAGAGTAAAAAATAATTCAGGGACACTTGGGACATCGCTGTTAAATAATTTGCTCTAGCCTTTAGATGCTTGTCTACAGAGGGTCCTAATTGATCCCTGTGCATCCGTACTGTAGGGGTGGAAACACGGTGATATGCAGAGAAGGAGGTTTCTACTTTCTGTATCACTTTCAATCAGACCAATTAACACCACATTACTGACAGTCCTGCTGCAAAGACAGCTTTGACAAGATCTTGAACAGGATATTCCATTCAGTATACTGTCTCTGCAGGATATTGCATTCAGCCTCCTGTCTGCAGGATATTGCATTCAGCCTCCTGGCTGCAGGATATTGCATTCAGCCTCATGTCTGCAGGATATTGCATTCAGTCTACTCTCTGCTGGATATTGCATTCAGCCTACTCTCTGCAGGATATTCCATTCATCCTCCTGTCTGCAGGATATTCCATTCATCCTCCTGTCTGCAGGATATTGCATTCAGCCTCCTGTCTGCAGGATATTGCATTCAGCCTCCTGTCTGCAGGATATTGCATTCAGTCTACTGTCTGCAGGGTATTGCATTCAGCCTCCTGTCTGCAGGATATTGCATTCAGCCTCCTGTCTGCAGGATATTGCACTCAGTCTCCTGTCTGCAGGATATTGCACTCAGCCTCCTGTCTGCAGTATATTGCACTCAGTCTCCTGTCTGCAGGATATTGCATTCAGCCTCCTGTCTGCAGGATATTCCATTCATCCTCCTGTCTGCAGGATATTGCATTCAGCCTCCTGTCTGCAGGATATTGCATTATTCAGCCTCCTGTCTGCTGGATATTGCATTCAGCCTCCTGTCTGCAGGATATTCCATTCAGCCTCCTGTCTGCAGGATATTGCATTCAGCCTCCTGTCTGCAGGATATTGCATTCAGTCTACTGTCTGCAGGATATTGCATTCAGCCTCCTGTCTGCAGGATATTGCATTCAGCCTCCTGTCTGCAGGATATTGCACTCAGCCTCCTGTCTGCAGGATATTGCACGCAGTCTCCTGTCTGCAGGATATTCCTATTCAGTCTTCTGTCTGCAGGATATTGCATTCAAGTCTCCTGTCCCTGTGACGAGCTCATTAGACTCTTGTGTTAATAAGGTCTCTGATATTTGTAATGCCAAACTGCAAGTTACTGAACCAATTTGCGTATTTTGCATAACCCATGCTACACAAAGGAAAGCTAATTTGTACGACAAAAAAACAACAATGTTTTGCGGTTCTGAGAAATCTTCTCTCAAAGCTTGTTGAGACTGATTGGTGGTTGAGTCTGACATTGTGCTTGTGTTCTGAGAAATCTTCTCTCAAAGCTTGTTGAGACTGATTGGTGGTTGAGTCTGACGTTGCATTTGCTGTTCTGTTAAATCTTCTCTCAAAGCTTGTTGAGACTGATTGGTGGTTGAGTCTGACATTGTGCTTGTGTTCTGTTAAATCTTCTCTCAAAGCTTGTTGAGACTGATTGGTGGTTGAGTCTGATATTGCATTTGCTGTTCTGTTAAATCTTCTCTCAAAGCTTGTAGAGACTGATTGGTGGTTGAGTCTGATATTGCGTTTGCTGTTCTGTTAAATCTTCTCTCAAAGCTTGTTGAGACTGATTGGTGGTTGAGTCTGATATTGCGTTTGCTGTTCTGTTAAATCTTCTCTCAACGGCAGCTGGGATGCCACTTTCATTTAGCTTCCGAATGGCATCAAAAGATCAGCAGAAATCTCATTGCAGCTGCTAATCCCAAGATAAGTGAGGTCGTGGAGTTGGGGCTTATTTGTCCACACTTCCAAATACAAACACTTCCAAGAGCTCTGTGAATAAGCAGTGATGAGGAAAACAAGAGACAAGCAGGATTGAAGCTGTGTGTACTGGATGTACAGCAGGATTGAAGCTGTGTGTACTGGATGTACAGCAGGATTGAAGCTGTGTGTACTGGATGTACAGCAGGATTGAAGCTGTGTGTACTGGATGTACAGCAGGGTTGAAGCTGTGTGTACTGGATGTACAAACATGTACAAACAACTCTTAAAAGCATATTTAAAAAACCCTTAGTCATACCTTTTGTTGGTGGTTATTTAGTTGAAATACAGTCTTTTATTGTGTCTGGGAATGTCTGTAGTTATCTGCTGAGCAGGTGTGGCTGTTGAATTCCTGTAATGACGGGTGAGGCACACATGGCTGGATAAACACTGAATCCACTTCTTTATAGCTTTTAAACAGCAGTGCGTCTGCCCTATGATAAATCAGCTGTGAATTCTGTGTAAAACCCTAAGTCATGATGTGTGTGTGTGTATGGTCAGCACCCTGAGCCTCGTGCTTCCAGTGGGGAACGTGCTTTGACAGGCCCCTGCACTTCTGCAAAGATGTTGCCCTAGTGACCACAGCAACATCAAGAAGCACATCCATTCAGGGTTTTACCATTACAATCACAGTTCTTTGGTTTGGTAACTTGAAAGTGTTTTTGTATTTTCCGGGGTAATAAAAACATGCTAGTGATGATTTGGAGTAAAGAGTGCACATATGAAATAATTCACACATTAACAGACAAACAAAAACGGACTATACAGTGCACAGACAGACGAACAAAACACGGTGAGCAGATACTCTTATATTTACGCTTTTACAATTTACAATTACCTCCGTCTCCAATCCCGTTCTCCACTCACCGAACACCCAACCCTGTATGCAAGAAATGTGCATCTATATATACTGTTGTGCTGGGATTCAATTACTAATTAATTACTCACTTGAATCCCAGCACGTGAATTAGTTAAGTGTACTCCCATGACCACACATTACATTTTACCAGCACGTGAAGTGATTTGTGCCCTCCTCGTGCCTAAATATAAATCTACATTTTTAAATACACGTGAAACACAGACCCGTTTATATCCCGTGTACCAATCTCTATACACCAACATTAACACACGCACGCAACATACAACATATAACACACAAATGCACACAGGGGCGGGGCACATTGCCACATGGGCCCAGAGTGATGTTTCAGTCTGTTAGATAATTCAAGGGCCAGGTATAAAAGTGACTTACTGTATTCCACATTTTCAAAAGATGTCAAGTCAATTCTAATTTGGAAGTTGAATGTGTAAAGTTGAGGGAACACAAAGCCACTTTTTCAGGAACAGTGGCTTGAAACCTGGTTCCAGGAGACCTAGTTTGAGGCAGCCTTGCTGTATCAAACCCCAAGTCTCTCCTGGTGTGCCGTGCAGGGGCCTGAAATCTCGTCTCCTGAAACCAAGTTCCAAGCCAGAAAGTGGCTTCGTGTTCCCTCAGCTTTAGACCTGTGTGAGTCTTCTTTCTTAAGGATAGCTGTAAGGATAACAGCACCATAATGAAAGTTTAATCCCAGGGTAAGCCCTGATTTCAAAGAATGGATTTGTTTACTTTGTTTTCCACAGTATTACATTCATGTCCTTTGCAGCAAGACGAGTTGTATTCACACAAATCACTAAGGAGAAGAACTAAAACTCTCAAGTAAAAATACAATTTGAACTCTGTGGCTCATCCAAATGTTATTTGAAATTGATTTTCCAATAATGTATTCTTATCACCTAATATTTTGTGTGTAGAATGAGATTTTGACCACCCTGAGACATCAACAGCAGAAAGAACACTGCTTTAGTTTCACCACAGTGAGAAGATTCCAGTACAGTAAAGGGTTAAACGAACAGCCTTGGTTTTGACGCGCATGTCTGCTTCTTCTAGTCCGTGGTTGTAGTTGTAGCTGATGAGCGGAGCTGCCCACCTGGGTGTGTGCACCATTGTGTATCATGCACTTTAAGCCTCTATAGTCAGTACATGCTTTTTGCCCTGATCCAAGAAAAGCAATTAGGGGGCTCAATTGAGAGATAAGTTTTAATCTGTGATTAGCTACGCTGGGCTGCTGATTGGTGAACGGATCACCAGGTCTCTCTGGGCTGGGCTGGTGCTGACAGTGAATCAGTAGAAGTACCACTCTTAGCTCTGTTTCTCCAATATTAGCTTATTTGATTTTGTAATACCATTTGAATCTACTGTTAACAAGATTTATACTTAAAACTACATGGTGTGATTGGGTTTTTTTAATCACTTTCATAAGCAAGGTATCAAAGCAGCTGTAAAATAAAGCATCTAGTTACAGTGTCTGCAGTAAGACACCTGACATGTATTGCCACAAGTCACTTGGAATGTATTAATTCCAGTATTCCCCACACTGTTCCAGATCCAGAGCATAAAATATTTACAGGACTTCATCTTTAAAACAAGCATCTTCTATATGGAAATACAAATCTCAGATCATGAAATATTTACAGTACTTCATCTTTAAAACAAGCATCTTTTATATAAATAAATAAATACTGCCATTACGCAGTTTCACTTGGCAGCCTTCTCAGTGATCAAGGAAACTATGCTGAGTACTTGAATTAGCAAGTGGCATGTGTATTACATGGTCAGAAATAACTGCAACAAATTGCATGGCAGAGGTGTGTGTGTGTGTGTGTGTGTGTGTGTGTGTGTGTGTGTGTGTGTGTGTATAAAGCAGCGGGGCCTCACTGAAATGTATTAGGAGGAAACAGAAGATCTTGAAGATTAGAAGCCCACACGTCTGTTATTCAGTCAGTGAGATGCATCACTCACCATGTATCTTGCATGAATACCTGCAAGGATTCTCATTATCAGATGGAAACCGGATTGAGAATGCTTTGATGAGCTCCCAGTAGGCTGGCATATACAGTCCTTATGATTTCATTAAGCTCAGGACTGATCCTTCTCTCATCATAGATCTGCTTGGCTTGTTCACCAGTTACACAAGACGCTCTGTGCCAGACATGATGAGCATTAAGGACCTTCTGGCACCTCTGCCCCGATGTGGGGGTTTTGATCAGAACACAGTGTGCATGAGGGACAGCAAGCATGTGCACATTTCAGTGGAATTGTACAGAGGACAAGAATAACACAAAGCTTATGTGCTCAATCAGCCTCGGGTATCCTATCCAGAAATAGGAGCAGACAGCTCATTTAGAATGGGACGTTGATGCCGTTATAAAAGAACATACCCAAATTAGGCAAGTGTTGCTGAAATAGTTTGCATAATAGCGTTATGTGTTTTGAGTTACGGATGAAAACAGAAGTACCTGCATACTCCCGACAGACTGAAGTTCACATCCAGCAGATGCAGGCGTCGGCATAAACAAGTGAAACAGCTTAAAGGATGAGAATGAGAAGCAGCCCGCCTGCTTCAGATGGACCAGACCGCTTAAAAACACATGAATGCAATATTACCCTCCCGCGATATACACTCGCTATGATACTGCCCTCCAGGCCGGGGGACTGCGATATACACTCGCTATGATACTGCCCTCCAGGCCGGGGGACTGCGATATACACTCGCTATGATACTGCCCTCCAGGCTGGGGGACTGCGATATACACTCACTATGATACTGCCCTCCAGGCCGGGGGACTGCGATATACACTCGCTATGATACTGCCCTCCTCCAGGCTGGGGGACTGCGATATACACTCGCTATGATACTGCCCTCCAGGCCGGAGGACTGCGATATACACTCGCTATGATACTGCCCTCCTCCAGGCTGGGGGACTGCGATATACACTCGCTATGATACTGCCCTCCTCCAGGCTGGGGGACTGCGATATACACTCGCTATGATACTGCCCTCCTCCAGGCTAGGGGACTGCGATATACACTCACTATGATACTGCCCTCCAGGCCGGGGGACTGCGATATACACTCGCTATGATACTGCCCTCCTCCAGGCTGGGGGACTGCGATATACACTCGCTATGATACTGCCCTCCTCCAGGCTGGGGGACTGCGATATACACTCACTATGATACTGCCCTCCTCCAGGCTGGGGGACTGCGATATACACTCGCTATGATACTGCCCTCCTCCAGGCTGGGGGACTGCGATATACACTCGCTATGATACTGCCCTCCTCCAGGCTGGGGGACTGCGATATACACTCACTATGATACTGCCCTCCTCCAGGCTGGGGGACTGCGATATACACTCACTATGATACTGCCCTCCAGGCCGGGGGACTGCGATATACACTCGCTATGATACTGCCCTCCTCCAGGCTGGGGGACTGCGATATACACTCGCTATGATACTGCCCTCCTCCAGGCCGGGGGACTGCGATATACACTCACTATGATACTGCCCTCCAGGCCGGGGGACTGCGATATACACTCGCTATGATACTGCCCTCCTCCAGGCCGGGGGACTGCGATATACACTCACTATGATACTGCCCTCCTCCAGGCTGGGGGACTGCGATATACACTCGCTATGATACTGCCCTCCTCCAGGCCGGGGGACTGCGATATACACTCGCTATGATACTGCCCTCTTCCAGGCCGGGGGACTGCGATATACACTCACTATGATACTGCCCTCCAGGCCGGGGGACTGCGATATACACTCGCTATGATACTACCCTCCTCCAGGCCGGGGGACTGCGATATACACTCGCTATGATACTGCCCTCCTCCAGGCCGGGGGACTGCGATATACACTCGCTATGATACTGCCCTCCTCCAGGCCCGGGGACTGCGATATACACTCGCTGTGATACTGCCCTCCAGGCCGGGGGACTGCGATATACACTCGCTATGATACTGCCCTCCTCCAGGCTAGGGGACTGCGATATACACTCGCTATGATACTGCCCTCCTCCAGGCTAGGGGACTGCGATATACACTCACTATGATACTGCCCTCCAGGCCGGGGGACTGCGATATACACTCGCTATGATACTGCCCTCCTCCAGGCCGGGGGACTGCGATATACACTCGCTATGATACTGCCCTCCTCCAGGCTAGGGGACTGCGATATACACTCACTATGATACTGCCCTCCAGGCCGGGGGACTGCGATATACACTCGCTATGATACTGCCCTCCTCCAGGCCGGGGGACTGCGATATACACTCGCTATGATACTGCCCTCCTCCAGGCCCGGGGACTGCGATATACACTCGCTGTGATACTGCCCTCCAGGCCGGGGGACTGCGATATACACTCACTATGATACTGCCCTCCAGGCCGGGGGACTGCGATATACACTCGCTATGATACTGCCCTCCTCCAGGCCGGGGGACTGCGATATACACTCGCTATGATACTACCCTCCTCCAGGCCGGGGGACTGCGATATACACTCGCTATGATACTGCCCTCCTCCAGGCCGGGGGACTGCGATATACACTCGCTATGATACTGCCCTCCTCCAGGCTGGGGGACTGCGATATACACTCGCTATGATACTGCCCTCCTCCAGGCCGGGGGACTGTGATATACACTCGCTATGATACTGCCCTCCTCCAGGCTGGGGGACTGCGATATACACTCGCTATGATACTGCCCTCCTCCAGGCTGGGGGACTGCGATATACACTCGCTATGATACTGCCCTCCTCCAGGCTGGGGGACTGCGATATACACTCGCTATGATACTGCCCTCCTCCAGGCTGGGGGACTGCGATATACACTCACTATGATACTGCCCTCCAGGCCGGGGGACTGCGATATACACTCGCTATGATACTGCCCTCCTCCAGGCCGGGGGACTGCGATATACACTCGCTATGATACTGCCCTCCTCCAGGCTGGGGGACTGCGATATACACTTGCTATGATACTGCCCTCCTCCAGGCCGGGGGACTGTGATATACACTCGCTGTGATACTGCCCTCCTCCAGGCTAGGGGACTGCGATATACACTCGCTATGATACTACCCTCCTCCAGGCCGGGGGACTGCGATATACACTCGCTGTGATACTGCCCTCCTCCAGGCCCGGGGACTGCGATATACACTCGCTATGATACTGCCCTCCTCCAGGCTGGGGGACTGCGATATACACTCGCTATGATACTGCCCTCCTCCAGGCCGGGGGACTGCGATATACACTCACTATGAGGCCAGTTTGCAGAGGGTCTGGATTTCATGAAACTGAACTGCATTGATTGTAACGCAGGCCTCCAGACAAGCCCATTTCTTTATTATCAGGAAGACGTAGCGTGAAGCCGAGGGCTCCTGCAAACAGCTGTGGCATAATGCTGACCCTGTGACCCGAGGCAGGCTTAGTGGAGGAAGCTGTTCTCAGAGAACCTGCTGAACACATCCAGCTTTCCCAAGCCTCTCATCACTGGCTCCTTAAAAGAAAAAAACAGTAGATGTATACCGTGTGCTCAGGCTCTGGTACACCATGGTAAAAGAATAGCAACGTCTGATAAAGTGTAAACCACTGCTGTAATACAGTGTAAAAAACATGGTTAACCATGGTCACTTTTCTATGAATGGAGATTGTCTGTGATTAAAACAGAAGAGAAACCACATAATCCACAATATATAATATACTAATGAAGCACATTTACCAGCAGTGTTGTTTATTATTCTGCATTTATTAAATTACGAGTTGTTTTACAGAAACAGTCCAGAGTTAAACAGTTCAAAACTGTGAAGCTTCAGAAGATTTCTCAGTTACTTTATCAGGTCATGAAAACACGGTTTAAGTCAGGACAAGGAATTCCTATTTTATTAGAAAGTCAGCAATACATTATTTATATAACTTTTTTTTTTTATGGAAAGGTGCGAGTACCTTTGAGGATATTCCCAAGTATGTAAAGAATGCCAGACAGAGCCTCCCTAAACTGACTCCAGGAGAGAAGCTGCTTGCCCGCTGGTCACTAGATGGATGGTATTGCCCAGGTGGGTTTTACAGAAGGTGCAGCTTGTATTGATGGAACTGAAGCAGCAGGGGTCTATTCATTGGATCAGAATGTTTTAACAGATCTGTTGTTTAAATCATTAAAGGAATGAGACTTTGAGAATATCTCTTGTATCTGAGTCTCTTACACAAAGGGCATGTAAGTACAGTCCAAACTCAGTAACACTTTACATGGTGTCTCTAATTATTATTATTATTATTATTTATTTCTTAGCAGACGCCCTTATCCAGGGCGACTTACAATTGTTACAAGATATCACATTATTTTTTACATTTAATTACATTATTTTTTTACACATTATTTTTACATACAATTACCCATTTATACAGCTGGGTTTTTACTGGAGCAATCTGGGTAAAGTACCTTGCTCAAGGGTACAGCAGCAGTGTCCTCCACGGGGATTGAACCCACGACCCTCCGGTCAAGAGTCCAGAGCCCTAACCACTACTCCACACTGCTGCCCCAATTACTGTGTAATTACATAGTAGTTATTTAGTAAATACATGTGTACTTGCACATAATTGCACTTGCACACACAAGCACTTTCATTACAGCTGGGACTCCCTGCCACTCAGTCCTGCCCTCACTCAACACACATGAGCACTTTCATTACAGCTGTGACTCCCTGCCACTCAGTCCTGCCCTCGCTCAACACACACAAGCACTTTCATTACAGCTGTGACTCCCTGCCACTCAGTCCTGCCCCCGCTCAACACACATGAGCACTTTCATTACAGCTGGGACTCCCAGATGGAATAAGACTGCTGAGCTAAGTTGCCCCACTGATTCATTCCTTGTCTTTGCTTCAATCTCAGGGGAGGTCCATGAGCGAGTTGGTGATGGAAAGCACTATGTGATCCTGTGGGCGGACGGTTCCACCGCAGTGCAAAGTGCTGCTTTTATCTTTGGAAGGTTTACTTGCTCTCGTACCTTGACGCTGGGGGACCGTGTTCTAGCACTAGCAGAGCCCGCCTCCCTCACTTACCTGCCTGGGGTTATCCGTGGGTTCAATGGGACACAGCTGGTTGTTACCTTCTGCAATGGAAAAAGGTATGACGCTAACGTTTGGATTTGGATTTATTTTGTGCTGGGTTTGAATATTTTAATACTGGGGGGTTATCTTTACCTGTTATAAGAGTAACATGCAGTCTGTTCCATCTCACGTCTGTATTTGATATCGCCAAAGCCAACACGTCAATTGAGAGAGAGGTTTCCTTACTAAGAATGTAAATACTGTACTTTTTTACCAATGTGATTGTTAGTTTGAAAATAAAAACCTTGAGTTTGTAACGTGTGCAGTGTTCAGGGCCAGGTCTTTACTCACAGGCATCTAAAACACAACTGCAGCTCTGGTGAAACGGTTTGCATCACCTACAATGAGGATTGAGATATCATCAAGCAAAAACACTACACATACATAATATAGATCTTATATTTAACATCATGCAAGCCAAGAAACTGAAAAATGATATCACAAAACTCTTCCGGAAGCCATTACAGTAGTACAGTATTTCATGTTAGAAATGTCACTTTTTTTTTTTTTTAATTGGTCAGTTTTTCGTAAAGTATATGGAAAACCACAAAGTGGTATGTAATACATTATGTTAAGGTAACATTATTAAGCAGGTTTCATGCGACCTCATGAAGCAGCATGAGTTAATTGTACAGGGTGATGCAAAGCTTTTGTGCAGAGCTGTAATGAGCAGTGCTTGATGAGCCAGTGATAGTCACTGCTGCTTTGTGTCTTTCCAGCAGCCAGCATGTGGAGCCCCAGCACTGCTTCTGGTTCTCGGGGGACCAGTTTAATGAGGCAGTGCAAATGTATAACAAGAAGCATGCGGAGCATGAAGACGAGGGCAAGGAGACTGATGAAGCTGAAGTGTCAGGGTCTGATGACTCTATAGTGACCAGCAGTGCTTCAGCTCGTTAATCACATAATGTGCTTCCAGCTTGCTTAACAAACAGCATCGCTGGAAGCCAGTGCTGCTGCCTTGTGTCTCTTCCAGTGCAGATCTGCTGCCAATCCAGGTCATTTAATTTGAAAAGGGAGAAATACAGACTTTGTTTGACAGACGCTTCAGTGTAATCAAAGAGCAGTATGTATGAAACGCAGGCATTGCAATTGAAAATGATGTTTTTCCAGGGGTCTGTTTAGCTGGTAAGTTCAAAGTCTACTATTTTTACAAACAGATAAAGAAACATTCTTGTATGTAGTTTAACCTCTACATAATCATTGGGGTGGACGGCTGCAGCAGTTTGAATTCTGTGAAATTTCAATTCCTCAGTTGTATGTTTTACATGTTTTTATCTGATGATTTAAAGTACAGAAGGGAAATTAAAAACATTAATTAGTTTCTGCCAGTTTCCAATTAAAGAGATTTACTTTAATTCAGTTCTGACATCAAGAATACAAATAAGCTGGTGGGTATTGTGTTGAATACTGCACTGTGTCTCCAAAAGCTTTCTACAAAGACATGCATTATAACTTGTGTAATCTAATACACACTATTGCATTATGAATTGTGTAATCTAATACATACTATTGCATTATGACTTGTGTAATCTAATACATACTATTACATTATGATTGTTCTACAGTGTTATTTAAGATGATTGTAGCTAAACAATAATAATTGAATGATCTTACCTGTCATGCGCCTGCATTCACTAGCAGTTCTCAAATACCATTCTGAAGAAAGCACGCTGTCACAAGCATGTATTTTCAGTTTCAAACAGGGCGTCTGGTACTGCGCTAGGTTAAAGGAAGTTCTCGGTTTGCTTGCTTTGTCTTCCAGGAAATATGTTACACTTCTACTTCCTAGGTCATTTCACCTCAACAGTTTGTTCAGGGCCAATCGTTTTACTGGCTGCCAAGCATGTCAGTCACGTGGAGAAGTAGCTGGTTGGTTACTGACAGGAAGGGGGAGTTTCACTCTCCATGTGAAATGATGATGAAGACTAGGAGCAAGAAGGCCTGCAGAGATTTCCTAACCTGCATAGAACCTTAAAACACGGATTATTAACATGAAATACCTGTGATCTGAAACACGGATTATTAACATGAAATACCTGTGATCTGAAACACGGATTATTAACATGAAATACCTGTGATCTGAAACACGGATTATTAACATGAAATACCTGTGATGTGAAACACAGATTATTAACATGAAATACCTGTGATGTGAAACACGGATTATTAACATGAAATACCTGTGATCTGAAACACAGATTATTAACATGAAATACCTGTGATCTGAAACACGGATTATTAACATGAAATACCTGTGAGCTGAAACACAGATTATTAACATGAAATACCTGTGATCTGAAACACGGATTATTAACATGAAATACCTGTGATCTGAAACACGGATTATTAACATGAAATACCTGTGATCTGAAACACGGATTATTAACATGAAATACCTGTGATGTGAAACACGGATTATTAACATGAAATACCTGTGATCTGAAACACGGATTATTAACATGAAATACCTGTGATCTGAAACACATATTATTAACATGAAATACCTGTGAGCTGAAACACAGATTCTTGTCAACTCAGCAATAGGATGGTAATGGAGCATTGTTGGCAGTGTACCCAGTACTGGATGAATATTGTAGCTGTGGATTGGGGTAAGGGGGCTGGGGACAATATTGTCAGGTGACCACACCCGAGGCTTTCATTCTAGTCTGCATTTTTAAAACATGATGTGTATCATGGCCAACTACACACATCACGGGACAGACAGTGTGAAGGACACCTCCACACTTTAATTCATACCAATAATCGAAAATTGAGGGTTTATTAAAAACGAATGCAGTCTCCATTTCTCAAAATGTTTGTACATATACAGAAGTACAGTAGCCTAGAGAGATTATTCGCGGCCGCCAGAAAGAGTATGCAGTTTATATACAATATAATACCTCGCGCTGTTCTTCAAACGCAGAATCCGTAATGTAGTGAAGAGTAAAATACAACCTGCAGCACACGCTCGACATTGTGGTGACAATAGTTAGTTTGTGGCGTACAAGCGTGGTGACACTGATGAATATTAAGAAGATGAGGTGCGTGACGTTTGCGAATTTAGAGTTTGAGTGAGTGAGCGAGACAGTGAGAGGGGAATAGAGCGAGCGCTGATTACCAGTGACATCAGGATTCAGCTCCGAGCTGTCCTTCACCCGAGCTGCTAAGAGAAGTGAAACAGCCTTTAACTGCAAAGTCTTTACACCTGAAGGATTCTTATGATGCCTGTGGACTTGTTGCGTACTGAACTAACGGAACTACGGGCATGAGGGTTACCCTTTCCACAGGATTTATGTGTATATATATTATATATTTTTGTTGCAACAATGGGGTTATTTAACATGAAACTGAAAAGGATTACTGGAAGTATAATGTTCTGTGGAACTGCTTGAGGACTACGGTTTGCACAATACAGCAAGGTAGGGGTTAAAACTATTTCTACAGTGTGAGTGGGTAACTCAGTACAATACTAGTTCATCTTTAATTATATGTCGTTCTTATATACTGTATATTGATTATGCATAATTATATCTGTGTTTTTTGGTAAGTCGATTTGAGTGAACGGTTACAGCACTAAACGCGAAGAGACACCACGAGAAATACGGTATGTTTGAATGTACTGAGTGGCAAACGAGAGCCTACCATAAAATATTAGACATTACGACAGGTGTCTAAAAGTTTAATGAGCAAAATGCGATGCAACTCCTTGTTCTCACAATGGGATATTTTAGAAATGTGGTTAAATAATAGTGTCACTCGAAGGATATTTTGATCCTGTAAGTAGCTAACAGGATAGCAGATGTCTAGATCTGCTTTACTTTGATTTAGCTGGGTTTACTGTAACGCTAATCTAAATGCAGAGCACGCGTGTCCGAGCAGCACAGACGGACCCCGAACTACAGACCACAGTGACATTGTTTTCGGCTATACTCTTATTTCGACTCATCCTAATTCATTAGTTTTAGGCTGACCAGACGTCCCGGATTTCCATCATAGGTCCCGGTGTCCAGACATTTTGCTCAAAATCTTTAAAAAGTCCCGGTTTTCAGCCACGACACACTCTAAATACATTTTGTCAAAATGACGTAAACAGCCGCTTTTATTAGTTAATGTCACCTGCAGTGAAAACAAATTAAAGTAAAAAAAGAAAAGCTACTAGGGTGATCAAGAACATTATTTTAAGTGATTATTTTACGTGCTTATTCTTCAGTGCGCCGTGCGTTTTCATTTAGTTTATATTTAATATGAATCTACAATTGTGTGTAATGCGGTCATTTTGTAACTGATCAGTTCTTGCGGGATTTAGCCCAGACAGAGCAGCGAAAGGTTGCAACATCAAGCATCCGAAACCACCAGGTTAAACCGCCAGGTTAAACCACACCAACAACGTCAATACAAAACATAGCCTGACGCAGCGAGTAAAAGAAAGAAAGAAAGAAAGAAAGAAAGAAAGAAAAACGACAACACGTAAATATATTTAATGATTCAATTTATTATTATTATTATTATTATTATTATTATTATTATTATTGAACTCAATATAAAGTACGGAATAGGTATAGCACAATATGGCAACTTAAACTAATTAGCCACAAATTATACACCCAGGATGACTGAAAAATTAAATAGCTGCTTAAAAAAAAAAAGCAAAAAAAAGGCTAATACTAATATTCAAATGTTTAATTCGTCTTATCAGTAATTTCAATAATGGTAATTACCTTGTATCAATTCGTGGCACGCTGATTTTATTCCGATGAGGAGACTCCCTCCTCAGCCTATGTCTTGCAAACGGCACGCAGTCGCGTAGTTCCCAGCAATTCTGTGCAGTCCAGACGTTTTTTTGTTTGTTTGATCATTTTTAATTTTTTAATTTTTTTAAGTATCTTATTTGTACTTTAGCAACTCCAGTCTCCCTTGTTTACGCACTGCAAAATATACCCACTAGACTTGATGAAACACGAATGGCATTTCGTCACACTAAGTGACACACTGACACCGTGAGAGACAGGGTCAGCTGTTCATATTAACATTACATTTACACGGTAACATTCCTAGCGTGAACAGGTATACAACAAACACTATTTTATCTGCAAACTCTGTTATCTAGCTATAGCCAACATAACATGTCCAATGTCGAGTCCATGGTATACAGACACACAGGCAGCATGCATATAACACCTCATTTAATACAATTATCATATACTCTATTCATTTGTTTAAATGAGGGAACACAATCACATGTACAATTTGAAAAAAATAATGTAGATTCCACAAGCTCAAATCTGTAAATTGTGTTCACGCAATGTTAAGTTCTGTAGTAACTTATGAACAGAGCTAATGGTTCTGAAATGTATCTATTTAAAGCAAGCATGCATCCGCAGCCTGTTCAATACTTCCTTGCTTCACTCACATTGTACTGCAGGCTATACCGCTATCAGTGTATATATTGAAAAAAATAACTGGTACATAAACTGGCACATGCATTAAACGTATACTTGAAATACAAACACAGCACCGTTTGACAGCGTTCCACTTTGTGACTTACATGGGTCGCGTTGTGGCGAGCCTGTCACATTGTGATGATGCAGCACTATTCTATATACATGTTTCACGCTTTTAAAGAGGTGGATAAAAGCACAGTTCTCAAAACATGTTCACATTGATGTACAAGGTACCTGAACTGAAGAAGTGTGGCAAGCAAAATTATCATTTAGAGATCTCTTAAATTTCAGATATCTTTAAATTAATTTGAGATATCTGTAAAGAAACCCTTTTGAAGATATCTTAATAATTTAATTTTGAGATCTCCAAAAATGAAATAGAGATTGCAAATTGATTTACAGATATCTTTTTATAATGTTTTGCTAGCAAGGTACGACAGTGGATAACTCAAAATAACTTCCTGTTCATTTAGAGATATCTCAAATTAATTTAAGATATCTTGAAATTAACAGTCATTTCAAGAGCTCTAAATGACCTATGTTTTGAATGGACTTCCTGTCCTTTTAGAGATCTCTAAAAATGAACATAGATAAAAATGATTCAGAGAGATATCTCTAATTGAACAGGAAGTCATTTTGAGATATCTTAAATTGAATTTTAGATATCTTAAAAGGATTGGTAACCCTTTAGTTTAGGGATCTTATATAAGTGTTATAAACAATCTATAAACATGTTATTAATTATGCTATTAACAATTACAGAATATGATTAGAAATAATAAGAGTCTTATTACACACTTTTGTAATAGGTTTTTACTCTATCATTTATAATCGCTTATAACGGATATGGTCTGTTTGTCTTTCTATGTCTGTCTGTCTATGTCTGTCTCACCGATTGTATGGGGTTGCTTTGTTTTTGCAATACAGTTATTATACACTTTTGCCATTGTTTTGTTTTTGCTATTGTTTATAACCACTTTTTTATATAAAAATAGTAGGTGTTAAAAATCTTTAAAAACTTTAAAAACTGTACCCAGTATCCCCTGTGCTTTTATATTGTAACACTTGAATGTATTTGTATTTGCTTGCGATTGTAAGTCGCCCTGGATAAGGGCGTCTGCTAAGAAATAAATAATAATAAAGACACAAACACACACACATATGCGCACACACACACAAGCATACACACAAACACATTATTATTATTATTATTTATTTCTTAGCAGACGCCCTTATCCAGGGCGACTTACAATTGTTACAAGATATCACATTATACATTATTTCACATTATACAGACGCATACACACACACACACACACACACACACACAAGCATACACACAAACACATACGCATACACATACGCATACACACACACACAAACAAACACAAACATACACACAAACACACACACATGCACACACACACTTACACTTTAATAACTGTTCTTGGCCTGTGAAGGATTTGGCACTGAATGAGACCAATACAAATCCCCTCATTCACAATTCCCTGTACAATTAGATATTTTCATTTAGTGTATCCATATCGTCATGGTTACGGGTCTAGTAACCATGGCAAGCTGCCTCTCCCATTGAAAAGCGAGTGGAATTCACAAGTCCAGGAACCCAAATCCACTCCTGTGCAATAATGACCGCTTTCTCCAGTAGCAAATGGCTTACAATACATGCTTGCTAATCAACAGCCTTTATCGAGTGATGACGGCCATAAGCATATACAGTACATTATTTACCAGTATTCCCTTTGAATAGCATGACATTACTTACGTCAGTAGAAATCCTGTGCAGATCCAGTGGCAATTACAAGGACTAATGCCATGGCAGCAAAGACACTGTCAAGCCTATTATGCTATTTGGAATAATTTGTCGATTCGTTTAAAGTGACAATAATAATTATAAAAATCAGGCTTCTTTTCATCGTCAAGAACACGTTTACTTGGACTGTTTCTTTGGGTTTTTTTAAGTACTGGTCCATTCAAACTGTAATCCTTTTTACTTTACACAATCTGTGCCTACATCATCCAGAGTCTCCTAGTGGTGAAAGAAGAGCAGTGTGCCAGTTACATTAGTTAACATTTATTTAACTGGAGGGGGAAAAAACTGCTGTAAGCGGACGAATCCTACAGCTATTGCAATAAAACACAAAACTAATAAAACGCTTCTCTGTTCCATATAAACGGCTGCAAATTGAGCAGACTTCCCCTGCTGGCAGTATTATTATTATTATTATTATTTATTTCTTAGCAGACGCCCTTATCCAGGGCGACTTACAATTGTTACAAGATATCACATTATACATTATTTCACATTTTTTTACAGATATCACATTATTTTACATACAATTACCCATTTATACAGTTGGGGTTTTACTGGAGCAATCTAGGTAAAGTACCTTGCTCAAGGGTACAGCAGCAGTGTCCCCCCCACTGGGGATTGAACCCACAACCCTCTGGTCAAGAGTCCAGAGCCCTAACCACTACTCCACACTGCTGCCCTACAGTACTATACAGTATGTTGATTTCATTGTACAAAAGCAATAACAATGACATTTTAAAGCTGCCTTTTTTGGATGTAGGAGGTGGCAGCAGCATTCCAGTGTCACTGTTCTAAAGAAACAGAATCATACAGTCCAGTCCACTCTGGAACGTTCTGCTGTCTGACTGACTGGCTGCAGCTGAGAATTCCATTGTCACTGTTCTAGAGACAGAATCATACAGTCCAGTCCACTCTGGAACGTTCTGCTGTCTGACTGACTGGCTGCAGCTGAGAATTCCAGTGTCACTGTTCTAGAGACAGAATCATACAGTCCAGTCCACTCTGGAACGTTCTACTGTCTGACTGAGAATTCCAGTGTCACTGTTCTAAAGTAGTACTGCTTCAAAGTAGAACTCGTGTCATAAAGAGCTGTATTTTTCCTTTGTTTGATTATGGTGATACTTTACTTTTACATGCCTCTGCTGAACATAAATTGGATCGATTAACGAATAAAGCAGCCAGATTTGTATTAGAATGCCACCCTCAAACCATCACTGCCAGTTACTGGCTTCTTTAAATTGGATGTCACTTAATTGTAGAAGGCAATTTTACTGGGTACATTTTCCATGTAAAACTGTAACAGGCTTGCTGCCAGGTTATTTTGTTGGGTCACATTAATGTTCCGGGTTGTTGTGAGATTCAGATTTAACTGGGATAGTTGGATGGTCATGTGCCACTTAAACACATCATAGTGTTTGGAGTCTGATTTACTCATAAGACCATCTGATTAGTGCTGATGTTCACAGACTAGCTACAAACTCAGATTTCTTGATCGGGATGTGCTTATTAATATTGTTGAAATTCTTCCATATAATCTGCGTTTTATACAGTAGTCTTGTTTGTTTGATTTGATTTTTTCACTGAAGCATGTAGGATCAGTTACTGCTAATGCAATTTCCAAGACAGAAAAGGGATTTTGCACCAAATCAAAGACAAGGGCATGCGAGCCTTTTAAATCTTGCTATTGGCTTGTACCGTGACCTCATATGTCTGGGGAGGGGGTTAATCTCAGCACGTCCCCTTTGATTGCACCGGAGTATCCCATCCTGAAGTCTAAATACTGAAAGAAAAAACACATGCATTCTACTGTATAGTGTTGCATGTATAATGCGTTCTACTGTATAGTGTTGTATGTATACTGCATTCTACTGTATAGTGTTGCATGTATAATGCATTCTACTGTATAGTGTTGCATGTATAATGCATTCTACTGTATAGTGTTGCATGTATAATGCATTCTACTGTATAGTGTTGCATGTATAATGCATTCTACTGTATAGTGTTGCATGTATAATGCATTCTACTGTATAGTGTTGCATGTATAATGCATTCTACTGTATAGAGTTGCATGTATAATGCATTCTACTGTATAGTGTTGCATGTCTGGTGCATTCTACTGTATAGTGTTGTATGTATAATGTGTTTAGATCAGGGTCCCCGAGCGGCTCCTCTGCTAAAGGCACAGCTGTGTGGGATGCAGGATTGGAGGACACAGACACCCACTAGCCTTCAGGTCTGGGGACATCATTTGTTATTATTAGTTGGGTAGATAAAAACCTAAAAGAGTTTTATGAGTATCAAACTGTATTTGGTTTATCCAGACAGACTAAAAAAAACTAAAAAAAAAATGTTGTGAATCTGGCCCATAGCATTCTAAGTTTAAATGAATAATCTATTGGATTTTTTCTTAATTACATTACAAATCTAAAAAATAAAATAAAGGAAATTGAAAAGCATGTCTTCAAGGCTTGTTATGGTTCTTAACTGTATAATGACTGACATAGCAATGCAGGATTGAAGAAATGATATGACACATTAGAGACCATATAGAAGTAGTGCTGGGACAAATATCCGAATATTCAAACAAATATTTTTTGACATGTATTCGGATACTAAAATCAGATGTTTGTATTCGCTAGAAATGACAAAAATACCTTGCACTTATTTACCGCCTCGTCAGAATTTGAGTGACAGTTTCAAAAAATGGCAAATGAAAAAGAGCTCTGTGTGGTATGTGAGATTAATATATATATAAAAAAACACAGGATCAACACAGCAGCTCGTGAGCCTCTATTTAAAAGTTTTAGAGAGCAAAAAGTAAACAAACCAGATACTGTGCGTGCTCATAGTGATCTCTATGGAAAGCCATCTGGGTCAAAAACACGTTGTGATGCTTTAGAGCGAGCCAGAATCTCATGGGACAGAAAAAAGGCAAGCATGTCATTCTGAACCCAACTTCCTGAAAATGTTGTCTAGTGATTTTTATATAGATTGTATATATTATATAGTTTCATTGTGACTTTCTGTTATGTGGAATGTAATAAACGAGAACCAAAACGGTGAGCTTTTTCACCTTCACTTTACAACGCCATTTCCACGATTGTTTTATTTGAAGTGTTTAATGTTAAATTTCAGTTTTCGTTTGCTTGTTCAGCTACAAAAAGACACAAGTGAACTTCATGTTATTACTTTAACTTCATGCATCCGTCAGTATAAATAATTATTGTGATTCCGAACTCCGGTGTAGATTTCAACAAAGATGTTTTATTCAATACAGTTGAACAGTTGGCTATTCCATTTTCCCAGGAGTTTTACTGAAACTTAAATCTTAAAAATGTTTGATTTGTTTCTAGTTTAAAATGCTACAGTTCTAGTACGTGGCTCGGATGTTTGTGTGAGAGGGAGGAGGCTGGGAGTGAACCGTCGATCCTGCGCACTGCAAGAGAGCATCTTAACCACTATGCAAAACATTTGTGGTTTTAGAGCTTTAAACCTCATCTCACTGACAGGGGACAGAATCCATAACGGCAGAGCATCACACAACACTGCTCGCCAATGAGATTCAATGTTACATCTGAACACGTGAAAGCCCCAATGAGATTCAATGTTACATATGAACACGTGAAAGCCCCAATGATATTCAGTGTTACATCTGAACATGTGAAAGTCCCAATGAGATTCAATGTTACATCTGAACATGTGAAAGCCCCAATGAGATTCAATATTACATCTGAACATGTGAAAGCCAATGAGATTCAGTGTTACATTTGAACACGTGAAAGCCCCAATGATATTCAGTGTTACATCTGAACATGTGAAAGTCCCAATGAGATTCAATGTTACATCTGAACACGTGAAAGCCCCAATGAGATTCAATGTTACATTTGAACATGTGAAAGCCCCAATGAGATTCAATGTAACATTTGAACATGTGAAAGCCAATGAGATTCAATGTTACATCTGAACATGTGAAAGCCAGTGAGGTTCAATGTTACATCTGAACATGTGAAAGCCAGTGAGGTTCAATGTTACATCTGAACATGTGAAAGCCCCAATGATATTCAGTGTTACATCTGAACATGTGAAAGCCCCAATGAGATTCAATGTTACATTTGAACATGTGAAAGCCCCAATGAGATTCAATGTTACATTTGAACATGTGAAAGCCCCAATGAGATTCAATGTTACATCTGAACATGTGAAAGCCCCAATGAGATTCAATGTTACATCTGAACATGTGAAAGCCAGTGAGGTTCAATGTTTTATCCTGGAAGGAAACTCTTTTGTGACGGGAGAGTTATCTGATCTTCTTTCTTGTGTTCCAGCTGTCAATAAGAGTCTGGATGCCTTGGATCGGGACGCTGTGAGTCAGCATGGAGACAATCAGCACCCAGCAACCCTACTCTGGCCCACACAGGCTGTCAATCAGCACCCAGCAACCCTACCCTGGCCCACACAGGCTGTCAATCAGCACCCAGCAACCCTACCCTGGCCCACACAGGCTGTCAATCAGCACCCAGCAACCCTATCCTGGCCCACACAGGCTGTCAATCAGGACCAATGAGGATGAGGCTGACCGCATTGAGAACGGCAACAGCAGGTAACAACCAATCATTTCCATGGAACTGTGTGTCCCTTACCCAGCACAAGGGTGGCTACAGCGGTAGGAAGGTACCGCAGTGTAACGCTCTCTTATGAGGAACATTCATTAACCAGGGTGTTCTCTTAACTTTAGTGTGTGTCTTAATCGCCTTTCAAACATACCCATCATTCTGTTATATAAAAAAACACACACATAAAGGTGAAATCAGTGTTATACTGTACATCTCTGAACAATGGGAGTCTGGAATGTCTTCTGATGAGAACCCTAACACTAGCTACTCTAGCTACATTGTATTGAAGCACAAGATTTCATTTAGCAATGAGACTTACCTGAAAATGGACAGTTGTGTATGAGCCATGTTTACATTAAGCCTAGATACGCAACATAAATAAATAAATACATAACTAAATCAAAGGTGCAGGAGGTCATTTGTGGATATTTCTATGATAGCTTTGTGACGCTTCCTCAAATATGAAATAGTTGGATGATTCATATCTATTGTATAAACTATACAAGCATCCTCAGTTGCGTGTCTCAATGTCTTCAGATGTAATCACAAAGCCATTGTGTTGTTCATCAGAGCCAGCACTTTATCATGTGGATAAACCCTAACCCTAAACTGACATGAACTCACTTTGCTTTATGAAGCCGAATGAAACCTGCTGAATACTGTTAGGTTAACATATTGAATTACTACAGACTACTTTGTAGTTTTCCATATACTTAATGCAAAACTGACAAACAGTCCTGCAAGAGGAATGGTTAGCTTGCTGCCTGACATAGTCTCCGGGGCCTGTTCAGAACAGCAATATCAGCTCTCTGGAGGCCCTTTGAATGCACAAGGACAGCAGTGTTCATCCTCCTGTACATGTCATTGCTCAGGGATCAATCGCTGTGCGAAGACACTTCCTCTGAGCTGCAGAGAGCCGTCTCCATGGAGACCAGAGAGCTGGCGGAGTCCCGCAGGAGTTCCTTCACAGGCAGGGGAGCCATGGCCAGGTAATGTCCATTCACAGGGAAGTGAGCCCACTCAGCAAGGACCTGACCATTACTCTAGCAAAGCAATGGTCTGCATTGTCTGTTCAACTCAGAGAGAGGGGGAGGCATCACAAAACAGTGCGGCAGCGTTTCTTCTTTCTTTATTCATCTGGTTTTTATGAATGTTGCTGCTTGTGAAACACTGGCTATATAAGTCACAAGGCTTTTTAATTATAGAAGTCACGAGACTTTAATTATATAAGTCACAAGACTTTTTAATTTTAATATGCAAATGGTCAAAAAAACACTGAAGACACACTTGTGCTCACACGAGTCAAGCTGGGTGATCCTGTGAACACAAGGCTGTCGAGTACAGCGTATACAGAATGTGTCCAAATACAGGCCAGTGGAGGCAGGCATTCTGAAGTGATATTGAGTGGGCAGAGTGTGACATGAACCCACGTGATCATCAGGAGCTTGTTTCTATTAACTCATTAAATTGTGGGCAGGACATTTCAATGTTATGAGAATACGTGGGTGTGATAATAAACAGAGTGATATCAAGTGGGTTTGACTGTATATGTGTACATCCACATGTATGGATGTCACACTTAACCCACACTTTAGAGTATAGCATATATCCACAAAACATGCTTTGGACCTTCTTTAGCACAAGGTGGTATATTTTGTGTCATAATCGCAGGGATTTGGTGGCTGTTTGTCTTTCTGTTCATTTTAGAGTTTTGCATAAATCTATAGAACTGTACTTAAATAAACTGTTCACTCCACTTCTTGAATGAATATTTAGGGATTAAGGATTAAACATTTAGTAGCATTAAACTAAAGGATTTAAAACATAGATGTTCACATGTAATACATAACTACCCCTCCTGTATTGGACCCAGTGCACAAAGAAACAGCATCACACTGACTAAAACAAACCAAAGAAACACAGCATCACACTGACTAAAACAAACCAAAGAAACACAGCATCACACTGACTAAAACAAACCAAAGAAACACAGCATCACACTGACTAAAACAAACCAAAGAAACACAACATCACACTGACTAAAACAAACCAAAGAAACACAGCATCACACTGACTAAAACAAACCAAAGAAACACAGCATCACACTGACTAAAACAAACCAAAGAAACACAGCATCACACTGACTAAAACAAACCAAAGAAACACAGCATCACACTGACTAAAACAAACCAAAGAAACACAGCATCACACTGACTAAAACAAACCAAAGAAACACAGCATCACACTGACTAAAACAAACCAAAGAAACACAGCATCACACTGACTAAAACAAACCAAAGAAACACAGCATCACACTGACTAAAACAAACCAAAGAAACACAGCATCACACTGACTAAAACAAACCAAGAAACACAGCATCACACTGACTAAAACAAACCAAAGAAACACAGCATCACACTGACTAAAACAAACCAAAGAAACACAGCATCACACTGACTAAAACAAACCAAAGAAACACAGCATCACACTGACTAAAACAAACCAAAGAAACACAGCATCACACTGACTAAAACAAACCAAAGAAACACAGCATCACACTGACTAAAACAAACCAAAGAAACACAGCATCACACTGACTAAAACAAACCAAAGAAACACAGCATCACACTGACTAAAACAAACCAAAGAAACACAGCATCACACTGACTAAAACAAACCAAAGAAACACAGCATCACACTGACTAAAACAAACCAAAGAAACACAGCATCACACTGACTAAAACAAACCAAAGAAACACAGCATCACACTGACTAAAACAAACCAAAGAAACACAGCATCACACTGACTAAAACAAACCAAAGAAACACAGCATCACACTGACTAAAACAAACCAAAGAAACACAGCATCACACTGACTAAAACAAACCAAAGAAACACAGCATCACACTGACTAAAACAAACCAAAGAAACACAGCATCACACTGACTAAAACAAACCAAAGAAACACAGCATCACACTGACTAAAACAAACCAAAGAAACACAGCATCACACTGACTAAAACAAACCAAAGAAACACAGCATCACACTGACTAAAACAAACCAAAGAAACACAGCATCACACTGACTAAAACAAACCAAGAAACACAGCATCACACTGACTAAAACAAACCAAAGAAACACAGCATCACACTGACTAAAACAAACCAAAGAAACACAGCATCACACTGACTAAAACAAACCAAAGAAACACAGCATCACACTGACTAAAACAAACCAAAGAAACACAGCATCACACTGACTAAAACAAACCAAAGAAACACAGCATCACACTGACTAAAACAAACCAAAGAAACACAGCATCACACTGACTAAAACAAACCAAAGAAACACAGCATCACACTGACTAAAACAAACCAAAGAAACACAGCATCACACTGACTAAAACAAACCAAAGAAACACAGCATCACACTGACTAAAACAAACCAAAGAAACACAGCATCACACTGACTAAAACAAACCAAAGAAACACAGCATCACACTGACTAAAACAAACCAAAGAAACACAGCATCACACTGACTAAAACAAACCAAAGAAACACAGCATCACACTGACTAAAACAAACCAAAGAAACACAGCATCACACTGACTAAAACAAACCAAAGAAACACAGCATCACACTGACTAAAACAAACCAAAGAAACACAGCATCACACTGACTAAAACAAACCAAAGAAACACAGCATCACACTGACTAAAACAAACCAAAGAAACACAGCATCACACTGACTAAAACAAACCAAAGAAACACAGCATCACACTGACTAAAACAAACCAAAGAAACACAGCATCACACTGACTAAAACAAACCAAAGAAACACAGCATCACACTGACTAAAACAAACCAAGAAACACAGCATCACACTGACTAAAACAAACCAAAGAAACACAGCATCACACTGACTAAAACAAACCAAAGAAACACAGCATCACACTGACTAAAACAAACCAAAGAAACACAGCATCACACTGACTAAAACAAACCAAAGAAACACAGCATCACACTGACTAAAACAAACCAAAGAAACACAGCATCACACTGACTAAAACAAACCAAAGAAACACAGCATCACACTGACTAAAACAAACCAAAGAAACACAGCATCACACTGACTAAAACAAACCAAGAAACACAGCATCACACTGACTAAAACAAACCAAAGAAACACAGCATCACACTGACTAAAACAAACCAAAGAAACACAGCATCACACTGACTAAAACAAACCAAAGAAACACAGCATCACACTGACTAAAACAAACCAAAGAAACACAGCATCACACTGACTAAAACAAACCAAAGAAACACAGCATCACACTGACTAAAACAAACCAAAGAAACACAGCATCACACTGACTAAAACAAACCAAAGAAACACAGCATCACACTGACTAAAACAAACCAAAGAAACACAGCATCACACTGACTAAAACAAACCAAAGAAACACAGCATCACACTGACTAAAACAAACCAAAGAAACACAGCATCACACTGACTAAAACAAACCAAAGAAACACAGCATCACACTGACTAAAACAAACCAAAGAAACACAGCATCACACTGACTAAAACAAACCAAAGAAACACAGCATCACACTGACTAAAACAAACCAAAGAAACACAGCATCACACTGACTAAAACAAACCAAAGAAACACAGCATCAAACTGACTAAAACAAACCAAAGAAACACAGCATCACACTGACTAAAACAAACCAAAGAAACACAGCATCACACTGACTAAAACAAACCAAAGAAACACAGCATCACACTGACTAAAACAAACCAAAGAAACACAGCATCACACTGACTAAAACAAACCAAAGAAACACAGCATCACACTGACTAAAACAAACCAAAGAAACACAGCATCACACTGACTAAAACAAACCAAAGAAACACAGCATCACACTGACTAAAACAAACCAAAGAAACACAGCATCACACTGACTAAAACAAACCAAAGAAACACAGCATCACACTGACTAAAACAAACCAAAGAAACACAGCATCACACTGACTAAAACAAACCAAAGAAACACAGCATCACACTGACTAAAACAAACCAAAGAAACGCTCAGTGCACCAGCGACCCCTGTAGTCTGGCCGGGCGCCTGCGGGCTTGCCTGTAAGCTGCCCAGGGCTGCGTTGTCCTCTGATGCTGTAGCTCTGGGTGGCTGCATGGTGAGTCCGCAGTGTGTCAAAAAGTGGGCGGCTAATGGCACACGCTTCGGAGAACAGCGTGTGTTCGTCTTCGCCCCTCCCGAGTCAGCGCAGGGGTGGTAGCGGTGAGCTGAGCCAAACAAAATAATTGGGCATTTCAAAGTGGGGAGAAAATAACAAAAAACTAATTGGCGACTACTAAATTAAAAAAAAAAAACTTGTTTTTTCCTAGGGTTTCTCGATTTCTCCTTTCATTAAGAAACTGGGCAAGGCGACGACTGCACCACGAAGACCAGAGACCAGACTCCTTTCTGGAGCGCTTCCGAGGCCCGGAGCTCAAGGAGGCTTCCAGCAGAGAGAGTAACACCCAGTCAGCCCTGGGGACCCCGGGCCAGCACGGCAGAGTGAAGAGGTGAGTCTCACACACACACAGCGCACTTCAAGAGACATTAACACTGGTCTCTGTCCAGAGTGAAGAAGTGAGTCTCACACACAGACACACAGTGCACTTCAAGAGACATAAACACTGATCTCTGTCCAGAGTGAAGAGGTGAGTCTCACACACTGCACACTACAATAGAGACATTAACACTGGTCTCTGTCCAGAGTGAAGAGGTGAGTCTCACACACACACACACTGCGCACTTCAAGAGACATAAACACTGATCTCTGTCCAGAGTGAAGAGGTGAGTCTCACACACTGCACACTACAATAGAGACATTAACACTGGTCTCTGTCCAGAGTGAAGAGGTGAGTCTCACACACTGCACACTACAATAGAGACATTAACACTGGTCTCTGTCCAGAGTGAAGAGGTGAGTCTCACACACACACACACTGTGCACTTCAAGAGACATTAACACTGATCTCTGTCCAGAGTGAAGAGGTGAGTCTCACACACTGCACACTACAATAGAGACATTAACACTGGTCTCTGTCCAGAGTGAAGAAGTGAGTCTCACACAGACACACAGTGCACTTCAAGAGACATAAACACTGATCTCTGTCCAGAGTGAAGAGGTGAGTCTCACACACTGCACACTACAATAGAGACATTAACACTGGTCTCTGTCCAGAGTGAAGAGGTGAGTCTCACACACTGCACACTACAATAGAGACATTAACACTGATCTCTGTCCAGGGTGAAGAGGTGAGTCTCACACACACACACTGTGCACTTCAAGAGACATTAACACTGGTCTCTGTCCAGAGTGAAGAGGTGAGTCTCACACACACACACTGTGCACTTCAAGAGACATTAACACTGGTCTCTGTCCAGAGTGAAGAGATGAGTCTCACACACACACACACTGTGCACTTCAAGAGACATTAACACTGGTCTCTGTCCAGAGTGAAGAGGTGAGTCTCACACACACACACACTGTGCACTTCAAGAGACATTAATACTGATCTGTGTCCAGAGTGAAGAGATGAGTCTCACACACACAGCGTACTTCAAGAGACATTAACACTGGTCTCTGTCCAGAGTGAAGAGATGAGTCTCACACACACAATGTACTTCAAGAGACATTAACACTGGTCTCCGTCAGGGGACTGGACAGAATCCGTAACAACACACAACACTGCCCATTACACACAATATATACACAAATACACAATTACCATATCAAATAGCTTTTCTACTCGAAAGCTTCTTGCTTTGTAGGTAGGTAAAGACCATAGATTGTGTAATTTTCTTCAAATTTCCGCTCACAAACAGCATGTGCAAATATGGTTATTGAAGGACCCTGCTGTTAACCAGCTGGAAATTGCAGTGTTTTCAAAGGAGAAACTGTTCTTTAGTGTGCATTCTGTGGGGGGAAGGGGGTTGGATATCGCCAGGGAAACTTTATAGGCCTTTTTTAAGCTTTCCATCTGCTGTCTGAAACGTTGAGAGATTGTGGTATCAGGAAACAAGTTGTTTATTTGCAGTCCTGTTCAGGTTCACCCCTGGCTTTGGCACAGGTGTTCCGGTCAAAGGTGGAAAATGCAATATTTCCCGTTTGTGATGATAATGGCTCAGTCTGAAAAGGAACTACTTCCTTTGTCACATTTTGTAAAACCATCTGAATATATCAATATTTTCTTGAGCCAATTCAGAAGTCACCAAATTGCAGTAAGAAATTGCTTTTCTTTCTAGAAATGGGTTGAGTTTTGAATGGAATAGTAGAAATAATAAAAAAGATTCCTAGAAGGGTCAAGTACTTGTGCTTGCTGTAGACCTCAGGTATAGAGAAATGCGTGGGTCCTGGGGTTGTATTCATGAAGCATTAGTGTGCCTTGAAATGGACGTAGACCTCGGCTATAGAGAAACGCGTGGGTCCTGGGGCTGTATTCATGAAGCATTAGTGTGCCCTGAAATGGACGTAGACCTCAGGTATAGAGAAACGCGTGGGTCCTGGGGCTGTATTCATGAAGCATTAGTGTGCCCTGAAATGGACGTAGACCTCAGGTATAGAGAAACGCGTGGGTCCTGGGGCTGTATTCATGAAGCATTAGTGTGCCCTGAAATGGACGTAGACCTCGGCTATAGAGAAACGCGTGGGTCCTGGGGCTGTATTCATGAAGCATTAGTGTGCCTTGAAATGGACGTAGACCTCGGCTATAGAGAAACGCGTGGGTCCTGGGGTTGTATTCATGAAGCATTAGTGTGCCTTGAAATGGACGTAGACCTCAGGTATAGAGAAACGCGTGGGTCCTGGGGCTGTATTCATGAAGCATTAGTGTGCCCTGAAATGGACGTAGACCTCAGGTATAGAGAAACGCGTGGGTCCTGGGGCTGTATTCATGAAACATTAGTGTGCCTTGAAATGGACGTAGACCTCAGGTATAGAGAAACGCGTGGGTCCTGGGGCTGTATTCATGAAGCATTAGTGTGCCCTGAAAAGAACACAAACACGGCCTATGTTTCTTTGCAGACTTGCCACTTGGTACATCAGCACAGTAGCTAACAGTGTAGTACTTCTCTGATGTACAATAATGAGACCTGATGCTAATGTATTTAACAGAGCCATTTCGTAATGTGTTTTCAGACAGCATAAACAGAAGTATGATTGTGTAGTTGTAGTGTTTCAGAGTCATGCCATGTCTCTAATATTATGACAATA
This sequence comes from Acipenser ruthenus, assembly GCF_902713425.1. NCBI lineage: Eukaryota > Metazoa > Chordata > Actinopteri > Acipenseriformes > Acipenseridae > Acipenser > Acipenser ruthenus. The sequence continues at coordinate 60,200,363 of NC_081197.1, read as the reverse complement.
TTTCAAACACAGCCACTGGCCCTCAGCAAACTTCAATGTGAACAACTGCAACAATACAGACGAGTAAGTACAACCAGAGGAGTTATAGTGAACCAGACCCTCTTTTAGCTGGTCTCTCTAGTTCTAGTGAAGCAGACCCTGAGATTCTCACTGCTCTTCTAGCTCGTCTCTCTAGTTCTATGAAGCAGACCCTGAGATTCTCACTGCTCTTCTAGCTAGTCTCTCTAGTTCTAGTGAAGCAGACCCTGAGATTCTCACTGCTCTTCTAGCTAGTCTCTCTAGTTCTAGTGAAGCAGACCCTGAGATTCCCACTGCTCTTCTAGCTAGTCTCTCTAGATTGTAGGCTCCTTACTTTGTTCTGTTAAAAGCATTATTCCTTAAATCCAGAATTTTGATTTTATATTGTGTACATAAGAGGGTCCATATCGCATTCTTTTAAGTGTAGTGTTTTATAATAATAATAATAATAATAATTTTTTTAAATAATATTTACATTTTGGTTTAATTAAATGTTTTGGCCATATTTCCTTATATGGTTTATTACAGTATTTATGCTATGAACCTCACACGTCCACAAAATAGAATTTTTAGAAATATATATCTATGATTAGCATAGTTTCTTCTTTGCATGTGTACATAATGCATATAGTGCAGTGAATGTGGATAACAATCAATTACTATGAATTATAATGCGCACTTATTTTTTAAATACTGGATATTTATAAATCATCATTTTAAATCCATTTCAAACTGGAGAACATTTCAAAGTTTCTAATTCCGTTGTTTTCCACACTGTGATCTATTGCATTTGCACTTCCACTTAGATTTGATATAGCCCTTTCTCGGAACTCTTAATTCTATATTGGAAAGAGAACAGTTTGCATTGTGTGCTGTTAGTGCTTGCCTAGTATTTACCCTGTTCAAACCCTTGAAAGAATATTGAATACCCTCTGAATTTCCAGAATATTAAAATGATCTATAATGTCGTGATATGTGTTCTTAGTTATCATGTATTACTATTTCACCATGAATATTTGGCATGTTTTGTGTCACCAGCATATTTTACCTCTGGGACTGTCTCTGAGCAAGCCTGAACAAGGTGGATTTTCTGCAGTGAAGCTGGTATAAAAATGACCACTAGGTTTGCACTTGGGGTGTCACTAGTAATTTGCTCCCCACTAAAACAATGGGTTAGTCAGAGAGTTCCTTTACAAATCTTTAACAAACATACTGTTTCGGGGGAGAGATTTATCAGTGCACACTCTAGTGGTCATTGTTATACAGCCCTGCCCATTATTGCGTGTTGCTCAGTACCGGGTAAAACATTAATAAATCATGTCCTAGGATAATAAATATTAAGAAATGAAGAGCATGTACAGAACATGGGGCAAATTCACAGGGTATAAATGATTATTTCAAAGTTGTCACAGATCACATGCCAACACGGATTACAAAGATTCGTTTTTTCTATAAACAGATACAGATTTCATTCTAAATAAGAATTTGCTTTCCTGTACCTATTTTTTTTACTAACACCTTGTAATGAATCATTGATGCAGGTAACCCACATTATGCTGCGCAGTCAGACAGGAACACTGATATACTGACACAACCATAAGAGGGAGGGGCGCCTCACAGAACTGCAGCTGCCGCTTGTGACAAAGTGTGACATGCAATTCAGAGACTACATTAAAAACACCTTTGTACAACCAGGCAGCAACAACCACTAAGACTGCAATGTGACATATCATGGGTAGGTAAAGGTACACAAGAAAGGTATCAAACTGGTTCCTTAGTAACCTGAGAAACGAGGGTCAGAATGTGTTACGTGAGGTGTGCGGTCAGGATGGTTTCTTTGGAAACACTGAAAGCAAGATCATTTGTTAAAATCTCTATACAATGGAAGTCTCACTCTAATCCAATGTCTGATTCAGGCCAGTATGCCCTCTGCTGGGCAAAAAAATAACACCACAAGAGGCCTGAGCAGGATCTATATTTAATTTAAATCTGAAAAACAAAAACCTATCAGGGCACCCACATATTCCAACAAGAATGTACTGAGCAAAACATTCCCTAACCAGAACCTTACACTGACTTCCAGAACACACTCAGCATTCCCTAACCAGAACCTTACACTGACTTCCAGAACACACTCAGCATTCCCTAAGCAGAACCTTACACTGACTTCCAGAACACACTCAGCATTCCCTAAGCAGAACCTTACACTGACTTCCAGAACACACTCAGCATTCCCTAAGCAGAACCTTACACTGACTTCCAGAACACACTCAGCATTCCCTAAGCAGAACCTTACACTGACTTCCATAGCATTCTCATTCACAAAAACAAAAAAATGACGCTTGTCTGCTTAACCTAGAGGTCGATTTGATCAACTTATACCCAGCTGGGATGTACCATGGCTGGATTTTATTAGAGCATTTTATAGAGCATACCCATAGTTTCCTAGTACTGTAAAATGCTCTAAAGCAGTCACCGCAGTGGTGCTGTGACTTATCCATGCAGGGTATACTGGTAAGACAATCAATTCAAGTTACTTTGTGTCACGTTTTACTTTAAAACATTGCCAGTTCTTCCTGTTTAGTGCCATCTATGTGCACAGTGTAGTTTTGCATATTAAAAATGCAAACTAGGATTGTTACCCTGGTTCATTAATACGCCAAAGCAATTTCTCTCACCTTGAGCAGAGAACGACTGTGTGCAATCGAGCGCCACTTTGATACCTTTCTTTCCTGTGTCTCCTCATCAGCACTTTCTTAGCTGAGATGGGTTTCTCTTGTCCTCACAAAAAGAATCGTATACTGTAAGAGACAACTGAAATGCATTGCACAGGGTTTCTTATTCACTAAGGGAAAACGATTCTTAACTAAAGCACTCTGTCCAAAGAACCATGTGCTGTGACAAGGACTTCAGGGTTAGCTGCTAAGACCTCCCTCCCATGCATAGCTTTATGAGACTTGTAGAGTTCTCATAGCATGCCTGGTAGTTGAGACTTTCACAACTTGTGCGCGTGAGCAAAAACTAAAATAATCACACAGCAAAAAGGAAGACAAAAAGGAGAAGAAAGAGGATGAGAAAAAAGAGGAAAAGGAGGAGAAAAAAGATGACAAGAAGGATGCCAAAAAGGACGATAAAAAGAAAGAGTAAGTATTTATCTAGCAGTTTTTGTACCTGGCTTTCTTTAATATTACTAGCTTCCCTTTTGAGACCTGGCCCATTGAACGGCTGCAACACACACAGGAATCGGACCCATCTCTCACCACCTCCAGTGCTGCTCATATTGAGGGGGATGGGTTCTTCTTGTTGCTGTACTGGATGTCACTCTGCCCAGTTCCTAGTAGAAAGGTCTCCACATCATGTAAATCGGCTGTATAATTGACACTAACTGGCACCTCTGCTGGAAGTGTTAAACAGAGACCAACAATCTGTTGTCATGGTAGCTGAACTCTGAGGCTGATCCTGAAAGTTCTAGACAGGGTTCCGCCCGTGGGTTCCATTGAAGCCGCTCACGTCAAATCTGATCCTCAGGTGAATCCAGGTTTCAGTAGAATTAATGTCTATAAACTGGTATATTAAAAACTGTATCATTGAGAGAGTGATTGAAGTTGCATAGCGATATTATAAACACATGAAGAGCAGTTCTAGTTCCAGAAGTAACTGTGTCTTGAAGTGAGGTGATTTACTGCAGTAAGGGCTCGATGGCTTTCTGAAATCAAACCCTTTCTAGTGGGCTGTGATTGTAGTACACATTACTGCAAAACAATCAGAACTTCATACAGAGCTGCATGATATTCACACATTTCAGAATGGTCAGACGACATAGAAACTTGTATCTGTAATAGTGGACTGTGGACGGGCCTCTCACTAATCGACTGGTTTCCATTTATTACACTTCTTTACCTCAGACACAAGAGAGGGATTTGAAGTGGCTCTGCATATGTTCAAATCAGGATCTAAATGCTTTGAAAATATCCATATACTGTGTCTGCATCATTTTGTATGGCTTCCTGTTTGCATTGCTCTCTTTCAAACGACCTGTATGGTGCCATTATACTTCCAGTGAGCGCCTCCACGTTCTACAAGCGTCCGCAGCATTTTCTTTCTGCACAGCTCCTTCTAATCTATTCAGCTTGTTGGTTTGTTTTCCCTCAGCTGGGTTATTATAAACCTGGCAGATCAGCGGACGAGGTCATTGGCTTTCACTTGATGACTCAAAGCCGGGCTTCAATCTCGCCATGTGTGTTCTTTACATATTGAATTATTTTTCAGGAAGAAAAAAGAAGTGTTTGTCATCGACCCAGCGAGCAATCTATACTACAGGTGGCTGTCCATTATTGCAGCTCCAGTCATGTACAACTGGTGTCTGCTGGTGTGCAGGTAGGGGTTTCAGCCATGCTTTAAAATGCACTCCCATTATCGTTTTATACAACACACAAGCTTTCGGTTTTAATGTCTTTATTTAGAAGATTTAAAATCAACATAAACTACTGCAGCTGCCCTAGCATTGTAATAACAATCTCCTTAAAAAATAATGTATAGGTAATAATAAAGCTATGCTTAAAAGCGTTGCATAACCCTATAGAATTAACTTATTTTGCTTCATAAAGTCAAATGAAACCTGCGAAATAATGTTACGTTAACATATTGAATTTCTTACCTCTTTGCAGTTTTCCATATACTTAATGGTAAACTGACAAAAATTGAAAAACGTGACATTTTGTGACAGTACTGTACTACTGTTATGGCTTCCAGTAGACTTCTGCAATATCATTTTGCAGTTTCTTGATTACTTGATTTTAAATAAAATATCTAAATTATGTTCATAGAGTTTAGTTTTAGTTTTATTATATCTCAATCGTAAAATTTGAGGTGATGCAAAACTTTGGGCGATCGCTGCACAATAACTAACCCATGATTCACATGAGGCAGTCAAGCGCTTGTTTTAAATCACCAGCACCAGGTGAAGTGATGTGTCATGAGATACGTGGCTCCACTTGACTTACTCACAGTTATTCTAAACTATGACAACTACTGCAAATCCTTTGCACAGAAATAAGACAAACCATGAAGAGGCAGCTCCTAAAGCTGGAATACACAACACAAGCTGGCTTACAGACGCACTATTGTAACCCATCATGACTCCCTGTGATACACAACACAGGCTGGCTTACAGACGCACTATTGTAGCCCATCATGACTCCCCTGTGATACACAACACAGGCTGGCTTACAGATGGCACTATTGTAACCCATCATGACTCCCCTGTGATACACAACACAGGCTGGCTTACAGACGGCACTATTGTAACCCATCATGACTCCTGTGATACACAACACAGGCTGGTTTACAGACGCACTATTGTAACCCATCATGACTCCCCTGTGATACACAACACAGGCTGGCTTACAGACGCACTATTGTAACCCATCATGACTCCCCTGTGATACACAACACAGGCTGGCTTACAGATGGCACTATTGTAACCCATCATGACTCCCCCTGTGATACACAACACAGGCTGGCTTACAGACGGCACTATTGTAACCCATCATGTACCTCCTCCTGTGATACACAACACAGGCTGGCTTACAGACGCACTATTGTAACCCATCATGACTCCCCTGTGATACACAACACAGGCTGGCTTACAGACGCACTATTGTAACCCATCATGACTCCCCTGTGATACACAACACAGGCTGGCTTACAGACGCACTATTGTAACCCATCATGACTCCCCTGTGATACACAACACAGGCTGGCTTACAGACGGCACTATTGTAACCCATCATGACTCCCCCTGAGATACACAACACAGGCTGGTTTACAGACGGCACTATTGTAACCCATTATGCTCAAGGTAATGGCACGCCCTTTAAATTTCCCTGGCCTCTGACAGCAGAGCAGCAAGATATGAAGCAGCCCTGCATTTAATGGCAAGATTTACTAAATGAATGTATTGGCTTTTAGTTCTTTAATGTAGAAAATGAACACATCAAATCATAGTTAAAACATGCTAATTACAACTTGTTTATTTTGTTTTTAGGGCATGTTTTGATGAACTTCAAATGGATTACCTGGTTTTGTGGGGTGTTTTAGATTACTCCTCAGATTGTGTCTACCTCATTGACACTTTTGTGAGATTTAGGACAGGTGAGTGCCTTTCCTATTGCAACATATGTGACTGAAAAGTGTGTGTGTGTGAGTTAGCATGTTCTGTACATGTGTGTATTGTGAGTCAGCATGTTCTGTACATGTGTGTGTGTGAGGCAGCATGTTCTGTACATGTGTGTATTGAGAGTCAGCATGTTCTGTACATGTGTGTGTGTGAGGCAGCATGTTCTGTACATGTGTGTGTGTGAGGCAGCATGTTCTGTACATGTGTGTGTGAGTCAGCATGTTCTGTACATGTGTGTGTCTGTGAGTCAGCATGTTCAGTATATAAGAACATAAGAAAGTTTACAAATGAGAGGAGGCTGTTTGGCCCATCTTCCTCGTTTGGTTTTAAGTAGTTTATTGATCCCAGAATATGTGTATGTGCTGCCTGCCACTCTTAAATACCCTTTTTTATATTTTTTTTATAAAAATCCAGGTTTCCTCAAACAAGGATTGCTTGTCAAGGATTCAAAGGAGTTACGGGAGAATTACATGAAGACTTTGCAGTTCAAATTTGATACACTCTCACTTGTGCCGACAGACTTAATCAGCATTAAAATTGGGTCCAACTGGCCTGAACTGAGGTTTAACAGGCTCTTCAGATTTGCACGCATGTTTGAGTTTTTTGACCGCACCGAAACCAGAACCAATTACCCCAACATCTTTCGAATCGGCAACCTTGTCCTGTACATCCTGATTATTATCCACTGGAACGCATGCATATACTTTGCCATTTCCAAAGCCATAGGGTTTGGGACGGATACCTGGGTGTACCCCAACATAAGCCACCCTGAATACGGTCGACTGGCCAGGAAGTACATCTACAGCCTGTACTGGTCCACACTGACACTGACCACAATCGGGGAGACCCCTCCCCCAGTGAAGGACGTGGAGTACCTCTTTGTCGTGTTCGACTTCCTGATTGGAGTGCTGATCTTCGCTACCATCGTTGGTAATGTGGGTGCCATGATTTCCAACATGAACGCCTCCAGAGCGGAATTCCAGGCCAAGATAGATTCCATTAAGCAATACATGCATTTCCGCAAAGTCACCAAAGACCTGGAGGCCCGAATCATCAAGTGGTTCGACTATCTCTGGACCAACAAGAAAACAGTGGATGAAAAGGAGGTCCTGAAGAACTTGCCTGACAAGCTGAAAGCCGAGATCGCCATCAACGTCCACCTGGACACGCTGAAGAAAGTGCGCATCTTCCAGGACTGCGAAGCCGGGCTGCTGATAGAGCTGGTGCTGAAGCTGAGGCCACAGGTGTTTAGCCCCGGAGACTATATCTGTCGCAAAGGGGACATTGGCAGAGAAATGTACATCATCAAAGAGGGGAAGCTGGCCGTCGTAGCAGACGACGGCATCACCCAGTTTGTTGTTTTGAGTGACGGGAGTTACTTTGGAGAAATCAGCATCTTGAACATCAAGGGGAGTAAGTCAGGGAACAGAAGGACTGCAAACATTAGAAGCATAGGCTACTCCGATCTCTTCTGTTTATCCAAGGATGACCTCATGGAAGCCCTGACTGAGTATCCGGAGGCCAAGAAGGCACTGGAGGAGAAAGGGAAAGCCATTTTAATGAAGGATGGCTTGATAGACGAGGAGATGGCCAAACAAGGAGACGACGCGCAAAACATGCAAGAAAAAGTGGACCACCTGGAAACCACTCTGGACCTCATGCAAACGAAATTCGCCAGACTGATGGCAGAGTTTACCTCGAGCCAGCAAAAGCTCAAACAGAGACTCGCAACAGTGGAGTCGAAAGTGAAGAAGTACGGGAGCGCAAGCTTCTCGGAGGATCTGGAAACAGACAACGAAGCTGCGAAAGAAGAGGACAAAAAGGACAAATAACATGCACTGGTCACTGCACTGGTCAGTGCACTGGTCGGTGCATTTCTGATTATCTTGGACTAGACCAGCTAATTGTTTTTTTTTATAAGATACCAAACAGGAAAAAAATGTAGTTTGATACTTAACTTCTGTTTTCATTTAACATATAATGTAAAGTAATGCTTTTTTCCCCTGAAAATAGTTTTCCATTAGAGCAAAAGTCTCTTTTTACTTGCCGATCTCAAGCTGTTCACATACAGTGTAGTGCAGTTCTGCAGGAGGAAACTCTTCATTGCAGAAGTCTTTTCAATCACATGAACAGCTCCTCCTGGGAAACACAGAATGCATATGGGAGTGTGACAGAATCCCATTTGAAAGGGAGGAACTGTATTTATTACTGAATAATATATGCACTCTTATTTAAGGAGATAACGGTATTTGAGAGAGAGTGAAGGAGGAACAGACTTGAGTCTGTAGGGCCCACAGGTGTGCATACAGTAATCAAGAATAGTCTAGTTGTATGGAAAGACTGTTTCTCTTCGACAGGCATTAGCAAGCAAGCTTTATCTTCAAGATTAAAAAAACATCAGTGCTGAGCATGCATTTCTTAAATGACCATATTCATGTACTGTAAGTAAAGCGTATGGAAATACTGGGATAAATGCATTCGTTTACAATTCTAGTTGATCATGTTACCACCATTACAATAAGCAAAGGATGTTTTGTGAGTATCAGTACTGTATGTAGTGCATTATACTGGATCATTTGCAGTTGCAAAGACAAACACAATTAGCTGGGAAAATAAGCCTTGGTAAAAATCCTTGGTAAAAATTCACAGCACTTTTGGTAATCCTTGCGGCACAGTGTATACCTATTACATTGAATAGAGTCAACAGAAATGTACAGCACACTGTGACAGGGTAATGGTCCGAGCTTCCCCTACCCACAATCACATTTATCAGCTCAGGAACACAGAGGTTTTTGGAACGCAGGAAACAGCCACTTGATAGTGTTCATAGGCATACATATTTATTTTGGCACTGGAAGAAGACTTCACACAAATTACAACTGATGCTCACAGACTAACATTGAACACAAAATGACTGACGTTCACAAAGACAAGATCACGAATGACCCAAAAAGCACAGGAAAGACACTGCATTAAATGAGCCCCAGCCCCACCTGCTTCTAACAGAATGAGTTATCAATTAATCAATCAATCTCTCATAGTGGACCACCATCACAAAGCGCTTGAATTATTCAATAAACAGCTACACCCGGAATTATTTTATACACAAAGAAACACTTTAACATTCATTCCATTCCTACTTTTTACAATAAACATGTTTCTTCTGCTTCACACGTTTGTGTTTAACCTGCATGAATACCGTTTCTGTTAAGAAACAGACAATTGCTAACTATTCCATTATTCAAGGTTTACTCCTGATCATTACCCTTATTCTTCTCTAGTCCCTAACTTACCAGTATAAAGACTGAACATTAGCATTACCCCTTCTCTTGGAAGATTACCGAACATATGCCTATAACAAACATTTGTCCCACATGTAAAGCTACGGCAACTTCATTAAAGTAAGCTCCCTAATCTAAATACGGCAATAAACCGTCATATCAAATACACTTTGCTCAGCAGCATGCATGCTACTATCATGCAGGCTCTATCACCAGTTGAATAACAATAATAAACAAACAAACACAATAACAGGCATTTCAATATTACTGTGAGGGTCTCACCTTGACAGACACACACACATATTGGTTTACTTCATCATCAGAGCTCATCAAAACAGATTCAGTGCATACACATGTATCACACTTCCTGTTCCCTTAACTGGTAAGTATAGTGACGATAGAGGAATTACAGGGATTTCATTTAGACCCAAAGATCTGCATTCACCCAAAACAGACTACTTACAGGAACTGACCACATTAGACTCCATGGTACTTGAATTGACCACATTCAACTCCATGGTACTTGTGGGTCATTCCAAAATGAAAGGCCCATCTTACAATGCTTAAATATTAGTTTTTGGTTTGTAATGTAATTAATTTTTTATTATGTATGTTTGTAATGTAATTTAAATTATGCAAGAAAACCTTCATATCTAAATAAAAATGGTTTATTTGAGCAAACATTGAGTTTATGTATTTTAACCTCCTTCCAGAATGGCAGCGGTTTATTGAAAAGTTCCATTCTCATGACTCTGGCATGATGAGCGAATCAGGAATGGAAGCTATTCCTGTTTACGTTTTTAGAGTTACAAAAGATAGGAATTTGAAGGTAATCTCTACAGTTTAGTCCTGTCCTTTTATACAATAGCAGAAAACAGACAGAAAACATAACTGTTGCAAAAACTGAAATTGAAACCGTTCTATGTGCAGCAATGAAATAATGCAAATAAGAATGCTCACGAGCCAATCAGAAGCAGCCCCAGGGTATTAAAACGCACCCGTTCCCACCGGCTTTGGTGTTTGCATTCCTTCCTCTCTGCAGCAGGGTCTCTTCCTTCAGGGGATACCAGTGGTACATGTTAGAGGAAAGTAGCTAGTTAACCTCTGCTTCCTTGACCATGATCAACCTGCTCTTGAAAAGTCAAATCTCTTTTTTGATTCAGAAGTCAAAATCACAAGCCACAGGTATTTTGTACATGTGCTACTATTGTTATTCATTGGCTGTTATACTGTTAGAGCATTATTAACTGCTGCTTATAAACCAATTGCCCATTATCTTTCAGTGACTGTGAAAATGATATTCTTGAATGAGGTTTCTCTGTTAGCAGTCTTAACTCCCAGTCTTCACAAGTTTGAAGTATCTGAATCTCGATGACACCTGCTTGGGAAATGGCTTGGCAGCGACTGGACAAGCACCTGCTTGTAAAGGGAACTGGCTTGGGGGAGCGACCGGACAAGCACCTGCTTGTAAAGGGAATTGGCTTGGGGGAGCGACCGGGGGTACACCCAAACCTTCAGGTTTCCTGAGCTGCTGTGTGGAGTTACTGTGGTGATGAAACATAACTGGAATTACTATAAAAGCACTCCTGTAATAAACCAATACAAACAACCAATACAAACAACATGCGAGTCGTAGAGCAAATATGATTATGTATCTGTTATGGGATTATATATATATTATTTTTAAATGACCCACTCATGACCCGTATTCAGCTTTCCGGTGATCGCACGCACAGGACCATATCAATTTGCATATATTTCAGTTCAAGATATTTTCTAATATTATATCTCATTTTTTGGGCAGTCAGTGTGTGTTAATTTATAAAAAAAAACTCAATGAAGAAATCAATACGTTCTGTGACTTTCAATTGAGGTGAGGTCATAGTCTTATTTACCTGGCTTGTGTCCCTGCTTTGGAATGTGGTATTTCCTGAATCTGTCTGCACCAACAGTAAACAGTGTTGAATTTTATTAAAAGGTTTGGCAAGCATTCATGTCACCAAGCACCCAACAAACATCCCTGACAACAGACAACGCAGGGGAGGATTTGAAATACTGTCAACAGAAAGGAACTGTACAGGGTTAGTGTGTGACACCTAGCAATATCCCTATACCGAGTACCATGGGAGGAGATCCATTCATCTACTTTCTCTGCTAGGACAGCAAGAGTTTCAGTTGAAAACGGTACAATGACAGAGAAAATGAAAATCAAAGTTTCTGAGAAGTCTTTGCGAACTGTGTCCTTCAACTTGAAAGAGGAGATGTTGCTGAAGGAAAGGCTGAATACACTGGACTTGATGAAGAAACAGGTTGAGGATTCCTACACTTTGGATCAGGGCATTGTATACAACAGATTCCGGATCAAACTCAGGAGATCGGAGATGGCACACGCAAGACGAATGGGCAACAAGGATCTCATGCAGCAGCTGCAGATCAGCACATTCTCGCTCAACACCAATGTCACAGATGACAGCGGAAAGGCAGTGAGACAGATCTTGCAAGCATCGCAGAGGGAAGGATCAAAAAGTACTGGACTCTGCAAACCAAAAGCAACTGGGCTACGCTCCTTAAAGTCTGCAAGAGGTGCACGATTCACCCCAGAGGTTTGCTCTGATGGGAAGCCTGAGATCCCATGGGCTGAGGAAAAAATCCTTCAGGATGATGTGGATAGCACCCAATGTGAATGGAAAGGCAATGGGAAAGGTGTGTCGTTTACTCAGCTAAGACCTCACACAACCAAGGCTCCACTGTCCAAAGAAATAGATTTGGTTATGCGCCCGCACACTGCTGCAGTCACCATTCAGAATAACCCAGACATTTCAACCAAGTTAGCAAGGCCACAGAAAGGAAGGTCTCCAATGCCCAATGTTGAAATCGAGTCAGGCGACACATCCAGTTCTACAGAAGAAACACTTCCAAGAGCTACAAGTTGCAGGACTGGAGAAAAGAAAAGATTGAACCGGCCAGATTCCAAGAGCCTTTTCATAAAGACTGGGGTTGAAGTTAAGAAACAGTCAATAGCCGAGGTTCTTATTACTCTTAACAAAGGATGCGACTTCGGGGGAAGAGTGAGCCAGTTTGTAGACAGAGTGACAGAACTCAAACAGCAGCCAGGTCAAGCCCTGAGCGATTACTATTCACAGAGGCTGCTGGAAAACTTCAACAGGTACACAAAAAAGAGCCGGGACATGGAACTGCTATTGGCCATGGAGGAAGACCAGTGCAAATGGGGTCTCGTTGGCACCGAGCTCACCAACACAAGCATCACCATCCGAAAGCTGGACAGGAATTTCACAAGGAAGGACATCCCTCCCGAGGTGCTGTTCTTGGAAAGCTATAGCGCTTTGATCACCAAAGAAAACAAGGAAGAAAGAAACTGGATTGCTAACAATCCATATTAACCAACAGCTTAACCCTTCTTTCTCATTCGGCAAATGGAAATCTTGAATTTGTTTTGTCTACTAAATCAATCCAAAGTTTATTTAATAGATATTTGGGTAGATCTGAACATGGTTGTTAGTGTATGTATATGTATATATTATTTTCTTTCTTAAGAAACAGTACTGTTTCATGCATTTTCTGCTGTTACCATTATAACAATAACATAATAAAGAGCATAAGATTTGGAGTTCACGATCAAGACGTAGAAAGCAAGCTGCAGTTCCACCCAATTAGAAAGCAACACGCCTTCCCTGGAGAAGCACCAGAGGACATGCTGTGTTACCCAGCCGCAGATCCAATTCACAATTCACTGATGGGATTTCAATTGACTTCAACAGAACTCCCTTTGTGATGGGATTTCTTTAAAAGACCCTGGATACCGTGGTGTGGATTTTAAAGAGCTTGTTAAAGTTTCAACAACTACAAAACTCTATGGAAAGCTTTTTACTAAGAATATTCAAATATAAAGCTTGCAAATTATTCTTAGTTTAATTAAAGCGTAATTGAGGCATGTTCATTAGTAGTTGTTTGCCTTTGTCTCTTTTTTTTCAATATAAGCAATTCAACCTGAATATAATACATATTTATTGATTTGGGTGGTAGTTACATGTAATTTTCTATTATTTTTACACCAATAACAAAGAACAAGATTTATTATCAAATCTAATGTGTAAAACTAGAGCCACAGTATCCCAGTGTAGTTCAAGCATGTTTATTTCTTGGCAGATCCCCTGCCTAGTATTTCTCGCTCCATGAATCATACAGCAGTTACAGTTGGATTGAACACAGCACTGAAGCGCGCCAATTATAAAGCATTTCACAGGCAGTTTCATTACGCACTGCAACCAAGGAGAAATGAATGAAGCTCTGCAGAGGAATGGAGCTCAGCATGGTGTGCAGGGTAAGACTGATCCTTTAAGACATCCCCATGAATGAAGCTCTGCAGAGGAATGGAGCTCAGCATGGTGTGCAGGGTAAGACTGATCCTTTAAGACATCCCCATGAATGAAGCTCTGCAGAGGAATGGAGCTCAGCATGGTGTGCAGGGTAAGACTGATCCTTTAAGACATTCCCATGAATGAAGCACTGCAGAGGAATGGAGCTCAGCATGGTGTGCAGGGTAAGACTGATCCTTTAAGACATCCCCATGAATGAAGCACTGCAGAGGAATGGAGCTCAGCATGGTGTGCAGGGTAAGACTGATCCTTTAAGACATCCCCATGAATGAAGCACTGCAGAGGAATGGCGCTCAGCATGGTGTGAAGGGTAAGACTGATCCTTTAAGACATCCCCCCCCCCCCGGAAATCTGGACCCGTCACTTAGTAGGACATTCAGTTGTTTTCTGTATTGCAGGTGAGTTTTACAAAGTGCAGCCAATATTGCACTGAAAATTCAAAATTGCTTGACTGCCACACAACTACTGAAACCCCCACAGCCATGTTGCAATGAACAGCACAATATTGTCCTAAAATCCTGTTGATGATTGGTTTTATTTAATCGCAGATCCTTTGTAAAAAATAATAATGTGATATCTGCAGGTGGAATTTTAAAAATAGCCAGCTGTGGGTATAGAGACTGCAAAATGAAAAATAGAATCTGTCAAAGACCTCCCCTCCCCTCCCTGAAACACACACACTAGAGTGAGTGCAGGCAGTGAAGATATCCCTGAAACACACACACACACACTAGAGTGAGTGCAGGCAGTGAAGACATCCCTGAAACACACACACACACACTAGAGTGAGTGCAGGCAGTGAAGACATCCCTGAAACACACACACACTAGGTCTTGTAAGGGGCTTGCTATAAATGTGTGATTATAGAGTAACTATATATCACACACAGAAAGTGTATTACATCACACAGTGTGATTTTTTGCAGTGCAAACGTTTTAAAACCTACTCGTTTGGCAGGGAAGGCAACCCTTCAATTGCCAAGATCAGTCCCACTAACTGACCTGCCAAGAATTAGCAGTGATACTGTGGGGAAACCAAAGCAGGACCCTTCTCACAAGATTCCCATCTGTAGTAACAGACACACAGTACGTAACTTTCATTAAATACACATTTTCATAATTGTGCGTCAGGAAGGCCCTCGTGCATGACACTCCCATTTCCCAATGGATATTTAAAAAAAACCACCGGAAACAGCACCCTCTATTCTAAAGAGTACAAAATCACAGAATTTACCAAAAGAATCTCTCAGAAGCCGAATGGTTTCATTAGCGCTGGATGACTGCAGTAGGGTATTTGTGCTGCGATAGCATTACCTGGAATCAGCTGTCCTTTACACATCTACTGTGAAGGTGTGACACACTTACCAAGGAGTGCCTCCACGACATCCTTGGAGATGTACATCCCCAACAAGGCTAATGAACTGTTTATCCAGCTCACCAGCGTTGGTCTCTTCGCTCACAGATCTCTCATCTTGCCACAATGCATACCTTGCATTTCGAGTGTTTGGTTCAATCCAGGTTGAATATGAACAATATACTTATTTCCTGGGGTATTACTTTGCCCTCAATCGCCTGTTAAAATAATCAAATCACTGTTTTAAAAATGCAGTCACTTTTATTCAGCATCATGTTTACACACCACTTATTTTTCTTGTTCTTTTGTTTTGAAGAGGAGGCTGGGTTTAAATGAACCCAATAAAAACAACATTGATTATTTGCTTCCCTTAAAAGATTGGACTTCTTTCAGATATACAACTGTGGGGGTGTACAATTAACAGGTACATTACATCAACAGACATCAGGGCATATGGCTAATAAGGTTAGAAAAGAAGTGGAAGCACAAACTATAAACATACGTGTATGTAAACTGAATGTATGTGCATATGTTTGCTGTAGAGTAACTGAAGACAGAAAATGGTTATCATTCTTAGTTTGAAGATTCTGTATACAATGTGAATTGAACTCCTGTGACTGTTTCAGCTGAATGGAGACTACGAGAGATTTATGAACTTCAAAAGCATGCAGGTAAAGTTCACTGTGGAATCACTTACCAATATTAACCCCCTCACACTCTAGTGAGTGTGGAATTGAAGGCGCTATTCAAGATTGGCAGGGGAAGTGGTATTATCCTGTTGTCTACAAAATGCCAATTATTTCTAATAAAGTTAGGACACATACAAATGTAAGAGCACATATTGCCAAACTGGCAGCAAAATGGATACAGTTTGCATAACGTCAAGTCTTATAACCAAGAATTCAAAACCAATCCCCTATTTTGCAGGAGAGTTTTGTTTTTCAGTCTTTGGATCCTGCGTTGACACCAAGTTTAATTGAAGTACTGCGTTTCCTGTCCCTGTTCACTCCCAGTGCCACAGGTAATATGACAGTAAGTGTGAAGCTCATGTGGATGTAGGGACAGGATAAATGGGCTTCATCAAAGTGAATAGAAAGTCTACAGCAAATAAAAACTGGCTGCTGCAAATGACAATATATTTCTTGTTAGAAAACAGAGCTGTAAAACAATAGCAAACTGGTGAGACTCAAAATTAAATGATATTTTCATCAAAAAAGAAATGCCATTGTAACAAGCAGTTTAAACATTTCACATTTTTAAGTGCACTTTCACATGCTGCCTGATTACACAGTACAGCAACCTCTTACTGTTCTTCAGTACTCTGCACTAATTGTTTGAAAATGCACCCCCCCCCCCCTCCCTTCTGAGGAAAAAGTACTGCAAGTACTGCCTATTACTAAACAATATCCTTTACAAATAACAAGCACGACATTCATATTACTAGACTGGTAAAGCCCCTCAATCGTGGCGTGAATGCTGCCTTTCTTTTGCTTTTATGTGCTGTGGTTGAACTCAAGTTTTCAAGGCTGCAGTTTAACAGTCCAAGGTCCCCCTTCCGTCTTTACTGAGCATTACACCATTTCCAAGGCTTCAAGTTTCAAAGTAAACCAGTGAAGAAACTTACAGCTCCTCATTGAGTGAAGTCACAAAAAAGGGAAAGCAAAAGAGCTGGAAGCTCCAAGTTTTCTTTTTTTTTTTTCCTCTTAAAACAAGATTTTCCAGGGATTTTACAATTTATATACCCGCCCGCCCCCAAAAAAACAGCTTAACTCCAAGCAGACAAAACCATGAGAAACGGATTTAACCTTTAAAATACAGTCAGGAAAACCTCTTTCTGTACATACAAGTGAAGGAATATAGAACAAATTCACACAAACAGAACAATGGTGTTCCTGCAAGCAGCTGTACTCTGCTGTTCCAGCTCGCTGCCCTCTGTACAGGAGGGAGGCACAGACACAAGTGACTACTGGAGCTCACTACCTTAGACAGCTTTTCTTTTCTTCATTAAATAGGGACATTAAACTTCCAAAGAAATGTCAGTACTTTATAACAGCCATGTATCTGTTACAGCATGCCGAATCCTTTGGCATAGGTAATGGCCTTTAAGAGTCTTTCTTTAAGCTTCTCCTGAGTGGAGTATTCAGGAAGCAAGAGGACATTAAAACAAGTGTGTGATGTGGGTAACCTGGGGAGAGAGGAAACAGAAATCAGCTTACAGCAGCAACCAAACACAGACCCGTATTCTGAAGCAGATTCTGAGAGGAATAAAGCAGGCAAGAAACAGGACGGAGAAGCATCTTACTCTTCTGAGAAGCTTCATGCATTTTTATACCACTAAAAGGATCTTATTTCTCAAAGAAAATGCGATTCAGTTCTTCATTCAAAATGTCTCAAAGTAATGAAATCTACTCATTCAAGTTATTTCAAATGTATTAAGAGATGCAAGTAAAACACACATTCCCAGGATGCAGTATCTCTCCAAGTGGTCCTTGATTTTATTATGAAACACACTGACATGACAGCAGACTTGCAAGACCTCTAACATAAATGCAATATTTATTACCTAAAGCAATCTAGTCATCCAAGACGTAGTGAATGCCCTCTTGTAGTTGGCTTGCAGTTATGAACAGATTAGAGGAATAAGGGGCTGCACAGACTTGATGAATAAGGGTTGTGCACACAACACACACTTAAAAGGGCTTTTCTCCATTGTTTTTGTTTGTTTGATTGTGCTTCAGAAGTCTACCAGGTGAACAGGGAGACACCCTGTGGCTGCACATTGTAAATGCAGTCACCCTCAACACACTTCAGTAATACAGTGCCAGGCATTTCACCAAGGGGTGTTATCTTGCTAAAAGGGTTTGGAGTAAAATTCTCCAACCCCCATCCCCCTCCGTGGGTCTTCCTTGATGTGATGTTTTAAATGAGACTTGCTTTTTTTAGATCCAGAGTGTTAATAGAGATTTACTCAACATATATTATTAAGTATAGTAAGTGTGAATCTAGTAGAGTTTAAACACCGCAAGTCGTCTTCCACAGTGCAAACTAAAACAAGCAACACTTAAAACCTACAGGTGACAGAAAAAAAAAATCATGTTTTACAGGACGTTTTCTTTCCAACGTTCAAAGTGTTACCTGTCTGTGTCTTGGCCATTCTTGGCTATAATCATCTTAAGTTTGCCAAGGCCACCCACAGGGGCCCGGTCTGTGCCTGTGGTGAATTGTAAAAAGAGCCGTTTCTGTTCCTCTGCGAATGAATGGACGATCTCCCAGAAGCTCCTGTTTGAAAGCAAAACTCATCTTCATTCAAATTCAAAAATGACAATTTGCAAGACTAATAATAATGCACAGTTCTGTGGATTACTGTACCAAGACCACATTACACAAGACTCTAATAATAATAATAATAATAATGCACAGTTCTGTGGATTACTGTACCAAGACCACATTACACAAGACTCTAATAATAATAATAATAATGCACAGTTCTGTGGATTACTGTACCAAGACCACATTACACAAGACTCTCATAATAATAATGCACAGTTCTGTGGATTACTGTACCACTATCATTATACAAGACTAATAATAATGCACAGTTCTGTGGATTACTGTACCACTATCACATTATACAAGACTCTAATAATAATAATGCACAGTTCTGTGGATTACTGTACCACTATCACATTACACAAGACTCTAATAATAATAATAATAATGCACAGTTCTGTGGATTACTGTACCAAGACCACATTATACAAGACTAATAATAATAATGCACAGTTCTGTGGATTACTGTACCAAGACCACATTATACAAGACTAATAATAATAATAATAATGCACAGTTCTGTGGATTACTGTACCAAGACCACATTACACAAGACTCTCATAATAATAATGCACAGTTCTGTGGATTACTGTACCACTATCATTATACAAGACTAATAATAATGCACAGTTCTGTGGATTACTGTAGCACTATCACATTACACAAGACTCTAATAATAATAATAATGCACAGTTCTGTGGATTACTGTACCAAGACCACATTATACAAGACTAATAATAATAATGCACAGTTCTGTGGATTACTGTACCACTATCATTATACAAGACTAATAATAATGCAGTTCTGTGGATTACTGTACCAAGACCACATTCAACTGAGTATATTAGTATTATCAGTAGAACTCTTCAGGAGTTGTTTGTAGCATGAAGTGATACAATATTAAGTAAATCTGACTAACAGACCACAATCAGATAGTTCCGGTGAGGTAATTGCCACCATATAAAAAAAAAATCAAGTTAGTCTCAATTACCAAAACACATTTTCTATAAAAGTTGCAAATCAAAATGCAAACTTAAAAAGGACAAAATCATCATTATATGAAATTAGTAATTATGAATGTGCATTCAAACCCCAAACAGCAATGTTTTCTACATTAATATACAGCACACGCAGACTCACCTAATGACACGGGAATCCCGGGTATAGCCTCCATCATATTCCGTTGTTTCTTCAAGTGCTTCAAAGTCTAGGTTCTATGAATCAAACAAACACAATATATGCCGGGGTTTCAGTAACTGTTCTTGTGGATAGCGAGCGATTGAAGACTGAAGGGCCTTACCCTGCTTCCACAGATCAGCAGCTCGATTTCCTCGGGTCTGAATAAATACTTTAACGGAGACTCGCTGGTCACCATGTGGAAGCCTCTCCGGAACGCCTTGAACTGCTTTTCAACGCTTTTGTTCAGCATATATTCAGCGTACAGGGCAACAAACTCCTGTGAAAGAAACAGAGACACCAATAAAACGTTTCACCCAAGGTTTGGTAAAATCCAGCCTCTGAGGCAGTAACACTGGAGGAATGGGTTGGTTTCCCTCAAGAACAATTTAAACAAAGCAGCAGGACAGCCATTGCAGGTTTATTTTACAATCCTGTACATTTATAAACACTGATACTGAGTTTCCCTCATGGATCAAGTGAATGCTTGTATTTCCATGTTCGTTTCCTATTTGTAACATCAATGCAGCGTGAAATCATTCTGTAACTTACCTTTCTGTTTTCATTAGTAACAGGGATTTTGTCTCCATTTTCCCTTAAATCATACATCAGCGGATTGCCAAAGAGATCGGTGTGTGAAATCTGGAAAGTGATCATCATGTCATCTTCAACACTGCCCTCGTATTCCAGGAGCTCGTTTAAACTTTGAAACAGCACCTAAAACACACTCAGAAAGAGAGTCAAAGTCAGCCCAAGCGTTTGGGAAAAAAGCAAAAACCTGCATTTCTGTAAATCACAAGACTCTCAAGAGAACATCACCACAGTTCTAATATCAATCACTGGAATTCAGGCACAAGTTGAATACAAAAACGACAGTCAACCTCAGGAACTGGGAGTCGACTAATAGCAAGTGGCATGATTGTGAAGCGTGTGCTTTCAGATGGAAGGGCGGTTGCAATCATTTAACATACAAGTGACATTTTAGAAATGATATTGTGATGGAGTGGACTCTCCTATCAATAATATGGAGGCTTTAGGGGTCACTCCATCTTATTTAAAACTGAAGCTACCAGGAGGCCATCTTGCTAAAGGTCTCCTAAATTGGATAATTTATTGGGGAATTTAGGATAATGAGAAAATGCTAATCAGCTGTGACTGGTCACATAAACAAATAAAAAGGCCACAGTGTGTGTTTTCTGGGGGTTGCTGTGCTGAGGCTAAGGTCTGTGTGAAGGCTGAGTGTGTGAAGACCTGGAAGAAAGGTATTTAATACTTATAGTTGTGCAAGTGTGGGTTTTTGTAACCGGTAAACGGCGTAGCTGTCCAGTATAGTTAGAACTGAATAAAAGTTTAGTTAGAGCTCCAGAGAGGAGTTAGGTTTGGTTTGTTTTGGATGTAATCAGAAAAACACACGGGCACTGTCCTGTTTCAAATGAAAGTAATTGTTTTGAGTGCTTTATTTGTAACAAGGGGCTGGTGAGAGGCAACACCTGGGACACTACATACAAGGGTTAACTTTGTAAATGTATTATATGTATTATATATATATATATATATATATATATATATATATATATATATATATATATATATATATATATATATATATATATACACACACACACACACACACACACACACACACACTGTAAAAAGCGCTGTACAGGTCGCACTGGCGTAGAAGTGGCTCCCCCTTTTTGAAACTTATTGAAAACTATTCAGTTTTTCAAATTTAAGTGCAATATGAAAATATAGATATATAAAATATACATCCTGTATCACATCTGTATTAACCTACCGGTATTTTATTACAGCTTATCAAGTACCCAAACACTTCAAGAACGTATCTTCGTTGCTTTACTGAACATTTCTTTCCAAAACCACACTTAGGCAATAGTTCCAGCTCTGCATTGGCTTTTACAAATTCTCTTGTATTAATTCAAATTTAAAAGAAAAGTATTAAACAGTGCTGCTTGCATCAATTAAAAAAGCAACCCCGCCCCAAATAAACTAAAGAGTGCACCATCTAATAACCAGTCAACAAAACATCTTAGTGTTGCATACGTGCAGTACAATTGCATTATACTTCCAGCTGTACAAATACATTTGTTTTGTTGTTAATCAGAACCATAACCATGCACATACTTTACAAGGGCACCGCTGGTTTGCATGGACATGTACAACACATTACAGTATGTATTCAAGACATTCAAAGTACTCCATTCAAACTAAATGTTTTCTACATCAGGCCATTAACACTTTCCTCCTCTATCAGCTCAGTTTTCTTTTGTCATTGTTTCGTCTCCAGTCACATACTGTTTAAGTTTGCCCAGAATGAAAGGCAGAATATTCACTAATACCACCTGCCCAGAATGAAAGAATATTCACGTGAGTTTTGAAAATAACTGCTTGATTGTCATGGACCATAGGGGATCAAAATATGCAATATTTGTTTGAAAGTAATCTGGTCGATTGGCAATATTACAAAGCAAGTCATACATTAAATCTGTACTTAATGAGGTCTCAAACTGTTCCCAGGCCTTTGGTTTCATCTAAAACCATTTCATTTTAAAACGTTACTGGTGAAACTCCTACCACGCACTCAAGCCCCAGCAATTCAATATGAAGCTACAAAGGCAGGCATAGCAAGTAAAGGCATTGAAAACAGCAAGCATGCAGCAACAGGATGTGTTCGTTACCGGATGAGAATCGGCCAGGTCGCGGAAAGTTCCTTTCTTCCCCATTAACTTTCTGTAGACGACCATGGGGAAGTGCACGTCGAGGATACAGTTATTGTAAATGGCAAGCCCCAGCACAATCCCAATCAGTGTAAACTGACCCTCCGTTTCGAACGAGGACGGGTTCAACCAGCACAGTTTGGTGGTCTCGTCGTACGTGAACATTCCTGGAACACATTGTTAACAACAACACATTGGTGAAGCATGCCCATGTATGTGCAGTGGAATAAACCTGACCCTACTCCATCCAATTCACAGACAACTGCACCACGGCCTCTACAGCAGATTCAAAAGCCATGCCTTTCCAAGTCTAATTATTCACTCACTCCTGAAGAACCTGTAGTGATCCAGGGTTTGGATGCATTTTGAACAGACTATTTGCAAAGTGTGAGTAACATGGGGATAATAAAATTGCAATATAAACTAAAAATAAGTTCATGCTTTCAAATAGAAAAATATCGTAACAAATGCAATTCTTAACGTTTTCTTTCACTGTGAAATAGCAGGCACTGTAATGTATATAATAATCACTGTATTTTTCAGGTTCTAACCCTAAATACTGAAGTATTTCATTTTCATGCACAGGGTTGTTTTGAGCTTCATTTCTAAGTTCACCTTCTAGTTCCTTTATATCCATTCACAATGTATTTGTGCATATCCCAAATGAATTGTGTAGCTATAGTCGTTACAGATTCTTACTGTGAGAATAAGACAGGATGAGGGTGGATTCATACACTGACTGGCCAAAAAACTAGGAGAATGCACCCCAGCTCCAGGGACCATAGAAGGGCATGGGATCTCTGATGGAATCGACATAAACATGAAGTCAAATGACTACATGAACAGGATCTTCATGGCATTGAAACGATTACATTTAGAAACACTGACAGTGAAACGTGATTGAATCATGCCAGCTGTATTTCAGCTGTGAAGACGGTGTGTGGTTTGTAGAATTGATAATGTGGATGCTAAACGTTTAATTTATACAGGACACTCAAACTGTTCCGGCTCACCCCAGAAACCTATAGAAGTCACATGACCTCAATATTTCAGCCACATTAAGTCACAGATCAATGTCATGGTCACCAAAATATACAGCATATTATTTTTAAAGCACTGCACACAGGACGACACATCAGCGTCAGCTTTGTAATATTGCTGACACAAAAGGACGTTTTTTCTTGTACGACACCCATAATCCCACTGGACCAAGAGGATTAGAGAACACAGCTGTGTACCAGAATATGCCAGACATCTTAGGTCACAGGGCAAAGTGAAGGGTGCCGTTTTTCACAAGGAACTCTGGAGAATGTGAAGTCAGCATCTCAAAGGTATACAGAGCTGTAGGATGACTACTGCATAGCAGCGTCTCACGGGGGTACTTCAGAGTTCCACTAGTGTGCAAATGTGTGTGGTCATGTGACCTGCTAGGCCTATATAACACGTGTGAGAGTTGGGTGAAACTGTTCAGCAATGAGAAATCCCAAGAACTCCCGTGACTACACCAGGGACATGATGGTGGGTGTCTATTAGTGTCTGCAGTGCTTAACATGTCCATCTTCTAGGATGGCAACCACCACTGCAAAGCACAACGCTGTTCTCAAGGAAGACACAAGTAATGAAGCCTGCAAGTGTGGCAACGTATAGCGACAAACGAGACGTGCTACAGTGGCCCCAATCACAGAAACCTTCAAAACTGCTGCAAAAACACTAGCTTCCACTGAACCAACGCACTAGGAGCTGCACTGGCAGCAGCGCCAGTATAACATTGTTTGGCCAGTCAGTACATGTTGCTGCTGCAAATATAAATACATTGAAGATACTGAGGTCCAGAGGGTTATTGTGTATTATTGCAAAACATACTACTAATAATAATAAATTCAACAAAGTTAGTTTTAAGATCTTTTACCGATATCGCGGTTGAAGAGTTCCTCCACTACGAGTTGAAAGAACTCTTTGGAAACTCCTCCTTCATCCACGCCTTGCTCTCCTTCAAACTCTACGTACAGCTGCTTCTTCAAGTCTGCAGGGTTTTCCATGGCAATCATCTCAAGCTACAGCACAGAAGAAAAGCAATTTCAATGTGAAGAACCAAATGAACAACAGGGTTAGCACCATGGGATTAATACAGCGACTCGTTACAAAAGACTTGACATGGCAGACTCAGTGCCGGAGGTCTGTGTATCTGCAGCACACAGGGGTGCGAGTTTTAAATGAAGGGTGTTCCCTCAATCTCAAGCGCTCAACGCTGCAGCTTGTTGGGTAACGAGGGCTGCAGCGATTCACATCCTGAGGTCTGTGTATCTGCAGCACACAGGGGTGTGAGTTTTAAATGAAGGGTGTTCCCTCAATCTCAAGCGCTCAACGCTGCAGCAATTCACATCCTGAGAATATTTAATATTTAATATTAATATTTTTGTATTTAAAGTACCTAAACAACTGCTTGTATTAGCAGGGGTTCTGATTTCAGGGTTTTCTTTTGGAGGAAGTGAAGCATATTGGTTTTGCACCAATGCTTCATTGAAACATGATGAAACCTGATGATGAATGGCTAAAAAGCCCACGATGTGAACACAGTGTTTCAACAGCAACGTATTGCATTCGGTACCAGGTCCCCTGCAGCCTGCTACACAGATTTCAAGAGCTTTCAACGAAATTCCCAAGTGGTGTTTCAAAACAAACACATTCTTCTAAAGGCATGAGATTTACTACTGAATTCTGGGCACAGCTCAAAAATAAAACCTGCAAATGAGAAGCAATATACGTTAGGCCCGTTGCCCATATCTGAACTTCACAGTTATATGGTTAGGTTCTGAACTTCACAGAATATTTTTATGGCCATATTAAGTTTCATGGCTCTAGTATAGAAGGTTAAAATATATATATATATATATATATATATATATATATATATATATATATTTTTTTTTTTTTTTTAATTTATCCTGCAAACAAGCCAATATCCCAAGAGTCCTACATGAATCAAAGCAAGTGTCAATGTAAAGTTTGCAAGCTTTAATAACACACTTGCCTCGTGTTGACTTGGCAGAACACAGCAAATGGATAAGGCTTTAAATGAAATGGGCAAAAACTGTGCTGTGTAGTAAACTAAAGTAAACAGCAAGGTAACCAAGCTTGCAGAAGTAAAAAGGAGTTGTTTGAATGGACTTGTGGGTCTGGTTGTCTCAGGATAGACGATCTTCAGGAGGAGATAGGATATGGAATAACATTCTCAGCCCCACGCTGACACCTTATATAAAAGACCACCTGTGCAGAACACATGGACACAATGAATACATTATACTAGATTTCTGCCTCCCCTAGAATTTGTTACATTAGTATTGTCCCTATAATCAAAATCACAGATTAAACCCAGCACAACACATTTCAGAAGTAACTGACAAATTAAGCCTGTCATTTTTATAGTGTCCACCTGAGCTCTGCAGTAGGGTCTGTTCACTGTAGCGTGATGAGGAGAAACAGTCCCCAATGGTTCTGCCTTCCTAACTTGCAGGAGTGCCAGAGCCAATGGGACAATCCCTCCGGAATCCTCAGAGAAGACCGGCGACTCCACACGGCCATGACGTGAACCTGAGCTGCCCTGCCTGTATCACTCGCCCTGCGGCTGTGCTTCTGCTCTGCCTGTATGACTCACCCTGCACACCATGCTGCTGTGCTTCTGCCCTGCCTGTATCACTCACTCTGCGGCTGTGCTTCTGCCCTGCCTGTATCACTCACCCTGCACACCATGCTGCTGTGCTTCTGCCCTGCCTGTATCACTCACTCTGCGGCTGTGCTTCTGCCCTGCCTGTATCACTCACCCTGCACACCATGCTGCTGTGCTTCTGCCCTGCCTGTATCACTCACCCTGCACACCATGCTGCTGTGCTTCTGCCCTGCCTGTATCACTCACCCTGCACACCATGCTGCTGTGCTTCTGCCCTGCCTGTATCACTCACCCTGCACACCATGCTGCTGTGCTTCACATGTCATTGAAGTCCAGCATCAGATCTGTGGAGCATTGTGCTACTGGTATAAGATATTGACACACAGTTATTGCAGTCTTCATTAGATATATGCAGCACTGTGCTACTGGTATATGATATTGATTCTTCAGAATTTGTGAGCCAGGAAAAGAAAAGCAGAAGAATATCCACTTGTCCTTGGGTAGAATGTGGAACTTAAACCATACTGGTGCGTGCCAGAATGAGTGCAATTTCAGAATGGGTGCAATTTCAGTGAGTGCAAGTGTTTGGAGATGACATTTCCCTGCTCAGTGTATGTTTCAGTCGATGAAGGCAGTTCGCCACCACTTGCATCATAAGCTTGTAATTCATTATTTTAAGACTTCATGATGGCAATTACATCATTATCTGCGGTCAGTGCCAGACAATTGCTTCCATATGGGATGGGGTTTTCCAATGTAAACAAAGCCAATCCAGTCAGTGAAAAGGGCTAGTATGAGCTGCTATGGATAATAAGAATTTCACAATTCCACCAACAATCGTTTTAAATAAAACCAAATGCATTTTATTTGAAATTAGTTTTCACTTTGCAAGATAGTACTTAATGCCTTATAATTGAAAGTTCCGCTAAGCATCTCTGGGTGTTCATGCCTTCTGTTGTAATCTCTTGTAGTGATATATCTTATAGCAGGGTGTGTCAAATGCATGAATTGTGAGGATGTTTATTAGAAGGGCCAAGAGGGTACCAAGCTATACTGGAAAACAGCTACAAAAGAAACAATTGTTAAAGAATGATGTCTATTGCACTCTGATTCCACATGTTTAATAGAGTGTTAGGGTTATACAGCAATGCCTTTCTCTATTGCACTCTGATTCCACATGTTTAAAGTGTTAGGGTTATACAGTAATGCCTTTCTCTATTGCACTCTGATTTCACATGTTTAATAGAGTAGTATTATCAAACTGACTAACTGTTGTATTGAGAGTTCTGGCTTAATCCACACAATAAGACTCAGAGTGAGACGTCTACTTCCCTCAAAACCATTTCTCACCTATCAGAGAAGTTTGCATGCTTTCAAAATCCGCGCTCAAGTGGTGCAATGTTAGAGATTAAGTGACAGGAAAGAATGACTGCAATTGAATTGAGTGCAGCACAGTTAATTCAAGGGAAACGACTGGGTTTTAAAGAGAGTAGAAATCTTCTTGCATTACTCCAGCAGGACCATTGTGGTGCATTGAGTGGCAGTCACATGGTTAAGATGCCCGGCACATGATTCAGGGGTTACCCCAAGTGGCAGGCACATGATTCAGGGGTGACCCCAGGTGGCAGGCACATGATTCAGGGGTGACCCCAGGTGGCAGGCACATGGTTAAGATGCCCAGCACATGGTTCAGGTGTTAAACCCAGGCTAATCTTAGTAGGTCTGACCAATGGCAACCAACCAGTCTGACCAATACTTGAACCTTTTTTTTTTTTTTTTTAATAAATACATATATAAATTAAATTCTATTAGACTAAACACGCTCGGATGCAAGTCCTCCACTCTAGATTTTCTTAAACAATCAGGTAGCTTGAAATATAAAACCCATTTACTTTACTGAGTCTCACCTCCCCTACCTCCAGCCCCTGGTGAACTGCATGTGTCAGTCTTAACAAATATGATAAAAATTAATACATTGGTTTTAATTTTTTTTTAAAAAGGGTTTATTAAACTTCACTACCTCCTTTAATTCCCTTCTTTCAACCCCTTTTTAAAGCTATACCTTGCTACATTATAAATCCCACACCACCTATTCATGTATAGTTTCATAAGGTGAGGATTCTCTGCTCCTACATCCAAGCTTTTGAAGCAGGCTGAGGACAGCAGTACTTACTCTAACAAGGGCATCGTCGATGATGTGATCTCGCCGCACTTTGAGTCTCAGGTAGGGGTTGAGCTGCTGCCCCTGAACCAGGCTGTAGAGGACAGTGATGCGCCGCTCGCTGTACATGCGAATCCTGTTGTCGTAATACAGTCCCAGGTTCTTGGTTACAGCATTGAGGATAAAGGGGCAGGTCATGAAGGAGAACTTGTTCTCCGTCTCCACCTTGAAGAACGTGTAGTCCTTGTCCATCTCCAGCACGTCGTTGAGTGGCTCGTTTACAAACTCCTCGAAAGGGAGAAGTGGTTTGCGGCAGTCGATCGTCTTTACGCCCAGTTCTGTCTCGAGCGGGTCCACCCGAGGCCCCTTCTTGTTCCTCCGCTCCTCCCCCAGAAGCTCCTGCAAAGTGAGCTCGCTGGACTCGGGGATGGGCTCCTCGTCCTCCTCCTCATTGTGATCTCTGTCCACATCGCCTCCCAGCACATTTGCATAGTAAACTATTTTCAAGCATTTGGTGGCGGCCACGACGGCGTCATCGTCGTTCACCAGGTTGCGGCTGTTGAACTCGTTGCTGATCACTTTGTAGGTGATGAGCTGCTGAAACGTCTCTGTCATGCGGCGGATCTGCCCCGCACTATACCGAGACCACAGACGCACCAGCTTGGCTTGAGCAGGGAGCGGGAGCTTGCTTAGGGCTTTGCAGAACAGAGGCAGGGCGATCTCCAAGTACTCAGGGCTGTGGAGGTTGCTGTTCTCCATGACTATGATAAACAAGTTCAGATAATTGGGATCCCTGGAGTACACGTTATGGTACGTCAGATCACATTCCACATTGGGTGACAAGTAAACCAGTGCATTGAGAAAGGCTGCTTCTATCTTCTCATTGGCCAGGAGTTTGCTGTAGACCCTCCTCACCGCCTCCACATCCACAGACACTTCGTCAGGGCCCGGCTTGTTCATGCTGCTGGCTTCTAACCTGGAAGACGAGGCTCCTGAGTCTTCCTCCATCGCAGCAGCAGAGCAGACGGCTTTCTCTTTCTCATCCTCATCTTTGTCCTCGTCCTTCCCCTGCAGTGATTTCAGCTCTTCCTTTGTGTGCTGCTTGTTCTTGCGGAAGCTCTGCACCAAGCCATCGGCGCTGGAGAAAACTCTGCCGATCACCCGGATCAAAGGAGAATAATCCTCCTTTTCACCACAGGCCTCCAGGATCTCATACACTTTCTCCTCTGTAAGGTAATTCAAATCTTTAGGGGAAAAAGAAGCAAAAAAAAAAGTAGGTTAGTGTTGTAGTATTATGATTACCCAGTATCAATTATCATAGACACACTGCTGTATCTGAACTTCATACATTGCGATTTTTTGAAGAAAAAGTTGGGGGGGGAAAAAAATTCTGGAACCGCGGTCGTGTAAACACGATCACACTGAAGTGTCATTCTGGAACCTCGGTCGTGTAAACACGATCACACTGCAGTGTCATTCTGGAACCTCGGTCGTGTAAACACGATCACACTGCAGTGTCATTCTGGAACCTCGGTCGTGTAAACAGGATCACACTGCAGTGTCATTCTGGAACCTCGGTCGTGTAAACACGATCACACCGAAGTGTCATTCTGGAACCGCGGTCGTGTAAACACGATCACACTGCAGTGTCATTCTGGAACCTCGGTCGTGTAAACAGGATCACACTGCAGTGTCATTCTGGAACCTCGGTCGTGTAAACACGATCACACCGAAGTGTCATTCTGGAACCGCGGTCGTGTAAACACGATCACACCGCAGTGTCATTCTGGAACCGCGGTCGTGTAAACACGATCACACCGCAGTGTCATTCTGGAACCTCAGTCGTGTAAACACGATCACACTGAAGTGTCATTCTGGGACCGCAGTCGTGTAAACACGATCACACCGCAGTGTCATTCTGGAACCTCGGTCGTGTAAACACGATCACACCGCAGTGTCATTCTGGGACCGCGGTCGTGTAAACACGATCACACTGAAGTGTTATTCTGGGACCGCGGTCGTGTAAACACGATCACAATTTGCCCAAACACACACAATATTTTTCAATAAAACTTTCAGGAAATATTGCAAGATCCTTCAAGTCATAGAATAACACATTTTTATACATGTGTCCCTAAGCAGAATATATAATAAAATTACTTAACATTTAAAAAAAATATTTATCTATATATTGTGTTGAAAAAAAAAAGCGAAACGTGTATATGGTTTCTGAAGTACTTTATAATGTTCCCCAGAGTGTTTTGAAAAAAAGGACAAGATGCTAATGTTATTTTGGAATGTGAATTTTTATAGGAAGAGTCTCAACTACAGTCAAAAAACTGGTCCTGGGGGAGCATCCCACTGAAAAACGTTTGGTCCTGAAAGGGTTACCCACATCAAACATCATTATAAGTGTGTATGTAGTCTGCATTTTCCCTCTATCTGTTTTCTTTTATTACGAGTGTGTTTATAAATTAATATTACAGCTCCCTTCGATGCAATACCAAGCATCGCCTTCAAAGCTGCCATTAACTGAAACTGCTTTCTAATGTGAAACAAATACTAACTAAATAACTTACACATTATGGAGGACTTTTCTAATCTGTGCTCATTCTACTGCTTGTGTTCACTGTTCAGAAAACAAACCCTAATCTGCATTTTCACTCCGCATAAAAGTAACGCACTGCATTGCACATTCGGGTGGAATCACTAAATTAAAACAAAAAAAAGAACCATTAAAACTACAGTTGTAGCACTTTTAATTTTCAACAACATAAAATATGTTCTACAGTGTAGCCAGGGATACAGGAATATCCATATTAAGGCAGCAGCGTGAAGTAGTGGTTAGGGCTCTGGACTCTTGACCGGAGGGTCGTGGGTTCAATCCCAGGTGGGGGACACTGCTGCTGTACCCTTAAGCAAGGTACGTTACCTAGATTGCTCCAGTAAAAACCCAACTGTAGCAATGGGTAATTGTATGTAAAAATAATGTGATATCTTGTAACAATTCTAAGTCGCCCTGGATAAGGGCGTCTGCTAAGAAATAAATAATAATAATATTATTTGCATAGTATATGTTTTTGGAGAGGTTAGCTGCATATAGTAACAGAAGTTAATGTTTAACAAAAACGCACTACATTTGTAGCTTGACTTGTGAACTGTACCGTAGTGTGAATGATCGATTTCAGCTCCATGCCAAAAGGAAATTCTCTTAACACGACTTCTGGAAACAATGTGTACAGTCTGTTCTGACGCCATCATATTTAACCAAAATGCTAGAAATCCGATCCAATCCCGTTTAAATGTACACATCACAGCCCACCAGAATGGTAAGTAACATCCTGTGCTCTCCCCAATCATTCTTCATTTTTAAATTGCTTCCCATCCACCTCATCTTCGTACTCAGTCTGGTGTGCTTTTTACATGTACATCGAGCGAAGCTGGCGACTCAGCGAGTGTGCACTAAGGTGTGTTAGAAATGGATAGCTTAATTTGCTACACAAGACAACGGTTGTGGGGATCAGCACTGGTATTTACATTTACTGGATCCGAGGATGACTCAAGCCCCACTGCATTATTTGTCAAACAAAACTCTTAATCCTGCAAAACTGAGACACCATTTATCTACAAATCATTCAGGAATGTGAGAAAAACAACTTTAAAACAAAAGAAACAGCAACTTCATCATCAGCAACTTTCCATGTCTAGAATGACAACATTCCTCGCTGACCTGGTAGTGAAGACTCAAGCCCAGGAATCTCATTAAGTTAGGTACGTTATATAAATACTTTACTTTCTACATGTAATTATACATACACACATACAAACTAGTTTCAAAATGCTGTTGTGAAAAAATGTGTGGCAAGTGATCTGTGGGAAAAATCCAAACCCCAAAAGGTGGTCCCTACTTTGAAAAAGGCTGGGAACCCCTGTATTAGGATCAGAAGAGTTATTGTTGTTTTCAGCTGGAATAAGGAATGTGCATCAGGAAATGTATTAATTTGCCTACAATTAAAAATCACATGCAATCTTTAATCCTTGTATCTATTTTTTCTATTAAGTCTATACTAATATGTGCCAAGTTGCATTTGTTAAAGTTTTGCACAGATTACATGAAGTGATGCTAGCAATAAAGTGAGGGACTGTGCAATATTTTGAATGGTTCTAAACATAAAGTAAATGTTTTAACACCTTTGACTTTCACATGCATTTAGAACATTTAATACTAAAAACAACCCAGTCAGTTACTGTACAGTACATGTTATACTGCAGAATTGGCTTGATTGGTTTCATTTATTTATTTATTTTTTGTATAACTGTTTATGTATTTCTAGGAAAAATGTATGTATAGTTTATGTTTAAAGTTATTTAATTATTTTATGCTTAGGTCAGGTAAAATTCTGCAAGGAAAGGCTTCCATTAACCATACAGGTGGTTAGACGGAACAAATGGTAAAATTGTATTTTCAAGTAATGCATGGCAACGTTTGCATTCTCTGAACGTCAAAGGGCTTCAGGTCATTCGAGGTTACAGGCGGAAGGAGGTGTGGCTGGAAGAATCAGTACGTTACCTTTGAAGTGATCCCTCACGGGAGGCTCCTCCGTCCGGTTCATCCCCCTGGCGCTGCACGCGTTGTTGCGGGCTCCTTTGGCACTGGTCTCTAGGTAAGCAGCACTCGTTCCTTTCTTGGAGGGATGAGGATCACAGAGTTTTGCATTAATCTTATAAAGATCGAGGGCCTTGATGGCGGCCGCATTGTTATCCACACGATGGAAACTCGGACAGGAAGCACAGAACTCATTCGTGCAGGCCTCATTTCCACAGCCCTCAGTTAACTGCTGGTAGTAGCGCTCTATTAGATGCTTTGCAGCGGCTCGCTTCCTGTACCAAATATTCAAACAGTAGGCACAAGGATTAGTACAGCCTACAGGGCAGGGTTGTATTGAGACACAGTGGAGCAGTGCATTCTCATTCAATTACTTGCTGTGTATACAATGAAAGAGCACCTGATTAAACTCCACTTCAACACATTCTTTATTCAGGTTTACTACATTAAACAATACATAAAATAATGGCAATTGTAATGCTATCAGATGTGCCAATTCCCAATCATGGTCAGTTATCACTATAAAACTACAGCATCTTCTCAGACAGCGGTGAGTAATAAATATGGCAAGAAAAAAAAAGAAAAAAAAAACATGGGAGAAGAAAAGGAATACAAGACAACTAACAAATGTTTTACATAACTGGGAGCTGTGGAAAACACTAGAACAATGACACCTAAATACAATTCGAACAAAACAATGACATTCTCTTAACTTAAGGCCAGACAGCATCTTTCCATCTTTGTGTAGATAAAAAGGAAAAATGCACAGAATTGCACAGCAAAGACACACTGGACTTGTATTTGATTTTAGGTGATATAGCTTTGACATCCATGTATAGAACACTCTAAAAACGTCATGTTTTCAGCAAAAGTGTTGCATGAAATCGTCTAGACACAGCTACTGCAAAAGGGGGGCAGGACGTTTAGAACTGGTTGGACAATTGATCATAAAAATAAAAGCACCTCCTTGTGGACCCAACCATGAAAGCTGCATCTAGCTGTATTACCCTCTTTATCCTTGGCGTCTTGAACCCTAAGCCCTGAAGATACACAAGGAACTGAGCGGCTGATCAAACGGTTTCTTCTGAAGATGCACTGGAGAGCGACTCCAGTATCACGAGGACACTGACAATGAGGAATACCAGGTCCATGACCAAACCCCGCTCCATGCAGCTCATTACACTAATAAGAAAGTTAGCATGTTTTTTATTAAACCCTGCTCCATGCAGCTCATTACACTAATAAGAAAGTTATCATTGTTCTTTATTTATTTTGTGGGGCACACACGTCTCTTGTACCATAAAGGGATGTAAAGCTGATCAATGAATTCCACCAATGTTGGATAGTATTTTTCGTCAATTGGGACAATTCTCACATGCTGGTTTTTGAAAGGAAGACACATGATGGCAAACATCGGGCATTTCAGAAGCTTTCTGCTGGCAAACACGCTCTTCTACCTGGTCTTTCCTGTGGTCAACGACATCATCAAATGCTGATTGTGAGAAACCCTGCCGCCTGCTTGCTGTGTCATCAGCTGTTCCCATAATGACTGACATGATTAGAAGACAATTCCTCAGTGGTGAGGGAAGCAGTTTTCAAATTCATAGGAAATTAGAACGTTTTTTAAAGGACTTTTCTAAGATTCATGGAACTAAAAAATGAACGAACCCCTAAAATAACTGTAATGTTGGTGCTAGCTGTTGTCAGGCTTTTGGTGATTAATGCTGCCGACTTCTGGCTTCAAATCAAAGCACATCCCCACAGCAAACACCACCAAAAAGTTACTCACTTTTGCTGCTGAAAATAGATGGGTGTTACGTGACCTTGGTTTTAAAAAAGTAGATATGAGAACAGACCGAGAAGTGAAACTAGCAACTGTGAAAAACTCCAAAGGCGAAGGCTTCTAGTTTCATGCAGCCTAAGTTCAATTCTACCAACATGTTCTTTTTTTGTGTTTGTTAAAAATGGTTATAACACAATATCACCTTTAGCATGCCAACTACTGTATTGTTTTTTGTATTATCCCTCATGCTTTTTTAACTATATACCTTCATTCAAAATGTCTCACTCTCACTAAAGCCTACAGAAAGATTTGAATGTAGAACACAGACTAATAAAGGGCTTTCTGGAGACTGAAGTGATCTATACCTTCCTATGGCGGAGACTAACAATGAGGTTTTGTAAGGGCGTGATGCTTTCCTATTCCAGAACCATGCTCACAGTGACAGCGAGGGTGTGCTCATTGTTAATTACTTGTGATGCTTTCCTATTCCAGAACCATGCTCACAGTGAAAGCGAGTTAATTGTTTTTAAAATGTGGTCATAGCAACTGGAAGCACACATTAACAAATAGATAGATGTATGTATTGTACGTAGCAGTGAGAGCTGCTAAGAGCTTCAGGAAATTCACCTGATCTGGGTTTATCAGGTTGTCTCACAGAAATGCTGTGCTGGTCTGGGTTTATCTGGTTACCTCACAGAAAGGCTGTGCTAGTCTGGGTTTATCAGGTTACCTCACATATCTTAATCCCATCTGGTTTGGTTATGTTCATAATCAAATACATGATTTAATGTTAGGAGTGCAAACATATGGATTAGTTTTCAGTTGCTGGTAACATATCTAAGTCCCCAATTTATCTAATCTTATTTTTCAGCAGAAAAGTTTTTTTTTTTTTTAACAAGAACACATATTTGGATGGCTCGTTGCACACAGTTCGATTAACTACAATGCTCCCTACAACACTTTAATGACTAAAGCAACAGGTTGCCAACGGTAACGATAAGGGTCTGGAGCGCTGAGATACTGAACTCCTTGGGAAACACCATGCGCACATCTAGCATGGAAAGAGCTCATGCAAGAAAAACAGAAAGCTCAAGGGGTGAAATACAGTTGTGTATAAACTGCATACCAAGTGAAGTCTTTTCTTTTGGCTAATGTCATCAGCATCAAAACAAATTTAATACAATTAAAATAAATATCACTACAAATGTTAAAAAGTACAACTACACAATGAACACACACTAGGACACAGCAAGCAGCACAGTATGTACTTACATTCGGCTAGCTTCAAGGGTTTCTATGTGAGGGTCTCCTGATGATCTAATAGAAATAAGCATTACAATGGTTACAAATCAGTACCCTAATTACACAGCCAGTCACTGGTTCACAGACTACACTTCTATTTTCATTCCCAGCTCTTGCCACAAACAGCAATGTTCATGAATGCATTACTGTACATAAAGCAATAAAAAATGAAACTTAGCTGCAGTTATGCGCATCAGTTTGGTCATACCAATGGCTATAGGAATATCATGGCAATCTGCAGACAACCATATGCCATACAGGTATTTTATTAAAACAGTTGGTAAATATCTGTATTTTGGCACAAAATGGATCTCATTTTGACAGTAACGGTCCCAGTTGTTAAACCAGTTTGAGGCTTTCACAATGGAGACCACAGTCACTGTAAATGCTATACTGTATACAGCTTAGGAATATCCCCTGCAGCTGTGTGCAGAGATTGCTGATCAACACACTATTTTTAACTCTCATTATGCTCCTACTTTCAAAGTATACTTCCTGTGGCCTGTTTTTTTTATGCATGCTTATTTCAGGTACATTTTTTAAGGACTCTTATGGTGAGCCTAAGAATGTTTCTCGCAAGTTTGTTTTAATGGACATTTTGCAAGGAAATAAACTCAAGGTGCATGATGCACAAGTGTACTGCAAATCCCATTGTACTTTCAAGCAACACAACCCAACAGAGACCACACAAAACTCCATGTCTTAATAAGAAGAAGGTGCTTTTTATAAAGGAATGAAACGATACTGAGTAAGAGGTGCTATTTATCAAAACGTGTCCCCACTCATTATCGCTGTACATACGTCAGATACATGGACATTACGCTTTCATAAACCCTATCAAATGATACCCTATCAAATAATACCCTATCAAACAATACCCTATCAAATAATACACCTGGGGAGCTATTGATTTTCTATTTATAAAATGAACACGAAGAGTCATCAAAACGTACGACCGGTTTAGCACAGAGATGCAGAGGAGCTGAATTCTTAACTGTGACGGAGGCGCATCGGTCACCGTGATCTGAACTGTACTAGACAAATCAAACCCAGTACTACAGCTACTAATATTACTGTCGACAAATAAGCCAACCTGACTTGATCCACTTGTCAGATTATAAACACACACACTCACACAATTCCAGTGTACACAGAAACCCGTCGTATTTGTATCAGGAAACAGAAATGCCCTTTATTAGTAGCAGTACAGTGTGTGCAACTGACAGAACCGCCTTTCTGGGAAATGACAGGGCATGACTAACTATTACAGCTGGCATTTAGATTTACTAAAAACAGAACGGCATCTAACTGCTGTCAGTCCAGCGCGTTAAAAATGATACCAGGATGGGTTTATTTAGACAACATCTAAAAATGCAAATAGTAGAGGCTTAACGTGCTGGTATTTTACAAATCTCTAAAATTATACTGCAGGCCTAACACGGATAGCTGTACGCTCTCGCTGTTCAACTGTCAATAAATAAATAAATAAATAAATAAATATAAGAACTCTCACAACGAATGAAATGACCTTCCGTATTGCAGTTACAAATAGTGACAATTTCACCTAGGCAATCTTACACGCCGCTTCCACAAATAATCTACAACAAACTCTCTTCTCACTTTGCTGTTCCCCGGCATCCCCGGCCTTGCCCGCACCCCTTACCGACCTGTCTGCTCTTGCTGCCGGGCTCGGCTTGGCCTGTGGTGGCGTACACTCACAGTCCTGCTTCTCGTCGGAATTCATACGAGACTCTCTCTCTGTTTGTTTGCGTATGTATACAAACACCTCCCTCGGTTAATTTGCTGCGATGTCAGCAAGACGCCGGAATGGGATGTTTGTTGTTGCTGCTGTTTTTTTTTTCGGCGGAGGTGTCTGCTTTAGTGAGATAACGTTTCATTTCAGGCCCGTTTGACACTCTGATTTCCACAACACCAACTCGGCCATCTTGGTTTCCACCGGGCTGGCCTCGCACAAGGGGAGCTATCCCAGGATGCAGCGAGCGCAGCGCTCGAGCAGCCGGGGATTGCGCAGCTGCAACCGAAGACGAGGTGGCGTGCGTGCAAACCGCACACAGCGAGCGCGCTGAGGGTTAGCGCTTTGCACTGCCTTGTGCCGGAATCCCCTAAAGAAAGCGCCCATATTGGGGCAATAATAAAAGTAACAGCAGGGCAAATAACCCTCCTATAATACAATGTGGGCACACGTTGTATACTGTTAATTCGTGTTACAATAACTACACACGACACACAGGTGTGGCATCTTCACGCGCACCTAATATTAGCAAAACGGTATCATTATGAGATGTCCAAATTAACACGTATTATTGTTATTCATATTATTACTGTGCGGCAACAGCGAACTCACCCCGCTAATCTTGTCCCGAGATAGCTTGGCTGCCTGCCGGGGACTGGGGTTACTGCATGGTTTCAAATCAGGGTTGGACTGGGTGAATTGCATGCTGGGAACTGTAGTTTATTCAGGAAACATTGAAAATAAATTCACCTGTTCAAAATAAACAATATAAAAAATCACCTGTGTCCTAATACTTGTTGGAGGCATGTGTGCCCATTGCCCTCACTCACTGAGCTGTAACCGATCTTAAAATCTCTCAGAGTCATACCACTGACAATGTGCTATTACAAAATACATAAACTCATGACTAGGAATAAAAGAGCAATATTTTCAAAGCAAGACTGATGTTCAATAGTGGGGAAATTACCCGTGCATGTCAAACATTTATTATGGCGTTGGCAGTGTAAACAGTAGCGAATTTAAATACAGACACTATCAGCTCGGTGGTTCCCTCCAGTGGTGATTTATAGAAACACGTATTAACATTACTACATGCAATAACAAATAAAAATAAAAACCGCACTTTTTACGGGGGCAGTATTAATGGTATTTACATAGTAAAATAGACACACTACTTCAACTTTTTATAAAATAAATTGTACAAAACAAATTACTATTTTAACTTTGAGCCAAGAACAAAACTCAAAACAATAAGTGAGCTGCTCTCACCTGCTCCCTCGTTTTCTTGCCAGTTTTACCATGTTTGTGTTACTTTGCGTCCCACACGCATCAAATCCAACCAAGAAAAGCGTTATCAAACAACACTTTGGTACTCCAAACTATTTTGAGATAAACTGTACTATATTAAAGTTTCTTAAGCTGGAATTAGATGTCTATAAATATTTGAATACGCAGTTTATTCCTCAGCTTTGCCATAATCCACATTTGATTGGTTTACTCAGAAATAGCTCACCCCCCGAGGTCTGGTTGTCCCGCAGTAAAATGTATTTTGGGAGACGTGTCAGTGAATACGTTGTTAAGTGTTTGTTGAATCTATTACAGCGGTGTGAAGAGTGTCTCTAGCAGTGTTGTGTTTAAATATTCTCACCATAACAGCAGCCTGGGTCATGGGGAATTCTGAGTCTGAAAGCATCGATCAAACAAGGGAAAAAACGAGTACATAGCCCCTTCCTCTGCGGCTACAGATCTACCATGGGAAGCGTGTCTTAGATGATTTGAGAAAGACTGCTTGAGAGTCTGCTAACCTGGTATCAAACATCAGGCCAGGAGAGTTTCGTGTCTTTAGCTGACGCCTGTTTTTTAATATATATATATATATATATATATATATATATATATATATATATATATATATATATATATATATATATATATATATATATAACCACTTCAATGATCTACAAACTGTAGCTGATGAAATGCCACATTTAAACCCAACTGCTGTTTCCTTCTAGTGTTCGAAACCCTTAATCTGTTTTAAACTGCACTGTGGGCCCTTTCAAATGTTAGATATTTTACTTTTACTTTTAAATAACATTTATTAGTATATTGCATGTCCCTGATACCCGGATATTTAACATAATACACAAGTTAATACAGACAATTGTCTTTACATACACTTGGCGAGAGGAAAGCCATTGCTGCAATCTTTTCCAATTTGTAACAGCAAAAAAATGCATTATTTTGATGTACTTGTCCTTACAAATACCACCATGGTGCACTGCCTAGAGTCACCAGCAGATGGCAGTGTAGAGCTGGAAAACAGTCAGAAGCTCTGGAAAAAAAAGACTCCTGTTATACAGTAACACCAGTGGCACTGGGGACAAATAAAGCAAGCTTTATTTCTTAATTAAGCTGTATTATTATTATTATTATTATTATTATTATTATTATTATTATTATTATTATTATTATTATTATTATTATTATTAATACTACTACTGGGAGGTCACACGTTTGTGGAGTTCCTCACAAACACTTTAAAAACTATAACAACAATGGTTTAAACCTTTTATTTTCCAAATCTATAAATCTATATATATCTATATCTATATATATATATATATCTGAAGTAGTAGGGCATCTTTTTAGTTCTTTTATTTGTATAAAAACACAGTTTTTTTTGTTTTATCTTTTTCTTTCTCTCACTGCACTTGTGCTTGTTTGCAAGTGCAGGACAGTTTTTTTTTCTTTATTTAATTTTCTCTTCTTTTTTCAACACTTCTTTTATTTCTATTTTAATTTTACCTTAAAGATATTAAGTTTTAGTTTTCATATATTTAATTTTTATACACAAAACCGTTTTTAGTTTTTTTATTTAAAAATCAATTTGTTTTAATCCCCCATCTCTGCTGTGTGCAGAGTGGGGGAGGGGCAAGTCAGGAGCACAGGCCATGTGCTCCTTTATTTGATTTCTGCCCTGTTCTCTTTTTGATTATTTAAGTTTAAAACGTTGTTGTGATTTTTAAACTTGTGAAAACAAACTTTGATTTGTTTGTGTTTTTCCTTTGGAAAAAATAAATAAAACTACTACTACTACTACTACTACTACTACTACTACTACTACTACTACTACCTCCTGACTGTGAGCAACAAGACAGTGTGGGGAAGCACTGCAATAATGTACCGCAGTGTACAAATCCAAGGTGGTTGTGATGATGAGGAGGGTGCGTAATGCACTAGTGGAGCTTAAAGGATGAGCTGTGAAGACAGGCTGAAAGAACTGCATCTGTTTAGCCTAGACAGAGAAGAATTAGGGGGGGCATGATTGAAGTCTTTAACATCTTAAAAGGAGTTGACATAGTTAACCCAGCCCATAGTGTAAGTGCAGCACGGAAACCAGGACCAGAGGACACAGCTGGAAATGAAGTAGAGATAGACTTAGGACAGAGGGGAGGAGACACTTCTTCACACAGAGAGTGGTGAGGGGATGGAATGGGCTACCTAGTCATGTTGTTGAAGGATACACTTCTACACACAGAAAGTGGTGAGGGGATGGAATGGGCTACCTAGTCATGTTGTTGAAGGAGACACTTCTTCACAAAGACAGTGGTGAGGGGATGGAATGGGCTACCTAGTCATGTTGTTGAAGGATACACTTCTACACACAGAGAGTGGTGAGGGGATGGAATGGGCTACCTAGTCATGTTGTTGAAGGAGACACTTCTTCACACAGAGAGTGGTGAGGGGATGGAATGGGCTACCTAGTCATATTGATGATGCTGAATCACATGGGTCCTTTAAGATCCAGCTTGACAAAGTTCTGAGATGAATCAGCTGCTGAGAACCGGACGAGCATAGAATGGCCTCCTCTCGTTTGTACATGTTATTAAGTTCATATTTAACATTCTAAAAGGACTTGGACAATCCCTGCACCCTGATTGGCTGCTAACACTCCAATGCCGTTTGGTTAAAGCAGTACAATCAGAGGTTCAGATCTCATTTCATTCCAATCAGAAAACAAAATCACAGTTTTAAAATAATGCTGAACCACTGGAAGGGGAAACCAGGACACAGGACAACCAGGGGAAACCAGGACACAGGGTAACCAAGACACAGGACAACCAGGGGAAACCAGCACACAGGGCAACCAAGACACAGGACAACCAGGGGAAACCAGGACACATGGTAACCAAGACACAGGACAACCAGGGGAAACCAGGACACAGAGAAACCAAGACACAGGACAACCAAGGGAAACCAGGACACAGGGTAACCAAGACACAGGACAACCAGGGGAAACCAGGACACATGGTAACCAAGACACAGGACAACCAGGGGAAACCAGGACACATGGTAACCAAGACACAGGACAACCAGGGGAAACCAGGACACAGAGAAACCAAGACACAGGACAACCAAGGGAAACCAGGACACAGGGCAACCAAGACACAGGACAACCAGGGGAAACCAGGACACATGGTAACCAAGACACAGGACAACCAGGGGAAACCAGGACACAGAGAAACCAAGACACAGGACAACCAAGGGAAACCAGGACACAGGGCAACCAAGACACAGGACAACCAGGGGAAACCAGGACATAGAGAAACCAAGACACAGGACAACCAGGGGAAACCAGGACACAGGGCAGCCTGGTGAAACCAGAACACAGGTATGGGACTGGTTGCCTTCGTCGGTGCAAAGTATTGATTGGCTGGTTGTGCTTTTGGCTCGGGATGCATGACTCCAGTCATGGTCAGCTACTGTCAAACACCTCCTAGTGCTGGAGCACACCTGTCAAACACCTCCTAGTGCTGGAGCACTGACCTGTCAAACACCTCCTAGTCCTGGAGCACTGACTTGTCAAACACCTCCTAGTGCTGGAGCACTGACCTATCAAACGCCTCCTAGTCCTGGAGCACTGACCTGTCAAACACTTCCTAGTGCTGGAGCACTGACCAGTCATACACCTCCTAGTGCTGGAGCACACCTGTCAAACACCTCCTAGTGCTGGAGCACTGACCTGTCAAACACCTCCTAGTGCTGGAGCACTGACCTGTCAAACGCCTCCTAGTCCTGGAGCACTGACCTGTCAAACACCTCCTAGTGCTGGAGCACTGACCTGTCAAACACCTCCTAGTGCTGGAGCACTGACCTGTCAAACACCTCCTAGTGCTGGAGCACTGACCTGTCAAACACCTCCTAGTGCTGGAGCACTGACCTGTCAAACGCCTCCTAGTCCTGGAGCACTGACCTGTCAAACACCTCCTAGTGCTGGAGCACTGACCTGTCAAACACCTCCTAGTGCTGGAGCACTGACCTGTCAAACACCTCCTAGTGCTGGAGCACACCTGTCAAACACCTCCTAGTCCTGGAGTGCTGACCTGTCAAACACCTCCTAGTGCTGGAGCACTGACCTGTCAAACACCTCCTAGTGCTGGAGCACTGACCTGTCAAACACCTCCTAGTGCTGGAGCACTGACCTGTCAAACACCTCCTAGTGCTGGAGCACTGACCTGTCAAACACCTCCTAGTGCTGGAGCACTGACCTGTCAAACACCTCCTAGTGCTGGAGCACTGACCTGTCAAACACCTCCTAGTGCTGGAGCACTGACCTGTCAAACACCTCCTAGTGCTGGAGCACTGACCTGTCAAACGCCTCCTAGTCCTGGAGCACTGACCTGTCAAACACCTCCTAGTGCTGGAGCACTGACCTGTCAAACACCTCCTATTGAGTCCTGGAGCACTGACCTGTCAAACACCTCCTAGTGCTGGAGCACTGACCTGTCAAACACCTCCTAGTGCTGGAGCACTGACCTGTCAAACACCTCCTAGTGCTGGAGCACTGACCTGTCAAACACCTCCTAGTGCTGGAGCACTGACCTGTCAAACACCTCCTAGTGCTGGAGCACTGACCTGTCAAACACCTCCTACTGATTCTTGGAATGGCTATGGACTCAGGCCTGGATTAATACACACATACGAGAACACTTGCATGTATACTTTGACAACACTGTTGCTGACACTGAAAACAAATATTCATTTTTATTCACAAGGATTTGACGTGGTTTCTTGGTGTGCGTTGTATTGTAATACTGTTCAGCTTTGGGTGTATTCCAGATCTCATACTCTGTATAGAGCCGGTCTTTGCTGTACTGGATCCTTTACAGGATTGTTTTTTTATTGTTATTTCAGCTCTCTAGAGAAGCATGTATAGGGAGATAGAATTAAATGTGAAAACACTTTTCAGTCAGGACCAAATAATACATAAATATAAGTGTTTGGCAAAACTGTCTGTATATATGTGTGTATATACAATATATTTATATATATCTATATGTATATGTGTGTGTGTGTGTGTGTGTGTGTGTGTGTGTGTGTGTGTGTGTGTGTGTTTGTGTGTTTGTGTGTGTGTGTGTATTTTAGCTACTCATACCATTTAGCAAATTAATTGTCTGTGGGTGAAGCCAGTCTCTCTCTCTTTTTCTTTTAATTGGTGATCAAGCATATTCCAAATAAATAGAAAGGGTGCTTGTTGTTTTTTGAGAGAGCACTTGTAAAAGCGAGCAATGACAGAATGTAGTGAGAGGTGAAATGCTGTGTTATAATGCAGCAGCAGTGAATTAGGGTTTCATGAATACAGACAGCTCTTTAGCCTCATGTTAACTCGGGCTGAGATTGCTCTCCAGCACTCGATTAATCTGGGGCTGTTGATAGATGAGTTAAAGAATGGCAGATAT
The DNA here is from genome assembly GCF_902713425.1 of Acipenser ruthenus. NCBI lineage: Eukaryota > Metazoa > Chordata > Actinopteri > Acipenseriformes > Acipenseridae > Acipenser > Acipenser ruthenus. The sequence goes on along the minus strand of NC_081197.1, from coordinate 60,155,877 downwards.
AAAGGAGCCTCTACTTCGGTTTCCAGACACTCACTGCCTCTTCGTTTCAGTTATTTATCTGAAGTGAAGAAGAGGTCTTGAACAAGAGCTCAGCTCCCTGGCTTTATCAACATGGTGGTTCAACATGTTCTAAAAGCAGCAAAGCGATAAAGACTTCCAGGCCCAGCCGCACGTGATGACATTGTATGGAGCAGGCTTTGCTGCTTCTGGTCTGAACACTTTGCAGGAATGTTCTTCAAGAAGCTATTCCGGACACTTTGAAAATGGCATGGTGTTTATTCCAGTCAGCAGCTGAATCTGATTGTTACAGACTCTAAGAGCTCTAATTCGCTGCTGATGATGTCACTATGGCAACCCTCGCTGGATTGGACAGCTGCTAAAGGCAAGCGTTTTACAGACAGGCCTTGTTATCACAGCTGCAACTCTCACTGCAGTATTAATGCTGTCTTCCATCTTCAGACTGTAGTGGAAATGATCATGGTGCTTTTGAAATGCTGTCTTGCATTTATTGGGCTTCAGTGAGCACTGACTACTGCTGTAACATCCATTTCAACGAGCGCTGACCACTGCTGTAACATCCATTTCAACGAGCGCTGACCACTGCTGTAACATCCATTTCAACGAGCGCTGACCACTGCTGTAACATCCATTTCAACGAGCGCTGACCACTGCTGTAACATCCATTTCTTACCTTTTTACCTTTCTTAACATTATCACAGGTTGTTTATTTTATTGAGCTGAGAATTACTGAATACCTATACCTTTGCTGTAAGTCACATGGTCCGACTGAAATGGTTTTCCATGTTTTTCCCATTGATTTATATGGGAGTGTGACAGGGTGACCGATGGTCTGACGTCAGACAGAAGCAGGAACAAAAACTGACACCAGGGACGTACTGCAGGTAAAGGCGCTCGCGCCGTTTTTATTAAACAAAATAACAAAAATAAATAAAAGGTTTTAACAAAAACACTGCTCATAGAGCAAAAGAAAATATTTAAACAAAAACAATTCTCGAACACAAAATAAATGCAACACAGGTTAGGCTGGGCAGATTGCCTTCACTGTTCCTATGTTTAATTTCTTTATCTCGTTTCTCCGTCACTCCTCTCGCTCACTCTCTCCTTCTGACACCCACCCCGAGTGCCGAGAGCTGCAGGCTTTTATTAAGGTGAACCATCTCCCAATTAGCAACAAAATTAATCCCGTAATTAATTCGGGAGATGGTTCACCTTCTGCACGAGTTTTTTTAAATTGTGGATAGGACTACCCATCCACGCTAAACAAAATATAAAACAAAACACGGCTACGCCGACAAATAAATAAAATAACACGGCGGTTCACCGTCGTATAATAATAAATAACAAAACAACAACAATAATAATAATAATAATAATAATAATAATAATAATAATAATAATAATAATAATACAAAACAAATACAAAATAACACAGCACAGGGGCGGAGGGAAGAACCCTGTTCTAAAAATAAACAAATACACTTGTAATCAGCAGGGCTGACTAGCGCCCTGCTACAGGGAGAAAGGAGCATATTTCCCCATATAAACACTAGATATCGAAGTCTTACTAGTTACTAGAGCAAGCTGTATATTGTTCTTGTGCTTGATGGCGCATGCAGAGACCAATGAAAAGCAGGAGACAATTAATAATAAAAGTGTGAGGTTTCCTTTGAAAATGTCCTGTTAGACCTGGATGTTAGATTCATGGGATTGGATTCATGTGTTGAAAATGTCCTGTTAGACCTGGGTGTTAGATTCATGGGATTGGATTCATGTGACTTGCCTGTGCGGTTTTCTAAAGACTGCAGCAGGTCTGTCAACACCATGACTTTGAGAGCGACTCGACTCTGCTCTGCGCTTGGTATAAACTCAGTGTGTCCCGTAGCCCCTTTAGCTTGTTATCAGCACAGCTTGGACAGGGCTAGCTGCAATTAGCAGGGTGATGTATAGATCCACCCTCTGAATTAATGAGCCATTCGGCAGGAACAAGACAGAACCCTTTAAATTGGGAAGCTGAGTCAGATACACAGCCGGGGTCCTCTTCAGGCAAGATGTCAATCTAAAGAGAGCCCCCTGGGGCAGCCTGGATGCCTTGAGAAATCTGACTTGTTTAACTGGGAGTTAGCCCCTCAGTCCCACAGCTCCTGCTAGTGTTGGTACAGGCAGGAGATTTCAAGTAGAGCCTCAGTATGTAATGCTTCTGCGTGGTGGAGGAGCTGAGTGATTCATTCTCCTCAATTCACCAATTCATCATTTGTAAGCATTGCTGTTCAAAGCTGTAAATGCAGGAGAAATGTTGCCTTCTTTAAAGCACAACCACACTGTTAAGCTTTACTCCTGCTGTACCACGAAAGCCAGCCATCCAAAACCATGTTTATACTTCCAAGTATTCAAGCTCGCCTAAAGCAAAGTTGTAAATCATTTATAACAAACGTTTGTCACATTTTCAAAGAATTTGCTCAAGTCTTTAATGATCTACTGGGTGTAGAAAGGAAAGCAGCACTGCGAAGTACTGCAGCTCTGGACAAAAGCTTTGCATCACCTAGAAATTTAGGACTCAGACATAATTGAAAAAAAATATATACATGAACATAATTTAGATCTTTTATTCATGGAATCAAAGAAACTACAAAATAATATCACAAAAGTCTATGGGAAGCCATAATAGTAGTACAGTATTTCATGTTAAATTTCAAAATGTCACATACTACAAAGCGGTGTGTAATTCAATATGTTATTTAATAAGAGTGGGTGGTGTTGCACCTCTAGGGTGTACCTTTTTTTTTTTGACAGATAGCGACGTATACACTGGATTACAAGGTGAATAACTTATTTACAATTGATTGTCATTCTTACGTTAATCGACATGCCCTGTGCAGGCAACTAACTCACTTCTTCCACCCTGACCAAGCTAAACAAGTGGTAACAAGTGCTCAGGTAAGTCCCAGAAGTTGGTGCTTCGGTCCAGAGGTCGCCAGTAACACAGGTAGGTACTGGGTGTTGGTTCCCTCAACTGGTGGACACCGGAAGTGCAGGTAAGTGGTGGTCAGGACTCCCCTGCTGGAGAGCACCAGGAACACCGGTAAGTGACGGTCAGGGCTCCCTCTGCTGGAGAGCACCAGGAATGCAGGCAGTTGAAGGTTGAGGCTCCCTCTGCTGGAGAGCACCAGGAACACAGGTAAGGGACGGTTGGGGCTCCCTCTGCTGGAGAGCACCAGGAACACAGATAGGTGATGGTTGGGGCTCCCTCTGCTGGGGAGCACCAGGGTTGCAGGTAGGGGATGGTTGGGGCTCCCTCTGCTGGGGAGCACCAGGGTTGCAGGTAGGTGGTTCCCACTACCGGGAACCAGAAACAATGTTAGGTGGAGGACAGAGGCTCCAACTACTGGAATCCGCTGGGAGGAATAGTAATTAGAACAATGGTACAATATGCAGTTCTCAACTCGTGTCCTGTCTCTGTATCCACGGTATGTCCCAGCACACAGACTTACAGCCCCTTCGTAAGGGCTCGCTGAAGAGGTAGATCAGTCCACAGTGCAGACTCAGGGGCAGTACAATGGTGTTCAAACAAACAAACAAAACTTCAATTTCAAAATTCACTGCTAACTATACTCGGCAGCTAACACTAACAAAGTGTTCCAAGTACTTACAAAACTCTTTGAAAAACAACGTGAAGACACAGCAGAATTCCCGGTACCCTTCACACGGCAGAGCAGTCAGGCAGTGTTCCTAAAACAACAACACCTTAACTGTTCTGCTCAGCTGCCTTTTATACTGCTCAGCCCCACCCACTACCTAATGGTGGCACTGAGCATTCTGGGACATGTAGTTTTCCTGTGAGGGTGCCATTCCTTAAAGGGCCCATTACCATTTTCCTCACAGTTAATATAATATTATTCAGCAGGTTTCATTGGACTTTAGGAAGCACAATGCATTCATTCTATATAGATTCTATATAGGTGATGCAAACTTTTTGCCATAGCTGTATATCTGAACTTTCAATCTAAGAACTAATTACCATATGATAACTGGATTAATATTTATAGGGAAATATAAATAGAAACGGTCCTAGATTATATTACTGTTCAGCTATTTAGAGTGGAGTTATCTTTCCTATACCAGCAGTTTAGAGTGCAGTTAGCTTTTCTAGATCTGGAGGTCAGGAGTGGAACAATCTTTTCTAGATCTGCAGGTCTGGCGTGTTCAAAGAGTTAAGTGCTCTCAAGTTGTTTGCTTGTCATTTTGTGTACCAAACACTGATTTTTATCCTTTCAAAGGATAGAAGCTAATTTAAACGCTTTGAAAATGTGCCCCTCAACGCTTTACTGTCCCCGGCCCAGAGGTGAACGGTGGACTTGCTAGCTGCTTAGCAGCCCTAATCTTAAACTACTTTTCTTGAAATCCAGCATGGATTTAGCATGTGCTGACTGGGAACATGTCCTACACCATGCACTTGTCAAATAAATGAGTGCGATTCCATACAAATACAACCAATTTCTTATTCTCTCTAAACATCTCTATCAATGTGCCACTTTATAATGCATGTTCTGTAAATGAATAGATCTTATGCTTGCTGTTACAAGGCTGCATTGTTATGGAATTTAACAGAATTATTCTCTACCGTGTATAATGAGAGCAGACTTAGCGATAAACAAACTTCCTACTGTGTAATCATATACAAGAATGATTTAAAAACATCAGTACCTCTAGACAACCTCATACTCTATACAAGAATGAATTAAAAACATCAATACCTCTAGACAACCTCATACTCTATACAAGAATGATTTAAAAACATCAGTACCTCTAGACAACCTCATACTCTATACAAGAATGAATTAAAAACATCAATACCTCTAGACAACCTCATACTCTATACAAGAATGAATTAAAAACATCAATACCTCTAGACAACCTCATACTCTATACAAGAATGAATTAAAAACATCAATACCTCTAGACAACCTCATACTCTATACAAGAATGAATTAAAAACATCAATACCTCTAGACAACCTCATACTCTATACAAGAATGAATTAAAAACATCAATACCGCTAGACAACCTCATACTCTACACAAGAATGAATTAAAAACATCAATACCTCTAGACAACCTCATACTCTATATAAGAATGAATTAAAAACATCAATACCTCTAGACAACCTCATACTCTATACAAGAATGAATTAAAAACATCAATACCTCTAGACAACCTCATACTCTATACAAGAATGAATTAAAAACATCAATACCTCTAGACAACCTCATACTCTATACAAGAATGAATTAAAAACATCAATACCTCTAGACAACCTCATACTCTATACAAGAATGAATTAAAAACATCAATACCGCTAGACAACCTCATACTCTACACAAGAATGAATTAAAAACATCAATACCTCTAGACAACCTCATACTCTATATAAGAATGAATTAAAAACATCAATACCTCTAGACAACCTCATACTCTATACAAGAATGAATTAAAAACATCAATACCTCTAGACAACTTCATACTCTACACAAGAATGAATTAAAAACATCAATACCTCTAGACAACCTCATACTCTATACAAGAATGAATTAAAAACATCAATACCTCTAGACAACCTCATACTCTATACAAGAATGAATTAAAAACATCAATACCTCTAGACAACTTCATACTCTACACAAGAATGAATTAAAAACATCAATACCTCTAGACAACCTCATACTCTATACAAGAATGAACATCTTAAAAAGCATCAATATCTGAGCAGCTTGTTAAGGGCATCGTGTGTTCACAAGGCTAGCGTGTGTCACACTTCTGCCTGCAGTTTCTGAACCAGTTGTAGTCTTTGCAAGATAAAGCAAACAAAGACTTCCTGGAATCAAAAGAGAAGAGGAAAGCAAGAACCAGGACCTCAGCTAGATAGAGAGAAAAGGCTGAACCTTTGCAACACTCCTGAGATGATAATGGGAAATGTAATTACTCATCCGGATATGTGCTTATAATGTAAGCCTGGGGGTCAAACACACACACACAGGAGAGTCTGACTGGGCTTATTAAACAGATCCTGTTTATCAAAAGGAAAAGATAAGATTTCAGAGCTGATGTCTAGACAATGGATCTGTTTCTTTAATTTCCGCTGTAATGCATTGAACTCAAAAGGTAATTGACAATCTTATATGTAGGGCAGCAGTGTGGAGTAGTGGTTAGGGCTCTGGACTCTTGACCAGAGGGTCGTGGGTTCAATCCCCGGTTGGGGACACTGCTGCTGTACCCTTGAGCAAGGTACTTTACCTAGATTGCTCCAGTAAAAATCCAACTGTATAAATGGGTAATTATATGTAAAAAAAAATAATGTAATATCTTGTAACAATTGTAAGTCACCCTGGATAAGGGCGTCTGCTAAGAAATAAATAATAATAATAATTATTATTATTATTATATACATTCTTAGTGCCTACTTAAAACCAAGACCTCTCTAGAGCTGTGCACAGTCTGTAGTTTGTGTCGTGTTGTGTTGAGTGCAGCATTTTAAGTGTAGTGGTTTTTCTAGATCTTTCTAGAGCTGTGCACAGTCTGTAGTTCGTGTCGTGCTGTGTTGAGTGCAGTATTTTAAGTGTAGTGGTTTTTCTAGATCTTTCTAGAGCTGTGCACAGTCTGTAGTTCGTGTTGTGCTGTGTTGAGTGCAGTATTTTAAGTGTAGTGGTTTTTCTAGATCTTTTTAGAGCTGCAGCTCATTCTCCTCTCAAGGCCCAACCTGCAGCCCTGCAAAGATACTTAATTAGGTAACACACAGAAGCAAAATACAATACAACATGACAGTCCTATTACCTGAAACTGCCCATTTATTATACAAATGCAAGAGTAATTCAATATGTTAACGCAACATTATTCAGCAGGTTTCATTCAACTTTATGAAGCAAAATGAGTTCTTTCTATAGGGTGATGCAACACTTTTGGCCATAGCTGTAGTACCCTTAACCCATCCAAAAGGATTTAGATGTGTTGTAGACAGGAATGGTGTTCAGGTTCCTTGATTGATTTTTTTTAATGGCAAGACTAGAGTTCATGCATTTTTTAACATTTTAATCTGTAAATAATTATTGCACAGCACTATGGATAGGACTAATCTTTATGGCTGAATTTCAAATGAAACTTGAAATGAACTCTGACATTTTGTAAAATATTCCTAAAAGTTATAGGAAGGAAATGATTCAAGCACTCATATACGTTGTTGGATACATGCATAGCAGAGACAAGCACACATAATTACATTTTATATTTTAAATCAGTTTTCTTTCATTTCCTGGTAATACATAATGATGTCAGATCCTATAGCTCTAAATGTCAGAAATGGCATATATTGCAGCCTCCTCTTAATACAACCAAATATCTCAAACACAGCCAGTGATACAGCGGAGAGCTGCCCAATTTAACAGCTGGAAGTTTGATGAAAAGCAACAAACCTGAGAAGTATATTTCCACCAGCATATTACTCATTCTTACAACCACAAGGGGGCACTATAATGCAAGGATAGCGATACGGTATTCATATTTCAAACAAACCAAAGAAAGCAAGAGGCTGGCCTGACCTCTTCATGTTCTCCAGTGATGTGCGAGTCAGAACTCTTGCTGAAGATGCTTTTTATCCAGACTCTTGCTGAACTCCAGCCTGTTCTTATTGCAGGGTTTCACTGTTCTCCTGTTAGCGATTCAAGCAAAGCTGATTAATCAGTGTGCTTCGAGCACAGATCATATTTATTGGCAGACACATTTCACCCATATGGTACTCTGTTACTTGACATGTAATGGACATGTGTTGTTTTACAAGTGAGTAGCTTTATTCTTTTAATAATGGGTAGGAAAGGGCAGTGAAACATGTCTTAATACTGTACACTCATATGTATGTATGTATACAGTACTGTGCAAAAGTTTTAGGCAGGTGTGAAAAAATGCTGTAAAGTAAGAATGCTTTCAAAAATAGACATGTTAATAGTTTATATTTATCAATTAACAAAATGCAAAGTGAGTGAACAGAAGAAAAATCTAATCAATATTTGGTGTGACCACCCTTTGCCTTCAAAACAGCATCAATTCTTCTAGTTACACTTGCACACAGTTTTTGAAGGAACTCGGCAGGTAGGTTTGCCCAAACATCTTGGAGAACTAACCACAGTTCTTCTGTGGATTTAGGCAGCCTCAGTTGCTTCTCTCTCTTCATGTATTCCCAGACAGACTCGATGATGTTGAGATCAGGGCTCTGTGGGGGCCATACCATCACTTCCAGGACTCCTTGTTCTTCTTTACGCTGAAGATAGTTCTTAATGACTTTCGCTGTATGTTTGGGGTCGTTGTCATGCTGCAGAATAAATTTGGGGCCAATCAGATGCCTCCCTGATGGTATTGCATGATGGATAAGTATCTGCCTGTACTTCTCAGCATTGAGGAGACCATTAATTCTGACCAAATCCCCAACTCCATTTGCAGAAATGCAGCCCCAAACTTGCAAGGAACCTCCACCATGCTTCACTGTTGCCTGCAGACACTCATTCGTGTACCGCTCTCCAGCCCTTCGGCGAACAAACTGCCTTCTGCTACAGCCAAATATTTCAAATTTTGACTCATCAGTCCAGAGCACCTGCTGCCATTTTTCTGCACCCCAGTTCCTGTGTTTTCGTGCATAGTTGAGTCGCTTGGCCTTGTTTCCACGTTGGAGGTATGGCTTTTTGGCCGCAAGTCTTCCATGAAGGCCACTTCTGACCAGACTTCTCCGGACAGTAGATGGGTGTACCAGGGTCCCACTGTTTTCTGCCAATTCTGAGCTGATGGCACTGCTGGACATCTTCTGATTGCGAAGGGAACTAAGCATGATGTGTCTTTCATCTGCTGCAGTAAGTTTCCTTGGCCGACCACTGCGTCTATGGTCCTCAACGTTGCCCGTTTCTTTGTGCTTCTTCAAAAGAGCTTGGACAGCACATCTGGAAACCCCTGTCTGCCTTGAAATTTCTGCCTGGGAGAGACCTTGCTGATGCAGTATAACTACCTTGTGTCTTGTTGCTGTGCTCAGTCTTGCCATGGTGTATGACTTTTGACAGTAAACTGTCTTCAGCAACCTCACCTTGTTAGCTGTTTGGCTGTTCCTCACCCAGTTTTATTCCTCCTACACAGCTGTTTCTGTTTCAGTTAATGACTGTGTTTCAACCTGCATATTGAATTGATTATCATTAGCACCTGTTTGGTATAATTGTTTAATCATACACCTGACTATATGCCTACAAAATCCCTGACTTTGTGCAAGTGTACCTAGAAGAATTGATGCTGTTTTGAAGGCAAAGGGTGGTCACACCAAATATGGATTTGATTTAGATTTTCCTTCTGTTCACTCACTTTGCATTTAGTTAATTGATAAATATAATCTATTAACATGTCTATTTTTGAAAGCATTCTTACTTTACAGCATTTTTTCACACCTGCCTAAAACTTTTGCACAGTACTGTATATGTATGTATGTATGCATGTATGTATGTATGTATGCATGTTTTATTGTCACTGAATGAATGCAGTGCTCAAGCATGGTGCTGACATGCCCCCCTCACAGCTCAGCAAGCAAGCAGACCTCCGTCCTAACACTGCGATTCAGCCCCGAGCTGGAATCAAACCCGGGCCTCCAGAGGTGGCACACATTTAGTGAATTTAGTGAAGTAGGCCTACACAATTTTTTTTGAGAAAGGCATTAACAATTACATTTCAAAATCTCATTTATTAAAATATGAACTTAAAATATACATTTTTCAACACCTTAGGACTTTCATCCACCAATGAAGAAGCTGCAATTCAGGGCTCTACCACAACGCAAGGTCTAGCTTAGAAAAGCAAACCGCGAGGAGAACAATTCAGTATATACCTGCCAACTAGATATTTCAACTGTTTAAAAACAATAAGATAGGCTTTCCAGTTTCTAAATGTAATAAATGATCAGTTCCTGGTTGCAATATAACCCTGATGATCAGTTTCGAATTGCAATATAACCCTGATTATCAGTTTCGAATTGCAATATAACCCTGATGATCAGTTTCTAATTGCAATATAACACTGATGATCAGTTTCTAATTGCAATATAACCCTGATTATCAGTTTCTAATTGCAATATAACCCTGATTATCAGTTTCTAATTGCAATATAACCCTGATTATCAGTCTCTAATTGCAATATAACCCTGATTATCAGTTTCTAATTGCAATATAACCCTGATTATTAGTTTCTAATTGCAATATAACCCTGATTATCAGTTTCTAATTGCAATATAACCCTGATGATCAGTTTCTAATTGCAATATAACCCTGATGATCAGTTTCTAATTGCAATATAACCCTGATGATCAGTTTCTAATTGCAATATAACCCTGATGATCAGTTTCTAATTGCAATATAACACTGATGATCAGTTTCTAATTGCAATATAACCCTGATTATCAGTTTCTAATTGCAATATAACCGATTATCAGTTTCTAATTGCAATATAACCCTGATTATCAGTCTCTAATTGCAATATAACCCTGATTATCAGTTTCTAATTGCAATATAACCCTGATTATTAGTTTCTAATTGCAATATAACCCTGATTATCAGTTTCTAATTGCAATATAACCCTGATGATCAGTTTCTAATTGCAATATAACCCTGATTATCAGTTTCTAATTGCAATATAACCCTGATTATCAGTTTCTAATTGCAATATAACCCTGATTATCAGTTTCTAATTGCAATATAACCCTGATGATCAGTTTCTAATTGCAATATAACCCTGATTATCAGTTTCTAATTGCAATATAACCCTGATGATCAGTTTCTAATTGCAATATAACCCTGATGATCAGGCAGTGTCTTGTAACGTAATTGACCTGTATGTTGACAGGAAAATCACATTCACAAGTGTCCAGTCCCTGTGAATTGTGCAGGACCACGCTAAAGACAGCTTGTTACTGTCTCACTGAATGCACATTTAACCATTTAAAGAGTAAGTGGATTTAAATGTCATTGCTCTTTTGTCTCCTGTCGCCTTTGCCTGTTCATTGTGTTTGCAGTCATTGGGGGCCGTTCCTGTTGCAGTGGAATAGTTGCAATGAGCAGTGCTCTGAATGGCTGCACACTTGGTAACAGCATGGGGATGGTGAACCGATCTCTTCAACAGGATAACTACCTGGCTGGAATGTAGTTTTTAATTTGTATTTGTTTAGCACTGGAGCTGGTTAGAATAATACAAATATTCAAAGTCTACTTCTAGTAAGACCCCCTGATGTTAAAATGGAGAGCTGTTTTTTTCTACTCAGAGTTAGTACTGTAATATCAATGCTTGTATTTCATTGAATCTAGTCTACTCTTTCATGATCCAATGTGAAAGGCAATACTTTATGTACCAACACCACCTACTAGTAACTCTGCCGTTGTCATTGACTTTCTATAAGTCAATGAATAATAAGATACTGGTGGAATATAAACAATGCTGCTAGGATTTGCAATGTCTCACAGACGCACTCACACACCTACACAACACAGACGCATATTGGAAGAGAATTCAAGTGTGCTGAGCATAGACAATACGAGAGTTTCCACTTTGTCATCAGATTCAAAAAGCACTCATTTCCAGGGCATGTTTACACACTGCCTTCACTCAGGTACCGAGATAGGAAAGAAATCTCTCTTCACAAGCCTTGCTTTCTGGTACCACACATGCTTGGGAATCACGTTTCAGAGTGATTATACTAAGAGAAGTTCAGCTTCAACATATTTGATTTTATGAGTAAATTCAAGCAAGTAGTAAGTACAATAAATGAACAGGAGCGATTTCAAATAAGAGCAATTACAAAAAATGTGGATATGGTTTCTTTTAGGAGTACAATCAAGTACCAGATACAGCAAGTATAATTCTGATTGAGAGCAGCAGTAGAATACAGCAAAGATAGCAGATGTCTAAAACCTTTGGAATATATTTTTTGCAATGCCAGTGAAAGGCAAAAATGAAAACGTTGTGGTTCAATTTCTTGGAATTACAGTGTTATTGTCATTATCAATGAAGTATAATTAAGACTCAAATGACACATCATTGAAACATAACCAGATTACATGTATTTGATTCCAAAGCACACATTTCCATGTATTAAACTTCCGTTCCATTTAGTTATGTAAGGCGGTCAGCAGCATCAAACAGTAGCTTTATGATAATGACCGAGTTCCCTGTTTCTCCTGGGAGGCTGTGGTGATGGAATCACAGGTATACTCCTGCAGGTGTGGATCTCAGATCTGGAGGTACCACTCAGAGCAATACAACTCGGAGCAATACAACTCAGAGCTGTACAATTCAGAGCTATACAACTCAGAGCTGTACAACTCAGAACTATACAACTCAGAGCTATACAACTCAGAGCTATACAACTCAGAGCAATACAACTCAGAGCAATATAGCTGTCTCCCTCCAGGTGCTGGTCCCCTTGGTGTACATGATCATCACATTTCTCTGAAGCGTTTCAGACTGAGAGCCTTGGGTCTGGCAAGCAGGAGCTGCTGCTGAATGTGACACCCCCGGCACCTGCAGGAGATAGAAATAGACAGTGTCTGGAAGTGTACAGAGAGGCCACCGTTTGCTTTTAAGCACACGGCTGTTGCTAAGGGGTGCATGGAGATTTATTCTGATAGCTAAGCCTTCACAAGTTAAAACGATAAATAACACTTTAAGTATGTTATGTTTGGTGAGCTCTGCAGACTCCTTACAGTGATAATCCATGCTGAGACTTGGGGTTGATTAAAAAAAATAATAATAAAGCAATTTAAAACATAAGATGTTAACACTTTACATAAGCGTCTCTGATTGCTGTGTATTTACATTGTAGTTACTTAGTGAATGAATGTGTACTTGCACATGATTGCAGTGTTGTTATGCATTCTTACAATGTACTTAATGGGTAAATATTTTTGCACAATATATGTAAGTACACAATTGTATCAAAAGAGGATTAGGGTTAGGGTTAGGGTTAGGGTTATATCATGCAAAAAGACACAGTAATTAGAGACTTCATGAAAAGTGTTACCTAAATTACACCCAGGCTGGCTGCACAAATGTATGTAACCCTTTTAGTAGGGTACACATGATTTTGCTGATTACGAATGTTATGCTAATCTAATTAAATGAGATGTCATCCAATCTAATTAGGATAGTAAAAAGCCAAAAGGCAAATCGCTACTTTTTTTTTCTTCTTTCGAGTGCATCAAATCAACCGTATCTGCTACTAGTTATTTGAAAGCGATATTTCCTGAATCATACAGCTTACGGTCATTTTGACTACTAATAGTAATGAAAATACGGACTGTGCTGTTTTTCCAACCTAACAATTTGTTACTGTGTAGACCTACAGTTTTTAAATCTGGATCCTTTAAATAATGGTGTTTAGGATCGTAGAGATTCTGATAATTGCTTCCTCACAGCAGTGTGTTAATTAACTATTTTAATCAAGCCACATGCACAAGATGTTCAGGATGAATCATTTGCATTTTCAGAGTTCCTCTGGCCTGGCCTTTATCCTCAATTGTTTTTTTTTTTCCTTCCATCTACATAATTTAATGGATGAAATAATGATTTATAAAACCCCAAATGCCACCTGGTCCCTGCCTTTTGTTTGGGGTGAGGGAAACATGAACGTTTTGGAAAATAAGCTGGCAGCCTTACAGCCTGTCAGGCGAGTGCTTAAGAGTCTTCAGGACACATGTATGTTTCTGTGGAGATGCTGGAGTCACTGATGTTCCTGTGTGAGTCAGACCCCAGTATGATTCTGTGGAGATGCTGGAGTCACTGATGTGCCTGTGTGAGTCAGACCCCAGTATGATTCTGTGGAGATGCTGGAGTCACTGATGTGCCTGTGTGAGTCAGACCCCAGTATGATTCTGTGGAGATGCTGGAGTCACTGATGTGCCTGTGTGAGTCAGACCCCAGTATGTTTCTGTGGAGATGCTGGAGTCACTGATGTTCCTGTGTGAGTCAGACCCCAGTATGATTCTGTGGAGATGCTGGAGTCACTGATGTGCCTGTGTGAGTCAGACCCCAGTATGATTCTGTGGAGATGCTGGAGTCACTGATGTGCCTGTGTGAGTCAGACCCCAGTATGATTCTGTGGAGATGCTGGAGTCACTGATGTGCCTGTGTGAGTCAGACCCCAGTATGTTTCTGTGGAGATGCTGGAGTCACTGATGTGCCTGTGCGAGTCAGAGCCCAGTATGTTTCTGTGGAGATGCTGGAGTCACTGATGTGCCTGTGTGAGTCAGACCCCAGTATGATTCTGTGGAGATGCTGGAGTCACTGATGTGCCTGTGTGAGTCAGACCCCAGTATGTTTCTGTGGAGATGCTGGAGTCACTGATGTGCCTGTGCGAGTCAGAGCCCAGTATGTTTCTGTGGAGATGTTGGAGTCACTGATGTGCCTGTGTGAGTCAGACCCCAGTATGTTTCTGTGGAGATGCTGGAGTCACTGATGTGCCTGTGCGAGTCAGAGCCCAGTATGTTTCTGTGGAGATGTTGGAGTCACTGATGTGCCTGTGTGAGTCAGACCCCAGTATGTTTCTGTGGAGATGCTGGAGTCACTGATGTTCCTGTGTGAGTCAGACCCCAGTATGATTCTGTGGAAATGCTGGAGTCACTGATGTGCCTGTGTGAGTCAGACCCCAGTATGATTCTGTGGAGATACTGGAGTCACTGATGTTCCTGTGTGAGTCAGACCCCAGTATGTTTCTGTGGAGATGCTGGAGTCACTGATGTTCCTGTGTGAGTCAGAGCCCATTATGTTTCTGTGGAGATGCTCCTGTGTGAGTCAGAGCCCAGTATGTTTCTGTGGAGTCACTGATGTAATAATAATAATAATAATAATAATAATAATAATAATAATAATAATAATAAAATATAATATATATTTGGCTTTATATATTTGTTGTTTGCTATAGATAATTTGCTAGCTTTGTGCAGCCTCATGAGACTCCAGCGTTACATGTGCAGCACTGGAACGGTGCACAGTAGCCGAAGGCAGCCTGAACCCTTTTTATATGTTAATGGATCCTATAAATATAAATACACTTTGATAAATACAATATCAGATCAGTGCTGATTTTTCAGTTTTTTTGTTTGTCGTATGTGTGGTTGTGATTTGACTTAACTGGGTATCAAATTATTTTACAAGTACATGAATTCTTCCGCTGACTAGGTGGTTTTGAATTCATATTTTAGCTTCATTGGCAAATATGTGCATACAATTTGCAGTAACACCTTTGGTCACCAGGAGTCTCCTTACTAAATGAGGACATGGCTTTGATATTCAATGAGAATAAACTGACCTTTTAAGCTATTCTTCCTCTACAGGCTAAACATATCCACAACTTACAAAGGCACTAATAATAAACAGATATCTTTCACCAGGTTTGTGTGACTGCACTTGCACGTATCGTAACAGAGTAATATAGCTGAAATGTGCAGATGGACTCACAAGGTGGTAGCTATTCCCCCAGGCTTTCTGCAGAAAGGAATATATGAATATACAAAAGTGATTGAAGCAGCCTGCCTGCTGTGAACATGTGCTTCCTTATATGAAATTGAACTGCTAGGCCTACCCTGAAGGATAAAAAGGCCTTTCATTTTCTATCTACAAAATTTACACACAGCACTGAAAGTGTACATACATTATTCCCTCCCTCCCTCTTCCTCAACTCTTTCTTCCACTGGGCACATTATATATGTTTTTATATATTTTGCAGAGATCTCTGCTCCTGGCTGTAATTACACAGCAACCCTTGCCTCAATAGAAGCTGCTTGGAGTGTGGCAATACAAGACACACATTGAGGTGCGTCACTCTCAAATAGAATGGCAGTGCATCAGACTTCACCCACTAGCTTTATAGGGCCTGTTGCAGGAATATTCAGACTTTTAACTACATTTCAGAGACTATTCAGGCAGTATTTATCAGCAAGCTGAACGCCTCGCGTCTGTAATATTGCACTTTGCACAGCATGTGCTGCTCCAGCCCCTTCTGCACAGTCTGCCTTGGAGCCCTGCACCGCGTCAGTGTTGCTTATCAGCAAGCTGAACACCTCACGTCTCGCTGACAACATTCACATCACAGCTGTGGAAAGAAATGAGATTCCAATGCAAATGTAAACCAGCTGAGAATGGCAAAGGACTGCTTATCCCCAGATAGCTGATACACCAGAGAGGAGCCATATGAAACACAACCCAATAAAACACATGGTTTTGCCAGAAAGCCAGTACTCTGTGAGTTCAGCTTTGTACTGTACATTCGGAGCATGTATTGGTATTGGGGCTGCCTGGGTGGGGTTGCATTAAACACCTTCAGTATTAAGTTGAAGTATATAACTGTGGCAATGTGCCCCACCCCTATGTGCATTTGTGTTATATGTTGTATGTTGCGTGTGTTAATGTTGGTGTATAGTCATCGGTACACTGGATATAAACGGGTCTGTGTTTCACATGTATTTAAAAATGTAGATTTGTATTTAGGCATGAGGATGGCGCAAATCACTTCACGTGCAGATAAAATGTGTATAATGTGTGTCACGGGAGTACACTATATTAATTCACGTGCAGTTGTACCAAGACTCCAATTGATTGATTAGCAATCGAGTCTCAGTACAGCTGCATAAAAGCAGCACGTTTTCACTCACTCTGGGTTGGGTGTTCGGTGAGTGGAGAACGGGAGAGAGAGAAGGAGAAAGTAAAGTAAAATAAAGTAAATTAAATTGAATTAAATTGATAGTTGTTTTCACTCACCGTGTTTGTTCGTTTGTCTGTTTACTGTTTAGTCCGTTTTGTTTATATATTTATTTTGGCGTAAGTGCCGTGTCCTGTTTTTGTGTTCTCTTATTTTGTTTATTAAATGCTGAGCACAACCAAGTGCTCAGCTTCACCAACCTCACTATCTCTGTCTGTTACTTCCTGTTTCTGGTCTGACGTCACCCACTGCAGCCGTCTTTGTGACAATAACCCTTACTGATTTCTGCAACACCATGAAACTAAAGGAACGAAGGGGAAAACTAAGGGGACATTGAACTGAAGGTGTTTTATACAACCGGCCACTACACTGTAATAGCTATATTGCTGAATCAAATGACTGTTTATCTGTCATCAGAGAGGAGTTTAATGACAGCAATTGAGTGATGCACTTGAATCTCCACAATACCAGGAAAGGAAACCCAACACTGATGGTCCTGATAACATGACCAAAAACATCTCTGAAAAAAATAAATAGAACCTGTTTCTGATGCTGTGCTGTTAAATACTGTGGACTCTGACATGTATCACAATCTAAAGGAACAGTGCTCGCTCTTAACTATTCTGGGTTATTCACTGTTAACCATGAAATGTGTAAAACTAATTGGAGTCTAACTACAGTACAATACAATACAATACAATACAATACAATGCAATACCATACCATACCATACCATACCATACCATACCATACCATACCATACAATGCAATGCAATGCAATACCATGCAATACCATACCATACCATACAATACAATACAATACCATACCATGCCATACAATACAATGCAATACCATACCATACCATACAATACAATGCAATACCATACCATACCATGCAATACCATACAATACAATGCAATACCATACCATACCATGCAATACCATACCATACCATACCATACAATGCAATACCATACCATACCATGCAATACCATACAATACAATGCAATACCATACCATACCATACAATACCATACCATGCAATACCATACCTGAGATCTACAGGATTTCAGTGCGAGATACCTCAGTGAGATCAATGAGATCTACAGGATTTCAAAATAAGATGCCTCAGTGAGATCAATGAGATCTACAGGATTTCACAGCAAGAGGCCTCAATGAGATCTACAGGATTTCACAGTGCGAGAGACCTCCGTGAGATCAATGAGATCTACAGGATTTCACAGCAAAAGACCTCAGTGAGATCAATGAGCTCTACAGGATTTCACAGTGCGAGAGACCTCAGTGAGATCAATGAGATCTACAGGATTTCACAGCAAAAGACCTCAGTGAGATCAATGAGATCTACAGGATTTCACAGTGCGAGAGACATCAGTGAGATCAATGAGATATACAGGATTTCACAGTGCGAGAGGCCTCACTGAGATCAATGAGATCTACAGGATTTCAAAGCAAGATGCCTCACTGAGATCAATGAGATATACAGGATTTCAAAGCAAGAGGCCTCACTGAGATCAATGAGATATACAGTATACACACAGAGCACGCTGCAGCTAAATCTCTTGCTTCAAATATTCAATTTCAAGAAAGTGACCCCCATCCCCCAATTAACGAGACCTGCTGAAATGTATCTGTACATGTGTGTGAGACATTCAGTGAAGGCATGGCTGCACCACTGCTGAACAGGCTAGTTTCCAGTCAGAAAACCTAATTAAAAATGCAATTACAAAACGCTTCTGAGAGAGAAAAGATTGAAATGAAACTCATCCATTAAATTAGGAAGGCCATCAGAGCCTCTTATTCATCATTCCAAGTGTCAGTTGTGGAAAGGCAGGAAATACTGATGAGGAGAGACTCCAAGACACTGCATTGATCATGGATGGCACTGGGTGGAACCAGCTCCTCAAAAAGAACTCACTTCCACAATGGCTTCCAAATCACTCCAATGTAAATAATACTGTTGACACTATTTCTCTAGTTTATGAAATATGCATAGATGCTGACGAACACAAATTGAAAAAGCACAACTGGTCAATACTTCAAATTCACGGATCCAGAGCAACGCAAGCACAATTAATTAATCAGCACACTGCAGCGCTCCGCAGCAGTGGGGCCACGGACGGTGCCTTCAGTGTGCAGAGACCCACCGCAGGGAATTTTTTTCGGACAAAGATCATCCATCTTGCCTTTTTTTTGCGGCTCTGTGACTCTTTCATGTAGGTATCTCAGGATAAACTGAAGAGCACAGCATTTCCGCACACAGGAGCACACTACATCCCCTTGGCAGCTCTATAAACAGCAGGCTGTAATGAATACAGCTTTTCTGATGATGAAGCTGAAGGTGCAAGGCTTTTATTAAAAAATTTAAAATAAAATTAAATCACATCTGATCAATAATAGAAACACAATTTATAACACTAATGTCATTATGTTTCCATAAGTTATTTTTATGTTATGTCATGAAAAGGTAGTGAGAGCATCTTTTTTATTTGTGACTCACTGCACCGCAAATACATACTATTGCTAAGCATATTGAGTATCATTTAAAACCAACACCGTTTACAAAACACTAATAATCACAAAATACGAGACCTCTTATGGAAGTGAACTCATTTCCTACTTACTTGATATTTATTTTAAAATGGAGGAATTTCAAAACACCAGGGATGGAGAATGCACTTCTCTACACCCAGCCCCGTGTGCAGAGACGACCTCTGCACTGCCTGTTCTGCCCTACGACCTGCTCTGCGCTGCTTCCTGCCCTACGACCTGCTCTGCGCTGCGACCTGCTCTGCGCTGCTGCCTGCTCTGCCCTACGACCTGCTCTGCGCTGCTGCCTGCTCTGCCCTACGACCTGCTCTACGCTGCTGCCTGCTCTGCCCTACGACCTGCTCTGCGCTGCTGCCTGCTCTGCCCTACGACCTGCTCTACGCTGCTGCCTGCTCTACGCTGCTTCCTGCCCTACGACCTGCTCTGCGCTGCGACCTGCTCTGCGCTGCGACCTGCTCTGCGCTGCTGCCTGCTCTGCCCTACGACCTGCTCTGCGCTGCTGCCTGCTCTGTGCTGCTGCCTGCTCTGCCCTACGACCTGCTCTGCGCTGCGACCTGCTCTGCGCTGCTGCCTGCTCTGCCCTACGACCTGCTCTGCGCTGCTGCCTGCTCTGTGCTGCTGCCTGCTCTGCCCTACGACCTGCTCTACGCTGCTGCCTGCTCTGCCCTACGACCTGCTCTGCGCTGCTGCCTGCTCTGCCCTACGACCTGCTCTGCGCTGCTGCCTGCTCTGCCCTACGACCTGCTCTACGCTGCTGCCTGCTCTGCCCTATGACCTGCTCTGCCCTATGACCTGCTCTGCGCTGCTGCCTGCTCTGCCCTATGACCTGCTCTGTGCTGCTGCCTGCTCTGCCCTACAACCTGCTCTGCGCTGCTGCCTGCTCTGCCCTATGACCTGCTCTGCCCTATGACCTGCTCTGCGCTGCTGCCTGCTCTTCGCTACAACCTGCTCTGCCTGCTCTGCGCTGCTGCCTGCTCTGTACCACTGCCTTTAAAAAGAAACCGGTCCTTTGTTATTGCTTCTATATTATTTAATGGAAAAGGTGATGGCAATCAAGAGAACTGAAAGATCACACTATCAGTTTATGTGGAATTAGGAATCAGACACATGGCAAAGCAACAAGAAAGCTCAAGTCCAGCGTGAACAACAGAAAAAAAGCATCATATCCAGAGCTGGGAGGCTTTCTGCAGTCACACAGCATGATGCAAGCATCAAGGGGAGCAGACTGTGGGCGGATGCTGTAAACAAACTGTACTGTCAAGTTTTCTGATTTAGTAAAATGAACAGAAAGACTTACCCATGAAGCTAATGTATTACATATATTAGCAGAACTTATGTCTGCAGTGCATTGGAACAGGGCTGTGGGGCAGCTTGATGCAGAGGCATGCTCAGGTAAAGGGATTCAGTGCTAGACTTGTATCTGCAGTGCATTGGAACAGGGCTGTGGGGCAGCTTGATGCAGAGGCATGCTCAGGTAAAGGGATTCACTGCTAGACTTGTATCTGCAGTGCATTGGAACAGGGCTGTGGGGCAGCTTGATGCAGAGGCATGCTCAGGTAAAGGGATTCAGTGCTAGACTTGTATCTGCAGTGCATTGGAACAGGGCTGTGGGGCAGCTTGATGCAGAGGCATGCTCAGGTAAAGGGATTCACTGCTAGACTTGTATCTGCAGTGCATTGGAACAGGGCTGTGGGGCAGCTTGATGCAGAGGCATGCTCAGGTAAAGGGATTCACTGCTAGACTTGTATCTGCAGTGCATTGGAACAGGGCTGTGGGGCAGCTTGATGCAGAGGCATGCTCAGGTAAAGGGATTCACTGCTAGACTTGTATCTGCAGTGCATTGGAACAGGGCTGTGGGGCAGCTTGATGCAGAGGCATGCTCAGGTAAAGGGATTCACTGCTAGACTTGTATCTGCAGTGCATTGGAACAGGGCTGTGGGGCAGCTTGATGCAGAGGCATGCTCAGGTAAAGGGATTCACTGCTAGTCAGGACTACAGCAATGCATCTTATCTCTGATGAAGCAGAAGTGATGTGATAATGTCTAAATACAAGGCTTTAATGATGTATGGGAGGAGTTAAAAGGCGCTCCCTATTGAAGAAACAGCGAGAATCCGTCGCTTGCCAGTACCTATTAAAGTTACTTCAGCTCGAAGGTTTCACACCACTGGGACATTTCAATAATCCACAGGGTCCGCTTCCTGGGATAAGGCACTCAGTCTGCTGTGCACAGATATCGCACGCACGTTTTTACAAGTATTTCTTTGTTCTCTTGATTAACACCGCTGTCACATTATTAATTATTATTATTATTATTATACAAAACACGATTAAGTACGATTTGATATTAGGGCAGTTCAAGAGCAGATAACAGTGTTGTTAGTTACATCAGGGTTAGATACAAGTGAAAGTGCAAGTGAAATACAAAATACTACAGATTGGATTAAGTGCAGGATTAAATACAGTGAAACAGGGAGCAGATAAGTGCAGGTTAAAGTGCATTAAAGGCAGAGTGCTATATTGACCAGAAGGGGAGAATTGAGTTTTACAGGTGCTGTCTGAAGATGTGTGTCTTGAGGAGGTGCCGGAAGGTGGTCAAGGTCTGGACAGTCCTGACATCCATAGGAAGGTCGTTCCACCACTGCGGGGCGAGGGTGGAGAAGGAGCGGGGTCTGGAGGCAGGGGAGCCTAGAGGAGGTACAGCCAGTCTTCTAGTGCAGGAGGAACGGAGAGGTCAGGTCGGGGTGTAGGAAGAGATCAGGGTCTGGAGGTAGCTGGGTGCAGTCTGGTCAAGGCATCGGTAGGCAAGTACAAGAGTCTTGAACTGGATGCGAGTGGTGATCAGGAGCAGTGGAGTAGTGTGGGAGAAGCAAGGCAGAGAGAACACCAGACAAACAGCGGAGTTCTGGATGAGCTGGAGCAGACGGGTGGCAGACGCAGGGAGACCAGTCAGGAGGGATTTGCAGTAGTCTAGACGAGAGAATACCAAGGCCTGGACGAGGAGTTGCGTGGAGTAGCTGGCGAGTTGGTGTCAGTAGTCGGTATTTGGGACTGATTGGTGAAGATGTAATAAATTCTCTCATTTGGGACCGATTGGTGAAGATGTAATAAATTCTCTCATTTGGGACCGATTGATGAAGATGTAATAAATTCTCTCATTTGGGACCGATTGGTGAAGATGTAATAAATTCTCTCATTTGGGACTCATTTACATATGGAAATGAGGTTCATTTAAAACAAAACAAACAAAAAAACTATCTAATGATCTTAAAGGGAACTTGCAATTCATAACACGACATTTCACACACAGAAACGGGCCAGCGTCTTCATTAAAGACACAATGTTTTGCTCATGCATAAGGTTATTTTTGATCAGCTTGACAATTGCTTTGCAAAACAAACTCATCCTCACATGCCTTTCAGAGGCTCGCACTGACTGAGCACCACAGATTGGTTTTTAAAGTTGAGCCAAGAAACAGTGTGATATTAGCATTCGGTACCAGAAAGACATGATAAGTGTAACCCAGACTGCAATTTACATAAACCGCTAAAGAAGAATGGGATGCAATTGAAAAAGCAGTTTTTCTGTTTTACATTTTCAGCCTCCTCTTTTCACAGTAAGAACGCAAACACACAACTATGGAGGACACCATACAATACCGGATGTGTCTGAATCTTTTTAATTCTACATCCAGTGTTAAGGCACATGATATAGTTCTGTAAATACATATGCAGATATATTGACAAATACAGTATATGTGTAAAATAAACGTTTTATAATGTATCTTCCTTAACACAACAAGGCTTTAGCAGAATAGTCAGGAACGCTTTATAATGCGTGGCATAAATTAATATTTAATAGATATGCAATTTCATATTACATTAATGTTAAATTAATATTAAATAGATATGCAATTGATGTTACATTTACGTTCAATTATTCCTTGTTACTTTCCATTAACAATTAAGTCAGAGTAACTGTATTTTCAATTAAAAACATGTAAACAATGGGAAATTCTTACATATTTTAAAGGGTAACGAAATGTAATATAAAATGGACGTGATATGCAATTACATTTTCAATCGACATTTAGTTAACATTTAGCAAGAAACCAGCTATTGCATATATATTGGATATGAATTTAACATTAATATGCAATTGCATATCTATCAGATATGAATTTAACATGAATTTAATATGCAATTGCATATCTATTAGATATGAATTTAACATGAATTTAATATGCAATTGCATATCTATTAGATATGAATTTAACATGCAATTGCATATTTATTAAATATGAATTTAACATTAATTTAATATGCAATTGCATATCTATTAGATATGGATTTATGCAACGCAATATAAAGCGTTACCGAACAGTCTTTACAATTAAACACATGTCTGCATACATTATATATACATATACATACATACATACTGTATATAAATAAAACTAGATATTCTTTATTACATTATAAATGCATATACTACATTCTGAA
The DNA here is from genome assembly GCF_902713425.1 of Acipenser ruthenus. Taxonomy (NCBI): domain Eukaryota; kingdom Metazoa; phylum Chordata; class Actinopteri; order Acipenseriformes; family Acipenseridae; genus Acipenser; species Acipenser ruthenus. Next base: position 60,132,034 of record NC_081197.1, on the reverse strand, counting down.
CAGGTCCTAGAATTCCTGATGTAGAAAATCAGAGAATACTGAAATCGACACAGACAGAGTTATCGGTCCCATAGTTTGAAAGTATTAAACTACATGACACACCCAGGTTTCTGTACCCAAACACAACTAGTAGATCCAGCATCAAATGCTTCCAACATTAAACAATAACAATGAACTCAGGCACATTTAGAAAAAAATACAAATACAATTAAAAAAAAAAAAGGCTTTTTGCTAAACCAGTGGAGTTTGAAATGCACTGCGGAGAAACACACAGATTTCATTTTTAAATATTGAAGGCCAAACACTGCAGCTGCAGAATGCGCCATGTGTGGCATCACTGCTACCCTTTTAAATGCACTTCTGCAGAGTTGTGATTGGATTGTTTGTCGTGCTCAGCAAAGACAAAACTGACTCAAGTATTTATTCTTGTACCTTTCACCCCCCTAAAAAAAAATAAAAAAATAATAATTCAGCTGCTTCCCAGTTTCAAGTGTGATCTCTTGGGTGCAGATTCCAGTTAAGACCATGCACACTTTGGTGCTGGAAGTTGTTTTCAGAAGTGGTCAGTATCTGGAGTTGATTCTTATTTATTTATTATTATTATTTTTACAAAGGCTTGCACTGTTGCACTCAAGAACCTTGTTTGTAATGATTATTCTTTTGTATCTCCATGTATACTCAACAGCTCACAGGAAAGGTTTACTGGCAGTGCATTCACTTTCATGTTTTGGTATCACTAGATTTCATTGTGGAGTTTCTAGTTGAGCATGATCTCACAGACAGAGAGGTTTATTCTTTTCTAATGGAGAATTACACACAAGAGACAGACAGACAGACAGACAGACAATTGTCAGCAGCTTTTCAGTTTTACATTTTCAGCATGGATACTTTACATCTAGTCTAAATGTATCCACACTGTATTTCTTCACAATCTAAAGAATATAGACTCAATGAGGGAACTAGACTCATTAAACAGACCTTAACCCCATGAATCCAGAATCTGCTGAAGGAATTTCATAGATCAATCACACCTGTATATCTGAAGACTGCAGCATCACTGTGCTCTTTAGTATTTTCTAAGTTTTGCAAATCAGATGGAATGCTGTTCAGGGTATGGCACGGTGTACAGGGGGTATGAAGTAGAATGCTGATCAGAGTATGGCACGGTGTACGGGGGGTATGAAGTAGAATGCTGTTCAGAGTATGGCACGGTGTACGGGGGGTATGAAGTAGAATGCTGTTCAGAGTATGGCACGGTGTACGGGGGTATGAAGTAGAATGGTGACCAGAGTATAGCACGGTGTACGGGGGTATGAAGTAGAATGCTGTTCAGAGTATGGCACGGTGTACGGGGGGTACGAAATAGAATGCTGATCAGAGCACGGTGTACGGGGGTATGAAGTAGAATGCTGTTCAGAGTATGGCACGGTGTACGGGGGGTATGAAGTAGAATGCTGATCAGAGCACGGTGTACGGGGGTATGAAGTAGAATGCTGATCAGAGCACGGTGTACGGGGGGTATGAAGTAGAATGCTGATCAGAGAACGGTGTACTGGGAGTATGAAGTTACGTTTACGATTCCATAAACGTTCAAACAAAGGTCTGTATCCACTCAATTCATTTAGTGCGTTGTCTATTTGCTCTGTTGTATGTAAATATATAGTTTATTTGCGTGACTTTTTTCCTTTATTAACCTACTTCAACACTGCTGTTATCAATCCTGCAGACAGTTTAAACACAGTGCCATGCTCATGTGTGTTTGAGACACAGTATAAATATAAAGCTGTGCTGGGGATTCAGAGGCTCAAACACAGGAGGGCTGTCGACTCCATTCAGTGAAGCATTTCTATAGAGAAGATCACCGTGGAGACGTGACCTCCTCCAGGAGGGCTGTCGACTCCATTCAGTGAAACATTTCTAGAGAAGATCACCGTGGAGACGTGACCTCCAGGAGGGCTGTCGACTCCATTCAGTGATGCATTTCTATAGAGAAGATCACCGTGGAGACGTGTCCTCCTCCAGGAGGGCTGTCGACTCCATTCAGTGAAACATTTCTAGAGAAGATCACCGTGGAGACGTGACCTCCTCCAGGAGGGCTGTCGACTCCATTCAGTGATGCATTTCTATAGAGAAGATCACCGTGGAGACGTGACCTCCTCCAGGAGGGCTGTCGACTCCATTCAGTAAAACATTTCTAGAGAAGATCACCGTGGAGACGTGACCTCCTCCAGGAGGGCTGTCGACTCCATTCAGTGAAGCATTTCTATAGAGAAGATCACCGTGGAGACGTGACCTCCTCCAGGAGGGCTGTCAACTCCATTCAGTGATGCATTTCTACAGAGAAGATCACCGTGGAGACGTGACCTCCTCCAGGAGGGCTGTCAACTCCATTCAGTGATGTATTTCTATAGAGAAGATCACCGTGGAGACGTGACCTCCTCCAGGAGGGCTGTCGACTCCATTCAGTGATGCATTTCTACAGAGAAGATCACCGTGGAGACGTGACCTCCTCTGTGTGAAGCAGAAGCACACTTGAAGGGTATGGCAGGGACATTAAAATGGCTTTGATACAATCTGCATGACTACTCATAGCTTACTCAGCAATAGACTGTTTACTTAGGTATTTGTTTTGAAGGGAGGCCCACGGTTTAGTTGCTATATCTGTTCCGTCTCATAACGAGACTGACACTCTCAAGTAGAAATGAGGTCATGGGAATCGACCATACCTCATGGCTGGGCTGTAGTTCTTTGCTTGCACTTCCTGTCATTTGCAGGACTATATGCAGTAACAGCACTACCAGACTATAGAAGCTGGTAGAACTACAGCAAATACATGTACAGTTTGAACATAGCAATGAATGCAGCAAACACTAGAGTAACTTCAGAGAGGGGTTATTTGCAATAATATGAGGTTTGGTTATACATGACTTGCTTGATTTACCATGAATAAGGCAATTCCGATGCTTTAGACTTTTATAGGTACACTGATACTAATACGCTTGAAAACTAGGAATCATACGACATGTGACCCTGGGATAAAGTGTGTGCATCGAGAGGCAATGCAAAGGCGCTGAATCACGTGACATGTCCCATTTCAGGAGACAACTCCTGACTGATCTATGTGCAGCGAGGAAGAGGAGGGCTGCAGAGGTGCATAACAGGTATAAACTAAGAAGCCTGATTACAATGGCAGCTGCATCGAACACTATGCAGAGCCCCAAACGTAATGGCCGAGCCCTGCACACTGCTTCTTAACTATTACACTTCTGTGTGCATCCAGTGGTACTTAGTGTCTCAGTTGTGAATGTACTTCCAGCTGTTCTTCAAGAAGTTTAACTCCGAGATCCGTTAACCCTTTTTGTACTTTATATCAACCACAAATTGCAATGACAGTGAGCAAGGGCTCTTCTTAAAATACCCAGTAACACGTTTCCTTTCTCTGCAGTGATCCATAAAAACAGTACTTTAAGAGGTATTTTTTTTTAGTTCTGATCATTTCGAAGTACTGAAACAATATTTGGTGTAACTTTTGTAATATCTGAAGTGCTGATTAATACGTTTGTGTTTGGTCATGAGATGAAAACTTCTTGTAAACTTTCGGATGACATTAAAGATTCAACAAAAACAAAAAACGTACCTCAATCATATGCTCTCAAAAACAGAGAAACAGGAAAGCTTTTAGATTTTAAACCTAAAAAAAAATATTGCTAGTAATTAAATACTATAACTATAGATTGTAGCGATTTACAGGACCTAAAACACTCTGGAAATGTTGATGATGGAATAGTATTGTACAACTGCTGTGCAAATTGAATCATATAAATACTCTGTATTAAAATACTATCTCATAACAATGTTGTTTCGAGAGCTCCCTCTTGTAAACAGTCTGGAACAGCTGCCTTCACTTCACTGCTGACCGGGTTCACAAGCTGCTGGTTTTGTACAACTTCCAGATCCGAGTGTGGGCGTGTGCTGGTGGGTGAAGGGCTCCCATCCTCCTTCTCCGCAGTCTGTAACATGCTTTGCAAGGACTCGGCCTGCACTGCACTCCCAGGTTGATTAAACAATGCAGCGGATGTTATCCAGTTCAGTAAATTCAAGTCCCCGATGGGGTCCAGTCTGAAGCCGTCTTCACAGAAGGAGGACTCTGAGTCCCCGATGGGATCCAGTCTGTAGCCGTCTTCACAGAAGGAGGACTCCGAGTCCACAGCGGCTCGCAGAGCTTCTGAATACGGCAGCGTGTTGGCATCTGAAGCCCGATGGCTCTTTGGTATTGGAAAGGGATCCTCTTCCTGTGATTCTCCAGGAGGGTCACTTCTGCTCGTGCTTGCCTCTCTCTCTCTGTCCTGTCCATCTCCTTGAGCGGCTGAGCCATTCCCTGGCTGGTTGCAATCTCTGGAGGCTTCACGGAGCTGGCGGGAGTGGGATTCGGTTGCTCTGTATCCGTAATCCATTGGGAAAGGCTCAGGAAATAGGTGGAAAGAGGGTCTGGGACCAAATGGCGAATCTACTGTTGTACTCCGTTGACGAAGAATGTTGCTTCGTTTGAGCGAAGGAAGTTCATCCAGCTGTCGTCCTTGTTGGACCTGGGTTGGGAAGAGTGTTCCCTGAAACACTCGGTGTAAGTATCTGCAAGTTAAAGAAGTGTCATCTGTTAGTGGAACTGAAGCTGGGCATGGAGGCTGCTAGCACTGATGCTTTTGATCTGGTCAGGAGGGATTACAATTCCAAAGAGACCAGACAATCAAAAACAGATGCAATGGCAGATTATATGTGCAGATACTGTAGTTGAAACGGGACTCATTATATATGGTATGAATACAGCTAGGCAATACAAACAGTTCAACTAAAATAATTCAAATATATTTTAATTGCACTCGTATACAAATGTAATGAATATTGGTAATATCTTCTATTCTGGCCTTCATTAATAAATAATAAGCAAAAATATAAGTATATTCATACTAAATTTGTTCATGCCGAGTTTCAATTGAAATGCTTAACCTTCAATATTTGCAAATCTCAGTTCGCTAGAGGAGCTGAAGAAATAATGGATACAAAAAAAAAGCTATTTGAATTTCTGAATTTCAAAATGTATTGACAACAATTTTTTTTTGTCTAGAACTTGAGGAAGAAATGACTTGCGGCGTCCTAAAGGCACGTCTGGGCGGCAACGAGCCTACCTGGGAAGCAGAGCAACGACGGGGGTGAGAGCACAAAGCAGGTAGAACATGGGGTCTCCCATGAGCCTCTGCATGGTCCAGTAGGGATTGGATGGAGGGTAACATGTAGGGCAGGAAGCGTTGTAGCACAGCGCCACTGTGAAGAACAGGGCGAGGCTGAACACAATGGAGGCCCAATTAAGCCAGGTCTGAAATAGAAAGAAAAAACGCTTCATATGAATATACGACAAGGAGCTTTCAGAATCACAGTCGAGGTGGCAGTCACTCTTAATGGAACACGTGCCTCCGTAACAGAGCAGCACTGGAACTGAGAATGAGCACATGAAAGTGAACAAACTGAGAATGAGCACATGAAAGTGAACAAACTGAAACAAACTGAGAATGAGCACATGAAAGTGAACAAACACAAACTGAGAATGAGCACATGAAAGTGAACAAAACACAAACTGAGAATGAGCACATGAAAGTGAACAAACTGAGAATGAGCACATGAAAGTGAACAAACACAAACTGAGAATGAGCACATGAAAGTGAACAAAACACAAACTGAGAATGAGCACATGAAAGTGAACAAACTGAGAATGAGCACATGAAAGTGAACAAACTGAAACAAACTGAGAATGAGCACATGAAAGTGAACAAAACACAAACTGAGAATGAGCACATGAAAGTGAACAAACTGAGAATGAGCACATGAAAGTGAACAAACTGAAACAAACTGAGAATGAGCACATGAAAGTGAACACTGAAACAAACTGAGAATGAGCACATGAAAGTGAACAAACTGAAACAAACTGAGAATGAGCACATGAAAGTGAACAAACTGAAACAAACTGAGAATGAGCACATGAAAGTGAACAAAACACAAACTGAGAATGAGCACATGAAAGTGAACAAACTGAGAATGAGCACATGAAAGTGAACAAACTGAAACAAACTGAGAATGAGCACATGAAAGTGAACAAACTGAAACAAACTGAGAATGGGCAGCAGTGTGGAGTAGTGGTTAGGGCTCTGGACTCTTGACCGGAGGGTCATGGGTTCAATCCCCGTTGGGGACACTGCTGCTGTACCCTTGAGCAAGGTACTTTACCTAGATTGCTCCAGTAAAAACCCAACTGTATAAATGGGTAATTGTATATAAAAATAATGTGATATCTTGTAAGTCGCCCTGGATAAGGGCGTCTGCTAAGAAATAAATTATATTATAATGAGCACATGAAAGTGAACAAACTGAAACAAACTGAGAATGAGCACATGAAAGTGAACAAACTGAAACAAACCGAGAATGAGCACATGAAAGTGAACAAACTGAAACAAACTGAGAATGAGCACATGAAAGTGAACAAACTGAAACAAACTGAGAATGAGCACATGAAAGTGAACAAACTGAGAATGAGCACATGAAAGTGAACAAACTGAGAATGAGCACATGAAAGTGAACAAACTGAAACCATCTGAGAATGAGCACATGAAAGTGAACAAACTGAAACAAACTGAGAATGAGCACATGAAAGTGAACAAACAAACTGAGAATGAGCACATGAAAGTGAACAAACTGAGAATGAGCACATGAAAGTGAACAAACACAAACTGAGAATGAGCACATGAAAGTGAACAAACTGAAACAAACTGAGAATGAGCACATGAAAGTGAACAAACACAAACTGAGAATGAGCACATGAAAGTGAACAAACTGAAACAAACTGAGAATGAGCACATGAAAGTGAACAAACTGAAACAAACTGAGAATGAGCACATGAAAGTGAACAAACTGAGAATGAGCACATGAAAGTGAACAAACTGAGAATGAGCACATGAAAGTGAACAAACTGAGAATGAGCACATGAAAGTGAACAAACTGAGAATGAGCACATGAAAGTGAACAAACACAAACTGAAACGGTCACGTACTTATTAATTTAAACCTATAGCACCCAATGACAGAATTTGCACCCCACTTTCTCCCAATCTGAACATCCAATGCGATCTCACCACTGCAAACCATGTACTCAGGAGGGCTGAGATCAAAGCCATTTTCACCTGATGAAGCGAAGCAGCAGATGTTGCAAAGTTACTGAACCCTAGAAGCACAAGTTCATCAAATGCCTACAAGTACTTCCACTGTTTGTTTGAAACGCCCTTACCCCTCAGTGGTGTGCTAAACACCCCGAAACGTTGGGAAGTGGGCTCTTATCTCTATAGATAGACAGATAGCCGGTTTCCTCTGCTTAGCCAGGTTGGGAAGTGGGCTCTTATCTCTATAGACAGACAGATAGCCAGTTTCCTCTGCTTAGCCAGGTTGGGAAGTGGGCTCTTATCTCTATAGACAGACAGATAGCCAGTTTCCTCTGCTTAGCCAGGTTGGGAAGTGGGCTCTTATCTCTATAGACAGATAGCTGGTTTCCTCTGCTTAGCCAGGTTGGGAAGTGGGCTCTTATCTCTATAGACAGACAGATAGCCGGTTTCCTCTGCTTACCCATGTCTTGGTTTCAATGCCTAAATGCATCAGGATAGTGAAAAGAGCCAAGGTGGTGACCGGAGTTCCCCATGTAAACAAATCCACATCGGAGTCAGCATAGGCCTAAAACACAAAACAACAAGAATCCAGACAGAAATACGCAAAGGAGCTCCATGAACTGGGACCAGTCCTCAATGAGCATTCCCATTACACTGCACTGGGGTTTAACCATTCAAAGCACACAGCAAGAACTAGGAGGAGAAAAAGGGTACATTGAAACGGCTCTACGTACGTAATCTTAAACACTTGTTACTTAAAATAGGTACGGCATGCATTTCATTAAAACTACTATAAACAGGACATTAATATTTCAGAATATGTATGACAGTCTCTGGACTCTGATTTGACAGCACAGAGTGGCTCACACCTTCGTATCTATATCAAGGTTGGATATCCATACTGCAGCACACGTACTTTGAAACAAACAAAGGGGACTTACAAAGTAAGGAATGAAAAAGCAGACGAGGCTTTGGTAGAAGGCATCTATCATATTCATCCAGAACATGTGTGGCTTATATTCCTAAAAGAAGCAAAGGGAATGTTATTCCCAGGTTAGAGCGCTACAGTTTCACATGCTTTAGGAACTGTCATGAAGATGGCTGCAGATTCTGGTCGTTTCAATCAAACTCATCCGTTTCCGAGGGAGAAGCCCAGGGGCGAGTGAGTGCAGCATTCTGACATGACTCTCATTCTCAAATTAGAAACTAGACTTTTTAACAGATAGGTTAAAGAATCACGAGGGGTATAAAGCTGGACAAGCGGTTCCCTATATAACAATGGGACACATGTCTCCATTATACTCATGCTGTCTGGAATCAGTATCCCCATACAAGGAAAATAAAAAGCTTCATTAGTGAAGCTTTTGCTGTGTATGGGGGTGGGTAGGGTGCATATACACACACACTATTGCAGAAGAAGTGTACGACCACTACTACAGATTATTCATCACTGAAATACAGTCTATAAAAATCAGCAAATGTATGATTCATAAACCTAAACAGTTCATCAATACTCACTGAGCTCTCACTTAAATGTTCTTCAAGTCATTTCTAGGAAGCGCTGCACTATTTTGCAAGTCACATTGTATGGCTGGATATTATTTTAAAAAGGTAGCATGCAACACAGGTAAGCATTGTAAAAGAATAGCCAGGTATGGTAAAGCATATTCATCAACATGGTAAACCAGGTAAATGCAGAGTACAGCAGGGAGCGGCGGGAATGTGTGCAGCGTACCTCAGAGTCTTGACCGTTTCTGTAGAGCTCAGGCAGAGCTAACAGGGTCTCCGAGGAGACGTCCCTGTCCAGGATCCCGGTAACGAGTTGAGGAAAGGAAGAGAACATCAGGTTAAAGAAAATAAGGTACCACTGATCCATCATGGCCGATCCCGAGAACCCACAGTAAAACTGGAACCAGAACAGAATGGCTACGAACATCTGGAATAGAGAACAAAACACAAAGAAATAAGCATCGCTTAGGGTAGAGCTGCATGAACATCTGGAATAGACAACAAAGCACAAAGAAATCAGCACTGCTTAGGGTAGAGCTGCGTGACTTACCAGCCTGTCTGAAGTCATCATTGCTGAGGCTGTACAATTAGACTGCTGTGGAATGTCATGTTACATACACCTCCAGTATACTATCCTGCTACATACAATACTAGAGCCCACCTATACTGGGCACCCCCTATATAATGCATTAACATTTTAGTCTGCAGCAATCGTTGAAGGTACAACAGTTACAGTTCCTATCGCTCTTACAGCGGTGCCACACGAATCTGCATGTTAAATCTGTCAGCCTGTACCATTTCCTATATACTGAATTCCAAAAGTAGAGCACTGGTGCTTGGGAGTACCGGAGCTGTATAAATGGTCTGGCATGAGATCTGGATGCAGCATGTTTGGTGAACCCAGTGATTAGCAGAAGACCCCCAGCAGAGAGTTCTAGTTCGAGGGCCACGTACAGTAGCTCTTACTGGTGAGGACGTATTCTTCTACCTCAAGTACGGACAGACAGATATCAAGAACATTCCAAGAAGCTGCAGGTAAATCAGACTAGACTTCACACCTGTTCCAATTGGATTAGAACGTTCTGCACTTCACACCTGTTCCAATTGGATTAGAACGTTCTGCACTTCACACCTGTTCCAATTGGATTAGAACGTTCTGCACTTCACACCTGTTCCAATTGGATTAGAACGTTCTGCACTTCACACCTGTTCCAATTGGATTAGAACGTTCTGCACTTCACACCTGTTCCAATTGGATTTGAATGTTCTGCGCTTCACACCTGTTCCAATTGGATTAGAATGTTCTGCGCTTCACACCTGTTCCAATTGGATTAGAATGTTCTGTGCTGTGCGTGTCAAGAATTCCAGGAATAAATAAAAACTAAATAAAAAGACAGAAACTTACTGCATTTTTGTAGAAGAAATAGAGGATCATATTGGCAAGTCGAGAGTAGCACCAGTGTCCATGAACCAGGAGGAGTTTCTCCAAATACTGGAACCGTGGGACTGCAAAGTCACTGGCCATGACAGCCTGACAGAGGAAGAGTTTAATATGAGAGATCAGCCCAGTAGTGACACTTTGCATGAAGGTCATTCAGAAAGACATACAGTAGCTGTTGTGCATCACCCACACCCTCTCCAGAGTGCAGCGCACAACAGTGTATTAGTATGACCCACACCCTCTCCAGAGTGCAGTGCACAGCAGTGTATTAGTATGACCCACACCCTCTCCAGAGTGCAGCGCACAACAGTGTATTAGTATGACCCACACCCTCTCCAGAGTGCAGTGCACAGCAGTGTATTAGTATGACCCACACCCTCTCCAGAGTGCAGCGCACAGCAGTGTATTAGTATGACCCACACCCTCTCCAGAGTGCAGCGCACAGCAGTGTATTAGTATGACCCACACCCTCTCCAGAGTGCAGCGCACAACAGTGTATTAGTATGACCCACACCCTCTCCAGAGTGCAGTGCACAGCAGTGTATTAGTATGACCCACACCCTCTCCAGAGTGCAGCGCACAGCAGTGTATTAGTATGACCCACACCCTCTCCAGAGTGCAGCGCACAGCAGTGTATTAGTATGACCCACACCCTCTCCAGAGTGCAGCGCACAGCAGTGTATTAGTATGACCCACACCCTCTCCAGAGTGCAGCGCACAACAGTGTATTAGTATGACCCACACCCTCTCCAGAGTGCAGCGCACAACAGTGTATTAGTATGACCCACACCCTCTCCAGAGTGCAGCGCACAACAGTGTATTAGTATGACCCACACCCTCTCCAGAGTGCAGTGCACAGCAGTGTATTAGTATGACCCACACCCTCTCCAGAGTGCAGCGCACAGCAGTGTATTTGTATGACCCACACCATCTCCAGAGTGCAGCGCACAGCAGGGCAGCAGTGTATTCGTGTGTGAATGGAGGTGAATGAAGCAGACACAGTTAGATTTAATATCCTAATAAATAACCCAGGAAAGCATTAACACACTGCTGCAAATCAGGGCAAAACTAAAACCTGACGCTGTGAAATGCAAGTCTTTGTGTTCAAACGTTTGGAATGAAATGGGGAAGCCGTTTTTAATGTTGTGTGTGGATGAGACAAGCTTGTTATTTTATATATATACTGGTAACACTTCATTCCAATATAAAATGCCGTCCCTCATTATTTGAAACAGTTAGAATGGAACTGGGAGTGCACTTGAACCTCGGCACAGCTGTGGAATAGGAAGTGCAATTGGAATGATCCCATATCATTGATCCACTGCACTCATAAACATGTGATCCACTGCATGTCAGGAGGATCCCCATTACAATCCATTCCTGTGTTGCCCTCATTTAAACCCTCGTCAGTACAGCAGCAGGGCAAAGGTGCTCAAACAGAGCTCCCTGAGGACTACATTGTAGCGTTACATTAAACACGCCACACAGGACTTCATCCCATTGACATTAAAAGATGCGTCATGGTTTGAATGCAGCACTCCCTTTGCTCTGGGTTCATCAGAATTCTTTCCACGATTACCTTCAGGAATACTGAAGCATGCCTAACATTCTACTCCACAGAATGATTTTTTTTTCCTTTTCCTTTTTTCTCTTCCCATGATGGTGTAAAGACAGCTTCATTTACTCTATCACAGGCTTAAGGCAGAAGCATAATTAACCTTCCAGGAGACTTCTTCGGGGCGAAACATATGCTGCATTTCAAGCAAGAATAATTTTTACTAAGACCAACTGGTACCCCTGAGAGCAACTTATAGCCTCATCATTTTGAACAGCCCTTCCCTGCCAAGCAGCAGCCTGCAGCCATATAAAAAGTGCTAAAGCTTTACCTGCATGCCTTCCTGTCCAGAGATTCCCACTCCCACATCAGCGATCTGGATCATGCTGACATCATTAGCTCCATCACCTAGGATTAATGAGATACACAAGGAACACTGTGTTTACCAGCCCCTTCAGAAACACAGGCATGATTAATGGAAACACAGCCGTGACGAAACACTGCCAAGCTAGCAAATTCAGAGCAGCACTTTACAAAAAACAAAACAAAAACCCACAGTGCTGCTGCTGCTGTGCTGCCTGTTCAAGTCACCTTCTGTCCTCCCCACTTTCATAAGCCACTTCTTCACTGCGTTATTTAAATATGTTTCACGCTAATGCAACTAGTGTGCTGAAGGGCATGCTGTTTATCATGATACAGGACCAGAAGCATGCAAACGGCCCTCCATGAAGAAATGTGAATTGCAGGTTAATGTCTAACCTTTTAACAAAGCAATCCTTCAATTATAATCTCATCTTATTACACATCTTACAAAGTAGCAAACCAGGACCATCCCATGCACTGTATCAAGATCAATATCGCATCATGACCTCAGTGTAGTGTGCTCCTTATCAAGATCAATATCGCATCGTGACCTCAGTGTAGTGTGCTCCTTATCAAGATCAATATTGCATCGTGACCTCAGTGTAGTGTGCTCCGTATCAAGATCAATATTGCATTGTGACCTCAGTGCAGTGTGCTCCGTATCAAGATCAATATTGCATCATGTCCTCAGTGTAGTGTACTGATCCCGTGCTCCGTATCAAGACCAATATCGCATCGTGAACTCAGTGTAGTGTACTGATCCCGTGCTCCGTATCAAGATCAATACCGCATCGTGACCTCAGTGTAGTGTGCTCCGTATCAAGATCAATATTGCATCATGTCCTCAGTGTAGTGTACTGATCCCGTGCTCCGTATCAAGACCAATATCGCATCGTGAACTCAGTGTAGTGTACTGATCCCGTGCTCCGTATCAAGATCAATACCGCATCGTGACCTCAGTGTAGTGTGCTCCGTATCAAGATCAATATTGCATCATGTCCTCAGTGTAGTGTGCTGATCCCGTGCTCCGTATCAAGATCAATATCGCATCATGTCCTCAGTGTAGTGTGCTCCTTATCAAGATCAATATCGCATTATGTCCTCAGTGTAGTGTGCTCCGTATCAAGATCAATATCGCATCGTGTCCTCAGTGTAGTGTGCTCCGTATCAAGATCAATATTGCATCATGTCCTCAGTGTAGTGTGCTCCTTATCAAGATCAATATCGCATCGTGACCTCAGTGTAGTGTGCTCCGTATCAAGATCAATATCGCATCGTGACCTCAGTGTGGTGTGCTCCGTATCAAGATCAATATCGCATCGTGACCTCAGTGTAGTGTGCTCCGTATCAAGATCAATATCGCATCATGACCTCAGTGTAGTGTGCTCCGTATCAAGATCAATATCGCATCGTGTCCTCAGTGTGGTGTGCTGATCCCGTGCTCCGTATCAAGATCAATATCGCATCGTGACCACAGTGTAGTGTGCTCTGTATCAAGATCAATATCGCATCATGTCCTCAGTGTAGTGTGCTGATCCCGTGCTCCGTATCAAGATCAATATCGCATCGTGACCACAGTGTAGTGTGCTCCGTGTCAAGATCAATATTGCATCATGTCCTCAGTGTAGTGTGCTCCGTATCAAGATCAATATTGCATCATGTCCTCAGTGTAGTGTGCTCCGTATCAAGATCAATATCGCATCATGTCCTCAGTGTAGTGTGCTCCGTATCAAGATCAATATCGCATCATGTCCTCAGTGTAGTGTACTGATCCCGTGCTCCGTATCAAGATCAATATCGCATTGTGACCTCAGTGTAGTGTGCTCCTTATCAAGATCAATATTGCATCATGTCCTCAGTGTAGTGTGCTCCGTATCAAGATCAATATTGCATCATGTCCTCAGTGTAGTGTGCTCCTTATCAAGATCAATATCGCATCGTGTCCTCAGTGTAGTGTGCTCCGTATCAAGATCAATATTGCATCATGTCCTCAGTGTAGTGTGCTCCTTATCAAGATCAATATTGCATCATGTCCTCAGTGTAGTGTGCTCCGTATCAAGATCAATATTGCATCATGTCCTCAGTGTAGTGTGCTCCTTATCAAGATCAATACTGCATCGTGACCTCAGTGTAGTGTGCTCCGTATCAAGATCAATATCGCATCATGTCCTCAGTGTAGTGTGCTCCGTATCAAGATCAATATTGCATCATGTCCTCAGTGTAGTGTGCTCCTTATCAAGATCAATATCGCATCGTGTCCTCAGTGTAGTGTGCTCCTTATCAAGATCAATATCGCATCGTGTCCTCAGTGTAGTGTGCTCCTTATCAAGATCAATATCGCATCGTGACCTCAGTGTAGTGTGCTCCGTATCAAGATCAATATTGCATCATGTCCTCAGTGTAGTGTGCTCCGTATCAAGATCAATATCGCATCATGTCCTCAGTGTAGTGTACTCCTTATCAAGATCAATATCGCATCGTGACCTCAGTGTAGTGTGCTCCGTATCAAGATCAATATCGCATCATGTCCTCAGTGTAGTGTGCTCCTTATCAAGATCAATATCGCATCATGTCCTCAGTGTAGTGTGCTTCGTATCAAGATCAATATTGCATCATGTCCTCAGTGTAGTGTGCTCCGTATCAAGATCAATATCGCATCATGTCCTCAGTGTAGTGTGCTCCGTGTCAAGATCAATATCGCATCGTGACCTCAGTGTAGTGTGCTCCTTATCAAGATCAATATCGCATCATGTCCTCAGTGTAGTGTGCTCCGTGTCAAGATCAATATCTCATCGTGTCCTCAGTGTAGTGTGCTCCGTATCAAGATCAATATCGCATCATGTCCTCAGTGTAGTGTACTGATCCCGTGCTCCGTATCAAGATCAATATCTCATCGTGTCCTCAGTGTAGTGTGCTCCGTATCAAGATCAATATCGCATCGTGACCTCAGTGTAGTGTGCTCCGTATCAAGATCAATATCTCATCATGTCCTCAGTGTAGTGTGCTCCGTATCAAGATCAATATCGCATCATGACCTCAGTGTAGTGTGCTCCTTATCAAGATCAATATCGCATCGTGACCTCAGTGTAGTGTGCTCCTTATCAAGATCAATATCGCATTATGTCCTCAGTGTAGTGTGCTCCGTATCAAGATCAATATCGCATCGTGTCCTCAGTGTAGTGTGCTCCGTATCAAGATCAATATTGCATCATGTCCTCAGTGTAGTGTGCTCCGTATCAAGATCAATATCGCATCGTGACCTCAGTGTAGTGTGCTCCGTATCAAGATCAATATCGCATGGTGACCTCAGTGTGGTGTGCTCCGTATCAAGATCAATATCGCATCGTGACCTCAGTGTAGTGTGCTCCGTATCAAGATCAATATCGCATCATGTCCTCAGTGTAGTGTGCTCCTTATCAAGATCAATATCGCATCGTGACCTCAGTGTAGTGTGCTCCGTATCAAGATCAATATCGCATCGTGACCTCAGTGTGGTGTGCTCCGTATCAAGATCAATATCGCATTGTGACCTCAGTGTAGTGTGCTCCGTATCAAGATCAATATCGCATTGTGACCTCAGTGTAGTGTGCTCCGTATCAAGATCAATATCGCATCGTGACCTCAGTGTAGTGTGCTCCTTATCAAGATCAATATTGCATCATGTCCACAGTGTAGTGTGCTCCGTATCAAGATCAATATTGCATCATGTCCTCAGTGTAGTGTGCTCCTTATCAAGATCAATATCGCATCGTGACCTCAGTGTAGTGTGCTCCGTATCAAGATCAATATCGCATCATGTCCTCAGTGTAGTGTGCTCCTTATCAAGATCAATATCGCATCGTGTCCTCTGTGTAGTGTGCTCCGTATCAAGATCAATATCGCATCATGTCCTCAGTGTAGTGTGCTCCTTATCAAGATCAATATCGCATCGTGACCTGTGTAGTGTGCTCCGTATCAAGATCAATATTGCATCATGTCCTCAGTGTAGTGTGCTCCGTGTCAAGATCAATATCGCATCATGTCCTCAGTGTAGTGTGCTCCTTATCAAGATCAATATCGCATCATGTCCTCAGTATAGTGTGCTCCGTATCAAGATCAATATCGCATCGTGTCCTCTGTGTAGTGTGCTCCGTATCAAGATCAATATCGCATCATGTCCTCAGTGTAGCGTGCTCCTTATCAAGATCAATATCGCATCGTGACCTCAGTGTAGTGTGCTCCGTATCAAGATCAATATTGCATCATGTCCTCAGTGTAGTGTGCTCCGTGTCAAGATCAATATCGCATCATGTCCTCAGTGTAGTGTGCTCCTTATCAAGATCAATATCGCATCGTGTCCTCTGTGTAGTGTGCTCCGTATCAAGATCAATATTGCATCGTGACCTCAGTGTAGTGTGCTGATCCCGTGCTCCGTATCAAGATCAAGATCGCATCGTGACCTCAGTGTAGTGTGCCGATACACCTCTAGAGAACAGAGAGCTTCCCATACACAGCATCCTTCAGCAAAAGTCTCATTAAAAACACATCCTAATGTGGAAATATCTTAAATGTAAAGAGGGTTCAAATCAGGAGCCCTATCTGCAGTTAAGAGGCAATGCACAGGGACACACAGGGAGTCATGTCAAGCACCTCCTGCAATCAGCACACACAGAAGCACTATAGACTGACTTACAAGGAGAGTGATCTGGACGAGTAAGGAATATTCAGAGCCACCATTTCCTTTATATATACGACTTCTCTGTGTGTCCAGTCTGCACTGATACAAACCTACAGCAATCGCACAGCTAGTGTCACACAGGAGGAAATCAACAATGATTAGCATTATTATTACTCTATATACAGTACTTGCCTATTGATCAGCAGTATTATTATTCTATATATAGTACTTGCCTATTGACCAGTATTATTATTACTCTATACCTCTATATACAGTACTTGCCTATTGATCAGCAGTATTATTATTCTATATATAGTACTTGCCTATTGACCAGTATTATTATTACTCTATACCTCTATATACAGTACTTGCCTATTGATCAGCAGTATTATTATTATATACCTCTGTATACAGTACTTGCCTATTGCCAAGGTCATTACTTTGAGCTTGTTCCGAACCAGTTTCACCACCATGCTTTTCTGTAAAGGGGTGGATCGACAGCACAGCACTGATCTGCAGCTTCTGGCCACAGCAAGGAATTTGTCTTCCAGCCTTTTATCCAGAGCGTATGCCAAGGTTCTGCCATCAATAACCAGACCCAGACGGTGAACCGAGGAGGAGGAAGGGATTTGGAACGGGGTGAAATCAACCTCAAAGTCTTCAGCAGCAGGGTTGAGTGTGTTGTTGACAAACTTGGATTGAATGTAGTGTATACTCTCATCCAGAAGAACAGCACAAGCTTCCTGGAAAAACACAAAACAACAACAACACATCAGCATCTATTAACCAGGAGAGCTTTGTAAAAGAAATCCATTCTCACATGTTTCTATTCCGAGATCGGCCTGGATCACAACCCATGATATATCATACGGTAGGTGAGAGACTCAAATTCTTGGTCTTGAACTCATACTTTTGACTTGAGGCAGTAACCCTGACAGCCCTTAGGCCAATCTTGTGTCTTCTAGGGTTAAAATGATGTGGAAAGTTTAAATAAAAGCATAATCTAAAAATTGAATCCAAACAAAATGTATACTCTATATTAGTGTCACAAATAACAGTGCATTCAGTGCATCCAGCCCCACCTCTCCAATATCCCACACGACTCCTACAGTGCATCCAGCCCCACCTCTCCAATATCCCACACGACTCCTACAGTGCATCCAGCCCCACCTCTCCAATATCCCACATGACTCCTACAGTGCATCCAGCCCCACCTCTCCAATATCCCACACGATTCCTACAGTGCATCCAGCCCCACATCTCCAATATCCCACACGATTCCTACAGTGCATCCAGCCCCACATCTCCAATATCCCACACGATTCCTACAGTGCATCCAGCCCCACATCTCCAATATCCCACACGACTCCTACAGTGTATCCAGCTCTACACCTCCAATATCCCACACGACTCCCACAGTGCATCCAGCCCCAGATCTCCAATATCCCACACGATTCCTACAGTGCATCCAGCCCCACCTCTCCAATATCCCACACGACTCCTACAGTGCATCCAGCCCCACCTCTCCAATATCCCACACGACTCCTACAGTGCATCCAGCCCCACATCTCCAATATCCCACACGACTCCTACAGTGCATCCAGCCCCACCTCTCCAATATCCCACACGACTCCTACAGTGCATCCAGCCCCACATCTCCAATATCCCACACGACTCCTACAGTGCATCCAGCCCCACCTCTCCAATATCCCACACGACTCCTACAGTGCATCCAGCTCTACACCTCCAATATCCCACACGACTCCTACAGTGCATCCAGCCCCACCTCTCCAATATCCCACACGACTCCTACAGTGCATCCAGCCCCACATCTCCAATATCCCACACGACTCCTACAGTGCATCCAGCCCCACATCTCCAATATCCCACACGACTCCTACAGTGCATCCAGCCCCACCTCTCCAATATCCCACACGACTCCTACAGTGCATCCAGCTCTACACCTTCAATATCCCACACGACTCCTACAGTGCATCCAGCCCCACCTCTCCAATATCCCACATGACTCCTACAGTGCATCCAGCTCTACACCTTCAATATCCCACACGACTCCTACAGTGCATCCAGCCCCACCTCTCCAATATCCCACATGACTCCTACAGTGCATCCAGCCCCACCTCTCCAATATCCCACACGACTCCTACAGTGCATCCAGCCCCACCTCTCCAATATCCCACACGACTCCTACAGTGCATCCAGCCCCACATCTCCAATATCCCACACGATTCCTACAGTGCATCCAGCCCCAGATCTCCAATATCCCACACGATTCCTACAGTGCATCCAGCCCCACATCTCCAATATCCCACACGATTCCTACAGTGCATCCAGCCCCACATCTCCAATATCCCACACGACTCCTACAGTGCATCCAGCCCCACATCTCCAATATCCCACACGACTCCTACAGTGCATCCAGCCCCACATCTCCAATATCCCACACGACTCCTACAGTGCATCCAGCCCCACATCTCCAATATCCCACACGATTCCTACAGTGCATCCAGCTCTACACCTCCAATATCCCACACGACTCCTACAGTGCATCCAGCCCCACATCTCCAATATCCCACACGACTCCTACAGTGCATCCAGCCCCACATCTCCTAGCTGTCTCCAATATCCCACATTGGGGGTCAAACCTCCATCATGAACAGCACTTCAACAGACAGACCACAGCAGTGGCTGAATGGTGTTCTCTGTGGTGCAGCTGCGTTACACTCCTGTGGCACTCCTTATAAAAGTTTACAGCTGTATTTTTGCACGGTATTGTTGCAGCTTTACCATGTTTTCCCCCATGGTTATACTACGCATTTACCACAGTTTACCATAACTCGCTGCTCTTTACCATGCTTTCACTACAATTTATTACACTGCTGTGCTGTTACCATGAGAAACTCAGAAGGGGCTGAACATGTCTAGCTGCTACCCCACATTCTTCCACAATGCTGGGAGATTTACAGTGAATACAATGACCTGCAGTATCATACTGCACTGCCACTACTGCAAGCCTGGCTGCTTCCATTTCTCCAGAGCTATCTGTAAATGCGGTCAGCTTCTCACTCACCGGTGTTTCAGCGTTCAGAGTGATGATCTCTTCCTCGTGGTCCAGTAGTTTGCAGGAGTAGGCAATGTTGATTGCGGTTTCTTGTTTGTCCCCCGTGAGAACCCAGACCTGTAATCCAGCCTTGCGGAGAGCAGCAATGGCTTCAGGAACGCCGTCCTGCAGGCGGTCTTCAATACCAGTGGCACCTGCCGTGACGACACATTAACAACAGCAATGCTACATCCGAAACACGCAGTCCCAGCAATGCTACATCTGAAACACGCAGTCCCAGCAATGCTACATCCGAAACAGACACAGTCCCAGCAATGCTACATCCGAAACAGACACAGTCCCAGCAATGCTACATCTGAAACACGCAGTCCCAGCAATGCTACATCTGAAACACGCAGTCCCAGCAATGCTACATCTGAAACACGCAGTCCCAGCAATGCTACATCTGAAACACGCAGTCCCAGCAATGCTACATCTGAAAAACAGTCACAGCAACGCAGATTCTTTTACATCAGCGCTGTGTTCAGAGTGCTCACCTAAAACATGCAGATTCTTTTACATCAGTGTTGTGTTCAGAGTGCTCACCTAAAAGATGCAGATTCTTTTCCAATCGCAGAGCCGACTCAAAAAGCAACTGCTCTCGACTCTGAATAGCAGATTCTGCTTCCAGATGACTTTTTAACCAACATGCATATTCTTCTTTACTTAATACCTGAAGGATAAGACACAGTTATTATTTTTCAGTGCTTTAAGTTGCTTTATTGTATATTGAAATGCAAGAACTAACAAACAAACACCCCCACCCCTCCAGCAAAGGATGAGAACCCCACTTTACAAAAGTCAGTACAGAGTTTCCAAGATATAGCATTCAGAAGCCTCAAAACATCCAGATGTCTCCACTATAGTCCTAACATTCTCAGGACACTGAGCATAACTGTGGGACATTTCTGAAAAAGCAATACAGCGTCCTGATGAAATGAGACTTTATCAAAAGGGTTTGATGAAAAGGCATTTCTTGTCTCTAAAATAACTCCTTTGCATGATCATACTGCTGAAGGGATAACACATTCTTATTTGACATCACATGGGAGACTTTCACTCGATTGGCAATGCGTTCCAGTGCCTACACTGTAATAAGAACAATCATTACAGGAAACATGTCAAGGAAAGTCTTCAGATTTAACTCAAAGCGTTTGAAAACAAATTTCCTTTGTGGCTACAAGAGAGCGTGAATGCAAAGCACAATCTTTTTCTACATTACTGGGATGCAATGTTGAGTAGCCTATTCCTCATGATTGTAAACGGTTTTCATGGGGTAAGCAGTTTGTAAATCATGAAATAAACCAAACGTAGCCATATCTCAATGTGACTGAGAAGCACAGCATGCCACTGTTTACGAGACAATACAACGACGTCTCATTCTCAATCACAAGCTCTACAAATGACAATCATTTGGTAACAGGATCACAGTGATGGGTGCTGTTCTAGGAGTTTCAGAGCTCTGAATATAAAGACGGTCTCTCAAGCTGTTTATGAGCTGTGCTGTTCTAGGAGTTTCAGAGCTCTGAATATAAAGACGGTCTCTCAAGCTGTTTATGAGCTGTGCTGTTCTACGATTTTCAGAGCTCTGAATATAAAGACGGTCTCTCAAGCTGTTTATGAGCTGTGCTGTTCTACGATTTTCAGAGCTCTGAATATAAAGACGGTCTCTCAAGCTGTTTATGAGCTGTGCTGTTCTACGATTTTCAGAGCTCTGAATATAAAGACAGTCTCTCAAGCTGTTTATGAGCTGCACGTCGAAGTCTTACCCTTTTGGCAATACATAGAGTCCGAAGGCCGTCAGCAGCATAGAGGTTTAGGTAATTCTGGGTTTTATTCAGGATCTTTCTTTGGTGTTTGCCTCTATTCTCATCTAGAAGAAAAGAACCAAGCATATTAGTCTCATACAAACCATAAGTGGCATTCCAGAGAATGTGTACTCATTTAAAACCACATTTGTTTAATGATGATCCCACAATTTGTAAGTAGTTCATTGCACTGTAAAACTAAACAAGACAGCTGTATTCATCAGACCTTCAGAAGCTAGCGCTGTTAAAAAGCAGTTCTCTCTCGTGTTTTGTTCGCAGAATACTGATGTTGTGGTTGAATTGTTTAATAGAAAGTGTGACTGTATGACTCAGCTAATCTGATAAAAACACTGTTAACATACAGTGATTCAGCTGTTTAAAATTAACTTCTATCATGTGAAATTTGATTATAAATGGAAAAAAACACTCCTACAAGCATACAGTACCCCAATACAGTAAGTAATAAATAAATTTAATTCTCAGAAATAAAAAATAAATGAATATCATTCTCAGAAATACATTAAGACCCAATAGCCCCCCCCCCCCACACTGTATGTATTTCAGAAATGCATGAAGACCCAATACCACAATACACACCACTGGAGACCTTACACAGCGTCCCTGCTCAATACACACCACTGGAGACCTTACACAGCCTCCCTGCTCAATACACACCACTGGAGACCTTACACAGCCTCCCTGCTCAATGCACACCACTGGAGACCTTACACAGCCTCCCTGCTCAATGCACACCACTGGAGACCTTACACAGCCTCCCTGCTCAATACACACCACTGGAGACCTTACACAGCGTCCCTGCTCAATACACACCACTGGAGACCTTACACAGCCTCCCTGCTCAATGCACACCACTGGAGACCTTACACAGCCTCCCTGCTCAATGCACACCACTGGAGACCTTACACAGCCTCCCTGCTCAATGCACACCACTGGAGACCTTACACAGCCTCCCTGCTCAATGCACACCACTGGAGACCTTACACAGCCTCCCTGCTCAATACACACCACTGGAGACCTTACACAGCCTCCCTGCTCAATGCACACCACTGGAGACCTTACACAACCTCCCTGCTCAATACACACCACTGGAGACCTTACACAGCCTCCCTGCTCAATACACACCACTGGAGACCTTACACAGCCTCCCTGCTCAATGCACACCACTGGAGACCTTACACAGCCTCCCTGCTCAATACACACCACTGGAGACCTTACACAGCCTCCCTGCTCAATGCACACCACTGGAGACCTTACACAGCCTCCCTGCTCAATACACACCACTGGAGACCTTCTGTCCCGCTTTCCTGTTAGTTAATGTGTGTGTATTACTTGCCCTGCATTCAGTCCTGCCTCTTTCCTGTTAGTTAATGTGTGTGTATTACTTGCCCTGCATGCTGATGTAAATGACCTTGCCTCCCCTTGCCAAGGTGTCCTGTCTCTTCAGCTTCCTGCTTGCAGGCTCAAGTCTGTTTACATAACAGCAAATACAAAGATGTACTCATTCCCTCCAGAAACACCCTTTCCCATTAAATGAGAGTGGAGCTACTTAAAATATATTTGAGATTTAAGATATGTGGGCTGTTTGTGGGAATGAAAAAATGAATAAAAATGAAGCAAAGATTAGGCCTTTTACCCCAAATCCCCCCCCAGTGCCTATAGTGGATATACTATCCAGGGTACACATTGTGTGGGATTACTATCAATCTATTTATCTATATAAGGTCTGTTTGTGGGGAATAAAACCTACAGAAAACAAGGCATGTTATCAAAAATCGCCCAGTGGCTACAGTGGTTGATACAGAAAGTGTACAACTATCTGAAGATCTGACTGTGTCTTTTAAGTGTAACAAATGTCAACCAAGCTAAGAATAAGAAAAGAGAGACTGCTTACTATGAAACACTTTGCAATACCAGCTCCACCTGCAGGTATAACCAAGATATAAAGGGGCTGGAGGACAAAAACTGCAGTTACCTTCAAGGAGAGTGTTAAAATGCATCCCCAGTTCTGGCATCAAGCAGGAAATGTGTACAATAAAGTTCCAGTACATTTTATATATATATATATATATATATATATATATATATATATATATATATATATATATATATAAATATAATAAAATACAGTGGAATCTTTTCACTCTTCGTTTAGAGAAATGACTGGAACATTTAAACCACTGCCACATGAATGAGGTCATTTAAAAAGAACAGGAAATCCCTGCTCAGATGGTTATTTTTTTCCTACACTACCAACCAAGGTTACACCCAGGACAGCAACACTGCAGAGCTGTATAGAGGTCTGGGACACACAGCACTGCAGAGCTGTATAGAGGTCTGGGACACACAGCAACACTGCAGAGCTGTATAGAGGTCTGGGACACACAGCAACACTGCAGAGCTGTATAGAGGTCTGGGACACAGCAACACTGCAGAGCTGTATAGAGGTCTGAGACACACAGCAACACTGCAGAGCTGTATAGAGGTCTGGGACAAACAGCAACACTGCAGAGCTGTATAGAGGTCTGAGACACACAGCAACACTGCAGAGCTGTATAGAGGTCTGGGACACACAGCAACACTGCAGAGCTGTATAGAGCTCTGGGACAAACAGCACTGCAGAGCTGTATAGAGGTCTGGGACAAACAGCACTGCAGAGCTGTATAGAGGTCTGGGACAAACAGCACTGCAGAGCTGTATAGAGGTCTGGGACACACAGCAACACTGCAGAGCTGTATAGAGGTCTGGGACACACAGCAACACTGCAGAGCTGTATAGAGCTCTGGGACAAACAGCACTGCAGAGCTGTATAGAGGTCTGGGACAAACAGCAACACTGCAGAGCTGTATAGAGGTCTGAGACACACAGCAACACTGCAGAGCTGTATAGAGGTCTGGGACACACAGCAACACTGCAGAGCTGTATAGAGCTCTGGGACAAACAGCACTGCAGAGCTGTATAGAGGTCTGGGACAAACAGCACTGCAGAGCTGTATAGAGGTCTGGGACAAACAGCACTGCAGAGCTGTATAGAGGTCTGGGACACACAGCAACACTGCAGAGCTGTATAGAGGTCTGGGACACACAGCAACACTGCAGAGCTGTATAGAGGTCTGGGACACACAGCAACACTGCAGAGCTGTATAGAGGTCTGGAACACACAGCAACACTGCAGAGCTGTATAGAGGTCTGGGACACACAGCACTGCAGAGCTGTATAGAGGTCTGGGACACACAGCAACACTGCAGAGCTGTATAGAGGTCTGGGACACACAGCAACACTGCAGAGCTGTATAGAGGTCTGGGACACACAGCACTGCAGAGCTGTATAGAGGTCTGGGACACACAGCAACACTGCAGAGCTGTATAGAGGTCTGGGACACACAGCAACACTGCAGAGCTGTATAGAGGTCTGGGACAGACCGCTCCACATCAAGCAGCCAACCCGTAAACTAATGCTGTCAACACCCATCACAGCAGGGCCTGCAGCAATAAGAAGAACTCCACATAATCCAGATCCACCGAATCTTACAACAGACAAGTATGATGACAGTGCAAAGCTTGAGTAATTGAAGTAGGTGTGGAAATGTCTGTGGTGCTTCATTCGGCCCTAATGGACGCTCATTAATGAAAAAAACAAACGTCAATGTGTGCAAGGGCAGTGTGTGGACGGACGGACGGCCGGCACACACACACTAAGATTCTCTTTGTGTTATAGAGGTAAATCACTTCCAGATAAGATCATGTTTAATACTGTATTAAAGTTGGCAGTTCCTACCCCCTGGATAAATCCTTCGGTCAGCAGATGGTCACCACAGACCTTCTTAAATAAAGACATTATGATCTGATTACACCCGAGTCCACTTCACAAGTACACAGTTTGCTGAATAATGTTACGTTAACATATTGAATTACATACTGCTTTGTAGTTTTCCATATACTTAGAAATACTGTATTACTATTAAGGTTTCCGGTAAACTTTTTGCAATATCATTTTGAAGTGTCTTCGATTGCATGGTTAATCTAAATTATGTTCATATACATTATATATATATATATATATATATATATATATATATATATATATATATTTTTTTAATGATGTCTCAATTCTAAGATTGTCGCTGATGCTCAACGTTAGTCCATCGCTGAGCACAGCGGAGCATCTCAGCCTACCTGTGGAGCCGTGCCTGGTGAGATCCATGATGGCGGAATCGGCTCCTTTGGTGTAAACGACGATCTCGCCTGTCAGCGGGTGCCTCACCACCACCGACATCCTCTTCCTGGTCGCGTCGAAGCCCAGGGTGTGCAGGAGTTCAAAGGTCAGCTTGCCCAGGTGTGGCAGCTCCACAGTCACCTGCTCAGGCAGCCTCCCCACCAGCGCGCAGTTGTAGGCTCTGGCTGCGTAGACAAGAGCCGCTTCGTCCGGGGACTCTGCCTCGTAGCGCAGCTCCCCGTCTCCCCCCGGCGGGCTGGCCGGACCGGCCTCTCTCCGGGGCGCGGGGCCCAGCTCCTCCTCCAGTCCCATCAGAGTGCTCTCTGCGGAGGGAGAAGAGAGGAGGCTGGAGCACGTCTTGTGCGTCGATCTGTTGGTTACCAGACTGGAGGAGCTGCTGCTGTTGGACCCAGTCAAGCGGCTGGGAGTGAAGCGGCGGATAAAGTCTTCGATGGTCTTCACCGGAGACTTCAGCTCCAACCTGACACGGACCTTTGGGAAAAATAAAGAAACAAATCAATAACACTAATGCAAAACGGAAGCAGCATGCATTAATAATGGCTTCAGAGACTAGAAGCAGGTGCGCTCGGTGTGGACTACAACTCCAAGCAGAGATATGTTGGTGCCGTCAGTCCAGTCTGCACCCGTTTATCCATCAGTCCCAGTGAGTGGTCGGTCAGTGCTGGAACACACTGATTCTATTAGACAATACTGCATGCAGTCTTCACACACACTCTCCAACTTGTTTGTGTTTATAACTTATTACTGTAGGTTTGTTTGGATGCTTGAAATGCCATTTAAATACAGTACAGTACACAACTGTACGTGAATGTTTTTTTGGTACTGTAACTTAAATTGCATGCGATGTTATTGTAAATTCAATGTTTTTCAGAAATGTAATTTTTTATACAATGGGCATTTGGTGATTATTTCTGGTATAATGGTGTTCTACAAAATTTCGTTTTTTCTGGTTCAGCATCGCAATCTAGCGGACGTTTCATAAAAGCCTCCCTCTATCTGTCAGGAGAGCCCGTGACGGGAGGGGTCGGACAAACATGAATACTGACTGTGAAGATGCCAAGTAATCCAAGCTGCTGGGAAGAGGTGGGGTCCACGCAGCTGTGACTCTCCCCAGAGCCGCTGCCTGACAATGCAGACAAACTGACTAAGCCCTGCAGGATGATATCTCAACTACACAGACACAGGCACCACCCACCACGTAAACACAAGGAGGCAGGAGACATCATCAGGAGGATGTGCACCCCAGCTGGAAGCCCTGGTTCCCATGCTTCGCTGCTTTCAAGCTCTGGCTTGACAAAGGTGAACTGTGTTCTATATTAATGGCTTTGCTCCAAAGGGAACATTCTTCTGGAAAGGTTTTTTTTCCAGCTCAAGTTCAGCGTTGTTTTGGAACATGGAAACAGCGTCAGAATAAAGCAACCATGGGATGAACTAACCTTGTGTCTTGGCTGATTGGGTGAAGAGACCACGACTGTATTGCAAATTGTTAAGGCGATGAAGAAATCGATAACGTCGGACAGTTCCGAGGCCAGGTGGTTCATAGGCTGCCCCTGGCTTCTCATCAAGTATAACTGGCTGGCACATTCATTAACCTTGTCAAAGAGTTTCGGGTCAGGGGTGATGTCCTTCTCCTAGTTAAACCAAGACACAAAACATGCACAAGGCTTTTAAAAGGGCAGCAATCTTACAAGCTCACCATGTGTAAAACTAGGTGAGTAAGTGAGCCCTACTGTACTGTATTATTCCCCCACCCCGCCAGTGCCAGCACTCACCATTGGGCTGCTGAACGCAGTGTGCTTGGAGAGGATGCTGGCCCTCTTTGCCTCAGCCCTGCTGCCTGTCCTCCGGTGGGACTTGGTGCTCTGTGAGCGGTGCATAACCTTGACACTCTGATGGCTTGTCACGCTGTCCCGTCTGGGCAGGGTCCCCGCTTTGGAGGTGCACTCCTCCTCTTCAGAGTCAGCCTCTTGGTACGTGGCTAACCTTCTCGCTGAGGAGACAATGAGAGGAAGCTCACAGGATTGTTTCTGGTGATTTTGAACTGGCTTGCAGTAGCTCTGCATTGGTCTCGTCTTGGCAGCGCTCCTTCAGAGATTAATTTGGAGAACCACGGCAGTAGAACAGATGTGCCGGTGGCTGCAGCGGCACACCGATATAATGCAACAGATCTGTCTGTGCGCGCTCGACAAACACATACCATTCCAATTTCCATTTCCATTGCATCGTTATTGCATTTGCTGGTGGTGGTTTTATTCTCGATGTATGTTTTAATGGTAAAATCTGCCTGTCCTAAAGCTTTTTCCATTTACTCCTGGTTTATTAAGCTAGCAGTGCCGCCCCTGCTAGTATTCTACAGTCACTCTCTTCCACAGACGGAAGCTCCATGTGTCCATCGTCTTCACAATTCAGGATGCAGAACCTGCTGAAAACTGTCTAAACAGAATCTGCAGCCATCATGTCTGACAAGCACATGTTTAAAAAAAAAAAGATAATATGAAGGGGATCACTGCGGAAACATGAAAAACTAACACTTGGCAACCAGCCCAGGGATGGAGACCACACGAAGGAGGTGGTCTCGGTACGGTTGCACCCGTTCTGGGGTTGGGTGCCTGCAGGTCGGTTTGGGTCGGAATGTGAACTTTTTCGCGGTTTGCGGTTCGGGTCAAAAAAATGTAATTTTCAGGTCTGAATTTGAATCACCAAAAATGTTTTTCTGTCCTTTCAGCATACTCGTCTGTAACCTTTCCCAAATAACGTATTAGAAGTATTCCTGCACTGTCTAAAGCAGGAAGCGATTAGGGAGGAGTCAGCTGACTAAGCTGTTCTCGCTTGTTTGATACGTGGCAAGATCCTTTTATCACATCTGCTTGGTGATATTAAAAACGTCTGTGGACGAGGAGAAACAAAAGATAGCGCAGGGTTTATATCATGTGGTGGATAATAGTGCGCGAGGTAAATCAGAAGTGTGGAATTCTTTTGGAATCATAGCGAATGAAAATAATAAACATGTGACTGGATTCGTTGCTTGTAAAACCTGTCATTATGTTTTTGTGTGCGACAGCCACAAAACTGGTACATCATCTCTGCGAAAGCACAGGTGTAGCTCCCTTTCAACTGGTGGCACGAAAGGAATAGACAGGTATTTTATAGGAAAGTAAGTAGAGATGATTAATATGTTACAATGTTAAAATAGATCCAGACCACTAGAGAAAGCTACCACGCTGTATAGCCTATTGTATAAACTCAATCCATGGAGAACGGTAGGTATCTGTGTGTGAATGTGAGAGCGTGAGAGAGTCAGTCGGCACAGGCAGTAGGTAAAGGACAAACACTTGCAGGTTGCGGGTTCGGGTTGCAGGTCTTATTAAAGCGGGTCGGGTCGCGGGTAAGAAGACGCTGCTGCAGAGGGTTGCGGGTCCGGGTCAGAAGCGGGACTCTGCCTCCATTGTACATCCCTCCCCCAGTGTGAAATCCAGACTCACCATTTGCATCGTGGGAGTACTCCTCTCCCATCACGGTGCACCTTCGGAAGACCATCTTGTTCTCTGTGAGGGTGCCGGTCTTGTCAGAGAAGATGTACTGCATCTGTCCCAGGTCCTCAGTGATGTTCAGTGCCCGGCACTGCAGGTGGGAGTCTGTCTCCTCGTCGTACAGATCCAAGTCTTGATGAATAAAGTACACCTGGCAGATTTTTACAATTTCAATAGAGACGTAGAGAGAGATGGGAATCAATACCTGGAAAGAAGAACAACAATTTGGAATAAAAAATAAAAAAAGAAGAAGAAGAAGAAGAAGAAGAAGAAGAAGAAGAAGAAGAAGAAGAAGAAGAAGAAGAAGAAGAAGAAGAAGAAGAAGAAGAAGAAGAAGAAGAAGAAGAAGAAGAAGAAGAAGAAGAAGAAGAAGAAGAAGAAGAAGAAGAAGAAGAAGAAGAAGAAGAAGAAGAAGAAGAAGAAGAAGAAGAAGAAGAAGAAGAAGAAGAAGAAGAAGAAGAAGAAGAAGAAGAAGAAGAATATAAAGCTATTTCACCTGAAAGATGATGATCATGGTTAAGAAGAGGTATACTGCAGATAACGCTGGTGATAAGGCAGGTCCTTCTGGACTCGGAACATCAAAAAGTGGGCGGTGCTCTCCATACTGCCACACCCACAGTCCGTGCCCTGAACATTTCAAAAACAGACCAAAAAAAGCATCATCAATTAATTTCTATATTAAAAAGATCTCTTACAAATGACAATGAATAAGTTTGTATGTAAAGCCCAGTACAGTGTGTATCTGCCTGCTCACCATTAAGGATGTGTCACAATGCCAGTGATCTTAACCTGGGCAGAGGTCATCCTGTGCACAGAACACACAGCACAGTCCCAAAGGTAACAAAGTAACACTGCTTTGAATGTGTCATGTGTAGGGTCCCCCTTCTAATCACTGAATGTGTCATGTGTAGGGTCCCTCTTCAAAGCACTGAATGTGTCATGTGTAGGGTCCCTCCTCTTCTAAACACTGAGTATATCATGTGTAGGGTCCCTCTTCTAAACACTGAATATGTCATGTACAGGGTCCCTCTTCTAATCACTGAATGTGTCATGTGTAGGGTCCCTCTTCAAAGCACTGAATATGTCATGTGTAGGGTTCCTCTTATAATTGTGCACAGTTTGAACAGGAAGAACAGATGAGTTCTTAGAATAATCAATCAGACACACCTGCACATAAACCTGGACTCAAATTGCTTGTAACTTACCAATGGCAGCAAAGAGGCACATGACCACAAGTATGATGACACACCAAAACACATGTACATTCATCTGTCTCTCCAGCTTGCTGCGTTTGTAACGAGGTCCGTTGTTATTCAACATGGCTTTGGTTTCATGACCTGGAGAACACAGATAAACAATCCGTCCCACTGAATACCTTTGAAAGAAAAGCTTTTGAACAATGATCATACCAGGCCAAAACAAACTTACAGTTCTGTTTCAAAAGTACAAATTAAACAATTCCTGAATGGCAACAGAAAATGAAACCAAAAAAAAGACCAATTTTAAATATGAAGACGCCAAGAAAGAAATCCACTGTTTTTTCACTCTAACAGAGTAGAAGCAACAGGAGTAAATGAATTGGAAATACATGCATTGCAGGACCTTCCATGTGAGGGTTACTTCTGTACAGCTGAATTTCAATCAATACAAATCATTATCATCCGCTATCTGTGATGAAATATGAAAAACTCAAAAACACAACTCTTTAACCCTGTAATGCCCATTCCTGGATCTCGTGTGATGCTCTGCTCAGCCACCCCTGTATATTATTATTATTATTATTATTATTATTATTATTATTATTATTATTATTATTATTATTATTATTAAAATCCTGCCTCAAGACAGAATTGTTCAGAAGCAGTACATTATATGAAAACAGTGTTTTGTATAAGAAACGGAATCTACTTCCATAAAGTAGCTTTCTTCTTTTACAATGCGTGGGCACGAGGGTGTTGAGACTCTCATGTTAAAGGGTATGGCCGCACTGCAGTGGCTCTACACACCTGCGTAAATGACGATTCCTACGGCCTCCTCCGTGTTTCTTATCGTGCATCCTCGCAGTAACAGGTTCTCCTTGTGAAGCCCGTCTCTCCTTCCACTTCGCTGTATCCTACAAACAAACAACATTACAAATCAGGGACAGCAGAACCGCTTTCCACAATACAGTTTCAATCCACGTCTAATATTCACCATTCCAACAGTGCAAAGGAAGGTTGATATCAGCATATTATAGAACAGCAGCAATGCACATCTCTTCACAGTTTATCGTTCTAGAAAGTCTTTTTTGTCATCATGGTTTTTGTTTTTTTTAACCTGGTCAGCATGGTTACATATTTGGGCTGGTTGGTAGACTGAAGCACTTGGGCATTAGGTGATGAGGATGTACCAGTGTCAGGTAAGTGCTTTCCACAGCTAACAGGCTGCACAGCCATCGACTGAGGCACTTTAAGACACAAAGTGACCTGATTAGCCCTGGTGCCTGTGCCCTTAATGTAATAAAACACGTCAGCAACAAACTACTCTGCACATGCCCGGGCCACACTCCGCAGTATCCTGGCAACCAAAGGCTGAGAGGAGGCAGTAGACACCTGGCTCCCATCAAACCCCAATATAAATGTCAATCATTTAAACAAGGGATTTGACTCCAAGCCTAGCGCTTGTGTAATAAATCAGACTCATTACAGAATTCCTCATTGCCAGAGCGGGATTCCCAGTTAAGCAGTATCTGTGGAGCGGGCGTTGGGAGGGTACTTTAGCTCCATTAGTAGAACACATGATTTGGGGCTGAGACTGAAAACGTAGAGTCATTAAGTGACCACTGGATGCAACACAAGCAAAGCAAGAGTTAATTGCATTCCAAGCAATACTTACATGTAACCCCGGAACCTGTTCAGGTCATTGTTGGGCTTCTCACATTCGATTACTGCCTTATACTGCGTGGGGTCAAACACACAGTCCTGAAAAACAAACAAGTGACACATAAGAACACGAGCAGAGATCTGAAGCAAGGATGCAATTCTACTGACACAAGAACACGAGCAGAGATCTGAAGCAAGAATGCAATTCCACTGACACGAACACGAGCAGAGATCTGAAGCAAGGATGCAATTCCACTGACACGAACACGAGCAGAGATCTGAAGCAAGGCTGCAATTCTACTGACACGAGAACACGAGCAAAGATCTGAAGCAAGGATGCAATTCTTCCTAGAGTTTACTCTGAAATGGTACAACAGCTTCACTAACAGACAGACCTGTCTGTGAAAGGTACACCTGACTTCAGGTTGGTTAAATGTTGCATTCAAGTTCTAGCAGTAGTAAGTCACGTTTCAAGAAGTGAAATCGGGTTTGGATTTGACTTGGCCAGTGCAGTATTGAATTTGGGATATTTGCTCTAAGTACGCACAGCTGGACCAGCTGAACACACAAAGAAAAAGTCAACTGTGATGGTACATACCCCTGTTAGTCTACTGAATGAGAAACTAGTGTTATTGTATCCTATACAAAGTGCAGGAACCTGAACATGTGTTATAACAACCTGATCATGCATGTCAAGGCTAATACATGTACTGATATTAACCCAGGGGTAGGGCCATTCTGAAGGACAGACCTCGCTGTAGACTTCTACCCTCTGAAGGAATTAAGAAGCAGCGATTACTCAGGAATAGTCACAGATTTTACACAACAAATTAAGCCTTGCTGTCTTTTACATGGGATCAGACCAATCCTGCCTGCCCATGGCAACACAAAACTGTGATAACATATTATACTTAACTCTGTCCTGTGTTAACATAGTATAATAAACACTGTCCTGTGTTAATATATTATACTAAACTCTGTCCTGTGTTAACATAGTATAATAAACACTGTCCTGTGTTAATATATTATTATATTACGAAAGCCTAGGGAGTACAGTACATCCAACTTTTTTTTTAAAAAAAAAGAAAACTAAAAGTCAAAAAGGTTTAAATATCCCCAAGAAATATTTCTGAAATCCTTGTAAATAGGCAGAATGAGCAAGGAGCAAGCAACCAGCTAAAGCTGTTGAAAACAGGATACTTGGGAAATGGTTTTTAAAAAGAAAACAAAACCACAGGAGTCCAGTCTGTGATGGTGAATAGGGCACGGGAAAGGAGTGCTGCCCTTCTTAAGGGCTTCACCATGAAACAGTTACAGTGCTTCAGAAACAAGCACCCCAGTCTCCGGGCCAATGTGAAGAACAACCACATAGACAGCTTGGGGAGTGTTCAGGGCAGTGTGTGTCTCAGCAGTGAAGAGTGGGTGTCGTGTATGAATCGTGTTCAGGGCAGTGTGGTGTCTCAGCAGTGAAGAGTGGGTGTCGTGTTTGAATCGTGTGTCTCAGCAGTGTAGAGTGGGTGTCGTGTTTGAATCGTGTTCAGGGCAGTGTGGTGTCTCAGCAGTGTAGAGTGGGTGTCGTGTATGAATCGTGTTCAGGGCAGTGTGGTGTCTCAGCAGTGAAGAGTGGGTGTCGTGTTTGAATCGTGTTCAGGGCAGTGTGTGTCTCAGCAGTGAAGAGTGGGTGTCGTGTTTGAATCGTGTTCAGGGCTGAAGTGTGTGTCTCAGCAGTGTAGAGTGGGTGTCGTGTTTGAATCGTGTTCAGGGCAGTGTGGTGTCTCAGCAGTGAAGAGTGGGTGTCGTGTATGAATCGTGTTCAGGGCAGTGTGGTGTCTCAGCAGTGAAGAGTGGGTGTCGTGTTTGAATCGTGTTCAGGGCAGGGTGTGTCTCAGCAGTGTAGAGTGGGTGTTGTGTTTGAATCGTGTTCAGGGCTGAAGTGTGTGTCTCAGCAGTGAAGAGTGGGTGTCGTGTTTGAATCGTGTTCAGGGCGGTGTGTGTCTCAGCAGTGAAGAGTGGGTGTCGTGTTTGAATTGTGTTCAGGGCTGAAGTGTGTGTCTCAGCAGTGTAGAGTGGGTGTCGTGTTTGAATCGTGTTCAGGGCAGGGTGTGTCTCAGCAGTGTAGAGTGGGTGTCGTGTTTGAATCGTGTTCAGGGCAGGGTGTGTCTCAGCAGTGAAGAGTGGGTGTCGTGTTTGAACCGTGTTCAGGGCTGAAGTGTGTGTCTCAGCAGTGAAGAGTGGGTGTCGTGTTTGAATCGTGTTCAGGGCAGTGTGGTGTCTCAGCAGTGAAGAGTGGGTGTCGTGTTTGAATCGTGTTCAGGGCAGGGTGTGTCTCAGCAGTGTAGAGTGGGTGTTGTGTTTGAATCGTGTTCAGGGCTGAAGTGTGTGTCTCAGCAGTGAAGAGTGGGTGTCGTGTTTGAATCGTGTTCAGGGCAGTGTGTGTCTCAGCAGTGAAGAGTGGGTGTCGTGTTTGAATTGTGTTCAGGGCTGAAGTGTGTGTCTCAGCAGTGTAGAGTGGGTGTCGTGTTTGAATCGTGTTCAGGGCAGGGTGTGTCTCAGCAGTGTAGAGTGGGTGTCGTGTTTGAATCGTGTTCAGGGCAGGGTGTGTCTCAGCAGTGAAGAGTGGGTGTCGTGTTTGAATCGTGTTCAGGGCTGAAGTGTGTGTCTCAGCAGTGAAGAGTGGGTGTCGTGTTTGAATCGTGTTCAGGGCAGTGTGGTGTCTCAGCAGTGAAGAGTGGGTGTCGTGTTTGAATCGTGTTCAGGGCTGAAGTGTGTGTCTCAGCAGTGTAGAGTGGGTGTTGTGTTTGGATCGTGTTCAGGGCAGGGTGTGTCTCAGCAGTGAAGAGTGGGTGTCGTGTATGAATCGTGTTCAGGGCTGAAGTGTGTGTCTCAGCAGTGTAGAGTGGGTGTTGTGTTTGAATCGTGTTCAGGGCTGAAGTGTGTGTCTCAGCAGTGAAGAGTGGGTGTCGTGTTTGAATCGTGTTCAGGGCAGTGTGGTGTCTCAGCAGTGAAGAGTGGGTGTCGTGTTTGAATCGTGTTCAGGGCTGAAGTGTGTGTGTCTCAGCAGTGAAGAGTGGGTGTTGTGTTTGAATTGTGTTCAGGGCAGTGTGGTGTCTCAGCAGTGAAGAGTGGGTGTCGTGTTTGAATCGTGTTCAGGGCAGGGTGTGTCTCAGCAGTGTAGAGTGGGTGTTGTGTTTGAATCGTGTTCAGGGCTGAAGTGTGTGTCTCAGCAGTGTAGAGTGGGTGTCGTGTTTGAATCGTGTTCAGGGCAGGGTGTGTCTCAGCAGTGAAGAGTGGGTGTCGTGTTTGAATCGTGTTCAGGGCAGGGTGTGTCTCAGCAGTGAAGAGTGGGTGTCGTGTTTGAATCGTGTTCAGGGCTGAAGTGTGTGTCTCAGCAGTGAAGAGTGGGTGTCGTGTTTGAATCGTGTTCAGGGCAGGGTGTGTCTCAGCAGTGTAGAGTGGGTGTCGTGTTTGAATCGTGTTCAGGGCAGGGTGTGTCTCAGCAGTGTAGAGTGGGTGTCGTGTTTGAATCGTGTTCAGGGCAGGGTGTGTCTCAGCAGTGAAGAGTGGGTGTCGTGTTTGAATCGTGTTCAGGGCTGAAGTGTGTGTCTCAGCAGTGAAGAGTGGGTGTCGTGTTTGAATCGTGTTCAGGGCAGTATTGTGTCTCAGCAGTGAAGAGTGGGTGTCGTGTTTGAATCGTGTTCAGGGCAGTGTGTGTCTCAGCAGTGAAGAGTGGGTGTCGTGTTTGAATCGTGTTCAGGGCAGTGTGTGTCTCAGCAGTGAAGAGTGGGTGTCGTGTTTGAATTGTGTTCAGGGCTGAAGTGTGTGTCTCAGCAGTGTAGAGTGGGTGTCGTGTTTGAATCGTGTTCAGGGCAGGGTGTGTCTCAGCAGTGTAGAGTGGGTGTCGTGTTTGAATCGTGTTCAGGGCAGGGTGTGTCTCAGCAGTGAAGAGTGGGTGTCGTGTTTGAATCGTGTTCAGGGCTGAAGTGTGTGTCTCAGCAGTGAAGAGTGGGTGTCGTGTTTGAATCGTGTTCAGGGCAGTGTGGTGTCTCAGCAGTGAAGAGTGGGTGTCGTGTTTGAATCGTGTTCAGGGCTGAAGTGTGTGTCTCAGCAGTGTAGAGTGGGTGTTGTGTTTGGATCGTGTTCAGGGCAGGGTGTGTCTCA
This sequence comes from Acipenser ruthenus, assembly GCF_902713425.1. NCBI lineage: Eukaryota > Metazoa > Chordata > Actinopteri > Acipenseriformes > Acipenseridae > Acipenser > Acipenser ruthenus. Next base: position 60,095,580 of record NC_081197.1, on the reverse strand, counting down.
GCAGTGAAGAGTGGGTGTCGTGTATGAATCGTGTTCAGGGCTGAAGTGTGTGTCTCAGCAGTGTAGAGTGGGTGTTGTGTTTGAATCGTGTTCAGGGCTGAAGTGTGTGTCTCAGCAGTGAAGAGTGGGTGTCGTGTTTGAATCGTGTTCAGGGCAGTGTGGTGTCTCAGCAGTGAAGAGTGGGTGTCGTGTTTGAATCGTGTTCAGGGCTGAAGTGTGTGTGTCTCAGCAGTGAAGAGTGGGTGTTGTGTTTGAATTGTGTTCAGGGCAGTGTGGTGTCTCAGCAGTGAAGAGTGGGTGTCGTGTTTGAATCGTGTTCAGGGCAGGGTGTGTCTCAGCAGTGTAGAGTGGGTGTTGTGTTTGAATCGTGTTCAGGGCTGAAGTGTGTGTCTCAGCAGTGTAGAGTGGGTGTCGTGTTTGAATCGTGTTCAGGGCAGGGTGTGTCTCAGCAGTGAAGAGTGGGTGTCGTGTTTGAATCGTGTTCAGGGCAGGGTGTGTCTCAGCAGTGAAGAGTGGGTGTCGTGTTTGAATCGTGTTCAGGGCTGAAGTGTGTGTCTCAGCAGTGAAGAGTGGGTGTCGTGTTTGAATCGTGTTCAGGGCAGGGTGTGTCTCAGCAGTGTAGAGTGGGTGTCGTGTTTGAATCGTGTTCAGGGCAGGGTGTGTCTCAGCAGTGTAGAGTGGGTGTCGTGTTTGAATCGTGTTCAGGGCAGGGTGTGTCTCAGCAGTGAAGAGTGGGTGTCGTGTTTGAATCGTGTTCAGGGCTGAAGTGTGTGTCTCAGCAGTGAAGAGTGGGTGTCGTGTTTGAATCGTGTTCAGGGCAGTATTGTGTCTCAGCAGTGAAGAGTGGGTGTCGTGTTTGAATCGTGTTCAGGGCAGGGTGTGTCTCAGCAGTGTAGAGTGGGTGTTGTGTTTGAATCGTGTTCAGGGCTGAAGTGTGTGTCTCAGCAGTGAAGAGTGGGTGTCGTGTTTGAATCGTGTTCAGGGCAGTGTGTGTCTCAGCAGTGAAGAGTGGGTGTCGTGTTTGAATCGTGTTCAGGGCAGTGTGGTGTCTCAGCAGTGAAGAGTGGGTGTCGTGTTTGAATCGTGTTCAGGGCAGTGTGGTGTCTCAGCAGTGTAGAGTGGGTGTCGTGTTTGAATCGTGTTCAGGGCAGTGTGTGTCTCAGCAGTGAAGAGTGGGTGTCGTGTTTGAATTGTGTTCAGGGCTGAAGTGTGTGTCTCAGCAGTGTAGAGTGGGTGTCGTGTTTGAATCGTGTTCAGGGCAGGGTGTGTCTCAGCAGTGTAGAGTGGGTGTCGTGTTTGAATCGTGTTCAGGGCAGGGTGTGTCTCAGCAGTGAAGAGTGGGTGTCGTGTTTGAATCGTGTTCAGGGCTGAAGTGTGTGTCTCAGCAGTGAAGAGTGGGTGTCGTGTTTGAATCGTGTTCAGGGCAGTGTGGTGTCAGCAGTGAAGAGTGGGTGTCGTGTTTGAATCGTGTTCAGGGCTGAAGTGTGTGTGTCTCAGCAGTGAAGAGTGGGTGTTGTGTTTGAATCGTGTTCAGGGCAGTGTGGTGTGTGTCTCAGCAGTGAAGAGTGGGTGTCGTGTTTGAATCGTGTTCAGGGCAGGGTGTGTCTCAGCAGTGTAGAGTGGGTGTTGTGTTTGAATCGTGTTCAGGGCTGAAGTGTGTGTCTCAGCAGTGTAGAGTGGGTGTCGTGTTTGAATCGTGTTCAGGGCAGGGTGTGTCTCAGCAGTGAAGAGTGGGTGTCGTGTTTGAATCGTGTTCAGGGCAGGGTGTGTCTCAGCAGTGAAGAGTGGGTGTCGTGTTTGAATCGTGTTCAGGGCTGAAGTGTGTGTCTCAGCAGTGAAGAGTGGGTGTCGTGTTTGAATCGTGTTCAGGGCAGGGTGTGTCTCAGCAGTGTAGAGTGGGTGTTGTGTTTGAATCGTGTTCAGGGCTGAAGTGTGTGTCTCAGCAGTGAAGAGTGGGTGTCGTGTTTGAATCGTGTTCAGGGCTGAAGTGTGTGTCTCAGCAGTGAAGAGTGGGTGTTGTGTTTGAATCGTGTTCAGGGCAGGGTGTGTCTCAGCAGTGAAGAGTGGGTGTTGTGTTTGAATCGTGTTCAGGGCTGAAGTGTGTGTCTCAGCAGTGAAGAGTGGGTGTCGTGTTTGAATCGTGTTCAGGGCAGTGTGTGTCTCAGCAGTGTAGAGTGGGTGTCGTGTTTGAATCGTGTTCAGGGCAGGGTGTGTCTCAGCAGTGTAGAGTGGGTGTTGTGTTTGAATCGTGTTCAAGGCTGAAGTGTGTGTCTCAGCAGTGAAGAGTGGGTGTCGTGTTTGAATCGTGTTCAGGGCAGGGTGTGTCTCAGCAGTGTAGAGTGGGTGTCGTGTTTGAATCGTGTTCAGGGCAGTGTGTGTCTCAGCAGTGAAGAGTGGGTGTTGTGTTTGAATCGTGTTCAGGGCAGGGTGTGTCTCAGCAGTGTAGAGTGGGTGTCGTGTTTGAATCGTGTTCAGGGCTGAAGTGTGTGTCTCAGCAGTGTAGAGTGGGTGTTGTGTTTGGATCGTGTTCAGGGCAGGGTGTGTCTCAGCAGTGAAGAGTGGGTGTCGTGTATGAATCGTGTTCAGGGCTGAAGTGTGTGTCTCAGCAGTGTAGAGTGGGTGTTGTGTTTGAATCGTGTTCAGGGCTGAAGTGTGTGTCTCAGCAGTGAAGAGTGGGTGTCGTGTTTGAATCGTGTTCAGGGCAGTGTGGTGTCTCAGCAGTGAAGAGTGGGTGTCGTGTTTGAATCGTGTTCAGGGCTGAAGTGTGTGTCTCAGCAGTGAAGAGTGGGTGTTGTGTTTGAATCGTGTTCAGGGCTGAAGTGTGTGTCTCAGCAGTGGCACAACTATAAACGTGGTGGGGGTCAAGGTTGCCCCAATTGTTTCTACTAACTTGGCCTGTGTTTTTGATATCTCCACTTCAAATGGCTGGGCGCTTTTGATAACTTGGCATTGTTTCACATTTCCAATGTGTTTTTGTTTCAGATATCACTTCTTTCTTCACTTAATGGATAATAACTCACACACACACACACACACACACATTACGGGAATTGCAAAATTGTTCAACCTATACTGAGGCAATGTATTGCATTTGGATAGAGTAAATGTAAATAGTAGCCTAGTCTGTTGAAAGGGTTAAGATGTGAATCTGTGTAGCATAGCGGTTATGTAGTTGGGAGTAAAAGTATGACTAGTTAGGGCTCAAATCCTGCCATTACATACATATATATATATATATATATGAATTTATGAATTCATTTATTTCAATATGTATTAATATATTTATAAATTTATGTTTTACTTTTAACAAATATATAGGCTAACCTTCAGCATAGCTAATTCTCAGAAATTAACGTTACCACAAATAGCGTTACTCTCATCAACATATCGAGAGGAAACCGTACTTCCTTGTGCCAGTAGGGACCACAGTGAGCGTTACACTGACAGGAAACCAAATTTTTCAATGATCAAGATCAGAATCTTAGAATGATGAGTTGACTCAAAAAATAAAAAACTCCAAAATAAATCTCCAAAATGTACAAAAAAGTCTAGCGAATTCTCAGCTGTCTGACTTCATCTCTCAAAATACTGCTTGTTTTCTCATGTAATCGTGTAGCACTGACAGTAACACAACACGCTTGCAAACTGAAGGTTATAGTTTCAAATCCCACACATGCCGGACCTTTCTTTTGTACCTATATATAAAAAATATATATTTTTTGCTGGCAAATGTTCCTTTTTTAAAACAGAAATAAATAATTTAATATAAATGATATAGATGTCACAATAAGTGCGTTAGCTAGTATATTTCCATGTTGACAAAACAAGTTAATTGTCATTAAACTCTGTAATATACATAAGTGCCTGGGTCTTTTTACGTTACTTTGGTGACTTATTTCTCTTACTGTATGACAGGTATTGACTTTTTTTCTACATTTCACCCAAGAGTGTCGGGAACTACAAATTAAAAATGAAATGGTCCTTTTGGCTGATTTACTTTTGCTGCACCAGTATCCTGAAAACACGTAAACTATCCTTGCTGTATAGAAAGTCTCGCTGATAACTTGCCGCGAGGAACTACCGTTCCTCTCAATAGTGGTTTCATTCTTTTTCCTTTGAGTTTGGCTCGGTCACCACTGGGTGTTGGTTTCTCGGTGTTACAGACGTGCTCAAATTTGTTGGTACCCCTCCACAAAAAATGAAGAATGCACAATTTTCTCTGAAATAACTTGAAACTGACAAAAGTAATTGGCATCCACCATTGCTTATTCCATATTTAATAGGAATCAGACTTTGCTTTTGATTTTTTATTCAACATAATATTGTAAATAATAAATCAAATGAAAATGGCATGGACAAAAATGATGGGACCGCTAACCTAATATTCTGTTGCACAACCTTTAGAGGCAATCACTGCAATCAAACGTTTTCTGTAGCTCTCAATGAGACTTCTGCACCTGTTAACAGGTAGTTTGGCCCACTCTTCCTGAGCAAACTGCTCCAGCTGTCTCAGGTTTGATGGGTGCCTTCTCCAGACTGCAAGTTTCAGCTCTTTCCATAGGTGTTCGATAGGATTCAGATCAGGACTCATAGAAGGCCACTTCAGAATAGTCCAATGTTTTGTTCTTATCCATTCTTGGGTGCTTTTAGCTGTGTGTTTTGGGTCATTATCCTGTTGGAGGACCCATGACCTGCGACTGAGACAGAGCTTTCTGACACTGGGCAGTACGTTTCGCTCCAGAATGCCTTGATAGTCTTGAGATTTCATTGTGCCCTGCACAGATTCAAGGCACCCTGTGCCAGGCGCAGCAAAGCAGCCCCAAAACATAACCGAGCCTCCTCCATGTTTCACTGTAGGTATGGTGTTCTTTTCTTTGAAAGCTTCATTTTTTCGTCTGTGAACATAGAGCCAATGTGACTTGCCAAAAAGCTCCAGTTTTGACTCATCTGTCCAAAGGGCATTCTCCCAGAAGGATTGTGGCTTGTCAATATGCATTTTAGCAAATTCCAGTCTGGCTTTATGTTTTTCTGTCAAAAGTGGAGTCCTCCTGGGTCTTCTTCCATGGAGCCCACTTTCGCTCAAAAAGCGACAGATGATACGATCAGAAACTGACGTACCTTCACCTTGGAGTTCAGCTTGTATCTCTTTGGCAGTTATCCTTGGTTCTTTTTCTACCATTCGCACCATCCTTCTGTTCAATCTGGGGTCGATTTTCCTCTTGCGGCCGTGCCCAGGGAGGTTGGCTACAGTTCCATGGACCTTAAACGTCTTAATAATATTTGCAACTGTTGTCACAGGAACATCAAGCTGCTTGGAGATGGTCTTGTAGCCTTTACCTTTACCATGCTTGTCTATTATTTTCTTTCTGATCTCCTCAGACAACTCTCTCCTTTGCTTTCTCTGGTCCATGTTCAGTGTGGTGCACACAATGATACCAAACAGCACAGTGACTACTTTTCTCCATTTAAATAGGCTGAATGACTGATTACAAGATTGGAGACATGTGTGATACTAATTAAAGAAACTAATTAGTTTGAAATATCACTATAATCCAATTATTTATTACCTTTTCTAAGGGGTACCAACAAATGTGTCCAGGCCATTTTAGAATATCTTTTGTAGAATAAGCAATAATTCATCTCTTTTCACAGCTTCTTTGCTTTATTCTATGACATACCAAAGGCATGCAAGTATACATGATAAAATAGCTTTTAATTTCATCACTTTTCTGGAGGAATGAAGCATTATTTCAATGAGCTGTAAGGGTACCAATAAATTTGAGCACGTCTGTATAAATGCAATGAAATCACAAACCTCACACTACATGTGTGACAAACATGTTAATGCTAATGCCCACATCAAACCTAAAGCTGCAATGCAAATACATGTACTGTACGCTAGAACGTGTGTATTTCAAACCTGCACATTAAAACAGACACAGTCAATGGAAGTGCACAATAGGAGAGAGAACAGTCATTATTACATGAGCTCCTGTGCTAGATAACGGTGTATCACAATGATGAACACCAGTAAACAGATCTGCTTTCCATTCGAGTTAGAAAGGGAGCCTCAGGAGGGACTCATCTTCCCAAGGCTCAGAATATTCTTATTCTTCTGGTCTACATCTCTGTGAAGAAGGCTGCTTACCAGCTCTGAGAAGCTCCTCACCACCTGCCTCTGTTTGAGATTGGTCTCCCCGTCCAGCGTGGCTGTTTCGATGTGACACAGACCGTCAGGGTCACTGGAGGACAGGAGAAGCACGTCTGCAGGAATGATCTCATTGCATCGAAGACGAATGAAATCCCCAACCTGGATTTCCTTCCAGTACTTCTCCAGGAATTTCCTTTCATTCCTGCAGTGAACCACACGAAATACTGGATGAGCAACATCACAATGACATGCAATCACATTACCTTGAATGGAATTGAAAAGAATGAAACAGGCAAATAATGACGGCAATGAATTGGAGAGCCCAGTACACTTGCACTCTGTATGAATGAATACCCCTGTTACACCAGGTGAAGCAATTAGCTGGCTATACACAGTACTGTAATTAATATATTGTACAACATGACATTTTAAACTGGATGACTTGCTGTTTGTACAGGCTCTGTGTTATATACTGGAGCGCACAGCACACTCAGGAATAGCATTTTAAACTGGATGACTTGCTGTTATACAGGCTCTGTGTTATATACTGTAGCGCACAGCACACTCAGGAATAGCATTTTAAACTGGATGACTTGCTGTTTGTACAGGCTCTGTGTTATATACTGTAGCGCACAGCACACTCAGGAATAGCATTTTAAACTGGATGACTTGCTGTTTGTACAGGCTCTGTGTTATATACTGGAGCGCACAGCACACTCAGGAATAGCATTTTAAACTGGATGACTTGCTGTTATACAGGCTCTGTGTTATATACTGGAGCGCACAGCACACTCAGGAATAGCATTTTAAACTGGATGACTTGCTGTTTGTACAGGCTCTGTGTTATATACTGTAGCGCACAGCACACTCAGGAATAGCATTTTAAACTGGATGACTTGCTGTTTGTACAGGCTCTGTGTTATATACTGGAGCGCACAGCACACTCAGGAATAGCATTTTAAACTGGATGACTTGCTGTTTGTACAGGCTCTGTGTTATATACTGTAGCGCACAGCACACTCAGGAATAGCATTTTAAACTGGATGACTTGCTGTTTGTACAGGCTCTGTGTTATATACTGGAGCGCACAGCACACTCAGGAATAGCATTTTAAACTGGATGACTTGCTGTTTGTACAGGCTCTGTGTTATATACTGGAGCACACAGCACACTCAGGAATAGCATTTTAAACTGGATGACTTGCTGTTTGTACAGGCTCTGTGTTATATACTGTAGCGCACAGCACACTCAGGAATAGCATTTTAAACTGGATGACTTGCTGTTTGTACAGGCTCTGTGTTATATACTGGAGCGCACAGCACACTCAGGAATAGCATTTTAAACTGGATGACTTGCTGTTTGTACAGGCTCTGTGTTATATACTGGAGCGCACAGCACACTCAGGAATAGCATTTTAAACTGGATGACTTGCTGTTATACAGGCTCTGTGTTATATACTGTAGCGCACAGCACACTCAGGAATAGCATTTTAAACTGGATGACTTGCTGTTATACAGGCTCTGTGTTATATACTGTAGCGCACAGCACACTCAGGAATAGCATTTTAAACTGGATGACTTGCTGTTATACAGGCTCTGTGTTATATACTGTAGCGCACAGCACACTCAGGAATAGCATTTTAAACTGGATGACTTGCTGTTTGTACAGGCTCTGTGTTATATACTGGAGCGCACAGCACACTCAGGAATAGCATTTTAAACTGGATGACTTGCTGTTTGTACAGGCTCTGTGTTATATACTGGAGCGCACAGCACACTCAGGAATAGCATTTTAAACTGGATGACTTGCTGTTTGTACAGGCTCTGTGTTATATACTGGAGCGCACAGCACACTCAGGAATAGCATTTTAAACTGGATGACTTGCTGTTTGTACAGGCTCTGTGTTATATACTGGAGCGCACAGCACACTCAGGAATAGCATTTTAAACTGGATGACTTGCTGTTTGTACAGGCTCTGTGTTATATACTGGAGTGCACAGCACACTCAGGAATAGCATTTTAAACTGGATGACTTGCTGTTTGTACAGGCTCTGTGTTATATACTGGAGCGCACAGCACACTCAGGAATAGCATTTTAAACTGGCTCTGTGTTATATACTGGAGCGCACAGCACACTCAGGAATAGCATTTTAAACTGGATGACTTGCTGTTTGTACAGGCTCTGTGTTATATACTGGAGCGCACAGCACACTCAGGAATAGCATTTTAAACTGGATGACTTGCTGTTTGTACAGGCTCTGTGTTATATACTGGAGCGCACAGCACACTCAGGAATAGCATTTTAAACTGGATGACTTGCTGTTATACAGGCTCTGTGTTATATACTGTAGCGCACAGCACACTCAGGAATAGCATTTTAAACTGGATGACTTGCTGTTATACAGGCTCTGTGTTATATACTGGAGTGCACAGCACACTCAGGAATAGCATTTTAAACTGGATGACTTGCTGTTTGTACAGGCTCTGTGTTATATACTGGAGCGCACAGCACACTCAGGAATAGCATTTTAAACTGGATGACTTGCTGTTATACAGGCTCTGTGTTATATACTGGAGCGCACAGCACACTCAGGAATAGCATTTTAAACTGGATGACTTGCTGTTATACAGGCTCTGTGTTATATACTGTAGCGCACAGCACACTCAGGAATAGCATTTTAAACTGGATGACTTGCTGTTATACAGGCTCTGTGTTATATACTGTAGCGCACAGCACACTCAGGAATAGCATTTTAAACTGGATGACTTGCTGTTTGTACAGGCTCTGTGTTATATACTGTAGCGCACAGCACACTCAGGAATAGCATTTTAAACTGGATGACTTGCTGTTATACAGGCTCTGTGTTATATACTGGAGCGCACAGCACACTCAGGAATAGCATTTTAAAGAACACTATTACAGTACTTTAGAAAAGAGCTATATTTCTATTTTCATTCAAATAAAGATGTTCAAACTGCAGTACTGTATCACAAGTGAACTCGTTCATTACTAAGCAATATCAGCAGAGATTTTACAGAACCAACATGGGTATCAACGATGCCTAGTTATTTGTTCAAATAGAAGCTACTGGGACAGATTTTCAAAGTAAAGTGAGAGGAAGAAGGGCAACTAGACTGATGACTCTGAAGTGTGAATGAAATCAAAATGTAATGCAGAGAAGATACAGAACTCCTGGTACGATGCATTTTTCTCAGTAACAAACTGAAACAGCTTCACTAGACTCTCAGATACTATAAATGCACAATCCAATCCTTGCATTTCATTCCTATACTAACCCCTTTATGTTAAAAAAAAAAAAAAAAAAAAAAAACCTGTAGAAATAGCTTTATGAAAACATACAGTAAATCCCTGAAGGCAATCAACTTCAAATCTGCCTTGAAGCCAACTAAAAGCAGTCTTAACAAATTACATAAGTCCTAAAAACAAGCCCTTTCCTGTAACTTAATAAGGCACAGGCTGCCACATCAGCAGATCATTCAGCAGTGTGGCTACAGCAGACCGGACCAGTCCAACTCTACGCAAGCCAGACTGGGTGTGTGCTGGATCGTACCAAGACTGCTTTCAGAGGGGAATGTGACATGCATGGAAAAAACAGCAAACATTCCCGCCACACTTCCTGAAGGAGTAGAAGCATTACTGTGCATATACTGTGAGCACACAGGAGAGGTTCTGTGAGAAGCAGTACTGTTCTCTGCTTACATTTACAGTAAGCACAGCGCATTGGTTCACAGAGTCTGTATCCTGTTTGCTTCCCTTGTATTTGGCTGTGGTCAGTTGTGAATGCACACCTCCACAGTGCACAGTCTCACTGAAATGACTGTGGAGTGCCTGGCTGTTTCTCATGAGGCAGTCCTCCACCTTCCAATAATTATAACAGTGCAATAACACTTTGGAGAGGTGTAACACAACAGCAGGCTGGTGCTGCATTAGAAGCTTAACTACAACACAATGATGAAGTGTAAACGGCTCCTGCAAACAGGGCTGGGACAATGCAGGAGGCTCTTTGCTTTTAATAACCCCTCACTCACATCGGAACACCATGAAATACACACCAGCTGCTCCTCGAATGACCCTTTCCAAGAACTAGAGCACACACCATTCTGCACAAACAATGGACGATAACGACAGCCCTGGAGGTGAAAGGGCTTTCAAAGCGCAGGCCGCACCGACTGTGGTTTCTCCTGTTGTGTCAAAATGACTCAGCTCTGTCCTGGACGGACCGCTGTTTAAAAGAATACAAAGACGTTACTTTTCTGGAAAATAAACGACCACTTATTAAAACAAATGTAAATTTAAAAATGTACCCTGTCAATGCACATTCCTAATTTCTGTGAATTCATGTAGTGTACGACTACTTCAAAAAGGATTAAGTGTGGTCGAGTGCACGTGTTCACAACCGAGTGACGGTTTCAGTGCAGTAAAGTGAGCAAAACCACCAAGCTTGACAATACGAAACATGCTGTGTTGTTCTGTGTATAATGCACTTTTCACAACGTAAGTGAGGTTGTGACTTTTTACTTGGAGTTTAAAAAAATAAATAAAAATAAAAAAAAAACACATTTACAGTATGTTTATTAAAATTGTACCAACGACCAGAAAAAAAAGGGTCAAGCGAGTCTGTATGCAAACGTAATCGTGTGTTTGTGTGCAATTCCAGCACACAGAGATGCTTTTGACCCAACCTGTATGTACTCTAATGACTCCAAACCTTCCCTTTAGAGATAGAATAGCAGTTTGGGCTAAACTAGTGAAGAAAACAGCAGTTTCAGGATAATCTACTGCAAGAGGCTGTACAGAATCACGGTGACCATTAAACCCAGCATATAAAACAACACCATTCTCAGTGACATGATCTGCTTTTTCATACTCAATCTATGGAATATTCATTTGCTTTTTGACACAAACGAGCACTCGAGGTAAACTATAAAATCTTAGTCATGCAGTTTATTCTGTAGTCAGTGTAAAACAATGCAGCCCCTTTGTACTTCACATGTCCTTCCGTGTTTGCAGAGCTGTTGCTATGTGGATTTGCCCTCTCTCCCTCACGGAAAGTTTTTCACATTGAAACGATGGAAAGGTTTCGTCTTTCTTTCTTTTGGAAAGGGGGATGAAATGTTGTAATTGTGAATCAACATGCCATTGAAGTTCACAACACAATGTGTACAATGAGCGCAACTGAGAAACATGTTTGCATGCTGTACCTTTCAGATGACAAGAGAGATAAAAAGACCACAACTCATGCAGGCAGGCAGGGAGGCAGGCAGGCAGGCAGGCAGGCAGGACAGGCAGGCAGGCAGGACAGGCAGGCAGGCAGGGCGGGCAGGCAGGCAGGCAGGACAGGCAGGCAGGCAGGACGACGACAGGCAGGCAGGCAGGCAGGGCAGGCAGGCAGACAGGCAGGACGACGGCAGGCAGGCAGGACAGGCAGGCAGGCAGACAGGCAGGCAGGACAGGCAGGCAGGACAGGCAGGCAGGACAGGCAGGCAGGACGACGACAGGCAGGCAGGCAGGCAGGCAGGACAGGCAGGCAGGCAGGACAGGCAGGCAGGCAGACAGGCAGGACGACAGCAGGCAGGCAGGCAGGACAGACAGGCAGGACGACGACAGGCAGGCAGGCAGGCAGGCAGACAGGACAGGCTCTCCTGAGACAGTGCAACAGTCTCAAACAATATCAAGATTCTTTTAGGATAATTAAATCTGTGTTATAAGAGGACACTGCACCCACAAATACTGTACAAGGATGGTCAAACCAGAAATAGAGTCCCATTGTGTCTACTGGGCAGAATTATGATCCTATCTCAGCCAACTTCTCTTTGACGTCACATGCATTAACCTGTACCATCCCAAGAACACAATCTGTATCTTTCATCAGGAAAGAACCACAACAGCAAGTGACATGATTGTTTTTACTGTACAATAAATCGAAATGCAAATTTGATTACTGGTAATGCAATCCAAATATTAAAATGCTTGCTCGCCAAATACAGAAATATTACTCAGTGCGAACGAGAGGTTTCATAATGCTCCCTATTGTAATAAACAACAGCAATCAGAAGTGAGACAGCAGTTAGAATTTAAAACTCAGTCTCTACAGGGTCTTTGAGAGAAGCGAGACAGCAGAGTTAGGATTTAAAACTCAGTCTCTACAGGGTCTTTGAGAGGAGCGAGACAGCAGAGTTAGGATTTAAAACTCAGTCTCTACAGGGTCTTTGAGAGGAGCGAGACAGCAGAGTTAGGATTTAAAACTCAGTCTCTACAGGGTCTTTGAGAGGAGCGAGACAGCAGAGTTAGGATTTAAAACTCAGTCTCTACAGGGTCTTTGAGAGGAGCGAGACAGCAGAGTTAGGATTTAAAACTCAGTCTTTACAGGGTCTTTGAGAGGAGCGAGACAGCAGAGTTAGGATTTAAAACTCAGTCTCTACAGGGTCTTTGAGAGGAGCGAGACAGCAGAGTTAGGATTTAAAACTCAGTCTCTACAGGGTCTTTGAGAGGAGCGAGACAGCAGAGTTAGGATTTAAAACTCAGTCTTTACAGGGTCTTTGAGAGGAGCGAGACAGCAGAGTTAGGATTTAAAACTCAGTCTCTACAGGGTCTTTGAGAGGAGCGAGACTGAGAAGACTTCTACCACTGTATAAAGTATACCGACAGCTCCCAGCCTGCCCCTCAGCTTGGCCTCAGCCTCCTCCAGTAGGTTTACAAGAACAGTAAACCTCTTCCAGCTTAAATATGGAAGACATATTGGTTCAGGGTTCAATGTCAAGGTCTCCAGCACAATTAGCCTGCAGTGTTTTTTTATTGCTCTGCAAATACAAAGGCAGCACCTCAATCAGTCTACAGGAGGTTTCTGACAGTGCGGTGGAGACAGCGTTGGAAAGATACTTCCACAAAAGGTTGAATCAACTTGACAGAGAATCAGAGAATACAGCTGTGTCACAAACATTACAGCAGCCTGGTCATTATCATCATCAGGAAACACCAAGTCCCATGAGCTCAGTTTAGCTGCTATTTTAAGGTCACAGGTCAAAGTGAACAATACCTTTCTATTTGCCTGTTAAGAGGTCCATAACCCAGATATCTGAAGTCACCATCTTAACCTGTTTATGAGAATAGCAGATTTAGGTAAACATATACAGTGAATACTCCATGTGGAGCACTGATCGCATAGTGGTGATGTGTAACCAAACTGACAGTTATAGTTCAAATAAATCCCAAATAAAGAACCAAACTCCACATTCCACAGCAAGCTCTTAGACAGCACCCTGTCTGGGCAGGACCTGCCTGAGCACTAACTGTCATTACCAATACGTTAATGAGCAAGTTCACAAGAGCAGCAGCAAACTCCAAGGAAACAGAACCCTCCAGCACCGAACACAAACACTGCAAAGAACCCTGCAGCACCGAACACAAACACTGCAAAAGAACCCTGCAGCACCAAACACAAACACTGCAAAGAACCCTGCAGCACCGAACACAAACACTGCAAAGAACCCTGCAGCACCGAACACAAACACTGCAAAAGAACCCTCCAGCACCGAACACAAACACTGCAAAGAACCCTGCAGCACCGAACACAAACACTGCAAAGAACCCTGCAGCACCGAACACAAACACTGCAAAGAACCCTGCAGCACCGAACACAAACACTGCAAAGAACCCTGCAGCACCGAACACAAACACTGCAAAAGAACCCTGCAGCACCGAACACAAACACTGCAAAAGAACCCTGCAGCACCGAACACAAACACTGCAAAGAACCCTGCAGCACCGAACACAAACACTGCAAAGAACCCTGCAGCACCGAACACAAACACTGCAAAGAACCCTGCAGCACCGAACACAAACACTGCAAAGAACCCTCCAGCACCGAACACAAACACTGCAAAGAACCCTCCAGCACCGAACACAAACACTGCAAAGAACCCTGCAGCACCAAACACAAACACTGCAAAGAACCCTGCAGCACCAAACACAAACACTGCAAAAGAACCCTCCAGCACCGAACACAAACACTGCAAAGAACCCTGCAGCACCGAACACAAACACTGCAAAGAACCCTGCAGCACCGAACACAAACACTGCAAAGAACCCTGCAGCACCAAACACAAACACTGCAAAGAACCCTGCAGCACCAAACACAAACACTGCAAAAGAACCCTCCAGCACCGAACACAAACACTGCAAAGAACCCTGCAGCACCGAACACAAACACTGCAAAGAACCCTGCAGCACCGAACACAAACACTGCAAAGAACCCTGCAGCACCGAACACAAACACTGCAAAGAACCCTGCAGCACCGAACACAAACACTGCAAAGAACCCTCCAGCACCGAACACAAACACTGCAAAGAACCCTCCAGCACCGAACACAAACACTGCAAAGAACCCTCCAGCACCGAACACAAACACTGCAAAGAACCCTGCAGCACCAAACACAAACACTGCAAAGAACCCTGCAGCACCAAACACAAACACTGCAAAAGAACCCTCCAGCACCGAACACAAACACTGCAAAGAACCCTGCAGCACCGAACACAAACACTGCAAAGAACCCTGCAGCACCGAACACAAACACTGCAAAGAACCCTGCAGCACCGAACACAAACACTGCAAAGAACCCTGCAGCACCGAACACAAACACTGCAAAGAACCCTGCAGCACCGAACACAAACACTGCAAAGAACCCTGCAGCACCGAACACAAACACTGCAAAGAACCCTGCAGCACCGAACACAAACACTGCAAAGAACCCTGCAGCACCGAACACAAACACTGCAAAGAACCCTGCAGCACCGAACACAAACACTGCAAAGAACCCTGCAGCACCGAACACAAACACTGCAAAGAACCCTGCAGCACCGAACACAAACACTGCAAAGAACCCTGCAGCACCGAACACAAACACTGCAAAGAACCCTGCAGCACCGAACACAAACACTGCAAAGAACCCTGCAGCACCGAACACAAACACTGCAAAGAACCCTGCAGCACCGAACACAAACACTGCAAAGAACCCTGCAGCACTGAACACAAACACTGCAAGGAGATATTTCAGCCGACACAGCAGAAGACTGAAAATGCAGTGGATCAGTACTGCTCATGCATTTGCTCTGTGTATTTTTTTTAACCTGATTTTGCCTGACAGGTTAACAGAGATTATGCCTTCTGTTTGTCAGCTGTGGCAGGCAGCATAAATTCCTTGCAAGCTTTGTCAAACGTTATACAGATAGTTCAAATTTTCATTTCAACACATGATGCAATTTGTACATCACTCCAGACATGAACAAGAATGCAGACAAATATAACAAACAGGAGTCAATAAACAATAGGTCACAATACAATACACAGTCAACAAATCAACACATCTTCATCTGAGACGCAACCTGACTGGCATACTGCACACACAAAGTGGATCTCTTGTGATGCACATTTCATCCTGGATACAAATGCACTGGATCAGTCAACAAGCACATGCTTACATTTCATCATTTTAAGCATTTGGACATGTAGCCGATCCCTGCAATATGCCTGAGAGGTATGGGGCATTGTTCGAATTCGGTTTTCATTCCCTTTATGTGGAGTAGAGGAGGGTGGGGGGTTCTTTATCAAATCAATCTTAAATTGTACAATTCTGGGCACCATCTGACCATTTAATAATCCAGCACTGCTTTCAGAGACTCATGGATTCCCAGGTCAGCTTTTCAACCGCTGTACAAAAGGACGCATTTGAAAGTAGATATGGTACTACCTCTACTCACCTGCAGGGGTCAGCAGCCCCCGTTACACAGGAATGTGTTATGCTGCTCTGCAACATAAAAGCTGCTGTCAATTCACCACAAATGTGTGCTAATCACAGTTACTTGTGCATCATCCACAGCAATGCTTACCACACACATTCACGCCCTCTCTTGTAGTCTGATTAAGTTTGGTCTAAAACTCTTCATATGCTGACAGCATTTGAACAGTAGGTTAGAAAGGAAAGCAACCTTTCATTTTCAAACTGCTTAGCAAGCAACTTCAAGGGAGCATTTCATGCTCATCTAAAAATATAGGTGTGCCTTTTTATCACCCAGGGCCTGTATTTAGGTGCATTTCCACTTGAACGAAACAGTCCCATTCAAACAATGATTTGTGACGTCAAGAGGAAGGCATGTTTACAGGAACTATAGCCGAGGTGGCTCTTTGGACATTTCATTTCTCCCCTTGGAGCCTTCGTCACACAGAGGACATAAATCCAGGCAACGAGGGCTTCAGCATCGTGAATTTAACACGGTTTGGATTTAGAAAATCTATTTAAAAAATGATAACAGAGGAGATGCTTCAGAAGTGTGCTTCTTTCAAGGAACAGGGAAAGGAAAGGACGTTCCTTTTGCATCCGCACTCCTCCAAATATTATCCCATTTAATAATCAACATGAACGTGTCCGCTTCGGGATAAACAGCAAACTAACTTTCCAGCTCTCGCTGATGCAGCAGACGTTTATTATAACACTACACCAACTCCCACTGAACCCTCTTGTTAAAATAAACAAAGTACAGCCAGGAATAGCCATGGAAAACAAACTGAACATAACCTAAAAAAACAATGACTTTACATTTCCAGTCTTGCCCATTACATTTCTTCACATTACCAATATTACATTAGACGTCTCTTGTCCAGAGCAAGCGCAGCATGACAGACAGGTTACCACCAATTCCAGCAATATATGACACAGGAAGAACAACATTCCTCCATCCAGGGGAGCAACCACCAAGAAAAGGTATTAAAACCCATCTAGGACACCTGGAAGCTGCTAGAGACTGGAAAATGCTGGCAGATGTTGGTCAACGGCTTATTTTCCCACCTGAGATTGCCACCACTAATCTTCGACCTGATACAGTCTTGTGGATCAGCACGCCTGCACGCCAGCACCTGGTAGAGTTAACAGTGCCGTGGGAGGATGCTGTAGATGAGGCGTATGAGAGGAAGAAACGCTCAACTAGCTGCTGAAGTGGAACAGCGAGGATGGAGAGTCCAGGTTTACCCAGTGGAGGTGGGTTGTTGAGGGTTTGTGGCACACTCCACAACACGGTTTCTCAGAGACATCGGATTCAATGGTCAAGAGTTGCGACGCATAGTGAAGAACTTATCTGAAGCAGCAGAGAGGAGCAGCAACTGGCTCTGGTTGAGACGAAGAGATTCTAGTTGGGAACCTCAAGCACAGTAGAAAGAAAGCAACGTCAATGGAAAGGAAGGTAAGTAAGCTGGGCTGAGCTGAGTGGGGGACGGAGGGGGGTGATGCTGGGATGCCTCTTAAGGTGTTGTGGGCTAGTCGACGAAACACCAAGGATGGAAGGTGCCCACTTGAAGACCCCAGGAGGGAAACGCAGATGGATCACATTAGTTTACAGTAGAAGAAGCTATGTCTTAGTTGGTGCTTATCTTGGCGAGAGCTGAGTCCAATATCAGCATGAAGTTTTAACACATACTCTCATGTAGTGGAAAACAAATCGCAACAAACATTAGTTGAAAACAGATCCTTCTTTCTTTATTCATCTCTCACTGTTTTCAACCTTTAGTCCAAGTGTTAAAAACGTTTTAAAATTATTTTTACACTTAATCACAGCTAAAAATACACAGGTCAGATAGGAAGGGGAGTGTGCGGCACAAAGCCAACCTGTTTATGAGAATAGCAGATTTAGGTAAACATATACAGTGAATACTCCATGTGGAGCACTGATCGCATAGTGGTGATGTGTAACCAAACTGACAGTTATAGTTCAAATAAATCCCAAATAAAGAACCAAACTCCACATTCCACAGCAAGCTCTTAGACAGCACCCTGTCTGGGCAGGACCTGCCTGAGCACTAACTGTCATTACCAATACGTTAATGAGCAAGTTCACAAGAGCAGCAGCAAACTCCAAGGAAACAGAACCCTCCAGCACCGAACACAAACACTGCAAAGAACCCTGCAGCACCGAACACAAACACTGCAAAAGAACCCTGCAGCACCAAACACAAACACTGCAAAGAACCCTGCAGCACCGAACACAAACACTGCAAAGAACCCTGCAGCACCGAACACAAACACTGCAAAAGAACCCTCCAGCACCGAACACAAACACTGCAAAGAACCCTGCAGCACCGAACACAAACACTGCAAAGAACCCTGCAGCACCGAACACAAACACTGCAAAGAACCCTGCAGCACCGAACACAAACACTGCAAAGAACCCTGCAGCACCGAACACAAACACTGCAAAAGAACCCTGCAGCACCGAACACAAACACTGCAAAAGAACCCTGCAGCACCGAACACAAACACTGCAAAGAACCCTGCAGCACCGAACACAAACACTGCAAAGAACCCTGCAGCACCGAACACAAACACTGCAAAGAACCCTGCAGCACCGAACACAAACACTGCAAAGAACCCTCCAGCACCGAACACAAACACTGCAAAGAACCCTCCAGCACCGAACACAAACACTGCAAAGAACCCTGCAGCACCAAACACAAACACTGCAAAGAACCCTGCAGCACCAAACACAAACACTGCAAAAGAACCCTCCAGCACCGAACACAAACACTGCAAAGAACCCTGCAGCACCGAACACAAACACTGCAAAGAACCCTGCAGCACCGAACACAAACACTGCAAAGAACCCTGCAGCACCAAACACAAACACTGCAAAGAACCCTGCAGCACCAAACACAAACACTGCAAAAGAACCCTCCAGCACCGAACACAAACACTGCAAAGAACCCTGCAGCACCGAACACAAACACTGCAAAGAACCCTGCAGCACCGAACACAAACACTGCAAAGAACCCTGCAGCACCGAACACAAACACTGCAAAGAACCCTGCAGCACCGAACACAAACACTGCAAAGAACCCTCCAGCACCGAACACAAACACTGCAAAGAACCCTCCAGCACCGAACACAAACACTGCAAAGAACCCTCCAGCACCGAACACAAACACTGCAAAGAACCCTGCAGCACCAAACACAAACACTGCAAAGAACCCTGCAGCACCAAACACAAACACTGCAAAAGAACCCTCCAGCACCGAACACAAACACTGCAAAGAACCCTGCAGCACCGAACACAAACACTGCAAAGAACCCTGCAGCACCGAACACAAACACTGCAAAGAACCCTGCAGCACCGAACACAAACACTGCAAAGAACCCTGCAGCACCGAACACAAACACTGCAAAGAACCCTGCAGCACCGAACACAAACACTGCAAAGAACCCTGCAGCACCGAACACAAACACTGCAAAGAACCCTGCAGCACCGAACACAAACACTGCAAAGAACCCTGCAGCACCGAACACAAACACTGCAAAGAACCCTGCAGCACCGAACACAAACACTGCAAAGAACCCTGCAGCACCGAACACAAACACTGCAAAGAACCCTGCAGCACCGAACACAAACACTGCAAAGAACCCTGCAGCACCGAACACAAACACTGCAAAGAACCCTGCAGCACCGAACACAAACACTGCAAAGAACCCTGCAGCACCGAACACAAACACTGCAAAGAACCCTGCAGCACCGAACACAAACACTGCAAAGAACCCTGCAGCACTGAACACAAACACTGCAAGGAGATATTTCAGCCGACACAGCAGAAGACTGAAAATGCAGTGGATCAGTACTGCTCATGCATTTGCTCTGTGTATTTTTTTTAACCTGATTTTGCCTGACAGGTTAACAGAGATTATGCCTTCTGTTTGTCAGCTGTGGCAGGCAGCATAAATTCCTTGCAAGCTTTGTCAAACGTTATACAGATAGTTCAAATTTTCATTTCAACACATGATGCAATTTGTACATCACTCCAGACATGAACAAGAATGCAGACAAATATAACAAACAGGAGTCAATAAACAATAGGTCACAATACAATACACAGTCAACAAATCAACACATCTTCATCTGAGACGCAACCTGACTGGCATACTGCACACACAAAGTGGATCTCTTGTGATGCACATTTCATCCTGGATACAAATGCACTGGATCAGTCAACAAGCACATGCTTACATTTCATCATTTTAAGCATTTGGACATGTAGCCGATCCCTGCAATATGCCTGAGAGGTATGGGGCATTGTTCGAATTCGGTTTTCATTCCCTTTATGTGGAGTAGAGGAGGGTGGGGGGTTCTTTATCAAATCAATCTTAAATTGTACAATTCTGGGCACCATCTGACCATTTAATAATCCAGCACTGCTTTCAGAGACTCATGGATTCCCAGGTCAGCTTTTCAACCGCTGTACAAAAGGACGCATTTGAAAGTAGATATGGTACTACCTCTACTCACCTGCAGGGGTCAGCAGCCCCCGTTACACAGGAATGTGTTATGCTGCTCTGCAACATAAAAGCTGCTGTCAATTCACCACAAATGTGTGCTAATCACAGTTACTTGTGCATCATCCACAGCAATGCTTACCACACACATTCACGCCCTCTCTTGTAGTCTGATTAAGTTTGGTCTAAAACTCTTCATATGCTGACAGCATTTGAACAGTAGGTTAGAAAGGAAAGCAACCTTTCATTTTCAAACTGCTTAGCAAGCAACTTCAAGGGAGCATTTCATGCTCATCTAAAAATATAGGTGTGCCTTTTTATCACCCAGGGCCTGTATTTAGGTGCATTTCCACTTGAACGAAACAGTCCCATTCAAACAATGATTTGTGACGTCAAGAGGAAGGCATGTTTACAGGAACTATAGCCGAGGTGGCTCTTTGGACATTTCATTTCTCCCCTTGGAGCCTTCGTCACACAGAGGACATAAATCCAGGCAACGAGGGCTTCAGCATCGTGAATTTAACACGGTTTGGATTTAGAAAATCTATTTAAAAAATGATAACAGAGGAGATGCTTCAGAAGTGTGCTTCTTTCAAGGAACAGGGAAAGGAAAGGACGTTCCTTTTGCATCCGCACTCCTCCAAATATTATCCCATTTAATAATCAACATGAACGTGTCCGCTTCGGGATAAACAGCAAACTAACTTTCCAGCTCTCGCTGATGCAGCAGACGTTTATTATAACACTACACCAACTCCCACTGAACCCTCTTGTTAAAATAAACAAAGTACAGCCAGGAATAGCCATGGAAAACAAACTGAACATAACCTAAAAAAACAATGACTTTACATTTCCAGTCTTGCCCATTACATTTCTTCACATTACCAATATTACATTAGACGTCTCTTGTCCAGAGCAAGCGCAGCATGACAGACAGGTTACCACCAATTCCAGCAATATATGACACAGGAAGAACAACATTCCTCCATCCAGGGGAGCAACCACCAAGAAAAGGTATTAAAACCCATCTAGGACACCTGGAAGCTGCTAGAGACTGGAAAATGCTGGCAGATGTTGGTCAACGGCTTATTTTCCCACCTGAGATTGCCACCACTAATCTTCGACCTGATACAGTCTTGTGGATCAGCACGCCTGCACGCCAGCACCTGGTAGAGTTAACAGTGCCGTGGGAGGATGCTGTAGATGAGGCGTATGAGAGGAAGAAACGCTCAACTAGCTGCTGAAGTGGAACAGCGAGGATGGAGAGTCCAGGTTTACCCAGTGGAGGTGGGTTGTTGAGGGTTTGTGGCACACTCCACAACACGGTTTCTCAGAGACATCGGATTCAATGGTCAAGAGTTGCGACGCATAGTGAAGAACTTATCTGAAGCAGCAGAGAGGAGCAGCAACTGGCTCTGGTTGAGACGAAGAGATTCTAGTTGGGAACCTCAAGCACAGTAGAAAGAAAGCAACGTCAATGGAAAGGAAGGTAAGTAAGCTGGGCTGAGCTGAGTGGGGGACGGAGGGGGGTGATGCTGGGATGCCTCTTAAGGTGTTGTGGGCTAGTCGACGAAACACCAAGGATGGAAGGTGCCCACTTGAAGACCCCAGGAGGGAAACGCAGATGGATCACATTAGTTTACAGTAGAAGAAGCTATGTCTTAGTTGGTGCTTATCTTGGCGAGAGCTGAGTCCAATATCAGCATGAAGTTTTAACACATACTCTCATGTAGTGGAAAACAAATCGCAACAAACATTAGTTGAAAACAGATCCTTCTTTCTTTATTCATCTCTCACTGTTTTCAACCTTTAGTCCAAGTGTTAAAAACGTTTTAAAATTATTTTTACACTTAATCACAGCTAAAAATACACAGGTCAGATAGGAAGGGGAGTGTGCGGCACAAAGCCAACTGATTTGATATAATACACAGGTCAGACACAGAGGGGAGTGTTTACATTGTAGAGTGTGCAGCACAAAGCCAATTGATTCAATAGTCAGTATGTCTTCAGTCTTTTCAACGCTGTGCGCGCACACACACACACACACACACACACACACACTGACACACACACACTGACACACTCCAGTATTCTACTCATATGATGGACGGCTTCTTGAATTAAACAGAATCTCATTATTATTCTGAAGTGCAGTCTCGCATGCAGTTAGGCAGCAGGCATTGCGTTCTCTGTTTAAAACTCCAGTCGAGGGCAGGTGTTCAGTGGGACCCACGGTATGAGTGCAGTAGTTGGAGTTTGTCTGTAGTTCTTACTGTCAGACTGGGTCCCTGTGGCGGAGTGCCCCGCCCCTATATATATATATATTTATTATTATTTGTATTTTTGTTTGCGGCGCGGATAAAAGCGCTGCGTCTTTTGTTATTGTTTTTGTATATTTTAAAAACCTCGTGATGATGAGTGGCTGATCAGCTACTGATTATTTAACTAGCTGACAGTCACACATTCTCACTAAACGCGTGCAGACTGTGGCCGAGGGGTAATAAGATAATTAACAGCTAGTTAACCCCTCGGCCAGAGTATAAGAACCTGCAGCTGTCCGTGCTGCGGGGTTGAGTGTACAGAGGAGAGTACGTGGAGCGGAGAGAGCGAGGCGAATAAGAGAAACAACTGCTAAGTATCGTGCTGGGGTAAAACCAGCACGCTTATTTGTTTATTTCTATTTGTTTGGCCAACGTGCCCTTTTGTTTTGTTGTGTTTTGTTTGTTTAAATATTTGTGTTTATTTAGTTAATAAAATTAGCTGAACGCCATAGCGTTCAGCTTCACCCGCCCATCTACTGTTTTGGTTCTGTTACTTCCTGGTCCGTGACATCACCACTGCAAGCCATCCTGCCACAGTCCCTCACACTCTTCTGTACTAAGAAATAAACAGCAGATGTGCAATAAGCAGCTGCACACGGGCTCCAGCACGCTCACTCTGTAAAACCATACTGACCATCATCAAGCCTGCCTTGTACAGCCACCCTTTCAGTGCATGAGGGAACAGTGAAAGTAAAATAGGACCATTTTGAAACCCTCTCATTTTTATGATGAACGTGTGAACGTAGCAAAACAGCTTTGTGTCTTGGCTCTCATGCTGATGGAATGTAGAAATGCACTTGCCACAAGTGCAATGCTGAATACATCACATGTGAAAACAACCCTTCAGATGCTGGTACGAGCACTTCTGTAGCATGTATGATTTGATAGCACACTACCTGAATGAATGTAGATGTGAATGACTGCCCTACCACCTCCCCAGTCACTAAACATCAGCCATCAAGATATGGGCATTTCCACGCTAACGGGGCACACATGTACAACACAGGGCTTGAAAAATAAAGTTCATGATGCGATGCTCATACCTCTCGTATCATATGCTCTAGCATCTCAATGACATACAGTCATTAAAGGGAAGATAACTTTTCATGTTGCAGGCACTTGAAGTTCATGGTAACGCTGTGAATGAGGACGGACACAAGGCATGAAAAGAGCCCAATGAATTACAACGGTGTTAATTTTATTATGAAAAACAATCAAATCTGGGAGTCCAAGGTATTCCTTATGATGCTTTAATCAAAGGTTTTGTTGCTTGCACACAATTATCAGACGCCTTTCTCCAAGGCGACTTTGTGAGGGTGTGCCGAGTGGCTGATGCTAAACAGAGAGGACTCACAACCAAACATTCAGTTAAAAGAAACAAATACTTTATTTGTGAACAAAAGTAAGCTTGTTCTTTCAACAAATAACTATTTACACTGATCCTGGATCAAAACAAAACAAACCACTGGCCGATAACACAATCCTTCTATACCTCGGCTACCACAGAGTTCAGGTACTAACCTCCAGCCAACCAGAGCTCCTCATAATGACCTCTTTGATACCTGATCTCAGGTAGGGCCCTCCCCCAGCAAAACCATTACTGGGCAAATAGCCATAATAATTATACATTAATCCAGATAATAATAATAATAATAATAATAATAATAATAATAATAATAATAATAATAATTTCAATACAAACTCAATCCTACCTTTATTAAATTTACCATTATTAAAATGATAGGGTTAAACGAGGCTAAACGTCCCCTCTATGGAGAAGGTGAGTACGGCTCTGAAAGAACAGCGCAGCGTGAGCCTCAGGAGCGCACTCCCCTTCCCATACAAACAGCCTGCCAGAGAGCAAGCAGACCTGCATCACCTGCGCTCCATCAATCCAATGGGAAGCACCATGATGAGAACTAACTGTTAACAATCTTAAAACTCCTGTGTGTAGAAGCATTTTCATTAGCAAAGAATACTTAAAAGATACGAGTTCACTTTACCAGCAGTGTGCACCCTGCTACCCAAAATGATACATCACACTCAAAAACAACAACAAATGTATAAATACAGATTTCATTCTTATGCCATTCCCCGATTCCTAACAAGCAAATACACACAGACTGAATAAACATTCATTTACGGGGTCGTTTTAAAAAACCCAAAGTTCTGTTTTTAGTTTGCAGTTTCGTTTTCAAAGCTACTGTGGGTGGAGAACCGCTTCCTGGCCGAGTGATGGAAAAACAGCGTCTCTTACCCAAAAGCAGGTTTAGTTACTTGGAGTAAATTGAAGAGATAACTAGACACTATATAGGTTAAACAGCTGGGTACATGCAGATCCCAGGACAGAAAACGTGGAGTTACAGATCAGACAGGCTATACTCCCACTGTCAGAGGGGATTCCAGTACGCACAACACTGCAGTTAACAGGAGTGATAAACACAGTACCCTACTTAGTATGAAAACAAGATTAATTTTACTTCACTAGCAAATCGTGTAATGGATCATTCTGCAAGCAGAATGATTAGTTTTAAAACAAACTA
The DNA here is from genome assembly GCF_902713425.1 of Acipenser ruthenus. Taxonomy (NCBI): domain Eukaryota; kingdom Metazoa; phylum Chordata; class Actinopteri; order Acipenseriformes; family Acipenseridae; genus Acipenser; species Acipenser ruthenus. The sequence goes on along the minus strand of NC_081197.1, from coordinate 60,070,240 downwards.
ACCTGAGCTCGACCACGACAGAGATGGAAGTGTAACTCAGGACTAGCACATGAATCAGGGCTATTACAGTATGATTCATTTACATTTACAAATGCACTTGGGTGAAATCCACAGTTTCCTCAATTACAACTCCCATGAATTAATCAGCTGTGTGTATCACAACTAAAAACCAGGGGGGGGAATTCTGCCGGTACTGGATACCGGGACTTACTTAATCTGCCTTCCATCCACTCACACAGTCCACTAGCGCAGCGTTTCTCAAACGCGCTTTCATTCAGCACAGTTCGTGCTGCTTGCATTCTGTTCCTCATACTGCTTCTGTATCTGTTAGCTGCTATTGGCCACCATTAACATCAGTATAATCACTGCATGTTGATTGGCTGATCTTTCACTCTGATCAGATTTCATTTTGGCGCGAGTCTCAAATCTCCGCCCATTTCGCTTTGTGTCAGTGCTCATTCGTTGATCAACGAGAGATGACTTTAGCAGTGCAACGTGAAAACAGAGGTATGAAGTAAATTACCATTATTATGAAGTAATAATTATTGTATTTAGTGTGGCGGAGAAACTATATTCTAAACGAACAAATGAATTTGAAAGCAAAAATCCACGTCTGTGTTCGCCATTAATTACACAGTTGATAAATATTAGAAATAATTATCATAACGCGTTTTGCCTTACACCGATTTACCACATTGACAGAATTTGCATGAAAGTTTCTAAAATGGCAAGTGATGTGTGGGACAGCAGGGATTAACAATAACATAAAAAACAGGATCAAAGTGCAGCTTCAGATTTGGTAAGCGAGTCAGAACCGGGATACAGATGGAGGTGAGAGCCATGCTTTTCAAACACAGGCCCAACTTGCAAGGTTCATGTTAAGCATAGTGATTAATGTTTTGTTTTGTTGTGATCCTAGTGTTTTCTGTTAGGAGGACTGTAATAAACGAAAACCAAAATAGTGAGGTGCTTTTTCTTTGTACAATGCCCCCTTTTCTAAAACATCCTGAAGAGTTTATTTAGGTTAAATGTGAGTCTTCACTTGCGTGCACATCTAAATAAAGGCAGAAGTAAGCCACAGTAATGATATTACTTTATGAAAATGTGTCTTTTGCCACTTTGTTTCTTGTGCAGAAACCACAATAACAGGGATAAAGTAAAAAAGAAAAAAAGTCTACTTTTAAACTGTTTCTGCCTGAAAAACCTCATTCTGGAATAGATCACGGTAATTAATCTACACAGAGACACAACAGAGAAGCGCACAGAACATAAATGAAATTAACAGGGATATGTGTTCTAATCCAAGGCTATCACTGTAGCACGGCCAGGTCCTGTTGTAGGTGAGTACCCAGGGTCTGGAAAGTATGGGGATGATTTCAGATAATAATGGAGGTTACATCATTATTAGTAGTAGTGCCTGTTACGTAATACATCTGAGGGGTATTTTAGCCCCTATTGTGCGTGGTTTGACTAAGACCCTTTTGTATAATTTTTTTTATGGCACAGTTGTTTTTTATACCATTTTTTATAACATCCCCCCTTTTTAGGACATCTTGAAACAAAACTCCCTCTCTACAGCAGTTACCGCATAGTGTAATATTTCTTACTGCATGTCCTTTAAGGTTTCACTTCAGTGTTATATTACAGTACATGACTGAGTGATACATGCAGAGGGTACAAAGCTTTCAGTATTTTCAGCGTCCTTGTTTATGGTGAATTGGTTATAATTGATCAGTTATTACTGATAAATGTATCGTGTACCGATAGGCATACATTTTTAAAGTATTTATTCATTGGCACTCCATTTTTAATGTTTACACCCGGCTGTGCATACGAGTACCTGCACTTGTTTGTTGAGAATTTCACCCCTGCTAAAAACCACACCAAATATGATGCCCTGCAAACAGACGGTTTATGAAAACCTTCTTTTAATACATGTGATTGAGTATGAGAGCCAGTGCAGTCCAGGGCAAGGTGTGCATGACCGGCTTGTCGCCTCCTGAGCGTAGAAAGGTTGAAGCAAACCACTGGTTACTGTGAATAATAACCGGTAATTGCAGACGAGCCCAAAGATTCTGCTCAAAGCTGATGTTTTCTTCCACAGTTACATTATTGTGGACAGTCTCCAGAACTCACATGTAAAGGTTGCTATACAGGTAAGAAATACCAACAGAACAGGTGTGGTACTCCTCACATCTGCTAGAGGCAGTGTTGCAGGGGGGCAGGTTAATGGTTACACACTGGTGTACCACATGTACTTCATCGTTAGACATGATTCAGGCAGCTGTACTGAGGCCACAGGTGTGCTTTCAAGTTCAGAGTTTTAAAAAGTCCCCAGGATGTGACCCCTGAAACTGAAAATGATACAAAGTGAAACTTAACAAGAGGAATACGTTACTTTAGACAGCCGTGATATTTCATACCCTTACCAAGCTGTCTTCACTCTAATAGAGCATGCACTGGTTTATACTGCATCATTTGGGAATGCATAGTAGGGTTACTGCATCACATCCGATTAGAACGCACTGCTTTGAAAGAACCCCTTCATGGAAGTAACTGCGCTCAGAACGATTGCACACCACTATATATGCCAGGTGATCAATATAAAAAAAAAACAAAAAAAAAAAACACATAACCAGTGTTACCTATCCATGCTTGCATAGTGCAAAGAAGCATCACATGACCCTTCAGTGTACATTAGAAAACGAACATTGAAGAATCGCATGACCCTTCAGTGTACATTAGAAAACGAACATTGAAGAATCGCATGACCCTTCAGTGTACATTAGAAAACGAACATTGAAGAATCGCATGACCCTTCAGTGTACATTAGAAAACGAACATTGAAGAATCGCATGACCCTTCAGTGTACATTAGAAAACGAACATTGAAGAATCGCATGACCCTTCAGTGTACATTAGAAAACGAACATTGAAGAATCGCATGACCCTTCAGTGTACATTAGAAAACGAACATTGAAGAATCGCATGACCCTTCAGTGTACATTAGAAAACGAACATTTCATTTCTGAAACGCATTTGAACGTCATTCAGACTACTGATTCCAAGGACTTCAAAAGTAAACTTTTTTTGTTGAAAAATAACTGTTAAGCACTGTAAAGAAAACTGTTTGCAACAGTAAACAAATATTTGCAAAACAACAACGCCGCGTCTACCAAGTGGCAGCATTGACTCTAAATCACAGACAGTACATACCTGCAGTAAACGAGGCAATCCATGTGATTAATTTCTTTATCTGATCTGTGTCTTCTGTAATCCTCCCAAAGATCCTTGAGAGCCGTAACAGAGAGAATAAAAACCACGGGCGCCAGCGCCAGCTCCGGTTGAAATGCATTGACAATGGGCACAAAATTGAGCAAAGCGATAAAAACAAAATAGACGTTCGCAAACCTGTGGAACTGCTCGAATAGGTTCTTCGGCAGAAAAGACAGCAGGGTATATTTGGTGGTTTTAATGTTATTGTGTGCATAATGTCTGTTGGGGTTCTCGTCTCCTTTGGCACAGCTGTACAGCAGATTGGAATGCACCGTCCTGGTTTTAATGTCTTTCTTGCTCTGCTTTTTCCTTCTTTTCTTAAGTTTGTAACTTTTCACCTCTCCGCTCTCTCCGAACTCTGGCGCCATGCTTCACAACAAAACTTCAGAAAAAGTGAAGCTGTTCTCCTTTCCGCTTACAAAACAACACATACAGTAAGTAATCATGCTGTTGAGTTGTGTTTACAACGAAGAGAGGGAAGGATTTCTCCACTAATCCTGACTTTCTTACTCGCCATTCTTATTTCTCCCCGATTAACGGTGTAATTGGAGCTTGGAAAGCTGTTTCTTCACTTGCCGCATCTATCCCTTGAGCCGCGTATCCCCTCGTCACCCCTGACGAAACCTGATTCCCGGCCATGCTCCGCCTACCTTTCTCAAAAGAAATGTTTTTCGTGAAGTCCGCTTATAGTAATTGGGCTTGTTTCGCCCTAATGTTTTGAGGGTCGCGGGTTGTGTGATTGACTGGTGTCAATGTATGTGCACGTCATAAGAATTTTATAATCATCCTATCCCCACTAGTTCAACTAAGAAAAACGATCTACTAAAAAAAAAAAAAAAAAGATTTTGTATACATCCCCACTCCCCTCACTCTAAAATGGGTTGGGCTTCTTTTGAAAGGCAGTGCCGCTTTTTTTTTCTCGTGAGATTTGGCAATACTGTCAGGAACACAGATAAAGTGTCGTTTGCGTCACACTACTGTTGGGCTTTTTTTCATTACGATTCAGAGAAAAGACATTAACCACCCACAACAGTTTGAATATCTTAAAATACATAGCCGCTATAACCAAATATAATTGTATAAACTACCCCATCTTTGATATGTCATTATTATATAATAACTCCAGACACACACATAGCAGGACAGCGCGGTCACAGGATCATCTTAATTGAGTAACGCGAGTTCTGCTCGCAATTAGAAATCCAGACTTCATCCACTGATCAGAGGCAGTATAATGGGTCAGAGGTTGTGTGTGTGCCTGCGTGCGTACATGCGTGTGTGTAAATTGTCACTAATCCAGATGACTATGTTTAATTTCATCAGTTAATTTAAAAACCCTATCTGCCAGGTTCCTGCTGTGTCTGGATGACGCTGGGTTGCTGTGAGTGACAGTCATACAGGGTGATTTCCCTCGCCAGCCCCGCTGAGAGAACTAATCCAGATGACTATGTTTAGTTTCATCAGTTAGTTTAAAAACCCTATCTGCCAGGTTCCTGCTGTGTCTGGATGACGTTGGGTTGCTGTGAGTGACAGTCATACAGGGTGATTTCCCTTGCCAGCCCCACTGAGAGATTGGAACAGGGATTAGGGAGTGGTTAACATGTAGAAAACAGAAAGTACGGATTAGAGGGGAGTAATATAAAAGTTGCAGAAAATAGGAGTGAAAAGTACTGGCATTTTGTACTCTTATAACCTTGCTCGCATAACCTTGTATGCTTTGCCTAAGATAACGTTTGTTACAAGGAACCACAAGGTGCCTACACTGCAGCTGTGGCTGTGAAGATAACAGGATGAGCCAGACTTGTTTCTTTGTACGTATATACCCAAACCACCCATCCTTTTTATCTGCTTGCTTATTTTATGCCACGTATGCATAGTTATAAGTTTTCTCTTATATGCTAATACCTGAATCATCATTGGCTAACCCTCTGCTTTGCTGACAGTTTTAAGGTATATAAGAAACTGATCTAACTCTGTATGTTGAAACACTGCTCGATAATTATCTAGCACCCTGTGTGTTGAGAGTGTTTTCAGTTTGCAAACTTAAGAAATAAAGGCCTGTGTGTTTGGAACTCGCAGTCTCTCTTCCTTTTATTTAGAATTCCACGACAGGGGAAACCTCAAAATGGAGCGACGTAACCAGTGGTGTACCACAGGGATCAGTATTAGGTCCTCTGCTATTCCTAATCTACATTAATGATTTAGATTCTGGTATTGTAAGCAAACTTGTTAAATTTGCAGACGACACAAACACTGTTGCAGCAGCAAAGGTAATTCAAAATGATCTAGACAGCATTTAGAACTGGGCAGACACATGGCAAATGCCATTTAATAGAGAAAAGTGTAAGGTACTGCACACAGGCAATACAAATGTGCATTATAAATATCCTATGGGAGATACTGAAATTGAAGAAGGAATCTATGAAAAAGACCTAGGAGTTTATGTTGACTCAGAAATGTCTTCATCTAGACAATGTGGGGAAGCTATAAGAAAGGCCAACAAGATGCTCGGATATATTGTGAGAAGTGTTGAATTTAAATCAAGGGAAGTAATGTTAAAACTTTACAATGCATTAGTAACACCTCACCTAGAATATTGTGTTCAGTTCTGGTCACCGCGTTACAAAAAGGATATTGCTGCTCTAGAAAGAGTGCAAAGAAGAGCAACCAGAATTATCCCGGGTTTAAAAGGCATGTCATATGCAGACAGGCTAAAAGAATTGAATCTATTCAGTCTTGAATAAAGAAGACTACAAGGTGATCTGATTCAAGCATTCAAAATCCTAAAAGGTATAGACAATGTCGACCCAGGGGACTTTTTTGACCTGAAAAAAGAAACAAGGACACAGGGTCACAAATGGAGATTAGAGGGCATTCAGAACAGAAAATAGGAGGCACTTTTTTACACAGAGAATTGTGAGGGTCTGGAACCAACTCCCCAGTAATGTTGTTGAAGCTGACGCCCTGGGATCCTTCAAGAAGCTGTTTGATGAGATTCTAGGATCAATAAGCTACTAACAACCAAACGAGCAAGATGGGCCGAATGGCCTCCTCTCGTTTGTAAACTTTCTTATGTTCTTATGTTCTTAATTACATCCTTTTCACAAACTGCAAGAAACAATGATGAGCCAAGCCTTTTTCTTTTATATACATTTATTGTAGTCAGATATCGGTGATGTTCTTCAGTCCTATACAGAGGAGTGGAGCACATTTCAAATGCACAGTGGCCATCTTTTCAAGCACTACACCTAGGTGCCCAAGGGTGGGTGTTGATTTACAAGAGTAAATGAAGAGTGAAGGTTAAGCAGACAGGGACTACTTGCTTTAAAGGCAAGGCACGGTTGTCATTGATTGACAGCACGCCTCATAACCCTAGACTGACATGGGCACACACTCAACAGCTATTTGGTACTTCAGAATCTACCAATAATGCTGGAGCTGGAATGGATCATTACCCTGCCCTTACCTCTGCATCACAGGATAGAAGGGGTCCAGTGCCTTCATCCCAGATCATCATCACAGCTAGCACTTAACCGCGCAGTTCTGTTCATACAAATGTCAATGATCTTAAGTGTCATTGTGAAATGTTATCTACACTTACCCAAGAAAGGTCCCATTATTAAACTCCAGTAGAAAGCTTTCACATTTTCAGAACTATAAAGGAGTAAGATAAAGCCGTATTCATAAAGCATAAACATGCCAGTATCACAAGCCTTGGTTTCACATGCACCTCTCTGCAGACGTCAGAGCAGCAGTGTGGAGTAGTGGTTAGGGCTCTGGACTCTTGACCGGAGGGTTGTGGGTTCAATCCCTGGTAGGGGACACTGCTGCTGTACCCTTGAGCAAGGTACTTTACCTAAAAAATTGCTCCAGTAAAAACCCAGCTGGATAAATGGGTAATTGTATGTAAAAATAATGTGATATCTTGTAACAATTGTAAGTCGCCCTGGATAAGGGCGTCTGCTAAGAAATAAATAATAGTAATAGTAATGTCTTCATCAGTTCAATGCATTTTCATTTAGGAATCCAGTGATTCCTACTGGCTGCTTTATGGCATTCAAATTAAATAAATAAATAAAGCAAATAACTGGAAAAACAAACAAAATAACTGGTATGGCTTTTTTTTTTTTTTTTGGTAATACCCAGTCTTTAAACACATGGGTTCCCCGTTAGTGGAATTGAGAAATAACCCGTGTTTTTATAAGACACACAACATGGGGTGGAATAAGCCTGATATAATGACATGAGGAGAATAATGAAACAAGAGAAATATGACAGAAAGCAAGTGAGCTCAGCACAGCAACTTGTGAAAGCAGGGCTCCAGAGGAGACAGGTACAGAAAGGAAGTGAGCAGCACAGTGACTTGTGAAAGCAGGGCTCCAGAGGAGACAGGTACAGAAAGCAAGTGAGCAGCACAGTGACTTATGAAAGCAGGGCTCCAGAGGAGACAGGTACAGAAAGCAAGTGAGTTCAGCACAGCAACTTGTGAAAGCAGGGCTCCAGAGGAGACAGGTACAGAAAGGAAGTGAGCAGCACAGCGACTTATGAAAGCAGGGCTCCAGAGGAGACAGGTACAGAAAGGAAGTGAGCAGCACAGTGACTTATGAAAGCAGGGCTCCAGAGGAGACAGGTACAGAAAGGAAGTGAGCAGCACAGCGACTTGTGAAAGCAGGGCTCCAGAGGAGACAGGTACAGAAAGCAAGTGAGTTCAGCACAGTGACTTATGAAAGCAGGGCTCCAGAGGAGACAGGTACAGAAAGGAAGTGAGCAGCACAGCGACTTGTGAAAGCAGGGCTCCAGAGGAGACAGGTACAGAAAGGAAGTGAGCAGCACAGTGACTTATGAAAGCAGGGCTCCAGAGGAGACAGGTACAGAAAGCAAGTGAGCAGCACAGTGACTTGTGAAAGCAGGGCTCCACAAGCTAGAAGGATTTCCAATGTTCTGGTATAGAATCAGTAGAAGGTGGCTCTCACAAGCTAGAAGGATTTCCAATGTTCTGGTATAGAATCAGTAGAAGGTGGCTCTCACAAGCTAGAAGGATTTCCAATGTTCTGGTATAGAATCAGTAGAAGGTGGCTCTCACAAGCTAGAAGGATTTCCAGTGTTCTGGTATAGAATCAGTAGAAGGTGGCTCTCACAAGGCAGCTGCTGGAAAGCATTTAATATATCAAGGAAGGTAGTAAAAAAGTAAAAGAAATTAAGTGATCCATAGCCTTGCCTTTCCTTCTAATGAAAGCAGCTAAACTGAATACTGCCATCGCTTTGCTATTGAATGCATTTATTAGTCATGGTTTGGAAGGGAGAGATCCACTTCATTATTCCAGCCATTTCTCATGAGATATCTCGGCTGAATGAAGGCATTTTGGATTCAATAGCCAATTGCAACCCTAATCTCCATCAAGAATGGTCAAATACAATTAGGCCTTGCAGTTACTGGCATGCTAATGCTTTATGAACACTGTCCCCAGTGGATGTAAGAAGCACCACACTTGTTCTATGTGGTTCTCCTTCCTGATGTGTTTCTAACATACAGTACTAGTGCAGAGTGTTGCAGGGGGGGCAGGTTGGTGGTTACACTCTGGTGTGTTTCTAACATACAGTACTAGTGCAGAGTGTTGCAGGGGGGACAAGTTAATGGTTACACTCTGGTGTGTTTCTAACATACAGTACTAGTGCAGAGTGTTGCAGGGGGGGCAGGTTAGTGGTTACACTTTGGTGTACCACCTGTACTTCAGGAGTTTAAAAAGTCAGGGATGTGATGACTGAAACTGAAAATGATATTCAAAGTGAATATAATATAAGAAGAGGAATACATGAATTAATAACTAATAACTAATGTTTCAGAAACACACCGTATTGTTCTTCAAAGAACAAAGACATGATATTTACACTGAACTGTAACACTGCTCCAATACCCATACAAACCTACCAGTGTTATACAGACACATCACAGAGGCGTCTCTATTGGTAGGTGCACAGGAGCACTTTTGAAACTTGAAGAGAAAATGGGTGGAGACTTTGGAGCAGAAGCGTGATCAATCAATCAATCTTTATTTTATATAGCACCTTTCATAGTGGACCACCATCACATGACACTTAAATCAATCTCTTTGTGTTGTAAGGGTGCTTTATATGGACCCTGTGCTTATAAACTGACCGCCACTAAACCACACATGGCAGACCGAATGCCCTGCTTAGGCATGCAGCTCCAAACAACTGCTATCCACTGAAGAATTGTATTGGAATTACTTCACTTCAGTGTCTGAAAAGTGTTTGTAACTGCATTTTAAATGGTAATTAGGATGAGGATTTTAATCAGCTTAGCAGAGGATCAATAGGGACTTTATGAAGACTGGATACAAGCCAAAATTGAAAGACCAACGATACTGTGGGCTTTATCTAGGAAAGCACTTTATTAATTATAACAAATACCAGAATCACATTGAGATATAAAACAAACAAGAAGCCTCGGGTATATTCTCTTTGCACTTGATATTGATATAAGCGCCTCGTTTCTGAGGAATTTCCAATCCTTGTGTTGATTTGTTTTTGCTCTTGCTGTAGTATTAGCATGTGCACCGAGTAGATATTTAAAGTGCTTTTGCATATTTTCTTAATGTTGGGTCACAATTTCATCTCATGGGTCAAGAGGTATCCCAAAAAGCAAAACTACTGCTGAAATTCTGTGCAGGTTCTACAGGAGGTGTAGAAAAGCTTGGTGCTGAGCCTTGCTTTCTTTGTGGTGTCACACCTGTGAGTGAGACACCTGGGTGGGCATTTCTAGCACTTCTACAACTTTTACAAGCTACAACACAAACAGCTGAATGAGAACTCGGGAGGACCAGGAGCAGGGTTACTCATCACTGCCAATCAAAGGGAATGGACTTGCTTGCAATGCTGAGATGCCCTGGTTCAAAGGGAATGGACTTGCTTGCAGTGCTGAGATGCCCTGGTTCAAAGGGAATGGACTTGCTTGCAATGCTGAGATGCCCTGGTTCAAAGGGAATGGACTTGCTTGCAGTGCGGAGATGCCCTGGTTCAAAGGGAATGGACTTCTTGCAATGCTGAGATGCCCTGGTTCAAAGGGAATGGACTTGCTTGCAATGCTGAGATGCCCTGGTTCAAAGGGAATGGACTTGCTTGCAGTGCGGAGATGCTCTTGCACTCTCACATTGATTTACAGGACAACAGCTGGAAGGAATTGCTGACAATCCCATGAGATTGAGCTGATATCACTTTGTGATGTATTCCAAACGGCTGATATCATTAAAACACTGCATTTTACAGCACATTTGAAAGGACTGTAGATTACATGCGATGCCACTTTAAGACTTTCAGTTATGCTGGCACACACCCATTATGTCCCATTGTCTTACAATGAACTGGTAAAGACAGCAGTCGTTGCTATTGCGCTGTGGTACTTCAGAACATTTCTTAAACAAAAACATTGACATTTACATTTTACAAGCGAGCCACACCATTAATGTGAGCAGTTTTTTATTTCTCATTCCTCACAAACTTTATTTAAAATATGCATTTTTATTTTATTTTTTAGTCAATTTCTTTGTAAATCGAACTGTCCAGCTTGGTACCAACTGCCCTCTAGTGGTAAAGTAGCAGAATGCTCCAATGTGTCGGCTCTGTTACAGAACGATCACAGCTTTCAGCACTACAGTGATTCAGTGGGTAAGATGGATACTTTTTACATTCACTAACCCTAGTGAGAAATTCAGTTACATGATATTGCCGTATGTGCATATCACCTGTTGCTTCATTGAAGAAAACAGAAAGTATACCTTTAATAGAAAACCAGCATGAGTGCAGTGGAAGCAGCATGAGCCCAGTGTTAAATACAGCTGTGAAGGTGGAAACAAAGGCTTAAATACAAAGATGCCACATTCAGTTAATACTAACACTACTGATAGTAATGACACCACTTGGAGTAATAACAATGCACAGGAACACTTTGCATTCTCTCATGACCGGGTATTTACATAGCAGTTACTGATGTAAAAACACTACCAATTACCTGACATGAATTAGCTATAAATCCTGCAATAGCACTCAGGTGTCATATCTTGAAGAAAGCTTTCCTTATTTTGTTTCTGTTATTAAGCATAAGAGATTCAACCAGCAAACTGCTAAATTAACATATGGTAAGAAGTGACTTTCTTTTCCTTTAGCTCACTCTCACCTTAATGTGTGATACAGCCACTGAAGGACAGGATTTCTCTTTGCATTCAATACTAAATTATATTTTAAATATGTTTTTCATGGCTTTAGAACTCTAATCGACATACCATTCCAAAATACAGAGCAAGTGTAAAATTCAGTTCAATATTGAACATTGCATTTTTTAAATTTTGCCTTGGATCTCTGTATCATACAGAATTCTTACTAGATTTTGTGATACTGGTACACTGGGCACTCTGTATTTATTAAACATGAAAAAGTGCAGGCATTAACAACTAACACATCAGTCTGAAGAGTTTCTATTTACAAATACAGACTGTGGAATATTCAGCACCAGACAGCTGACACACTTAGTACTGATCCACATTCAGTCTGCTAAACACAGAGTCCCTACTTCTGTTTGTGGACAACAGTAAGTGTGTAATAGAAATTTGCCGTCACAAAACCCCCACATCCGAGCACAGCACCGCACTGCTGCATGCAGGCACTGGCCCTTCTATTCTGCTGCATGCAGGCGCCGGCCCATCTATTCTGTTGCATGCAGGCACCGGCCCTTCTATTCTGCTGCATGCAGGCGCCGGCCCTTCTATTCTGCTGCATGCAGGCGCCGGCCCTTCTATTCTGCTGCATGCAGGCGCCGGCCCTTCTATTCTGCTGCATGCAGGCGCCGGCCCTTCTATTCTGCTGCATGCAGGCGCCGGCCCTTCTATTCTGCTGCATGCAGGCGCCGGCCCTTCTATTCTGTTGCATGCAGGCGCCGGCCCTTCTATTCTGTTGCATGCAGGCACCGGCCCTTCTATTCTGTTGCATGCAGGCACCGGCCCTTCTATTCTGTTCCATGCAGGCACCGGCCCTTCTATTCTGTTGCATGCAGGCACCGGCCCTTCTATTCTGTTGCATGCAGGCACCGGCCCTTCTATTCTGTTCCATGCAGGCGCCGGCCCTTCTATTCTGTTCCATGCAGGCGCCGGCCCTTCTATTCTGTTGCATGCAGGTGTCTGCCCTTCTATTCTGTTCCATGCAGGCGCCGGCCCTTCTATTCTGCTGCATGCAGGAGCGGGCCCTTCTATTCTGCTGCATGCAGGAGCGGGCCCTTCTATTCTGCTGCATGCAGGTGCGGGCCCTTCTATTCTGCTGCATGCAGGTGTCTGCCCTTCTATTCTGCTCCATGCAGGAGCAGGCCCCTCTATTCTGCTGCATGCAGGAGCGGGCCCTTCTATTCTGTTGCATGCAGGCACCGGCCCTTCTATTCTGCTGCATGCAGGTGTCTGCCCTTCTATTCTGCTCCATGCAGGAGCAGGCCCCTCTATTCTGCTGCATGCAGGAGCGGGCCCTTCTATTCTGCTGCATGCAGGTGTCTGCCCTTCTATTCTGCTCCATGCAGGCACCGGCCCTTCTATTCTGTTGCATGCAGGCACCGGCCCTTCTATTCTGTTGCATGCAGGCACCGGCCCTTCTATTCTGTTCCATGCAGGCACCGGCCCTTCTATTCTGTTCCATGCAGGCACCGGCCCTTCTATTCTGTTGCATGCAGGCGCCGGCCCTTCTATTCTGTTCCATGCAGGCGCCGGCCCTTCTATTCTGTTCCATGCAGGCGCCGGCCCTTCTATTCTGTTGCATGCAGGTGTCTGCCCTTCTATTCTGTTCCATGCAGGCGCCGGCCCTTCTATTCTGCTGCATGCAGGAGCGGGCCCTTCTATTCTGCTGCATGCAGGAGCGGGCCCTTCTATTCTGCTGCATGCAGGTGCGGGCCCTTCTATTCTGCTGCATGCAGGTGTCTGCCCTTCTATTCTGCTCCATGCAGGAGCAGGCCCCTCTATTCTGCTGCATGCAGGAGCGGGCCCTTCTATTCTGTTGCATGCAGGCACCGGCCCTTCTATTCTGCTGCATGCAGGTGTCTGCCCTTCTATTCTGCTCCATGCAGGAGCAGGCCCCTCTATTCTGCTGCATGCAGGAGCGGGCCCTTCTATTCTGCTGCATGCAGGTGTCTGCCCTTCTATTCTGCTCCATGCAGGCACCGGCCCTTCTATTCTGCTCCATGCAGGCGCCGGCCCTTCTATTCTGCTGCATGCAGGTGTCGGCCCTTCTATTCTGCTGCATGCAGGAGCGGGCCCTTCTATTCTGCTGCATGCAGGAGCGGGCCCTTCTATTCTGCTCCATGCAGGCACCGGCCCTTCTATTCTGCTCCATGCAGGCGCCGGCCCTTCTATTCTGCTGCATGCAGGTGTCTGCCCTTCTATTCTGTTGCATGCAGGTGTCTGCCCTTCTATTCTGCTCCATGCAGGCACCGGCCCTTCTATTCTGCTCCATGCAGGCACCGGCCCTTCTATTCTGCTCCATGCAGGCGCCGGCCCTTCTATTCTGCTGCATGCAGGCACCGGCCCTTCTATTCTGCTGCATGCAGGAGCGGGCCCTTCTATTCTGTTCCATGCAGGCGCCGGCCCTTCTATTCTGCTGCATGCAGGCGCCGGCCCTTCTATTCTGCTGCATGCAGGAGCGGGCCCTTCTATTCTGTTCCATGCAGGCGCCGGCCCTTCTATTCTGCTGCATGCAGGAGCGGGCCCTTCTATTCTGCTGCATGCAGGAGCGGGCCCTTCTATTCTGCTGCATGCAGGCACCGGCCCTTCTATTCTGCTGCATGCAGGCGCCGGCCCTTCTATTCTGCTGCATGCAGGAGCGGGCCCTTCTATTCTGCTGCATGCAGGAGCAGGCCCTTCTATTCTGTTGCATGCAGGCACCGACCCTTCTATTCTATTTATATTGAGATTTAGGAGTTGATTAACTAATTATCTGCACAAGTTACCTTCAATCGATTAGTAATGTCCTAATTGATTAACAAAGGGTAAATATAATACATTCTAAACCACAGAACTTTCATCCACCAATCAGGAAGCTGCCTTGCAGGGCACCACCACACTGCAGAACATTCAGGCAGAGCAGCAATTCCAAACACAAGAACAAAGTCACTTATCTTCCGAAGCGTTTTCAAATGAACTCTGCATTGATCAGACAGCAATGCTTGTGCAGGTATGGAGCTTTTTAATGTAGAGATTCTTGTTTTGTGTAGATTATTACAATTCCATATCATATGGGCCTAATGATATATGCGATTCAATCGGTTAATTGCTCATTCACATGAAGTGAAAAATTGATTGAAAGAATATGCCAGGATTAAAAGCCTTATTGAGAATATGTGTTGAGCCCTCTGAGGTTGACTGTTACTACATGTTTACTGAATAATCACACCTCAGTACATGTCACTGCGCTTTGATCACACATCTGTTTAGCTTGATATTGTTACGTGTGGAGAAATCTGCCATTCTGAAGTAGAAGAGAATACAAAATATTCCCACGGGAAGTCAAGACGTTGAACATTTTGAGCTTGCCTTGCACTTATTCATGAAAAGATGGATTCTTTAAGTTTTCATTCAGAGTGACAATGATTTGTTGTTTTCATTAACTCCTATATAACTTAGAACTTCTTGATTCTAATATAGAGCAGCGTGTCAGAAAAAGATGAAGAGAAATGCACCCACACACACGGGTATTTTTGTATTACAAGTAAATGAGTTTTGGGCTAAAAATAAATGAGCAGAGGGCTGTATAAATGCTCAATGCATGCAAATCAATTCTGTACAGCAACGAGGAAGGCTTGCATTCAAACACATTTGCAGGGACCCTATAGATCACTCTGTTGCTTTTCAAAGAAAAACTGGGGCTTGTAAATTGAATTCTTGCTAAGACTGAAAAAGCCAGCTTGCAACAATTTAGTGCATTAGTTCCTCTTGAGTGGAGATCTTATAGTTGTCTTAAATATTTTAGAGGATGGTATAAAAAATGTTAGGTGTGTGTTTTTATTCTGCATTGTCTTCTTTTTATTTAAAGGTTGGTTTGGGTATTTTAATCTTATGTAATTCATCTATTAGATTGTGCTATTCTTTAGCAACCTGTATTGTTGTTTTGAATTGGTATAGTGAAGGCGAATGCCCAGCCTGTATTGTTTTGAATTGTTATAGCGAAGGTGAATGCCCAGCCTGTATTGTTTTGTATTGTTATAGTGAAGGTGAATGCCCAGCCTGTATTGTTTTGAATCGTTATAGTGAAGGTGAATGCCCAGCCTGTATTGTTTTGAATTATTATAGTGAAGGTGAATGCCCAGCCTGTATTGTTTTGAATTGTTATAGTGAAGGTGAATGCCCAGCCTGTATTGTTTTGAATCGTTATAGTGAAGGTGAATGCCCAGCCTGTATTGTTTTGAATTGTTATAGCGAAGGTGAATGCCCAGCCTGTATTGTTTTGAATTGTTATAGTGAAGGTGAATGCCCAGCCTGTATTGTTGTTTTGTATTGTTATAGTGAAGGTGAATGCCCAGCCTGTATTGTTGTTTTGAATTGTTATAGTGAAGGTGAATGCCCAGCCTGTATTGTTTTGAATCGTTATAGTGAAGGTGAATGCCCAGCCTGTATTGTTTTGAATTGTTATAGTGAAGGTGAATGCCCAGCCTGTATTGTTTTGAATTGTTATAGTGAAGGTGAATGCCCAGCCTGTATTGTTTTGAATTGTTATAGTGAAGGTGAATGCCCAGCCTGTATTGTTTTGAATCGTTATAGTGAAGGTTGTCACAGATGGTTCTGGCACGTCCCTTTTGAGCTATAAGTCATCAGATCCTTTTGCATGAAGGCCTCGGTTGCAAGGGTGTGCGGGTCTTTGATGGACCCAGATTCAGTTAAAATGTGTTTGCCCACTGATGATGGGAATGGGGATGTAGAGATGGGAGCCCAACTAACAAGATTGAAGTTTCTGCAGATATCAGGCTTTTAAAGACTGTCACCCACACCTGTGAGCAGAAACTGGCTCAAGACTGTCACAGTTACTGGCAGCAGGCCGATCTTTAGAATACAAATTGAACATTTGTGAAACTGCAACAAATATTGTAAAGACTGTAATGTGTTTTAGAAAATATTTTTAGCAGATGTGCACAGGCCTGTCATGGTGTTCACAGAACCAGTACGAGCTGAGCCTGGCGCAGAGTTCCAATCCTGTTGGGAGCGTGCTGAGTTATTAGACATGAATTGGATGATTTAAACTAACCTGTATTGATTGAAATAATATGATATACTCTTTGTCAATAATTCTAATAATATGATATATGTTCCTTTCAAAAAGATCTGTATACTCAGTAGAAATCAATGGATAGCTGGTGTGTGCAGTCTATGAAAGCACCTGCTGGAAGGAGTCAAACTCGGCAGGCTCTTATCATAAGGCCTTGTTAACATATTCCAGTTTTATGAGAAAAAGTAGCTTCTTTCATTACTTTACTTTCATTACTTCATGTCTCATATTAATCTACACCAAAAAATTGGCAAAACGCTAGGATGTCTTAAAACCTGCTTCAACTGGATTTAAGGGGTCAGACTTAATTCAGTAAAATAATATTACCATTTCTAGGAGCAACTTTTATACTGAAGTAACTGAATTAGAAATACATGTTATAAAGTTAAATTGTTATACAAATAACATTATTATTGTTGTAAGAACATATTACAGTTAAAAACAAAAGAAGTTCAGTACTAACTGACACTGTCAGAATATTGTAATAATTGTACTGTGTTTTAAAGAATATAAAACCAGCATAAATAATATTGCAGCAAATTATGAACAGGTTGCACAGATTTTAGACACACACACACATTAATAATAGTGCAACATAAAAGTTACATTAAAACCCACTAAGACAATAAAGACGTTTTATAAAAGTACGCTTTCAGTCTTGATTTAAAAACTGTAATGGTCCCAGCTTCCCTGACAGACGCAGGCAGAGCATTCCACAATTTAGGAGCTTTACAAGAAAAAGCCCTCCCTCCCCTGGTGATTCCGTTGACCCTCGGAATAACCAGCAGCTCCGCATCCTGTGATCTCAGAGTGCGATTCAGAACGTATGGGGTCAGTAACGCCTGCACATAACTGGGTGCTAATCCATTCAGGGCTTTATAAGTTAACAACAAAATCTTAAAATCAATTCTATACTCCACAGGGAGCCAGTGCAAAGAGGCCAAAACAGGGGTAATGTGTTCACTTTTTCTGGTTTTAGTCAGAATTCTAGCGGCAGTCTTCTGAACAAGCTGTAAGCGAGAAAACACCCGGCAATCATAGATCTAAGCTTAGCTATATTTCTCAGATGATAAAATGATACTTCAGTAATTTTCCTAATGTGATTCTCAAATGATAGATCAGGATCAAAGATGACCCCCACATTTCTCATTTCTAGTTTTAGTTCTGACGAGACACTGCTAAGGTCTAGCTTATGTAAATTGATATTCTTTAGTTGATCTCCTGCCTAGACTACTGCAACTCCCTCCTGGCTGCCCTACCTGCGTCCGCCACCCGTCCGCTCCAGCTCATCCAGAACTCTGCTGCCCGCCTGGTGTTCTCTCTGCCTCGCTTCGCCCACGCTACTCCAC
The DNA here is from genome assembly GCF_902713425.1 of Acipenser ruthenus. Classification (NCBI taxonomy): domain Eukaryota; kingdom Metazoa; phylum Chordata; class Actinopteri; order Acipenseriformes; family Acipenseridae; genus Acipenser; species Acipenser ruthenus. The sequence continues at coordinate 60,052,311 of NC_081197.1, read as the reverse complement.
TACTCTGCTCGCTCCACTGGCTCCCGATCACCGCTCGCATCCAGTTCAAGACTCTTGTACTAGCCTACAGATGCCTTGACCAGACTGCACCCAGCTACCTCCAGACCCTCATCTCTCCCTACACCCCCACTCAACCTCTCCGCTCCACCTGTCTCCAGAGCCCGCTCCTTCTCCACCCTTGCTCCGCAGTGGTGGAATGATCTTCCTACAGATGTCAGGACTGCCCAATCCCTGACCACATTCCGGCGCCTCCTTAAGACTCACCTCTTCAAACAGCACCTGTAGAACTCCTCTGTTTGTATCCTGGGACACTATCACCCTTCAATAAAGTGCTTTATTTTGCTCTTATCTGCCCCCTATTTTACTGCATTTAATCCTGTACTTCAGAATACTGTAATCTGCCAAGTGTTTAACCTGTAGTATTTTGTATTTAATCATATCCTGATGTAACTATCACTATTTAATCATATCCTGATGTAACTATCACTATTATCTGCTGTATTATTGAATTGTGGTTTGTCACACTTGAACAAAAGTTATTGTATTTCTTGCTCTTATTGTATTACTTGTATTGTAACACTTGAAATGTATTTGCTTACGATTGTAAGTCGCCCTGGATAAGGGCGTCTGCTAAGAAATAAATAATAATAATAATAATGCTGTGAGCCTACAAGCATGACCTCCATTTTGGTCAGAATTCAACATTAAGAAACTCTGTGACATCCAAAACCTGATGCCAGCAAGGCAAGCAGCTGATAGCACCTCAGTAGAAGAATTGCCTGGATCCAGAGACAAGTATAGCTTTAGGTTAGGGTTTAGATTTAGGGTTAGGGTTATATCATGCATACAATGTACACATTAAGTACAATGTAACTATGTATAATAACATTGGAACTATGTGTAAGTACACAGGTATTTACTTAGTAATTAGAGACACTTGATGCAAAGTGTTACCCAAAACACTATTCAATCTATTGAAAAATAAATAAAACATACTTTAAGTTAAAAATCTTGACATACGTTTTTCATGATGTGTTTTTAAGATGCACTCTGCTCAGTGAGATTATTAACTTCTGCATTGGTGCATTGACTGGAAATTCAGATATTAGTGAGAACGCCTCGACATTCAACTGAATGCAAGCTCTGTAGATGAGAGGTCAGTATGGGTCTCATGCTGTTGTCAGTGTTATTACCTCCTCAGCCACTAGGAGGAGCTGCATCACAGCCTGCAGGCCTGCCGTATTCAGCACTCCTGCTGCTGGCATCTAGAACAGTTTGAATCTAAATGCAGGACCATTGCTATTTAGATACATAGAACAGGCCATTTTGATGACCAAGGTTATGACAATCAAACATCTAACAATTGATGTCTCTTAATCTCTATTTCTGTTAAAAGTGCTTACTTTTAAACACAAAAACTCCATTCAGCCATTTTGCTGAACAAACAAACACAAAATGTTATTTCCAGTATCGCTGATAGCCACTCATACCAGAACACCTTCAGTAACTGGTGATTGCAATGCCAAGTGGACCTACTGGTGGAAAGAACTGGCATGTAACAGGTGTTACACAGCATCCCTCCATTCCTACAGAGCTTCCACAGCATCCCTCCATTCCATTCCTACAGAGCTGCCACAGCATCCCTCCATTCCATTCCTACAGAGCTTCCACAGCATCCCTCCATTCCATTCCTACAGAGCTTCCACAGCATCCCTCCATTCCATTCTTACAGAGCTTCCACAGCATCCCTCCATTCCATTCCTACAGAGCTTCCACAGAATCCCTCCATTCCATTCCTACAGAGCTTCCACAGAATCCCTCCATTCCATTCCATTCCTACAGAGCTTCCACAGCATCCCTCCATTCCATTCCTACAGAGCTTCCACAGCATCCCTCCATTCCATTCTTACAGAGCTTCCACAGCATCCCTCCATTCCATTCCTACAGAGCTTCCACAGAATCCCTCCATTCCATTCCTACAGAGCTTCCACAGAATCCCTCCATTCCATTCCATTCCTACAGAGCTTCCACAGCATCCCTCCATTCCATTCCTACAGAGCTTCCACAGCATCCCTCCATTCCATTCTTACAGAGCTTCCACAGCATCCCTCCATTCCATTCCTACAGAGCTTCCACAGAATCCCTCCATTCCATTCCATTCCTACAGAGCTTCCACAGCATCCCTCCATTCCATTCCTACAGAGCTTCCACAGCATCCCTCCATTCCATTCCTACAGAGCTTCCACAGCATCCCTCCATGCCATTCCATTCCTACAGAGCTTCCACAGCATCCCTCCATTCCATTCCTACAGAGCTTCCACAGCATCCCTCCATTCCATTCCTACAGAGCTTCCACAGAATCCCTCCATTCCATTCCATTCCTACAGAGCTTCCACAGCATCCCTCCATTCCATTCCATTCCTACAGAGCTGCCACAGCACCCCTCCATTCCATTCCATTCCTACAGAGCTTCCACAGCATCCCTCCATTCCATTCCATTCCTACAGAGATTCCACAGCATCCCTCTATTCCATGCAATTCCTACAGAGCTTCCACAGCATCCCTCCATTCCATTCCATTCCTACAGAGCTGCCACAGCATCCCTCCATTCCTACGACTGGATGAGTGGATAGCAAATGGCTAGAGGTCTGGGGGTCTCTGAAAAGCAGATCAGCAGCTGAATGTTGAATCTGCTAAATGGGAAATAAAATGTCATTTATTACTGAGGCGCTGCACTGTACAGTACCTCCAGCTGTTTCACATTCACTGGCATCTGAGCGCAAACGTGTTCCATGTTTTATGCTAATCAAGGTTTCTACCGTTCTCACAGACGTTGGCAGGAGATGGTAATTATCTGCAGAGTGCAGTACTACATTGTATTACAAGTGTGGCCTTAATGAATCATCCCAGCGGAAAGCACCCCATCACCATGACTGCTTGTCTGGTTGTGGGCCATATTACAGCTTCTAGACAAAAATATTCAAAACAGATAATGATGTGGTTATGTCATTTACTGAGCTTTAAAGGGACGTGTTTATAATTCGTTCTACCACAATAAATGGGATCTGAAGGTAAAATACTTTTTCAACTATTCTTATATTTTGCTAAACTGGTGTCCAGTTGACAGCACTACCCTGATATAAACAAAGGTGCATTTCCATTGCTGCTTAACCAGTGCGCTGATTTCCATTTTGTACAGCACTGTGCTTGTGTTTGCAACAAGCTGTTTTCCTGGCATGAGCGAGGTTTGATTTGCATTGCATTTGTACAGACACAAACCGATAAGTTTACCATGTCCTGCCATTCTACCAAAGAGGAAGCTCAGTACTCAGTACTGTAGTGTGCTGTACATGTGTGAGGATGTTAGTATCGTGACCTCCTCTGACGCTAGGAGGAGATGCATTGCATTCTCCTAACCCTAACCCTAATGAAAGCTCATCCTGGAGTGGAAACATGTGTCCACGAGGCTCTGAGCATTTCAACGGCGGACCCTCGGTATCAGGAGTGACTGTGGAGAGAATCCTGGATTCCAGAAGCAAGCACAAGCCGTATGCCTGTATACTACAGCTGGCCTGTCAATCTTCAAGGGAACGGCATGCACGTTTTCATTTATAATGCACTTCCAATAAAAATAAAGTTTGCAACAGTGTGTAACCTAAACAAATGTGGGGCCGCTTTAAAAATTCACAGACTCGTTTTGGTCCGGTGGGATCTCTTTTAAAATAAAAATTAATCTCTTGTATGGAAGCCCATTTCCGCCATTGCCTAATATTGAGTTGTAGTAATTTAAACTGTTGATCTCTATAACCAAATCACTAGAGGAATGGATGCTCATGAAACTCAAACTGGGAATGATATAAAAGGTTGTTATTAGAGTATATTTATAACTTCACTAGATTTACAGCGCACCAAATTGGTGCTAGCAACCCCCCTTGAGGTAATTCAAAGTGTTTTAAAACAAATAAAACACCTGCTCTTCCTTAATCTTCCTCTACTTTAATATGGCATTGTAGGGATATTGCTTCTGCGCTTTCCCTTCCTCTGAATTTTGTGTATTTGATGCATTATCCACATTATCCTGCTCTCGCTGAGGTATTCATTCTGCCATTTTGACAGTAACATAGGGAAGTCTCATTACAGATTTAACATGGCTTTCAGTGATTGTATATAGGACGTTGAAAAATACTTCTCGTCTGTAATTCTGCATTGGATATGGGGAATTTGTATTTACTCGTGGAATCAGATGCTGTTTCCATCTCTTTAAAAGAACAGCCAGCAGCACTTGAATTATAGCATAAAACAGATAAAACCTGTATGAGGATGTTGGATGGGGGATCAGAGGAGCTCAGCACCTGTATGAGGATGTGGGATGGGGCTTCAAGGGCTGTGGTTCGATGGTAGATCAGTGGAGCTCAGCACCTGTATGAGGATGTGGGATGGTGGATCAGTGGAGCTCAGCACCTGTATGAGGATGTGGGATGGTGGATCAGTGGAGCTCAGCACCTGTATGAGGATGTGGGATGGTGGATCAGTGGAGCTCAGCACCTGTATGAGGATGTTGGATGGTGGATCAGTGGAGCTCAGCACCTGTATGAGGATGTTGGATGGTGGATCAGTGGAGCTCAGCAACTGTATGAGGATGTGGGATGGGGCTTCAAGGGCTGTGGTTTGATGGTGGATCAGTGGAGCTCAGCACCTGTATGAGGATGTTGGATGGGGGATCAGTGGAGCTCAGCACTTGTATGAGGATGTTGGATGGGGGATCAGTGGAGCTCAGCACCTGTATGAGGATGTTGGATGGTGGATCAGTGGAGCTCAGCACCTGTATGAGGATGTTGGATGGTGGATCAGTGGAGCTCAGCACCTGTATGAGGATGTTGGATGGTGGATCAGTGGAGCTCAGCACCTGTATGAGGATGGTGGATCAGTGGAGCTCAGCACCTGTATGAGGATGTTGGATGGGGGATCAGTGGAGCTCAGTCACTGTATGAGGATGTTGGATGGGGGATCAGTGGAGCTCAGCACCTGTATGAGGATGTGGGATGGTGGATCAGTGGAGCTCAGTCACTGTATGATGATGTTGGATGTTGGATCAGGGGAGCTCAGCCCCTGTATGAGGATTTTGGATGGTGGATCAGTGGAGCTCAGCACCTGTATGAGGATGTTGGATGGGGGATCAGTGGAGCTCAGTCACTGTATGAGGATGTTGGATGGGGGATCAGTGGAGCTCAGCACCTGTATGAGGATGTGGGATGGTGGATCAGTGGAGCTCAGTCACTGTATGAGGATGTTGGATGGTGGATCAGTGGAGCTCAGCACCTGTATGAGGATGTTGGATGGTGGATCAGTGGAGCTCAGCACCTGTATGAGGATGTTGGATGGTGGATCAGTGGAGCTCAGCACCTGTATGAGGATGGTGGATCAGTGGAGCTCAGCACCTGTATGAGGATGTTGGATGGGGGATCAGTGGAGCTCAGTCACTGTATGAGGATGTTGGATGGGGGATCAGTGGAGCTCAGCACCTGTATGAGGATGTGGGATGGTGGATCAGTGGAGCTCAGTCACTGTATGATGATGTTGGATGTTGGATCAGGGGAGCTCAGCCCCTGTATGAGGATTTTGGATGGTGGATCAGGGGAGCTCAGCCCTTGTATGAGGATGTTGGATGGTGGATCAGTGGAGCTCAGCAACTGTATGAGGATGTTGGATGTTGGATCAGGGGAGCTCAGCCCCTGTATGACGATTTGGATGGTGGATCAGGGGAGCTCAGCCCCTGTATGAGGATGTTGGATGGTGGATCAGGGGAGCTCAGCCCCTGTATGAGGATGTTGGATGGGGCTTCAACACAGATGTGGCAGGAGCGAGGATCAATACCTGAGATCAGTGAAAAGCGTTGGCACAGTAACTGTGTACAACATAACATATAGTGGCACTCCCCCATTTATTAACTGACAGTGAAGCAGATATTCAGCTTAGTAACATACTGAACAACTGGCTGTAGTCTCCCCAAAACCACTTGAAATGAGGTCTGCAAACAGGTGACCTAGTAGAGGTCCTTGTTAGGTTTTCTTAACAAGTACAGAAATAACACAGAGGCTTTCCATTAGCATTTACTAGGCTTAGTTAATGACCAGTTTGATCTAACTGACCCTCTGTTTTATTACTGGCTCATTTCCTTGCTCTGCTGGTGTTATACAATAGAGATGTCAGAGGAGCACAGGAGGGTACAGTATTAATTAAAGTGGAGACACCTGGTGAGGAGCTTTCTAACACATGCTGGCTGATTTATAGAGGGGATTGATTAATTTTGTTAAGATTTAAATCAACTTAAATAAAGTATACCCAGGGGTGTAATCTAGAAGGATTGTCATGAGATCAGATGGTTTGTATGATCGAAGTCACAGTTAAGATATTAAGTACAGGTGTATCCAGATACACATGGCAGTCTAGTCAACACATCTACTGCCTTTATTGAAATATAAAGAGAGAGAGAGAGAGAGAGAGAGAGAGAGAGAGATGGAACTGCAAAATGTATAGAAATAAAATGATGCAATTTGTCACATCCAGGCATTATAAAATGCACTTCACAGGAATGGTGCACTTCTATAATAACACTTTGAATGACCTAGAAGTAAAGAGCAGCTCCTGAACTTGCCTGAACACATTTAAAGGGTGCTGGTGTTTAGATCACCCATTGCTAGAGCAGCTAGGTAGACCTCAATGTCTACCCCTGATGAGGTGAACAAACATCTCCACTTACTGTATATGTTAATAAAGGACCAGATGGGAATTCCAAACATGAAGCTGAAAAAGTGCATAGTTTTCACACACGGGATACATTTATAAAAACAAGTTTATAAAACCGTTAGACAAGAGAACCAATTAAAACTATGAACTTTTTAACCAATACCAACCGACTAAAGAATGGAGAAGCTCTCTTTGACAGAGAGCAAGACCCAATTCACTCCATACAGCCAGGCTCATGAAATAAACTACTGCATTCATCAGAGAGCAAGACTCAATTCACTCCATACAGCCAGGCTCATGAAAAAAAAACTACTGCATTAATCAGAGAGCAAGACCCAATTCACTCCATACAGCCAGGCTCATGAAAAAAAAAAACTTCTACATTCATCAGAGAGCAAGACCCAATTCACTACATACAGCCAGGCTCATGAAATAAACTACTGCATTCATCAGAGAGCAAGACCCAATTCACTCCATACAGCCAGGCTCATGAAATAAACTAATGCATTCATCAGAGAGCAAGACTCAATTCACTCCATATAGCCAGGCTCATGAAATAAACTACTGCATTCATCAGAGAGCAAGACCCAATTCACTCCATACAGCCAGGCTCATGAAATAAACTAATGCATTCATCAGAGAGCAAGACTCGATTCACTCCATATAGCCAGGCTCATGAAATAAACTACTGCATTCATCAGAGAGAAAGACCCAATTCACTTCATACAGCCAATGTTTTAAACTCATCATCGCACACACAATGCATAGTACCTTATTTTGGTCATTACAGGTCTTTCCACAGGCCTTAGCCTTAACACAGACTTCTCTACAAACATTTGACCTGATTTATATAGGGTATTTCTCTAATTAACTTGTAGAGCCAGATGTTTCCCATCCTGGCTAATTCTGACCCCATGGTATTCTGGGGGTTGTAGTCCTGCATCAACCCCTGGACTACATCTTTCCTCCCCCTACTCTGCCACAATATACACACAAATATACACACACTTTCCCTTGACAATGTATGTTAAACATCCTGAACAGTTGTCTCTTCTGAGCCTCTCATTTTAAAAACAGGTTGAGTTCTAATTATGAATACATTTATTTATTTTTGTATTTGAAATGTACATCAGGGAAATGTATTCCATAGATGTGCATTCTGTTTAATCATCCACACAGTTGATGAGAAACTGCAGTATTGCCAGAAATAAAATAATTTTCATATTTCACTGGCGGAATTAACTAGGTTAATACCCAAGCGAAAAATGTCCTGTTCATGTCAAAGAGTCCAGTGGAACAGTATTCCCACAGTCACAATGAAACACTTTCTAATGAGGCAAATAGTTTTATCTGCCATGTGGAACTGCAAGAAAGTGTGCTTACACTTGAGAGAATTCATATTGAGAAGACCAAGGGAGTTCTATAGCTATGTAAGTACTCATCCTTGAAGCATAATTATAGTAGTAGTTATTATTATTATTATTATAATTATTATTATTATTATTATTATTATTATTATTATTATTATTATTATTATTATTAGAGCATATTATTATTTTAATAATATTAATATTATTAGAGACCAATGGAATGAAGAATGCCTTGTCTGACCCTAATTCACAAAGATTTAATATTCATAGAGCGTTTTTTCATCAGTTTTGATCAATTAAAAAAACAAAAAACACCTTTCTCAACCAAGGCTCCATTCTCAAAGATATTTACTCACAATCATCCAACAGAACTGCCCTATATTATCTATGCAGGTACTGAGCATGACGTTCTATTCTGTATTATCTATGCAGGTACTGAGCATGACGTTCTATTCTGTATTATCTATGCAGGTACTGAGCATGACGTTCTATTCTATATTATCTATGCAGGTACTGAGCATGACGTTCTATTCTGTATTATCTATGCAGGTACTGAGCATGACGTTCTAGTCTGTATTATCTATGCAGGTACTGAGCATGACGTTCTAGTCTGTATTATCTATGCAGGTACTGAGCATGACGTTCTATTCTGTATTATCTATGCAGGTACTGAGCATGACGTTCTATTCTGTATTATCTATGCAGGTACTGAGCATGACGTTCTATTCTGTATTATCTATGCAGGTACTGAGCATGACGTTCTAGTCTGTATTATCTATGCAGGTACTGAGCATGACGTTCTAGTCTGTATTATCTATGCAGGTACTGAGCATGACGTTCTAGTCTGTATTATCTATGCAGGTACTGAGCATGACGTTCTAGTCTGTATTATCTATGCAGGTACTGAGCATGACGTTCTATTCTGTATTATCTATGCAGGTACTGAGCATGACGTTCTAGTCTGTATTATCTATGCAGGTACTGAGCATGACGTTCTATTCTATATTATCTATGCAGGTACTGAGCATGACGTTCTAGTCTGTATTATCTATGCAGGTACTGAGCATGACGTTCTATTCTGTATTATCTATGCAGGTACTGAGCATGACGTTCTAGTCTGTATTATCTATGCAGGTACTGAGCATGACGTTCTAGTCTGTATTATCTATGCAGGTACTGAGCATGACGTTCTAGTCTGTATTATCTATGCAGGTACCGTGCATGATGTTCTATAAGCCTGCACAGCACTGCCCTAATTCTTACATTTTCTGTATTTATTTGTGCTCCACCACTGTTGAGATCAGTTGAACGCACCCTAGTAAAGGTGTAAAATGAAGTATTGGTTATCTTTTTTAGACATCTGTTTGTACATTGCACTTGAAATAGCCACCTGGTACATTCAGTCCATAAGAGAGGAGGAGCTTTCTAACAAGGATTCACTCTGTGGTTTGGACTGGTTTACAGTCCATTAAAAATCAGTTGAGTTGTGTCTGAGGTAAATGATGATAATCTATGTGGCTGCCCTGCCAGTCTGGTTTGGATTGGTTTACAGTCCATTAAAAATCAGCTGAGTTGTGTCTGAGGTAAATGGTGATAATCTATGTGGCTGCCCTTCCAGTCTGGTTTGGATTGGTTTACAGTCCATTAAAAATCAGTTGAGTTGTGTCTGAGGTAAATGATGATAACACTATGTAACACAATTTTTGTTCCTGGGTAGTAAGTGTTATTTCCTAATTGCTTATGCCTTAAAAGTATCGAAAATGGCTATTATTCCCCACAAACTTTGCTTTTGTGACCAGGACAGTGATATTTTGAAATTTACCTATTTCCAATGAGAAATTTGTGTCTTTTCGTTCACATAAAGTCAGAAAAGAACAACATATGAATCCAAATTAACATGTATTTATACTAAAGTAATACAAAAATGACTACAAAAGATTTAAAGTGAGTAGTTTTTCGAGTTTTACGATTATACTGTAAATCACTTTCACAGTCTGGTTTGGATTGGTTTACAGTCCATTAAAAATCAGCTGAGTTGTGTCTGAGGTAAATGGTGATAATCTATGTGGCTGCCCTTCCAGTCTGGTTTGGATTGGTTTACAGTCCATTAAAAATCAGTTGAGTTGTGTCTGAGGTAAATGATGATAATCTATGTGGCTGCCCTTCCAGTCTGGTTTGGATTGGTTTACAGTCCATTAAAAATCAGTTGAGTTGTGTCTGAGGTAAATGATGATAATCTATGTGGCTGCCCTGCCAGTTTGGAGTCAGCAATGCTGAGTGGAGCTGTCAATCAAGCCCAGTGAGTGCTGTGCAAAGAGAACAGTTGTCAGCTGGGTCTTAATCAATACAGGGAATCAATTCAAATTGTTATGCAACATGTCCAGAGAGTCTTCAACACAAGACTCGCTGAATTAAAACACCACTAAACACACTGCCTTCATTAACAAGAGGCTTTTACTGTCTTCTGGAAAATGTAGTTAATTGAAGTTCAAAGAGTTTGTGTTGTGCTGCTCAAGTAAACATCACAGTTTCTCACACCTCTAAATTGTGCAGTGGGTCACTGAGGACATGGAAAAAAATACAAATACAAATGCGTTATGTCTTGATCCTGAGAACATTTATCTTGTGATCTCAACATAACACATTTCTATTTATTTTTTCTCCACTGTGCTAAACAGTTGAGTATCCGAAGCCAAAGGCAACACCTTACATTTATGAACTGATTTTACAGATCTTCAGCAGCTCTTTCAAGATTTTACGACTCAGAAGACTACTGAAGGATAAAACTCATATGATCTGGTGAGAACATTGAGGCTTTATAGTTTAGTAAGAATATTTGCTGTCTAATGTTTCTTAAATTTGACTTCCTTTCAACAAAAGTTAAAAACATACAATTGAAAAATAAAAAAAATGAATATGAAAATGATTGCACAGAGATAATTAAATGGTACCACAGTGCTGGTAATATCACCAGTGTGTACTGGCTCATACCACCGTACAGCAGCAGCTGGCCTCTGTGCAAAGGTTGCAGAACCATTATATTGCTTCTGAAGATCATTTGCTAAGAGATCTCCAACATTGTGTAACTGACTCCACTCGCAATGCTTTGCAGTCTGCAACATTGTGTAACTGACTCCACTCGCAATGCTTTGCAGTCTGCAACATTGTGTAACTGACTCCACTCGCAATGCTTTGCAGTCTGCAACATTGTGTAACTGACTCCACTCGCAATGCTTTGCAGTCTGCAGCATTGTGTAACTGACTCCACTCGCAATGCTTTGCAGTCTGCAACATTGTGTAACTGACTCCACTCGCAATGCTTTGCAGTCTGCAACATTGTGTAACTGACTCCACTCGCAATGCTTTGCAGTCTGCAACATTGTGTAACTGACTCCACTCGCAATGCTTTGCAGTCTGCAACATTGTGTAACTGACTCCACTCGTGATGCTTTGCAATCTGCAACATTGTGTTGGTTTTCCATCTTGGTTCTTTCTCTCACTTTAGTGCACCTAATGTAAAAGTATTTCCTTTACTTGTCCAAACTGTATCAACTCACATGGGCACTTCAAAGCACTATGTACTGCATGCCTGCCAAATTATATTAATTTTAAGCGAATGTAAAGTGACTAGCTACAGCTATAAAGCTATAAGATGGCCACTCCTGGTCCAGGAGGAAGGTGAATGCTTGAAAAGGGAGGGTCACCTAATGAAGTTTGTGATATACTGAGTACTTTAGGAAAGGAAAATGCAGGTCTTTAAATATGAAGCTAATAGCACCTCAGATGAATAATGCCCCTGCAAGCAGTTATTATTACTGAAATATCTTCCCAGCAAAAAATACTTTGAGCAAGTGACTGGCGTCAAAAACTTGCTGAGGCTGCAGGACATTTATTGTAAAATAGAGACTTGCTTTGATTGCGTTTTTTACCTAAAGAAATGTGACAGCACAAAAATGACAACAAAGATTTTATAAAGGGCACCAATTATACAGCATTTCCTTGGTGAGGCGCATTGCTCTTCACAGCAGCACTGGCGGTTTCACAGGGGCTTGCTTTCAAACAAAGTGTGAGTATGTAAAAACACAGATGTGCTTTCCAAAGCGTTTTCTTTTTTTTTTTTTTTATAAATTGTCGTCGCCAATCTTTTTACCCTGGTTTTTCTCCCCAATTTAGCATGCCCAATTATTATCTGTATCTTCGGCTCACCGCTCGCAACCCCCCCGCCGACTCGTGGAACAGAGGCTGGAACATGCGTCCTCCGAAACGTGCTCCTGCCAAGCCGTCATTTTTTGCACTGCAGATCCACAATAATGCCACCAGACCTATAGTGTAGTGCCGGAGGACAACACAGATCTGGTGGCTCCACTGCAGAACCACAGGCGCCCTATCAGCCACAGGGGTCGCTGATGTGTGGTGATACACAGCAGCATCACACAGCGTATTCCTCAACGCTGATATAAAGGGATACACAGCAGCATCACACAGCGTATTCCTCAACGCTGATATAAAGGGATACACAGCAGCATCACACAGCGTATTCCTCAACACTGATATAAAGGGATACACAGCAGCATCACACAGCGTATTCCTCAACACTGATATAAAGGGATACACAGCAGCATCACACAGCGTATTCCTCAACACTGATATAAAGGGATACACAGCAGCATCACACAGCGTATTCCTCAACACTGATATAAAGGGATACACAGCAGCATCACACAGCGTATTCCTCAATGCTGATATAAAGGGATACACAGCAGCATCACACAGCGTATTCCTCAACACTGATATAAAGGGATACACAGCAGCATCACACAGCGTATTCCTCAACGCTGATATAAAGGGATACACAGCAGCATCACACAGCGTATTCCTCAACGCTGATATAAAGGGATACAGCACACAGCAGCATCACACAGCGTATTCCTCAACACTGATATAAAGGGATACACAGCAGCATCACACAGCGTATTCCTCAACGCTGATATAAAGGGATACACAGCAGCATCACACAGCGTATTCCTCAACACTGATATAAAGGGATACACAGCAGCATCACACAGCGTATTCCTCAACACTGATATAAAGGGATACACAGCAGCATCACACAGCGTATTCCTCAACGCTGATATAAAGGGATACACAGCAGCATCACACAGCGTATTCCTCAATGCTGATATAAAGGGATACAGCACACAGCAGCATCACACAGCGTATTCCTCAACACTGATATAAAGGGATACACAGCAGCATCACACAACGTATTCCTCAACACTGATATAAAGGGATACACAGCAGCCTCACACAGTGTATTCCTCAACGCTGATATAAAGGGATACACAGCAGCATCACACAGCGTATTCCTCAATGCTGATATAAAGGGATACAGCACACAGCAGCATCACACAGCGTATTCCTCAACACTGATATAAAGGGATACACAGCAGCATCACACAGCGTATTCCTCAACGCTGATATAAAGGGATACACAGCAGCATCACACAGCGTATTCCTCAACACTGATATAAAGGGATACACAGCAGCATCACACAGCGTATTCCTCAACACTGATATAAAGGGATACACAGCAGCATCACACAGCGTATTCCTCAACACTGATATAAAGGGATACACAGCAGCATCACACAGCGTATTCCTCAATGCTGATATAAAGGGCTACACAGCAGCATCACACAGCGTATTCCTCAACGCTGATATAAAGGGATACACAGCAGCATCACACAGCGTATTCCTCAACACTGATATAAAGGGATACACAGCAGCATCACACAGCGTATTCCTCAACGCTGATATAAAGGGATACAGCACACAGCAGCATCACACAGCGTATTCCTCAACGCTGATATAAAGGGATACACAGCAGCATCACACAGCGTATTCCTCAACACTGATATAAAGGGATACACAGCAGCATCACACAGCGTATTCCTCAACACTGATATAAAGGGATACAGCACACAGCAGCATCACACAGCGTATTCCTCAACACTGATATAAAGGGATACACAGCAGCATCACACAGCGTATTCCTCAACGCTGATATAAAGGGATACACAGCAGCATCACACAGCGTATTCCTCAACACTGATATAAAGGGATACACAGCAGCATCACACAGCGTATTCCTCAACACTGATATAAAGGGATACACAGCAGCATCACACAGCGTATTCCTCAACACTGATATAAAGGGATACAGCACACAGCAGCATCACACAGCGTATTCCTCAACACTGATATAAAGGGATACACAGCAGCATCACACAGCGTATTCCTCAACGCTGATATAAAGGGATACACAGCAGCATCACACAGCGTATTCCTCAACACTGATATAAAGGGATACACAGCAGCATCACACAGCGTATTCCTCAACGCTGATATAAAGGGATACACAGCAGCATCACACAGCGTATTCCTCAATGCTGATATAAAGGGATACAGCACACAGCAGCATCACACAGCGTATTCCTCAACACTGATATAAAGGGATACACAGCAGCATCACACAACGTATTCCTCAACACTGATATAAAGGGATACACAGCAGCCTCACACAGTGTATTCCTCAACGCTGATATAAAGGGATACACAGCAGCATCACACAGCGTATTCCTCAATGCTGATATAAAGGGATACAGCACACAGCAGCATCACACAGCGTATTCCTCAACACTGATATAAAGGGATACACAGCAGCATCACACAGCGTATTCCTCAACGCTGATATAAAGGGATACACAGCAGCATCACACAGCGTATTCCTCAACACTGATATAAAGGGATACACAGCAGCATCACACAGCGTATTCCTCAACACTGATATAAAGGGATACACAGCAGCATCACACAGCGTATTCCTCAACACTGATATAAAAGGATACACAGCAGCATCACACAGCGTATTCCTCAACGCTGATATAAAGGGATACAGCACACAGCAGCATCACACAGCGTATTCCTCAACACTGATATAAATGGATACACAGCAGCATCACACAGCGTATTCCTCAACGCTGATATAAAGGGATACACAGCAGCATCACACAGCGTATTCCTCAACACTGATATAAAGGGATACACAGCAGCATCACACAGCGTATTCCTCAACACTGATATAAAGGGATACACAGCAGCATCACACAGCGTATTCCTCAACACTGATATAAAGGGATACACAGCAGCATCACACAGCGTATTCCTCAATGCTGATATAAAGGGCTACACAGCAGCATCACACAGCGTATTCCTCAACGCTGATATAAAGGGATACACAGCAGCATCACACAGCGTATTCCTCAACACTGATATAAAGGGATACACAGCAGCATCACACAGCGTATTCCTCAACACTGATATAAAGGGATTGTCACAAAGACGGCCAGAGTGGGTGGCGTCAGACCAGAAAAGGAATACACAGAGAGATGTGGTTTGGTATAAGCTGGGCGCGTGATCGCGCTCAGCATTTAATAAACAGAAAAGAAAAGGTTTGAAACACAAAAAACACTGGACACGGCACTTGCGCCAAAATAAAGAGACAAACAAAAACGAACACACACTAACAAACAGGGACGAACAAACACGGTGAGTAAAGCAATATTTACGTTCTTTCTTTCTTTCACTTTTTAGTTTCTCCTCTCTCTCCCGTTCTCCACTCACCGAACACCAACCCCGACTGAGTGAAAATGTGCATATTTATACTGTTGTGCTGGGATTCAATTACTAATTAATTATTCACTTGAATCCCAGCACGTGAATTAATTCTGTGCAACCCCGTGCTCACATATTACATTTAACCAGCACGTGAAGTGATTTGTGCCCTCCTCGTGCCTACATACAAATCTACACTTTTTAAATACACGTGAAACACAGACCCGTTTATATCCCGTGTACCAATCTATACACCGACATTAACATACGCACCCATACATACATACACAGAACACACAAATGCACACAGGGGCGGGGCACTTTGCCACAGGGATACACAGCAGCATCACACAGCGTATTCCTCAACACTGATATAAAGGGATACACAGCAGCATCACACAGTGTATTCCTCAACACTGATATAAAGGGATACACAGCAGCATCACACAGTGTATTCCTCAACACTGATATAAAGGGATACACAGCAGCATCACACAGCGTATTCCTCAACACTGATATAAAGGGATACACAGCAGCATCACACAGCGTATTCCTCAATGCTGATATAAAGGGATACAGCACACAGCAGCATCACACAGCGTATTCCTCAACACTGATATAAAGGGATACACAGCAGCATCACACAGCGTATTCCTCAATGCTGATATAAAGGGATACACAGCAGCATCACACAGCGTATTCCTCAATGCTGATATGAAGGGATACAGCACACAGCAGCATCACACAGCATATTCCTCAACACTGATATAAAGGGATACACAGCAGCATCACACAGCGTATTCCTCAACACTGATATAAAGGGATACACAGCAGCATCACACAGCGTATTCCTCAACGCTGATATAAAGGGATACACAGCAGCATCACACAGCGTATTCCTCAACACTGATATAAAGGGATACACAGCAGCATCACACAGCGTATTCCTCAACACTGATATAAAGGGATACACAGCAGCATCACACAGCGTATTCCTCAACGCTGATATAAAGGGATACACAGCAGCATCACACAGCGTATTCCTCAATGCTGATATAAAGGGATACAGCACACAGCAGCATCACACAGCGTATTCCTCAACACTGATATAAAGGGATACACAGCAGCATCACACAGCGTATTCCTCAACGCTGATATAAAGGGATACAGCACACAGCAGCATCACACAGCGTATTCCTCAACGCTGATATAAAGGGATACAGCACACAGCAGCATCACACAGCGTATTCCTCAACACTGATATAAAGGGATACACAGCAGCATCACACAGCGTATTCCTCAACACTGATATAAAGGGATACACAGCAGCATCACACAGCGTATTCCTCAATGCTGATATAAAGGGATACACAGCAGCATCGCACAACATATTCCATATAAACTTAAACCAGACATCAGATGATTCTTTAGTTTATTTTTAAAAATGTTGGAGTTGCAATGTTCGTGGATTGAAAGCTGAAAATACCACTTATGTGTTGATGCATTATACATTTTGTAGTGTACTTTAAAATGATAATTCTGAGTGCACACAGAGCCACAGTTCAGTTCTGAAAAGGGTACAGTGAGTACAAACTGAGATGCTGATGTGTGCTACCCTTCTGAAAGAGGCTTTGGTTCTCAACGATCAAGAGGCTCATAAATATTCATAACAGGCAATTTTATAATCTGAAAGCCAAAAAAGACAAAACAATGCAGCTCTCCATTGCACAGGTCTACAAAGCATGTGCCTGCCAGACCGCTAACAGCAGCAGTTTAAACCAGGAGCTTCCTTTAGGCTCTGTTTTCAAAGCCCAGTATATCAGTGTTTGCACAATCAGACAGTGTGCACCCTGCACCAAGAGTCTGTTTAAGACTTACTGCTGCAAGTGATGGTATGATCACCAACCACACTGCTGACACCAGACCTGGTGCTTTATTGGGCTGATTTGCAATGTCACATATGGGAAATCAAAGGATATTAAATGCAATTGAGAAGAAACAGTTCTTCAATCCGCCTGAACCCTTAACACAGCATCCATCAAATGTGTTTAATTCTTTTTTTAATAGAGGTCCTGGTTAATAAATATAAAAGTCAGCATGCATGAAAGAGTACCCAGGAAACTACTGTGCGAGGTGGAGCTGAATGGCTGTTCGGGTTAATATGTTACAAACGACTCGAAACAAAAACATGTCATTGTATTATTATAATCCAAGCAGAACCTACAGAAAATGACCTGCAATCATACTGTATGTAATAAGAATGAATAATAATATGAATGAATACTACAATACTCATGTAAATAACATTCACAGAAATGGGCCTAATTTCTAAAAATAAATGCAAAAAAAGGAATGTAATGTGCAAACTCAAGAGCGTCGTGCCATATCTCCAACGCTGTGATTTTACAGAGGTATCAGTCTTCCTTTTCATAACAGTCGTATTGCATTACGAGTTACATTTATTTAATTACTCAGGAAATGGTGCAAACTGTGCTTTGGCACAGACTTTGATAAATAAACTACAGCTTAAACTACCTTGGGAAACTGAATAAGGAATTCCTGTTTATTTTGGTGTCTAACGTAATTCAGGGATAGAAATATAGGCTGCATTGTTGCATACTTGTTTAGTTTTTGGCCAGGTTTCAAGAGTAGAGATTATAACCAATCAGTGGAAGGCCAGACATCTTGCCAGGACAACCATTTTTAGCACTTTCTCAAAGTCTAATGGTATGTTTATCAATACTTTATTTAAAAACCTTCGGTGTATGGGACCTTTTGTATAATGCAGATGGTCAAACACAAGTTAAAGTCTATTTAATATTTTTTTAATGAGCTCTTCTGGGGCTGCCTGAATTAAACACAGTTTGTCAGAGATCTAAAATTCTGGCACAAAATCTAGCAAAATATGTGCTTAAAAAGGACATAAAAAGAGTTCCACACCATAAACTAAACTAGGCACGCTTCACAAGTGACACATTGATTTTCTGTTACTCTTCAGTAGATAAAAAATATCCAATAGTTTCTCTTCCAATAAATCAATGTCTTCAGAATGTATGTAAAAGGATTTCAATTACACATTAACAGAGTCTAAGGAGCTGATCCACTGAGACGAATCATGAATAATCAAGCTCTGTCGTGCAAATCCAAGCTTGCAGTGCTGCTCTGCAGTGAATCTCTGGCACTGTACACTGGAGATAACAGCAATGTGTTGGTCTAATAATGCTTTAGAGTTAATGATGTCGGTAAGCTAAACAGAGTCTGCTATCGAATCTCATTGTGGATTTCAATGTCATCTAATCTCATTGTGGATTTCAATGCCATCGAATCTCATTGTGGATTTCAATGCCATTGAATCTCATTGTGGATTTCAATGCCATCGAATCTCATTGTGGATTTCAATGCCATTGAATCTCATTGTGGATTTCAATGCCATTGAATCTCATTGTGGATTTCAATGCCATTGAATCTCATTGTGGATTTCAATGCCATTGAATCTCATTGTAGATTTCAATGCCATCGAATCTCATTGTGGATTTCAATGCCATCGAATCTCATTGTAGATTTCAATGCCAATGAATCTCATTGTGGATTTCAATGCCATCGAATCTCATTGTAGATTTCAATACCATCACATCTCATTGTAGATTTCAATGCCAATGAATCTCATTGTCGAATCTTGCATTAATTGAACCCCCATGACAGATTGAGCAGGCGAATGACATGGTTCTTATCACACTGCTGCTCTTACCTGCATGGTACTTGTTATAGAGAAGGAAACTCTTATGGAGAACTGTGTTTATTCCACTCATAAGGATGGCAGTACACAGCCCATGTTCCCCCTTTGGGATCGTGTTGGTTATTCAGTCATCCTTGTTCATGGAATAACTATAACTATAGGGCAGCAGTGTGGAGTAGTGGTTAGGACTCTGGACTCTTGACTGGAGGGTCATGGGTTTAATCCCAGGTGGGGGACACTGCTGACGAAGTGATGGGTTTGTGCGCCCCATACATGATCAGAAGGAGCTGTTACTCCACCTGTACAGGGTCAGCGTCCTGACCAAGTGATGGGTTTGTGCGCCCCATACATGATCAGAAGGAGCTGTTACTCCATCTGTACAGGGTCAGTGTCCTGACCAAGTGATGTGTTTGTGGCGCCCCATATGGGGTCTTAACATCATCTTGCCCTGAATCCTTCAAGTTGTACATTCATACAGCTAATGCACTTGCTACTATAATATGTAAAGTGGCTTCCTTCTTTTACAATGCACAGTGCCACCAAATACTGGATATAGAAAGTGTTCAAAATGTGCAATTCAGCTGTGCAACACATCCAGTTAGGAAGAACAACACCTGAATGCAATATAACCAGTGAAATACTACTTTTATAGTAATACATTGATATTGTAAACTGGTAGTCCCTGTGTGTTTACATAGGATTGGATCAATACCACACCAATAGCACTGTAAGCAGGTTAAACGGGCAAACATAAAAGTCCAGCAAAGTATTTTATAGCTGCGTATTTATTCATCTTCTTGAGAGATAGTGAAAAAAAAATCACTGTACAGTTTTATTGATTTTACTTTTATTAGCAGCTCAGCTTTGACACCTCAAAGAATGTTCAGCCATTTTCACAGCGATATCCCCTTGAACAAATTAATTATGGATCACTGGAAGATGAATATAGCCTGAAGGTCATTGATGAAAAAATATAAGGACTTGAAGTAGGGTCTCAGACAACACCTTGTAGGAAACCTGCATTGGTAATTGCTTTGCCTGGTATTCCAAGCCTCATGAATTTGTCAAGGTCTGGCGGGCTTTGCTTATCCTTGACTTCACTGTCCTGACAGAAAATCACTTGCCTTTTATGTGTGGATTTCAACCCTTGTAGAATTACCATCTGTGTGCGTTCATTAGGGTCAAGTTCTGTATCCCCACCGATCAATCAGAGCATGTTGGGTTGTGCGGGGTGGGGTGATGCAGCAGATATGTAATCTGCTTGTCTCCTGAGTGTATTCATTCTTTTAAGTGTAGAGTATAAAACACAATGCACACCTTTGCTTTGGACTTCACTGAGTTTGTATTCCACCACGTACCACACGCTGTGTCAAATGACTTGGCAGAAGTACTACAGCTATGGCCAAAACTTTAGCATCATCCTACAGAATTAACTAATTCTGCTTCATAAAGTGGAATGAAACCTACTGAATAATGTTACTTTAACATATTGAATTTCGTAGTTTTCCACATACTTAACAAAAAAACTGACACAAATAAAAAAATGTGATACTTCGAAATACTACTATTATGACTTTTGCCATATATCATTTTGTAGTTTCTTTGATTACATTTTTGGCAGGAGAGCAACAAAAGGAATCAGCACACGGCATTTGCCCTAAGGATGATTAATGTTTCCTTATCTAGGTCCACACGCTGAAATCACTGCAACGCTCCAGCCACTTCATGCAGTGAATAGCTGACCAGCACATGTGGGATGTGAGCAAACATTCCAGTTCATCTCTTTATTAAAAAGCATCTATTTCTATTACCTACTCTTCTCATAAGCCAGCAGGATATCTTTATTTATTCAATGTATTTATTTCTTAAATCTATTTATTTATTACATTTTTTACAAAAGGTGGAAGATTGTCACAATGGCTGGCTTTATGCTTTTTGTTTTTAGTGGAAATAGAGGCTGGAAGCACAGGATGTATATATTTGCAATGGATACAGACTGAGATGTGATCTATGTGTTAGGTTTACTGTAAAAGTAGATGGTGCTGTCTGTCTATTTGTTAGGTTTACTGTAAAAGTAGATGGTCTTGCCTGTCTATTTGTTGGGTTTATTGTAAAAGTAGATGGTGCTGTCTGTCTATTTGTTGGGTTTACTGTAAAGGTAGATGGTTCTGTCTGTCTATTTGTTGGGTTTTTTGTAAAAGCAGATGGTCTTGTCTGTCTATTTGTTGGGTTTTTTGTAAAAGCAGATGGTCTTGTCTGTCTATTTGTTGGGTTTATTGTAAAAGTAGATGGTCTTGTCTGTCTGTTTGTTGGGTTTACTGTAAAAGCAGATGGTCTTGTCTGTCTATTTGTTGGGTTTTTTGTAAAAGCGGATGGTCTTGTCTGTCTATTTGTTGGGTTTATTATAAAAGCAGATGGTCTTGCCTGTCTATTTGTTGGGTTTACTGTAAAAGTAGATGGTGCTATGTGGCAAAGTGCCCCCCCTCTGTGTATGTTATATGTTACGTGTTGTGTGTAAATGTTGGTGTATAGGCATTGGTACACGGGATATAAGCGGTCTGTGTTTCACGTGTGTGTAAATTGTATATTTGTAGTTAGGCACGGTGATGGCACATCACATCACGTGCAAGTAAAAAGTAATATGTGAGCAAGGGGAATTGCACTTTAATTAATTCACGTGCAGTTGTACCGAGATTCCAATTGAATGATTGACTAGCAATCGAATCTCGGTACAACTGCATAAAAGCTGCATGTTTTCACTCACTGGGGGTTGGTGTTCGGTGAGTGGAGAACGGGTTAGGAGACGGAGGGTATTGTAAAAGTAAAATAAGTAGTAAAAGAAGCTCACCGTGTTTGTCTGTGTAGTCCGTTTTGTTTGTCTGTTTATTTTGGCTCAAGTGCCGTGTCCTGTGTTTTGTTGCAAACCTTTTTATTTTCTGTATTAAATGCTGAGCGCAATCAAGCTTAACCAAAACCCAAATCTCTGTCTGTTTGTTACTTCCTGCATCTGGTCTGACGCCACCCACTCTGGCCGTCTTTGTGACATGCTGTCTGTCTATTTGTTGGGTTTATTGTAAAAGTAGATGGTGCTGTCTATGGACATTTCCTTTAGCAGTGTTGTTAGGCCAGCTCCTGCACAGCATGCATTATCATTGCCTCCTGAACCCTGACTGCTTCTGTAATTCATTCTCAAACACCCTTTAGCCTCCAGGGTATTTATTGTTCTATCTCACTGTAAACAGTTGGTTATTTTTTTCTTTATTTCATAGAAGTCAGCAATCTGTCAATCCACTAAATAGAGATGACATGCACACACAAAACAAAACCAATCTGCAAGTCATTATAAAAGCTCTTTAAACAACAGTGTGCTGCTAATCCTGTTGTTCGCCTGCTTCTAACCATTAATTCCAGCAATCGTTTATTACAATCCTAAATTAATGTAATTGTTTTAAAGGGTTAGGGCACTGACAAAAACAGATTGTGAAATAAGATTAACAGGTTCAACGGCTGTAATGGCTCTTTCAAAGCTCCATCCCTGGAATAAATTGCTATGTAGTAAACTCTAATGCAATTTCCTCTGAGTTCAATATTTTTTAAGACTTAAGAAAAAAAATGGATGTGTTTTTCTGATCAATGCCTTGCCACTGGATTCCTCGTACACTATAAAAAGGTTACGCTATTGATGTAATTCATCTTTCTTTCAGAGCCAGCGGTGCAATTTTAAATACATTTATGCATTATGTTTAGTAAGTATTTGGCTCTAACAATTTGTTTATTATTTTGTTCAGGGGCAAAATGGTCACGTGTTCTAATTGAAGGGCCCCTCGCTTTTATATATTTTTTTCTTAAACAAGTGAGAGGAACTCCATGGTACAGGGACATATGTTATCTTAGAAAAGTGGGAGATAGCCTGGTACCAAAAAGTATATTATTAAATTTAGAGATAAAGGGTGTCTAACAAACCAGATGTTTTAGGGTTAATTAAGCCTTCTGATGCACAAAGGGAGAGAAAAAAGTCCTATAAATATGGGAGCAAAATTACAGTTAGTTATCAGACCAGGTCCTTCTTCTGAAGACCTCTCGGAGTAGCTGACTTCTGGTGTTGTTTTCAGAACCTCTGGTTTGGACAACTGGCCTTTCTTGGTTCTGTATGATATTTTAAGACAAGCGTCTCTGTGGGGGGCAAGCATAATCTTGAATTTATAGCTCACCTGTATTGATTTTTATTAACTATAGGATTATTATCAGCTTTAGAGATGCTGTTATATTGTATGCATTAGTGTAAATGGGTGCCTTAGACTGCCTGGGGTGTGTGATGTAACCATACTGCTTTAAGTATTCATGCTGTTAGTTTGCAAAGACACCAGTCTGCCTGGACTGTCTATGAGCTAAGATTCAAAGTAGATCTGCGATCACTCGATCTATTTAAGCATTAATAATCCAAAGGAGTAAACATATACTCTGATTCGTTAAACTTTGAATAAACTGAGTCTGTGTGATTATTCTTGATTAACTGTTGTTTGGGTATGTGCAAATCTGTAAGCCAGGACACGAACAAAGCACTACAGGAGTTTATGCAATTGATTTGTCCTCCTGTTTGCCTCCCCTTATTCTCTTAGAGAATTAAAGAAGTGCTAGAACGTGACATTATGTAGAAGTGAAAGGAAAGTTTTTTATATACCAATAAACTCAAGGCAATGAAAGTCCTTCAGGTATTTACAGCTGTATAGAGTGATGTCATCTTATTCAGTTACCAATTGGTCCCCAACATTCTATTAAAGAGTAGTGTGTCAGTCCTTACCCGTCAAATAATGACTTCCAGATTGTTGAGAGCCCTCAGCTCTTCAGACTTCGTGCCCAACCATCCCTACATGTCATTATCTGCCAAGTAAGGACCTCTATACTGGTCATTAACACTTCATTTAGTGCACACTGTAATTGGGGTCCATTTTACATGCCTGGGGTCTGTTTGTCCCGTTTCAGCCAAATGAAGATTAAGAAATGTAATTCCTCAATAAAGATGTTATGGACATGCCATATTTTTTGCAATGACCCCTCGAGTTCCTAAATACCCCCACCCAAATAGTTACAGTTTTCTGTTTTTAGGTTTTCAGTATGGAATCATGAGCCTTGTATCTTTGTTTGAGTGGCATTCAATTGCAACCAATGAATAATAAAGACATTACATGGAAGCCTTTCTCATTATTGATTGATAGCGAGAAAACGAACCACTGCAGCATCATAACAGTATAATTATAGGTCACATGGAAACCACATTGGTATGTGCTCTAGTGCGTGATACTCAGAGCACACTTACAGTGCTAGCATGCTTCTGGCTTTGGGAATGGAGCCCTCTGGAGTACTTCTGGACTGACTGTAGGTGGAGTTCACAGCCAGGGCTTCTCGTGGAGTTGGCAGGTTGTGGTGCTTCAACCTATTTAAACAGATGTGCTAAGCCTTGTGTGCTGTGGGGTGAAACTCTATCAGGGAAAGTGAGAGTAATTGCTGCAAAGAAGCAAGAGAGGCAAGATCATGACAAGGAAGGATTTTCAAACAGGATGTGTAATTGTGCTCTGTCTCGAGTAAAACAAAGAGAATGCTATCAGCATGTGTGACCCATGTGTCACCTGACAGCAGGACCAGTGTAATGAAGAAACGTCCATCGACACGCACACTAAACCATGAGAC
Organism: Acipenser ruthenus; assembly: GCF_902713425.1. Classification (NCBI taxonomy): domain Eukaryota; kingdom Metazoa; phylum Chordata; class Actinopteri; order Acipenseriformes; family Acipenseridae; genus Acipenser; species Acipenser ruthenus. Next base: position 60,027,096 of record NC_081197.1, on the reverse strand, counting down.
TCCTGTAGATAGCTTTGACATGAAGTGGTTGATCATAATACCACTGCTCCAAAACTTGTAAACTCTATTGAGTCCTCTTTCCATTTAAAAAAACTAAAATGCAATTAGTGATGCTGCTACGGGAGTCTATGGGAGTCTTTCTTTTTGTGAAAGGAAAATACAACTGCATCGTTGCAAAACTAGTAACACTCAGAAGGCTCATTTCATGATTCATAAGTGGGCCTGAGCTGTTTGTTTTGTAAGACTAACAGTTTGATTTCCCTTTACACCAAAATGCAACTGCCAACCCCCCCCCAGGGAAAGCAGTTGCAAGATTTAAAAGTAACTCTAAATCCACTCCTGTTTAGATCATTAAACCTGAATGTTTCAACCCCCCCCCCCCCCCCCCAAAATAAACAAACAAACAAACAAACAAACAATCAAACAATGTACTTAATGTTCCATCTTTTTGCACAATTGTATCAGAAAAGGGTTAGGGTTAGGATTATGTTTAGTTAGGTTATATCGTGCAAAAAGATTTACACATTAAGTACATAATAACATTGTACATACAGTATGTGTAAATACACCATGGAAATACACAGTAATTAGAGACACAATGTAAAGTGTTACCAAAAATTATTGTAAATAACTGTTTTTTAATGCTAATCAAACAAGTACCTGTTTATGATCACTCATCAAATCAAAGAACAAAAAAATCAAAGGGGAACTGAGAGAGTGAAGATAGGGCAGGATGCGATGAGGCATGTAAGTATGTGCACCAGGAGTATTGTGTAAGTATGTGCACCAGGAGTATTGTGTAAGTATATGCACCAGGAGTATTGTGTAAGTATATGCACCAGGAGTATTGTGTAAGTATGTGCACCAGGAGTATTGTGTAAGTATGTGCACCAGGAGTATTGTGTAACTATGTGCACCTGGAGTATTGTGTAAGTATATGCACCAGGAGTATTGTGTAACTATGTGCACCTGGAGTATTGTGTAAGTATGTGCACCAGGAGTATTGTGTAAGTATGTGCACCTGGAGTATTGTGTAAGTATGTGCACCAGGAGTATTGTGTAAGTATATGCACCAGGAGTATTGTGTAAGTATATGCACCAGGAGTATTGTGTAAGTATGTGCACCAGGAGTATTGTGTAAGTATGTGCACCAGGAGTATTGTGTAACTATGTGCACCTGGAGTATTGTGTAAGTATATGCACCAGGAGTATTGTGTAACTATGTGCACCTGGAGTATTGTGTAAGTATGTGCACCAGGAGTATTGTGTAAGTATGTGCACCTGGAGTATTGTGTAAGTATGTGCACCAGGAGTATTGTGTAACTATGTGCACCAGGAGTATTGTTACAACATCGAGGATGCAATGAGACATGGAAGTATGTTCAGGAGTATTGTTGAAACATTCACCTTCTGAACTTATTGATGACCTGAGTTCTATAATTCTGTTTATGCCTTCTCTTGAGTGCAGGGATTGTGTCAGTGATCAGATATCTCAACAGTCTAGTGGAAACAAAAACATGATGGTTCTGTTATCCATTATGAAAGGTGTTCAGGACTGATTGAGGACATTTTATGAGAGTATGTTTAGAAGGTACATTTATTTTTACTCATTTTAAGGTCTGATCACCACTGTTTAAATTAAACTAAAGCTCTGATTTTCATTCTTTTTGCCTACATTAATGTAACATGGCTACAAAACTGAGTTTTAGCAATTCAGTCAACGTACAGTAAATTTGAAGAAAACAGGACGCCTCTAGAATGTCCTACATGAAGACATTTCCATGTTTTAATTATAGTGGCTGGATGACTAACACTAAAGTAACACTAAAGAATTATTGAAGAGCCCAAGGTTACAAGGTGAACTCCTTCTCAATTGACTTTTCCAAAGCTTACATCTTGAACTGCCAGTAAATACAAATGGATGCTAGTAATGTTGGTGCATAGCCAGCATACTGAAAGGAAACAGAAAATGAGTTTAGTGTTTACGTCACTGAAGGCTTTTATTTCCATGGACGACATAAATCACGCTTCATTTTGTAACATTTACCGTGAAAGTTCCTGGAAATGTCAGAATTACAAAATATGCAGTCATAAAATCAAAATGGAGAACAAAAAGAAACAGACAAACACTGTAATATGATTTGAGTTGCTACGTGCTGTGTGACTAAGAGGAGGTTTAAAATCCATTTAAAATGGAATACATCTGATACAATTCCCCACGTTTAGTCTTCGAGATGATGGGCTTTGAAATAATGAACAAGACTTCAGTACCTTGAAATGAAGAAAACCATTGGTTGGAAACTAATCATATTGCAAATGAATCAGTCATGATTCCTTCTTCAGGATTATTAATAATTGTTAGGGTTGCACCTAAACTTATATGTTCATTTTTATTCTGACCTTTATGTATACAAAAGTTGACTCTGAAATAGCTGATTCGTCAAAGCAAATGGGAAGGTGACAGCCCATTGCATAATAGAATGGTTTAGTGCCCATAACTCAATCTAACTATAGAATACACAATGCAATTATGATTGTAAATCCACACCACAAATTGTGTGTAATCATTTATAAAAACTAAAAGACATTCTGTGCTTGATTTTTTTTTTAATGCTAAACAAGTTAACCTCAATATTTTAAGTACCGCACAGAGACCAGAGCCAGAGGGCACAGTTGAACATGGACTGGAGACATACATAGGAGACATACATACAGAGGGTTGGACAATTTGAGTGTAAGGAATGGGTTACAAAGCCATAATATTGATGCTAAATCCTTAGAATCCTTCAAAGGCAAAGCAACGCTAACTCAGACTCAAAACAGACAGTACTGCGGCCACACGTCTTGTGCAATGGAGTATTTCTCTATACCATGAACTCCAATCTTTCAAGATTGAAAGGTACAGATACAACCGAACTGCAGGAAACTGCCAAGATAAAGAGAAAGACAATATTAAGATAGCAGAACCAATGAAAAGGAGATTAAGGTAAATCGCAGGTCAGTGGGAATGGTTGGGGATCAGGCTTTTTATAATTACTTTGCTATATATGGTGGTATCTACCAATAAGCACCAGGGTTGTACGTTTGCAGCGTGATGAAATGTCAATGTTTTTAATCATTATACTTGTATGTATTTATTTTACCAGGATGAAGCGATACTATCCATACAGTACCTGTATAAATGAGGCTAAAAGGTAAACCAGAAAACCCACACATTTATCAATGTTAACACTGTAAACAATGGCATGGACTCAGCAAACTATTAATCATGCAAAGGTTTGGGCATTTCCATTGTAGAGACCTGTTTTAAACATTGAAAATGACCTTCGCTTGACTGAATTGCTATTGTTATCACTTCCAAGCAGCTTTCCTTCTCTGAGGTGTGCCATATGTTTGTACGATTCTTGTCACAATGATTGATGCACAAAACAACAGGTTAAATAAAATTCTTATATTGCCCAAATGAAATCTACTGCCATACCGAGCAGGATAACTAAGAGTTCATAAATAGCATACTCAAGCTGTTCTTTAATGTGCATGTCCAGGACTCTCCATAACTTAATGAAGCAGTAAACCGAAATTATGAGCCCCATTGCTTGCAAGCAACACAGATGAACAAACCCTGGACATACTGTCTAATGGGCTTCCACTGTGAAGCAGGTCATTATGGCAACGCCTAGCGAAATTAAGAAATGAGCTGGGTCTACATAAATCATTTTCAGTGTTGTAGCATCCCCATGGCAGAACAAGGAGGTACTGCAGGTGCACTTATAATGACTCCCAGTAAAACTTTCAACATGATTTTGATCTGCTAGACCTAGATTAATAATTTGCATTAAAGCTATCCAGCAGCCCAATGATACCTCATTAAAAAACGTATGCCGGCACTATAATCTCCCATGCTGCATGTGAAGTGTATAAATTAGAATGACCGTAATAGTACGTCTGGGGAATAACTACATTCATAATTAAACTTACAAAGACCACGTTCCTTTTCCCCATGCATTATGAAGACAGACAAGTTTGAAAAGCATTAATAAAAAATGCTCCTCTTCACATGAATTGAAATGTAGGGCTTAATTCAGCACGACGCACTGGCACAGCTCAGGCACGAAGTCTGATTGTGATTTTTTTTCCAAATATGTCATTCAGAGATTTTGCACTGAATATTTGATTGTTGTTGTTTTTCTGTAGGCAATAGGTTACAGGTATTAAACGATCTTGCACATCTGTCCGACTTGTATGCATATATTCATGTCCCTGAAACTCAGGCTGCAGGGACAGTGCTAGTACAGAAACACTGCAGGAATGAATCAGTATACTGTAGATGTAAAGAGGAATGTATTCAAAACTCACACTACACGTATCTTCAAGTCATTGCTGTTCTACTGATCAACAAGATGGATTTAAAGATGCTCAGTTAATGGATCAGATGCTTTAGAAATAGTTACGAAGCATTAACCATTCTAGCCTGGACTTGGTTAATACCCAGCAACAAAATAATATCACCTATGTAAATGAACCCAATATAACAGCTCATAGATTGGTATAATGTAACATGTATGGTATTACCAAGTTCCCTGTAACTGTAAACACAATGCCTCGTGTGTAACTGTAACCACAATAGCTTGTGTGTAACTGTAAACACAATGCCTCGTGTGTAACTGTAACCACAATGCCTCGTGTGTAACTGTAAACACAATGCCTTGTGTGTAACTGTAAACACAATGCCGCGTGTGTAACTGTAAACACAATGCCTCGTGTGTGTAACTGTAAACACAATGCCTCGTGTGTAACTGTAACCACAATGCCTCGTGTGTAACTGTAAACACAATGCCTCGTGTGTAACTGTAAACACAATGCCTCGTGTGTAACTGTAACCACAATGCCTCGTGTGTAACTGTAAACACAATGCCTCGTGTGTAACTGTAAACACAATGCCGCGTGTGTAACTGTAAACACAATGCCGCATGTGTAACTGTAAACACAATGCCTCGTGTGTAACTGTAAACACAATGCCTCGTGTGTAACTGTAACCACAATAGCTTGTGTGTAACTGTAAACACAATGCCTCGTGTGTAACTGTAAACACAATGCCTCGTGTGTAACTGTAACCACAATGCCTCGTGTGTAACTGTAAACACAATGCCTCGTGTGTAACTGTAAACACAATGTTTATGTACAGTACAGCATTCAGTTTTCAGATAACTTTTTTTTATAATTGCTTTTATTTTTGTGTTTCATTTGCTGCTCCCTTCCAATATGCTTCATTTTGATTAATAGTCCCATAACCACACATTTTCTGAATTCCTATAATAATTTCTTAATATTTACTTAACCTGTCTTATTAAATTTAAAATGTGCATTAACACTCTTCCTAATTACTTGCATTATAAACTCATCTTCCAGTAATAAGATTTTATTGCAACCCACCTCATATACAAATGCCCCAGGGTGTGATCTCATGCTGCAGTTTCTCAAATGCCTGAGCCATCGACAATCTCTAAAACTATAACGGGGGGCGGGTTATTCTCTGGGACAGAGTCAGTGTATATGAGAATAAGTACTGTGTTAGTATTTGGGACACAATTAACCCTAAAGCTTCCAAAGCTCTGGAATCTCTAACTTGCCATAATAATAACTAACTTAACTAAAGGTAGACGATTATCCAGCAGTAATAGGGAATGTGAACCCTATCCCTGCCAAGCCAACAGCAGGACAGTGGAAGAGCTCACCAGGGCACTGAAGCACACCACATCAACAACATCACAAGTGTCATTTCAGCTCAATGAGCCAGCCAGCACTGAAGCACACCACATCAACAACATCACAAGTGTCATTTCAGCTCAATGAGCCAGCCAGCACTGAAGCACACCACATCAACAACATCACAAGTGTCATTTCAGCTCATTGAGTCAGCCAGCACTGAAGCACACCACATCAACAACATCACAAGTGTCATTTCAGCTCATTGAGCCAGTCAGCACTGAAGCACACCACATCAACAACATCACAAGTGTCATTTCAGCTCAATGAGCCAGCCAGCACTGAAGCACACCACATCAACAACATCACAAGTGTCATTTCAGCAAAATGAGCCAGCCAGCACTGACGGGGACATTGTGAATTTGCAAAACGGCTTGATTTTGGAAAACATATTGATGTTTCTATTTTCATCCTTACTAATCAGCAATTCCTTTTAATTTTCTTCTACAAATATTAATACCCCCCCATACACACACTCACACACTGACACACACACTCACACACTGACACACTCACACACACACACTCACACACTCACACACACAACACACACACACACACACACACACACACACACACACACACACATAAAGAATGCAATCACAAACATGAAATAAAAACTAGATGCCAGGTGGGTCTGTTTCTAACGCTGAAATCTGAGACCCGCATGAGAAATGCCAGAGCACTGAGATAAGATACTACAGGATTCTTCTGTTAGCTTTTCTAACATGTGGAATTCATGTACTTGGTACTTGGTTCATGGTGCATATCATTCATGGAATATTGTGTGATTCATTGTTACCTTGCTCTTATTGTATTACTTGTATTGTAACGCTTGAAATGTTTTTGCTTACGATTGTAAGTCGCCCTGGATAAGGGCGTCTGCTAAGAAATAAATAATAATAATAATAATACTGCCACGCTGCAGCTGTTTACAATCGCTGGGAAGGTGTCAATTAATCAAATATTTTACTTCAAATAAATTCAAATACATATTACAGAGCTGAAGTGTTACTGCAATTAAAACAAGTATTCTCTATACAACAATAAAACAAGATTTATTAACAGCATGTGTGCATTCTATGTATGAAGTCATTCATCTTTGAGCATGTATTTATCATATTACAATGTCAACAGGGAGGCTTCTTGAGCGCGGAGATGTGTGTAATTGTGCAAATCGTTTCTTTCTTTTTTTTATTACTTCTGGATATGAAAATATAAGACTACGATAAAAACAATGCTGTTTGGAGATGTTGGTCACACAGTCATTTTTCTCGCTAATTAGTCGGGCCTATACTAGTTTACTAGTAGTACAATTTACCTTTAAAGCAAGTTTTGTCATATACATAGCTTAACATATATATGAGGAATTGACGGTAACTGCATTGAGTGTCTCTAATTACTGTGTATTTATCTAGTAGTTACTTAGTAAGTACATGTGTACTTACACAGCGTTACAATGTTAACACGCAGGGGTCAGGGTTAGGGACCTGACCAAACTTACTCAATCCAAAACCACTGATTCAGTCTCTGTCTGAGATTGAGTGTCATCAAATAAAGGCTGGTTTAATGCTATTCAGTTATAAATGTTGAATAGAATTGCTTGGGTACTGCATATTTCAGGTGCAGGTATTTACACATTTCTGTAAGGAAATGTTGCCTGGGAGACTGCATTTGTTTTCAGTGATTTAAAAACAATACAAAGGAGTAAATGATCATACCCTTGGAAATGGGAATAATCAATAACGAGTATATGGTACAGATGGGAGATTTATAAGTGAATGGAATGGAAACATAAGTTCAGAGTGAGCCAGGCAGGAGTGGATACCTTGGAGATCCATTTCATTAAAATCGATACAAGTCAAGAAGGGCAATAATCTGTGTCTGCACATGCAGAAGAAGCTAATGATAGCGTAATGAATGGCTGAGGTTGAGAGGTGATGTCAGTGATCAGGAAGTGAGCCTTTTATATCTGACACAACACAGAGCAGGCACAAGGACGCACACAAATAGACTGTAAAACTAAGAAAGAAATGTCCTTATAAAAGTCCATCTTGTGTGTCAAACTTGTCCCACGAAAGACGATTGTTTTTAAAACTACAGTACATGATTTGAGTGTTAAGAGGTATGGACAACTCACAAACAAGACATGCAATACTGTGAGATTTGAATATTAAAAGCTACCCTTATAGATTATAAATCTGTGTTCCTTTGTTTAAATAGTCATTTTTATTCTCCATTATTTCAATCACAATATCATTCATAAATTTGGCCATTGTGTTTTTCATTGATTATTTTTATGGTAACCTTTTGACTCAGGTCATTCATATAAAGTAAAGGCAGGCTATGTGGTTTATTTCAATGCATATTCAGGAAAATACATCTGGATTTAATACCTTCAGTAGATATTGGGGCCATTGGCAGCATGTCAGTTAACTCTAGAGGGCACACTCTGATATGGTGTTCTTCATCACCTGCGCTTCAGTAAGTCTGCTTGTAAAGTATTATGCCTTTCAGGGCTTCATATTTAGACAGGGTTTATTATCAGGGTTTATTATCCAGGCAGCTTCTAACATTCTTCAAGGTAAGGTTGCATGAATATCATGATAATCTGATCATTCAAAAGCATACATTTCGAGCAGCCTTCTCTGCACAACTCACCAATAATGACCTAGCGGCCTCTCATTTAACAGCAAGCCAGACAGACTGGCAGGACCAGATCACTCTAGATTGTTCCCATTCATTTTAACACGCCAATAGGGTGGGTTGTAACATATAATTACAATGTAGCATGTTACACTCTGTACGTGCCTAGTTTGTCATTCATATGCATTTCCATTGGATTTTAAACATGATCGAACCTTCAGCATGTTAGATTCACAGAGATTTTTTTTTTGTCTTGGTTGCAGTTACAAGCTAGCTGTTTTCTTCATTGTGTGCTGCTTTATTTTAGCGGCTGTGATGAGTGTTATCTTGGGAAATGAAAGCTGCTATTATAAGAATGGGTTCTGTTTTGCAGGCTAATGTTCACTGGAGAGCAAGTGTTTCTCCAGTTTAATATTTGGCATCACCTGGGGTAGCTAATCTACAGCTTCACACAAGTATTTCACATCAGACACAAATTAGCAGCTGTGTGTTACCAGAATACAGCAGCTAGCACTCTCAGTATAGACTTACAAATAAGAATATATTACTGCTAAACAGAGATGCCCTTTGATATATATATATATATATATATATATATATATATATATATATATATATATATATATCAAACTGGGGTCTGTTCAATTCATGTAAAAGGTTGCAGATTTAAAGATCACCATCCTTTAAATCACTAAATAGAACCCTCTTTGGCATTTTACATATTTTTACAGACAGAAATGCTCTGAAGACAAGTTTGATTTTATTTATTTCTTTTTATTATAATTTTAAAGTGGCCAATTATTATTTTCCCCCCAATTTGGAATGTCCCATTATGTCTTTTTTTCTCTTCATTGCAGCGAGTCCCCACACAGCACACACATTCTGAGGGCGTGTGAGCGTCCTTCGATCTCACAAGCCTAAAGCCAGAATCGCTTTTACACTGAGCCATCCAGAGCAGAGGTGGACGGGGTACCAATCCCGGAGCACAGAGATCAGCCCTGCCTCTTATCCACTCTGAATGTGCTCAGTGTCTGGCCAGTAGGGTTCGCTGTGGCGCAATGAGGAGAAGCAATCCTGGCTGGTTGTGACGCCCCCTTTGGAGTCCCCAGCAAAGTTCAGCCTCTTTGCACAGCCCGGATACTTTTTCATAACCTTTTTAATACAGGTTTACTATCTTGCATATTGCATTATCAGGGTTGTGCATTTAATGTATACATGTGTATATATCTATATATTGTATATTAATTACAAAGAGCAATTGAATTACCAGATATGCCAACCGCAGAACAAACATGTAAGTTTGTGCAAATCGATAGCACGTGCCTCTTGTCTGTAATAAAATGAGTTCCAGTGCAAATCGATAGCACGTGCCTCTTGTCTGTAATAAAATGAGTTCCAGTGCAAATCGATAGCACGTGCCTCTTGTCTGTAATAAAATGAGTTCCAGTGCAAATCGATAGCACGTGCCTCTTGTCTGTAATAAAATGAGTTCCAGTGCAAATCGATAGCACGTGCCTCTTGTCTGTAATAAAATGAGGTCCAGTGCAAATCGATAGCACGTGCCTCTTGTCTGTAATAAAATGAGGTCCAGTGCAAATCGATAGCACGTGCCTCTTGTCTGTAATAAAATGAGTTCCAGTGCAAATCGATAGCACGTCTCTCTTGTCTGTAATAAAATGAGTTCCAGTGCAAATCGATAGCACGTGCCTCTTGTCTGTAATAAAATTAGTTCCAGTGCAAATCGATAGCACGTGCCTCTTGTCTGTAATAAAATGAGTTCCAGTGCAAATCGATAGCACGTGCCTCTTGTCTGTAATAAAATGAGTTCCAGTGCAAATCGATAGCACGTGTCTCTTGTCTGTAATAAAATGAGGTCCAGTGCTAGATTGCTGTTCAGTAAAAGCACACACTGGGGTGGTGGGGAGAATGGGGTCTGGAGTCCAGGATCACCCCAGGTAAAAGGCTTGAAGAGGTATTGCTCCAGAGTTTGGGATTAGCTGGCCCTAGGACCCACGCAAGACAGCTATATAGTGATGCTTCACCTGAAAAGGAGCTTGGTATAGGCCTGGGCACAGTCAGGAATGCTGCCAGCAATATCAAGATGGATGGTTGGGTTGAAGCCAGGGGTTGCAGCCTCCAGACTATTAATAATTATACCCATTTAACCTGGAACGGAATGACCCCCCAGTATAGAAGCTGCCATTGGGAGTCTAGAATCCCTGTTCAGTAAAACTAATCTACTGAATTTAACCTGATTTCAGAATATAAACCTTAATGCAAAAAGTTGAATGACACTAATTATATTACCATACTTGAATAGAAGAAACTACCTGAATTCACAACATAATATACCATTCCCCTTATCACTGAATACATCTATACAGTACCTGAAAAAACACAGTATCACGGCGCCAAGTGAAGCTCACTCTCCAAATCGTTACTTGCTCAGTGTTTATTTTTAATTTTTATATGAACTCATTACATAAAATGACCTTTGAAGCTAAATATAGTCAGAGAACTAAGAGTTCCGATGCAGCAGATACGAGTTTAAACAGTAAATGACTCTTGCAAACAGTGATTATCCTTCTCTTGACATTTCATATTTAATGCAACCTTTCCAAAGTGTACATTTAATGAATCATGAAAAAGGCCAGTCCTCCAGTCTGAATGCAGTTCACTTTATTGAATAGTGTTACTTACCTACCCATCTGAAATGCATCACATGTAGATCACATCATACCTGCAAATTAACCAAGCTACCTATACTACATCAAAACCCAAAATGCAATATGTGAGCCAACATGTAAATGACATGTGTAGTACATATATAAACACATGCAAGAATGCTTGAAGCTACCCGGATGTTATGCTTCAAAGGGCTCTTCTGTAATGATGTTTGTCTTTTTTTATTGCCCCTTAATTCTCTTGTTAGTAATTACTCCAAGATACTTGTATAGGGCAGTCCTTTGAGTATACCTGATTGCTATTGAAAACTCAACAGCCCTAGTCCTCTGTGTATGCATATAACAACACGACAGGAGTGGTGATTTATGGGAAGAAGCACTGACTGATTGTGAATTCAAGGAAAACTCTTTTCCCTCTGTTATTAATTACTGCTGGAACCACAATCCAAGCTGCCCTCATAATAAGCCTGTTCTTTTGTGTTAAGCTGGGTGTGCAGTCTTAGTGTCACAGGAGCTCACGGGAATGAAAAGCTTGTTCTCTATCAGCATGCAGCCTGCAGCCAACCCCTCCCTGCAAGAGTAGGACTTCGAAAAGCAACCTAACCAAGGGTCATGTTTCTAGCAATATGTTTCTATATGTTCAATACTAATACACCTTTGATAACACTTTACATTAAGTGTATCTAATTATTGTGTAGCTACATAGTAGTCACTTAGTAAATACACGTGTACTTACACATAATCACAATATGCATTGGTACAATGTACTTAACGTGTAAATCAATTGTATCAGAAAAGGGTTAGGTTTAGAGTTTGGATGAGGATTAGAGACATATCATTTTTCTACTTCACAAAGTTACTTAGGTTTACCATATATCTGCAAAAACATAGGAAAAAAGCAGGATTGCATACCCCCTTTCTAAGGAAATTGCCAATGTGTGAAAACAGTACAAAGCAGTTTTTGTCCAATTAAGTGATCTTTTCATTTTTCAAGTTAAAGCAATTGATTGGTAACTGTTTGGTGAACTATTCCCTTCAGTCCCATTTGATTTTAATGACCGCACAGCACTAACTATTACGTGAGCCACACAATTTGAAACAGATTTAATTCCACCCCTAACACAAACGGGTTTAATACAACCCACACAAAGTAGAGCTTTGTAAAGCTCTGTCGTAAGAATATGTTTATTTATCTGCTTACAGTGTTGCTCATATGGGATAAATATGAAGACAACTTATTTACAGAAAGGCCCCAGAGGACAGCAGACCATACCAAGTTAGCACCATTGCACTGACCACAAACCATTGTCTAACTATACACTGGAAGCCTTAGGAAACGCATTGCACTGACCACAAACCATCACCTAACTAAACACTGGAAGCCTAAGGGAACGCATTGCACTGACCACAAACCATCATCTAACTAAACACTGGAATCCTTAGGGAACATATTGTACCACAATGACACATTTATAAACTGCTAAACTTGAGGGCTTAGGCTGTAAGCTGCCCAGAGCTGCGTTGTCCTCCGACGTTGTAGCTCTGAGGTGGCTGCACGGTGAGTCTGCAATGTGAAAAAAAAACGGTTCTTCAAGACATCATGTCCCTTGATGCCAGGGGAACCCATACTCAAAACCCTTTTCACACTCTCTGAAGAACTGATCTCTGGAGACCAAGTCTGCAGACATTTTCATTTCCATGGGTCTCAAGTTCAGATGCGTTTCACAGATGTTATGCACTTCATTCATTTCACTCATGTGTCTGTTTCAGTGTGTAAAGATTGCTCCATCATAACACTCAAGTTTGGTTCTGGTTGTTAATTGTGTTTGCACAGGGCATCTCACTTCAAATAGTGTGGGTTTTTAAAAAGCTTTTTTAACATAACATATTTCACTGCCTCACTCCAAGCCCTGCAAGAGTAACCTGTACAATCCATAACATATGCTGCCTAATTACTGTACTTCAAGATTTTTAGTACAAGGACTTAAACACCTCAGAGACCTGCCTATCCAGGCTTAAGAGGCATTTAGTAAATTCACGCTGTTATGTGAGGTGCAACTTGTAAAATAAATGCGGGGCTCTTGCTCGTGTTGTTATGGTAAAAAAAAAATATTCAGTAGTCTTCAAACAGCCTAGGAGTAAACTATTCATTTTATCACATCCAAATTAGTACAAAACTCCTATCCATGCAATTTCATTTAAAAATAGCATGAATACTTAGAGCTCAGGAAGAAGCAGAGAAGAGCAGGTATTACTCATAAGAATGTCATCTCTCAGAACACTTAGAGCTCAGGAAGAAGCAGAGAAGAGCAGGTATTGCTCATAAGAATGTCATCTCTCAGAACACTTAGAGCACAGAAAGAAGCAGAGAAGAGCAGGTATTACTCATAAGAATGTCATCTCTCAGAACACTTAGAGCACAGAAAGAAGCAGAGAAGAGCAGGTATTACTCATAAGAATGTCATCTCTCAGAAGACTTAGAGCTCAGGAAGAAGCAGAGAAGAGCAGGTATTACTCATAAGAATATCATCTCTCAGAACACTTAGAGCTCAGGAAGAAGCAGAGAAGAGCAGGTATTGCTCATAAGAATGTCATCTCTCAGAACACTTAGAGCTCAGGAAGAAGCAGAGAAGAGCAGGTATTACTCATAAGAATGTCATCTCTCAGAACACTTAGAGCTCAGGAAGAAGCAGAGAAGAGCAGGTATTACTCATAAGAATATCATCTCTCAGAACACTTAGAGCTCAGGAAGAAGCAGAGAAGAGCAGGTATTGCTCATAAGAATGTCATCTCTCAGAACACTTAGAGCTCAGGAAGAAGCAGAGAAGAGCAGGTATTACTCATAAGAATGTCATCTCTCAGAAGACTTAGAGCTCAGGAAGAAGCAGAGAAGAGCAGGTATTACTCATAAGAATGTCATCTCTCAGAACACTTAGAGCACAGAAAGAAGCAGAGAAGAGCAGGTATTACTCATAAGAATGTCATCTCTCAGAACACTTAGAGCACAGAAAGAAGCAGAGAAGAGCAGGTATTGCTCATAAGAATGTCATCTCTCAGAACACTTAGAGCTCAGGAAGAAGCAGAGAAGAGCAGGTATTACTCATAAGAATGTCATCTCTCAGAACACTTAGAGCACAGAAAGAAGCAGAGAAGAGCAGGTATTGCTCATAAGAATGTCATCTCTCAGAACACTTAGAGCACAGAAAGAAGCAGAGAAGAGCAGGTATTACTCATAAGAATGTCATCTCTCAGAACACTTAGAGCTCAGGAAGAAGCAGAGAAGAGCAGGTATTACTCATAAGAATGTCATCTCTCAGAACACTTAGAGCTCAGGAAGAAGCAGAGAAGAGCAGGTATTACTCATAAGAATATCATCTCTCAGAACACTTAGAGCTCAGGAAGAAGCAGAGAAGAGCTGGTATTACTCATAAGAATGTCATCTCTCAGAAGACTTAGAGCTCAGGAAGAAGCAGAGAAGAGCAGGTATTACTCATAAGAATGTCATCTCTCAGAACACTTAGAGCTCAGGAAGAAGCAGAGAAGAGCAGGTATTACTCATAAGAATGTCATCTCTCAGAACACTTAGAGCTCAGGAAGAAGCAGAGAAGAGCAGGTATTACTCATAAGAATGTCATCTCTCAGAACACTTAGAGCACAGAAAGAAGCAGAGAAGAGCAGGTATTGCTCATAAGAATGTCATCTCTCAGAACACTTAGAGCTCAGGAAGAAGCAGAGAAGAGCAGGTATTACTCATAAGAATGTCATCTCTCAGAACACTTAGAGCTCAGGAAGAAGCAGAGAAGAGCAGGTATTACTCATAAGAATGTCATCTCTCAGAACACTTAGAGCTCAGGAAGAAGCAGAGAAGAGCAGGTATTGCTCATAAGAATATCATCTCTCAGAACACTTAGAGCTCAGGAAGAAGCAGAGAAGAACAGGTATTACTCATAAGAATGTCATCTCTCAGAAGACTTAGAGCTCAGGAAGAAGCAGAGAAGAGCAGGTATTACTCATAAGAATGTCATCTCTCAGAACACTTAGAGCTCAGGAAGAAGCAGAGAAGAGCAGGTATTACTCATAAGAATGTCATCTCTCAGAACACTTAGAGCACAGAAAGAAGCAGAGAAGAGCAGGTATTACTCATAAGAATGTCATCTCTCATTTCAGGACAATCCGACATGCAAGCTACAGGAGCAGCCAATACATACATACAGACATAAATAAATAAATAAATAAATAAATAAATAAATAAATAAACAGCATTACTGGTGACATTGCAATGATTTGTTCAATTAATTGAATGCTCTTTCCTGTTGTTTGCTTGTAGTAAGATTTTTTCACCAATATTATTGTCAAGTGAAATGGCTTCTTGTGGTTGACCTGAAACCACAGCGGCCTCTGCTGCTG
Organism: Acipenser ruthenus; assembly: GCF_902713425.1. Classification (NCBI taxonomy): domain Eukaryota; kingdom Metazoa; phylum Chordata; class Actinopteri; order Acipenseriformes; family Acipenseridae; genus Acipenser; species Acipenser ruthenus. The sequence continues at coordinate 60,011,593 of NC_081197.1, read as the reverse complement.
CTGTTCATTGTTTAGTGGCATCCTGCATAAAATGTAAACTTGACAGAGGAGTTGTTAAAGAGCGATGACATGTTGATGCCTTTTCAATGACACCCGTCCATTTCCTGAGCCATTGTATCCACAATATGCATTCTATCTGGTTGTACCATTGATCTATCAGCTTTGTCTCCACTTCTTTCAGAGGGCACGTTCTTATTACTTGATCCTTACTAAACACACCTATCCCAGTACCTTCTGTTTCACTGTTCTCTCCACACTGCTCACTTCAGGGTTGACAATGCCTTCACTGAACTCTCCAGAAACTCAACACACACTCAACACAAACTCTACACAAACTACACACACTCTACAAACTCTACACAAACTACACAAACTCTCCACAAACTACACACAAACTCCACAAACGCCACAAACTCTACTCATACTCTACACACACTTTGCACAAACTCTACACAAACTCTACAAACTCTACACACACTCTACAAACTCTACACAAACTCTACACAACCTACAGAAACTCTACACAAACACCACATGCTCCCCATGTGCTGCCCACAAACAAACATTTCATTATTCACATAGGGTGTGGCCAGGAGTAATTGAAAATCAATCATTTCATCACCACCTGGCCACATTACACACTCTTCATTAATCAACAGTTTTGCATCACCTAGAATTGTAAGATTCGTGAAGTATATGGAAAACTACAAAGCGGTGCGTAATTCAATATGTGAATTATTATTCAGCAGGTTTCATTTGAATTTATGAAGCTAAATGAATTAATTCTATAGGGTGATGCAAAACCTTTGGCCATAGCTGTACACTAACTGTATAGTGCTAAAGTTTATTTTGCTATAGCAGTATTGTGAAGAATGTTCAATTTAAGCTAAAATGAGTACAGCTAAACATATTGTGAGGTAAATGTTAGTAGGTTATAGGAGGCAAGATAATCTCCCAGACTGCTATAAAACAAAAGCCTCCAGATTGATAGTGAGTCTGTTCCTGCAGCCGGGAGGCAGGCAATGTTTTCCAGTGTAAATGCCACTTGCAGAGGAGCTCATTCCTGGCAAATGCCACATCATTTAAATGAGCTGATGGACCTGGGGGAGTGAATAAAGCAGTCACTGTGTACGATACAGTTAAAGAAGCTCTGGAGAGCAACTAGAAAGCAGAAAGACGACATGCAAGCTTCATACAGAATGCTAATTAGTGCAGTTTGAAATATTGGTAATTGCCCTCCCAGGGTATTTGCTGATGTCCCAGAACGTGCAATATCAATACTAGTAAACACAGGCTTGTAACACAGAAGTCATTAATCATCTACATGTTTAGATAGAGGACTCTGTCTATAAGGCAGAATAAACTGTAGTAGCAGTGTGTAACGTGCAGCTGATGCACCAATTTGTCTTTGTAGTTTGCATTGGGAATGGGAGGCAGCGAGGTCTAGCCCCACTGAGGACTGACTGAGCCAGGTCATGCCTCTCACATGAGTACACTTGGGAAGGCATGCTAGTTAGTGTGATGCCTATAAATCCAGTTTTGCTGTAAAGAAGCTTCAGGTTTCTGCTCAATCCTTTTGCTTCTACAGAACATACATTTTAACAACAGTATAGACAATTCAAAATCCCTAAAAGGCCAACGTTATTAGTATACTGTATACTGTGTTGCCTTTTTAAAAAAAAAGAAAACTGTTTTTTTTAAAACTGTCCTGGTAGTCTGCTCTCCATGTTAAATACTCTGATTGGTTTTCTTGCCCAATTAATTACAGCTGTAGTTTATTGTGTAATTTACAGGAGATAAATACTACAAGGTGGCACAGTGGCGTAGTAGTTAGCGCTGCTGCCTCACAGCACCAGGGTCCTAGGTTCGAATCCGGCCTAGGGTACTGTCTGTGTGGAGTTTGCATGTTCTCCCCGTGTTTGCGTGTGTTTTCTTCGGGTACTCCGGTTTCCTCCTACAGTCCAACGATATGCTGTCCAGGTTGGTTGGTCACTCTAAATTTCCCTCTGTGTGTGTGAGGTGCCCTGTGATGGACTGTCGTCCCGTCCAAGGTGTAGTCTCGCCTTGCACCCTGTGTATGCTGGGTTTGGCTCTGGCTCACCACGACCCTGTAATGTGTGGTTAATGATAATGGATGGATGGATATATACTACAATGTTAGTTCATTTCATGCTGTATGTGAAGTAATATAAATGTTCAATATGTTATCAATGTGCAGTAGTCAGCATTATTGTTTGCCATAGACTCCTTTTTGGTCCCTTGAAATTTCTCCTTACAAGAATTGACTAGCGTGCTGGTGTTTGTTGTTTTTAGCTTATTTAGCACTAAACTCGGTTCCTCTTAAAATCACCACTTGAAAATAGCACAAATGCTTAAAAAGGGTTTCTTCATGGAAGAAAAACTGAAACAAGCAATGTTAGAGTAAGTGTAATTATAACGTTCATTTAGGTTTCACTTAATAGAGTAAGTCATGCCTTAAACAGTACAGCACAGTGGCATTGATCCCAGTGAGCCTGTGTCCTTACAGCAGAACACGTGTACCATGTACAATGCTTTAATGCAATTCTTAACAGACACTAATTCCATTCTCATATGTGGAACATGTTAGGACTATTAAACACCTCAGAGCCAAACTTCCAATCCGAGATGATTGAGACATGGACATATATATACATGGTTTTGTTACTTGACATACATCCCATAAAATTCTGTCTCTGTATTCTCTAGTGCCTCGTGGGGAAGTCATTTATGGTGCTCATTTCCATTTTTTGTCAAACAGGATGCAATACCACAGAAACCTGTATACAATGTTCTAAACGTCAGTCAATTATTTTCGAAGAAGCAAATGCACTGTCCTTTAACGAGCTCCCTTGCCTTGCCTTGAGCATCTTTAAACTCACCTTCTGTTAACACAAACACAGGGACTACATGTTGGTTGGCGTGTGTTTGTATTGTTTTGCCTTGTTTTGTATGGTTTGGAACACAGTGGTCTCATCACAAGATGTAAAAACAGCAGCACTTTTCAATTTAAAGCAGCAACGAGACCTTTCATAAGTGCAGAACCACAGTCAATGGCATGCGGTTGACTGACAATGATTATCTCAGTACAATCTGAGTGCAACCTTTTCAAGTGTGATTGTATGCATAGCCATCAGCACAACAACCAAGACATTGTGATTTTAACATTATAAACATGGGCTAAGCCCTTGAATCACACTAATGCCCCGGCACACTATCAAGAAATGTGTGGATCTTGCACGAGACAGATTAGTTCATTTTATGTGACAGTAGCTGAAAAATCTCTTAGTAGTCTATTCATGAATATATGCTAGTACTTGTAGAAAAAAAAAAGCTTTTATGCCAGAACTACTATATAAATGGATTGTGGGAGTTTTTTCCAGTTTACAGTGTAGGGATAATCTCCACGATGAAAGATATAGAAGCTGAATAATGTGTGTTCACTCCACGGTCCTTATTTACTGTATATATCAGTATCCGTACTCTCATGTATAGCAATATGTAACAGTGCACCAGGGTTACAGCGGGGCATTTTACCTACCCAGCTGCTGCAAAGACACAGTGCTGAACTGGATTATTTTAAAATGAAATAATGATATGGAATACACCTTTTGGATGCAAATCTGTATTTCCTTTATGAAAATTCAAGCTGGAAAGATTAAAAACGTCTCTTGATGTATCGAAGGGTTTCATTAGCTTGTGAACCTGACCGCCTGCCACAGCACTTTTTCATGCAATTACTCGTTTATTAGTTATTACCTGAGGAACCCTTATGCTTTTGTCAAATTAATCATACTCAGCAAAAAAAGGCACTTTACAGAGCGTTTAAAAGGGACCAAAAACAAAGCACACAGAAAGAGTACTTGGAACTGCAAACACAAGTCAAAAAGGAAGTTAGAAAGGCCAAGAGAGAGATAGAAATCAATATTGCTAAGGGGGCTAAAACCAATATTTTTCCAATATTATAACAGCAAGAGAACATTCAAAGAGGAGGTTAAATGTCTAAGAGACACAAATGGCAAAATCATAGATGAAGAAAAAAAAATAGCAAATATATTAAATGATTACTTTTCACAGGTTTTTACAAAGGAGGACACGGACAACATGCCCCACATGTCGACCTGTTCCTATCCAATTTTAAATAACTTTAGCATAACAGAGATAGAAGTGTTAAAGGGACTAGGAGCTCTTAAAATAAACAAATCCCCTGGGCCAGATGAGATCCTCCCAATAGTACTCAAAGAAATGAAGGAAGTTATTTACAAACCGCTAACCAAGATCATGCAACAGTCTCTTGACACAGGGGTTGTACCAACAGACTGGAAAATAGCAAACGTAATACCGATCCACAAAAAGGGAGACAAAACCGAACCAGGTAACTACAGACCAATAAGCCTGACTTCTATTATATGTAAACTTATGGAAACTATAATAAGATCCAAAATGGAAAATTACCTATATGGTAACAATATCCAGGGAGACAGCCAGCATGGTTTTAGGAAAGGGAGATCATGTCTAACTAACCTACTTGACTTTTTTGAGGATGCAACATTGAAAATGGATAACTGCAAAGCATACGACATGGTTTATTTAGATTTCCAGAAAGCTTTTGACAAAGTCCCGCATAAAAGATTAATTCTCAAACTGAACGCAGTAAGGATTCAAGGAAATGCATGCACATGGCTTAGGGAGTGGTTAACAGGTAGAAAACAGAAAGTACTGATTAGAGGAGAAACCTCGAAATGGAGTGAGGTAACCAGTGGTGTACCACAGGGATCAGTATTAGGTCCTCTGCTATTCCTAATCTACATTAATGATTTAGACTCTGATATATTAAGCAAACTCGTTAAATTTGCAGACGACACAAAAATAGGAGGAGTGGCAGACACTGTTGAAGCAGCAAAGGTCATTCAAAATGATCTAGACAGCATTCAAAATTGGGCAGACACATGGCAAATGAAATTTAATAGAGAAAAGTGTAAAGTATTGCATGCGGGCAATAAAAATGTGCATTATATATATCATATGGGAGATACTGAAATTGAAGAAGGGAACTATGAAAAAGACCTAGGAGTTTATGTTGACTCAGAAATGTCTTCATCTAGACAATGTGGGGAAGCTATAAAAAAGGCCAACAAGATGCTTGGATATATTGTGAGAAGTGTTGAATTTAAATCAAGGGAAGTTATGTTAAAACTACAATGCATTAGTAAGACCTCACCTAGAATATTGTGTTCAGTTCTGGTCACCTCGTTACAAAAAGGATATTGCTGCTCTAGAAAGAGTGCAAAGAAGAGTGACCAGAATTATCCCGGGTTTAAAAGGCATGTCGTATGCAGACAGGCTAAAAGAATTGAATCTATCCAGTCTTGAACAAAGAAGACTACACGGCGATCTGATTCAAACATTCAAAATCCTAAAAGGTATAGACAATGTCAACCCGGGGGACTTCTTTGACCTGAAAAAAGAAAAAAGTACCAGGGGTCATAAATGGAGATTTGATAAAGGGGCATTCAGAACAGAAAATAGGAGGCACTTTTTTACACAGAGAATTGTGAGGGTCTGGAACCAACTCCCCAGTAATGTTGTTGAAGCTGACACCCTGGGATCCTTCAAGAAGCTGCTTGATGAGATTCTGGGATCAATAAGCTACTAACAACCAAACGAGCAAGATGGGCTGAATGGCCTCCTCTCGTTTGTAAACTTTCTTATGTTCTTAAGTTCTTATGTTCTTATACCAGTCAATAATTGCAAGTAACATTGACAATAGGTGATGGACAAAATAGTTTTTATCTGTTCAGCATTAAAAAATGTGAACATTAATTTCATTACTCTGTTGAATTGCGAGTCAGTTGAAAGGGCCTAGTATTGACTATATGTTGCTAAGCAACGTTTTTTTTTAAGGCAATAGTAACTGGCAATGGATCCTGAAACATTTTGTATTGAAAAGTTTCATGTTGCTAAAATCTGAACAAAACAGACTGCAGCTCCCTTAGAGAGAGAAGCTCCCAGAAAACCAGAGGGTTCTCTAAACCAGTGGTTCTCAACCCTGGTCCTGGGGACCCATTGTCCTGCTGGTTTTTGTTCTTGTTTTTGTAATTGAACCCTTAATTGAACGATAATTTGCATAGTCAGAGCTTTTTAATTATTTTAAACAGTTGGAGCTTCCAAGTTAAATATAAAATTATATAAGGAACTTGAATTCTCCAACTTTTTGTAAGCTAAACAATTTTTAAAAAGTCAAATTAAGCTAATTATTAGTTCAGTTAAGGTTTCAATTAAGTAATTGAGAGCTTGGTTGTAACAAAAGCCAGCAGGACAGTGGGTCCCCAGAACCAGGGCTGAGACCCACTGCTCTAAACCAAGTCAGTCTTCTTGACTCCCATAGAGACCAGAGGGACACTGGTGTGAAACTGTTAAGCACAGTAACTACATGTGGTTGTACAATATACTCTGCATGGTTCATGTAATCTACGGTATATAGCTCCTTTCATAGTGGACCACCATCACAAAGCAACACTACCAATGATGAGAAATTAAATGTTTGAAAATGAAAAAAATAAAAAAACAAAATTGGTTCAATTACCCTTTAAAATGAGGATTCAAGGAGCCAGCTTCTGATGTTCAAAAATGGCTCCTTTTGGAACAAATCCTAACCACAGTGCTATGAATTCCCTTTGCAGGGCAGTGCACTCTGGGATCTGGAGAGAGCAGCATGCTGGGAAGTGCAGTGAAGCTGGAATGAGTGGGAAATTAAACATATTAAAATGTGTCATCATCGCTTCTGTGTTTATATGAAATGGAGCCCCTCAACAACAACAGTGTCAGCTGTCAGCTGCCACAGCAATGTAGAGCAACTTACAGGGCCATTTTTCACATTTCTTTTTAATTCTTGTATTAGAGTGGTTAATTGCCTCAGCCACAATGTTTTACCCTGAGGCCCTCTGTATGAATCTGACCAACTGTGGCAATGTGCCCTGCCCTTGTGTGCATTTCTGTGTGTAAATGTTGGTGTATAGAGATGGGTGCACAGGATATAAATGGGTGTGTGCAGCACGAGTATTTAAAATGTATAATTGTATTTAGGCACGAGGGTGGCACATCACTTCACGTGCATTTAAAGTATTTAATATGTGAGCACGAGGTTGCACGTAATTAATTCACGTGCTGGGATTCAAGTGAATAATTAGTAATTGAATCCCAGCACAACAGTATATATAGATGCATGTTTGACTCACTCGGGGTTGGGTGTTCGAGAGTGGAGAACGGGTGAGAGAGAAGGAGAACGTAAAGTGAAGGAAAATAATAATAATAAGTGTTTTGTTCTCACCGTGTTTGTTTGTCTCCATGCACCGTTTGTTAAGTGTTAGTTTGTTTTGTTTGACTGTTTATTTTGGCCTCAAGCGCCGTGTCCTGTTTTGTGTTCTGTTTGTTAAACCTTTTTATTTATTTGTTATTAAACGCTGAGTGCAACCATCGCACTCAGTTTCTCTCATCATCACCGTCTGTCTGTGTGTTTCTCTCTCCGGTCTGAGTTCCTCCCTGCAGCCAGCCTGTCACACCCATACATATCACGACTGCATGCAATCCTATGCACCCCATGTTGGCAGTATTAAATACTCACACACATCTAAACCGTGTACAGAAATAGCAATGGGGGCTGTAATGGGATAGGGATTGCACTGACCCTCAGGCAATACTAACATCCTCCGGTGGTACAACACATATCCTTGATTGTAGGAGGCATTCGAAAATATTTCTGAAGCATTTCTGTTCAATCAACCTCATTAAAATACAGGAAGTAAGGGGGTACCATGTTCACAATGTCATTTAATATAAGAGAGTATCTCATGTGCATCCTCTGGCTGCAGCAGCCATGTTCACAATGTCATTAAATATAAGAGAGAATCTCATGTGCATCCTCTGGCTGCATCAATGAAGACTTCAGAAGGGAGGGCAGGGCTTGTGAGCCTTGCAAGCATTTAAAACTGCCTTCACTTTTGTGGTGCTAACAAAACTCCAGTGAGCTAGGTCTGGGGCACTTCCTCTCTATCTTACACTGATTGTAATTAAAGTATTAAAATAAAGCTTCATAAAAAACACTGCTTTCCGTACCAGACTAAAGATAAATTTTTATAGCTATCTCATTTGTCCTAAAATGATTGTGTTTTTCTTTCTCTCATTTTTGTTGTTTTATTTTATTCTCTGCTTTGTATTGATTATTGTCACTCCTTGTATAGCTGTCAATCTACTGTTCTGTGCATGTAAAGCACTTTGTGGAAATTTATTGCGAAAGGTGCTATATTAAATAAAGATTGATTGATCGAATGATTGATATTTAATAACCCTATCACTGGGCACAATTAAGACTGCTTTCCATATTTAATAGCCCTATCATTGGGCACAATTAAGTTTGATGTACTAATGAGAGAAACACCAGAGATTAAACATTCAACACCACGCTGCAATATGTGAGAGAAAATATGGTCAAAGATACAATCTGTTCCCCAGCGCAGCCTAAGACCTGGACATCTAAGAACCGTAGAAATAATGAGAAGCTACTGCTGTGAACCGCACTTTGTGTCTCCCATGGCTTAGACCCCTGAATCTACTCTGTATTGGATAATTCAGACTTTCCAGAAAGCAGTCATTGCCTTGGGCATGCTGTGCACAAGGGGGCAGAACCTTTCTTAAAAGCTTCTCCTTCTTTGTAAAGCTACTTGGAACAAAAGAGCAGCAGAAATACTTACATGACGACAACATTGTTCACTTTTTAAGGCGCTTGGTGACTTTTGAATAAAAATGTGTTTCATTCTTCAGTACCTCTACAGCGCTTTATGATTTTCTGAGCCTTCTCTCCAGATACATAAAAAGAGTAAACACAATTTATGTGATGTTAGGTACTGGTTATGCAAAATGGCTTTTGTTTTGTTTGAAATGAATTTTAGAAAAATGAATAAGGGTATCATGGCCGTTAATCACGTAGTTTGACATGGTTTACTCCTTCAGAAATGTCAAATCACAATGCAACAACCTACCTAGCTTTAAATCACCCATAACATACAGTACAAAGAAAACAAATCAACTGCAGCAGCACATCAGGAAGCAGTGGCAGCTAATCCCACACCTGACTCTGATGCACACACGTAGGAATCACTCTATAAAACCTTTTCTAAGGTTATTATGTGTACTTCAAAATGAATGCAAATGCCATAGAAACCATCTTACTGCTACAGTATACAGTATATCTTGAGCTTTCCTCAAACGTGTTAATAATACAGACTCTCTGCAGACTCTCAACAGGGCAAAGATTTGCAGAGCATGTGAGGGATCAATCAATTAGCTGCATAGAGGTCCTACAGGGTACGGGGCAGTAGTACTAGTCTAACCCAGTCAATTAAAAAATAAAACAAAGCTCTAAAATACCAGGACAAAGACCATTGTTTTAGTAAATACACTCGGAATACAAAAACAGATTTATGATTTCCTTGAGTTTCTGTATCTGATGCATTATGTGTAGATATGGCAGATATGGCACATCCAGAGATGATAGGTACGGTTTTTACTGCTTTGTCAATATTACAATATAACCTGACTTTTTTGTAATCTATACATAAATTAAAAGCAGACCTAATTCTGGACTTTGCCTAACCTTTTAATCATCTTTTGATGATATATCTCCTACTTTTGACTTCCTCTGTAAAAGAGGTTAAAAAAATCTAAACGATCGATCCAGGCAGTTTGTAAGATTGAGCCTCATAGGAGCTGCAACTCCAAATTCCAGGAAGAAGCATCATGTAATTTATCTCTGAGCAGCTGAGAGTTTGACCTCAGTATCAACGCATTCATTCCACTGTGTTACACCAGGATGGATGAGGGTTAGACCTCAGTATCAACGCATTCATTCCACTGTGTTACACCAGGATGGATGAGGGTTGGACCTCAGTATCAACGCATTCATTCCACTGTGTTACACCAGGATGGATGAGGGTTAGACCTCAGTATCAACGCATTCATTCCACTGTGTTACACCAGGATGGATGAGGGTTAGACCTCAGTATCAACGCATTCATACCACTGTGTTACACCAGGATGGATGAGGGTTAGACCTCAGTATCAACGCATTCATTACACTGTGTTACACCAGGATGGATGAGGGTTAGACCTCAGTATCAACGCATTCATTCCACTGTGTTACACCAGGATGGATGAGGGTTAGACCTCAGTATCAACGCATTCATTCCACTGTGTTACACCAGGATGGATGAGGGTTAGACCTCAGTATCAACGCATTCATTCCACTGTGTTACACCAGGATGGATGAGGGTTAGACCTCAGTATCAACGCATTCATTCCACTGTGTTACACCAGGATGGATGAGGGTTAGACCTCAGTATCAACGCATTCATTCCACTGTGTTACACCAGGATGGATGAGGGTTAGACCTCAGTATCAACGCATTCATTCCACTGTGTTACACCAGGATGGATGAGGGTTAGACCTCAGTATCAACGCATTCATTCCACTGTGTTACACCAGGATGGATGAGGGTTAGACCTCAGTATCAACGCATTCATTCCACTGTGTTACACAGGATGGATGAGGGTTAGACCTCAGTATCAACGCATTCATTCCACTGTGTTACACCAGGATGGATGAGGGTTAGACCTCAGTATCAACGCATTCACTCCACTGTGTTACACCAGGATGGATGAGGGTTAGACCTCAGTATCAACACATTCATTCCACTGTGTTACACCAGGATGGATGAGGGTTAGACCTCAATATCAACACATTCATTCCACTGTGTTACACCAGGATGGATGAGGGTTAGACCTCAGTATCAACGCATTCATTCCACTGTGTTACACCTGGATGGATAAGACCATTTGGCTGGTAGGAATAATCACTATATATATATATATATATATATATATATATATATATATATATATATATATATATATATATATTTATAATCAGCTGTCTTTGTATCCTTGAGGCAAACAAAACAGTGGCCTTTGGGAAGCCATGTCACTGCTGAAGACAAAGAGCTGGACACAGCTCCAGTAGTGTATCTGCTTATGAAAGAGTTAACATAGAGCTCAGTTCCCTAACATGCAAGATTGGTCACCATATCGTGAATATGTACAGATAGTACACAAAGACTGGTTACATAACATGCTTCTAATGAACAACAGACCAAGAGAGAGTGAGACTTTGTCAACAAATACAGCAGAAGTGGATGAGATTGATAATGACTATGGAGGCTCTGACAAAGAGCAAACATAAAACAACACAGCTTTGAAAATAAACATGCACATGGTTTATTTAATGAACAGAAAGCAAACCAGGCTGCTTGCTGGAGAAGCACAGTGTTTTGGGGATACAAAGACAAACATCTACAATAACAGCACATGCCTGAGAAAAGCAGAATCTCTGGCTAATTAGACCTTTGCAATCTGATTCAGTTGCTATGGTGACTGGATGCTAAATCAGATTTGAAGTGAGAGTAGGACTGTTCAACTGAAAGGGAATCAGAGTTAAGAATATTGTCAGTGTCCTCTGGGCCATACATTGGATTTTGGTCTAAATTGGGAGGTGGCTATGGCAAGACCGTGGGTTCATACTTGTGTGATAAACGTGTGAAATTACTTTGGGTGTAGAATTGGTGGAGGTTTTGACAAGAGTGCATCTACTAAACTTAGTCATGATTTTGACTATACAAAATCCGCTTACATTAACTGAACTTCAGAGGCCTGAAGACATAAATAAAGACCAAGACAGTTTTTGTCCTACTGTACCTCTCTGTGCAGCCTGTGCCATGCTATGAGTATACCTCCTCCTGTCTCTCCACCTCATTCAAACCTACTGTACCTCTCTGTACAGCCTGTGCCATGCTATGAGTATACCTCCTCCTGTCTCTCCACCTCATTCAAACCTACTGTACCTCTCTGTGCAGCCTGTGCCATGCTATGAGTATACCTCCTCCTGTCTCTCCACCTCATTCAAACCTACTGTACCTCTCTGTGCAGCCTGTGCCATGCTATGAGTATACCTCCTCCTGTCTCTCCACCTCATTCAAACCTACTGTACCTCTCTGTGCAGCCTGTGCCATGCTATGAGTATACCTCCGCCTGTCTCTCCACCTCATTCAAACCTACTGTACCTCTCTGTACAGCCTGTGCCATGCTATGAGTATACCTCCTCCTGTCTCTCCACCTCATTCAAACCTACTGTACCTCTCTGTGCAGCCTGTGCCATGCTATGAGTGTACCTCCTCCTGTCTCTCCACCTCATTCAAACCTACTGTACCTCTCTTTGCAACCTGTGCCATGCTATGAGTATCCCACCTCCTGTCTCTCCACCTCATTCAAACCTACTGTACCAGTCCCAAACTGTGATGCATGCTTATGCCAGATGTCTAACTGATTGCTCACTGAGATACAGTTTGGTTTTTTGCTTGTCGTCCTAGAGAATTACCTTGTATGGGATGCTCCAGTACTGGTACCCTGAAGAAGGATTATTATTAGCAAAGAATACTAGTAACACGTCCTGGCCCAAAGTATACAACCAAACAAGTCATTTTAAACAATTGTTTATTGCTTTTCTACAGAAAAAGGTATGATGCTCACATGTGAGTTTGGTACAGCGTGTTAACTCAACACTTGCAGTCAACCTAAAGGCAGGTCTCTGATCATCTTATCAGTCAAACCTTGTTTACCCAGGTTTGTGAATGCAAACAGTAACAGAAATACAGATGCCATGATAGAGATTAAAATAAAAGTGAAAAAACATTCTTTTGTCTTCTGGGTTTACCTCGAGGTTAACAATGTTTACACCTCTGGTATAAAGTCAGATGTCAAGTAAATGAATCCAGATTGAGAAATATAGTGACAGCCAAAAATGATCAAGTATCTACAACAATGGATACAAATACAGAAGGTACCCAAAGTGACTAGCTGTATGGCTTTCCTTTTGCAGCTTCCTGTAAACATTGCCAATAACTACAAATTAAAATACAAATAGGTGTCCACTTTCTGAAAAAAAAACAAAAAAAAACAAGATCTTAGTGATTTGTACAACAAGTAAAGGTCAGAGAACATTGTCTGAAAGGACCACAATGCACCTTGGCAACAGAGGGGAAACAATGTGACGTGAGACGTTCTGAATATTGAGTCACTATGCATGTGCTGCCAATATAATGAGTATACCCACATACCCATCAAGGGCTTCAGGTAGAAATCACTGCATACTGTATGGCTGTCCTGTACAACCTCATTCCAGCAATATCTTCTTGTGCTTATGATGATGTGCCCAAGCAGTATCTGTGCTTGCCAATGTTTTTATAAAAACAGGCTGTATATCTAGATAATGAAATGTAATGCTTTAATTCTTTACTCCCCCTCTCTTAAGCCCCTGGTGTACATTGATTGAGTGCACAATAACAAATGAGAAGGTGGCAGTTTATCATCAGCTTTAGTATCCTGGTAAGCAGTCACGCGGTTAACAGTTTATCAGAAACTAAGGAGTTTATTACTGAAAGCACTCAGACATTACATCGGGGTGTGTCACCTTCTCTTTTCTATTGATCTTGCACATGCAGCATTGGCATTGGGCTGACAGGGGCTTGCTGTGAGAACAGATCACAGCCTCTCTGAAATGCAATGACTGAACCCCTGAGAAAAGATCACCCCCATTTGAAAACTCACAACGCTCGTCTGAAGGAAATGATCTAATTTCTAGGATGGCTAGGCATTTCAGAATTTTAAGTTAGCATCCCAGTAACGTAGTATTTCAAGTAACTTTGCTTTTAAGTGAAAAAAGTAAAGAATTAAAATAAATTAAAAAAACGTTGTGTACTCTCAAAACCCGAATCAGAGACAATTTAAAATATATCTCCTGTTAAAAAAGTTCTTATTGGGTGCTATATCTAGCTGTACCTCTAACATACCTCTATCAATGTTTTCATCAAAGTACAATCTGCACACCTAGGGTTTGAAATAATTAATTTTAGAGTAAAGAAATATCTGATATACAGGTTTAACAATTCTTCTGTGGCCCAAACATTGAAATAAAAAATGATTATGAATAATATTTTCTCATTACGGATGGACAAAGATGCTGCATATTCTAGATTTCAGTTTAAAGAATTCATTTAAATTTTGGGGAAAAGATTCACAGCACCAGGTAAAACATTTCTTCCTCAGAAAATAAAATAACTTCCTGAGCAGATTTGTCACATCATTTAATGCTCTTTGAAGCTCTGAGGAACAGCTTGAAGCACTCAGTACTTGCTTTAGTGCTAAGCTCAGTGAACAAATAAGTATCTTACTTGTGAACATACAGTTCAGTAAATTCAACTTGAAACATTGATTTCAGCACACCAGGACAATGCCACACCTTGCGTGTGCTTCACATGACTCCAAATAAAATTAATTTCCATTATACATCATGGTGGCCTCCTGGCTGTTGGAAAAGGTAACTCAGACTGATCTGGGGAAATCTGACTAAGGGGTAACTGTAAATGACAGTATAGTGAATTGGGGTCTGTCGCCCTTCCCGAACTGAGATGCTAAAACTCCATTTAGGATAAGGACTGCACAGTCAGGTGACAGCGTTTCACAAACACCAATGTTTTGTAACACACCTCTCCTTAGAGGAACATCTTTCTCACAATCTTATCATTTTGTGTTCCAGACTTTGTTTTCCTGCCACCACACTATCACTTCCTGTGCACCAGTATTAGGTCCCCACCTCAGGCTCACCGTGACCGGACTCACTATCTGTTGGACAGGAAGTGAATACGTAGTATGGTGGCTGGACCAATCGGTTTACCCTTGGTTAAAAGGATAAGAAAGTCTGGAAAAGAAATCCACAGCAAAACAATCCAGTCAATCCAGTGAGGGCTTCTTTATTTAGGGTACATTCTTTTAAAACACCTGCTTGCAACCCCTTAAGCATGGCAAAAGTCTCTTTCCTTTTCCCAAAATTACAATGTCTTATTTATGTATTTATTTATTTAATCTTAAAGAGAATATGCCCTGGTGCTGATTCTACCAGGAAAAACAGAAACTTAAATGATTGATTTCCCACATATCTCAGAAAATAGACTATTGAAAAACAAACAAACAAAAAGTACTGTCAACAGGTTTTTAAAAGTATTTACAAGGTCTAAATATATTAACTAATAACAACAACAATAATAATAATACTATGATAATAATGATAATAATAAAAACAATATTAATAATATGATAACAATAATATGTATTATAGTATTCATAATTATAAATCATTCAACTACCAACACAGTAACATTTCAAACAAAGCAGATAAATTAATTTGTGAACAGGATTGGAGAGATAGTTAACAAACGGGCAGATGTATTTGTGAGAATGCAGTCGTGTATATTCTGCAGTGATAGAACATGCTACTGTATGGTCATTACTGTTTTACTGAGCACATGCACAATCATTAGCTTGGATGTAGGCTATGAGTATAGAAAGTGCTCGTACTGGACAAAAAAGAAAATTAAGCAAAATGAAAAAAAAATGTATTCACACACAAAAAAAAAAATCTGACACCATGCTGTCACAATATCGAGCACAAGAGAAGAAAACAATGTCTGGAATATATGTCTGTATATCTTACAAATTAACTACAGTTGAGATGGAGTTTTCTATTGATAATCCAAATGGCCAAACAAAAAAGCAAGGGTGTTAAAACAGTATAATACATATTAGATATAAATAACCTGAGACAGGGAAACGATCTACTGTCTGAATAAAGATCCAGTAGTCTGTTATTAATAGCATCTTAATAAACCAATAATGATACTTCTACTATTAATAATAAAACTGCACAAACATTTACAGTGCTGCTACAAAACCGAATTTGTGAATAAACATGATTTCTTTTTATCTGTGCCAGAATTATAAGAGGTGTTTAAGACATTTATCAGACCATTCTTCAGGAAATATGTTTCCCATGAGGTGTAAGCAAGAATGCACACAGTATTTTACATCAAACGTTCTGCCTCATGGAGACCTGCATACGCCATGTATGTATGTGTGTGTATATATATATAGAGAGAGAGAGAGACAGAGCGAGAGAGAGAGATTGCAGTATATATATATATATATGTGTGTGTGTGTGTGTGTGTGTGTTATAGCACTATTGCATATGCTATTTTGAAAACATGGCTATGTACAACAGAATGCTTTCATTTGCATAAATATGAGTCATAATAATCTATAATATGTATAAGACATGGGAAGTCTGATACTGTTATGAAGTGACCTACTGTTAACTGAAAATCCAACCCAAAGCTAGAATTCATTGCTTAGGTGTACTTATGGATTACTGGTTAAATACTGCAGTCCTCCCAGTTATAATGCAGCGGTCTAACTTATTTTAATCAAGTAATACTGTTACTCTTAATGCCAAGCCTATTTTGGGTATAATGGCAGACAAAAAATGACTGCTTTTGTGATTCCAGGGCAGTGTATCATGCAAGCGGTCTCAAGACTTATAAATACTCTGAGGGCATCTGTTCATACAACATTGTAGTACAAAAGGTTTTTTTATTTTACTTTTTTTTTTTTTTTACTTTTTTTTGTGAAAGTTTGCAATCTGTTGTAAACCCTAGAGATTGCAAGTATATTTAAAAACAAAAAACAAAACAAAACAAAAAGGTAACACTTTTAACCCCTGGTATAGAGAGTCCAAGCTGTCCCTTAATTGACATAGTAAAGCCAATAGATGATGTTGAAGAGTGTAAACGCAGCAGGGAACACTATTCTCGACCACCTGTCAATGGCGTTCACATCAGTCAGATCTGGGATTTTGATTTTCAGCTGTGATGACCTTCTCCTCAGACGACTCTTCTTCAGCTGGGCATTCCTGTCCCTGCTGTGATGGGCCGTTGCATCCCGAGGCATGCTCTGTTTCCTGTACTGGATTCCTGAGTTGTCAAAGGCCATTGAGGAATTCCTGGACTCGCTAACACTGGTGGTTATCTCATTTCCTGCCACTTCGTTGTGAATCTCCAGACTGGTTAGCAAGATGTTGCCATGAGCGTCCATCTAGGTGGAAAAGTATATCAACATGTTATTGTTTTGTGTTGGTTGTATGATTCATGTATGAAATGGAGCACATGGAAAATGGTAAGTGTGACAAGTAATGCTTTACCACAAATAATACATCAAATTAAATAAAATGTAATAAAAAAATAGAGTAAAATGGCATTGGATTTTGGATTATCCAGCCAGTACATGCAACACTATTCTTTTATTCTTTATTACGTTTCTAAAGTGCATGCCTGTCGAGATTGATCGAGATCCAGTGGGAATTCCACTCATTAGACAGTCAAGAACATCACCATTGAGGTTATCCCAAGACTGCTTCTCTATCACATGCTTCCAAAGGGTCTAAATAAGAAGGGTATCCATCCAGGAGGAGAACAATGCAATGAATACAGAACCACAGCTATACAGGACAATCAAAGGAGAGCCATGCAACGAATACAGAACCACAGCTATACAGGACAATCAAAGGAGAACAATGCAATGAATACAGAACCACAGCTATACAGGACAATCAAAGGAGAGCAATGCAATGAATACAGAACCACAGCTATACAGGACAATCAAAGGAGAGCAATGCAATGAATACAGAACCACAGCTATACAGGACAATCAAAGGAGAACAATGCAGCAAATACAGAACCACAGCTATACAGGATAATCAAAGGAGAGCAATGCAGCAAATACAGAACCACAGCTATACAGGACAATCAAAGGAGAGCAATGCAGTGAATACAGAACCACAGCTATACAGGACAATCAAAGGAGAGCAATGCAGCAAATACAGAACCACAGCTATACAGGACAATCAAAGGAGAGCAATGCAGCAAATACAGAACCACAGCTATACAGGACAATCAAAGGAGAGCAATGCAGTGAATACAGAACCACAGCTATACAGGACAATCAAAGGAGAGCAATGCAATGAATACAGAACCACAGCTATACAGGACAATCAAAGGAGAGCAATGCAATGAATACAGAACCACAGCTATACAGGACAATCAAAGGAGAGCAATGCAGCAAATACAGAACCACAGCTATACAGGACAATCAAAGGAGAGCAATGCAGTGAATACAGAACCACAGCTATACATGACAATCAAAGGAGAACAATGCAATGAATACAGAACCACAGCTATACAGGACAATCAAAGGAGAGCAATGCAGCAAATACAGAACCACAGCTATACAGGACAATCAAAGGAGAGCAATGCAGTGAATACAGAACCACAGCTATACAGGACAATCAAAGGAGAGCCATGCAGTGAATACAGAACCACAGCTATACAGGACAATCAAAGGAGAGCAATGCAGTGAATACAGAACCACAGCTATACAGGACAATCAAAGGAGAGCAATGCAATGAATACAGAACCACAGCTATACAGGACAATCAAAGGAGAGCCATGCAATGAATACAGAACCACAGCTATACAGGACAATCAAAGGAGAGCCATGCAATGAATACAGAACCACAGCTATACAGGACAATCAAAGGAGAACAATGCAGTGAATACAGAACCACAGCTATACAGGTCAATCAAAGGAGAGCCATGCAATGAATACAGAACCACAGCTATACAGGACAATCAAAGGAGAGCCATGCAATGAATACAGAACCACAGCTATACAGGACAATCAAAGGAGAACAATGCAGCAAATACAGAACCACAGCTATACAGGACAATCAAAGGAGAGCCATGCAATGAATACAGAACCACAGCTATACAGGACAATCAAAGGAGAACAATGCAGTGAATACAGAACCACAGCTATACAGGTCAATCAAAGGAGAGCCATGCAATGAATACAGAACCACAGCTATACAGGACAATCAAAGGAGAACAATGCAGCGAATACAGAAGCTATACAGTGATCCGCTGAGGTGGATCTGTAAAGTGTAAGGGTTGCATCTCCCACACTTTACTACCATTAGCAAAAACGTCCCCAGATCTTGGTGATATGGTAAATTACAACTTGAGTAAAAAGTTACAAAATTGAGCTTAGGTTTGTGTGGTTGCTCGTGTCCATAATTCTGTATATACCGTCCATCTGTAGTTTGGTTTAAAGAAGGTGGTCATACTTATTGTTGACCTTAACCGGTGGTTCCTAGGGGGCAGCGCACAATTGGCCGAGCGCCGCTCGGGTAGGGAGGGATTAGGTCGCAGGGCAATTCACGGTTCACTGCGCACCAGCGACCCCTGTGGCTGATAGGCTCTGCAGTGGAGCATTTCAGATCTGTGTTGTCCTCCGGCACTATAGATCTGGTGGCTTTGCTGTGGATCCGCAGTACAAAAAATGACGGATTGGCAGGAACACGTTTCAGAGGACGCATGTTCCAGCCTCCGTTTCCTGAGTCGCCGGGGGTTTGCAGCGGTGATCCGGGATAAAAATAATAATTGGGCATTCCAAATTGGGGAGAAAACTGGGGTAAAAACCATTGGCGACCACTAAATTAAAAAAAAAAAAAAAAAAGAAGGGGGTCATACTGTGCTTTACTAGCC
This sequence comes from Acipenser ruthenus, assembly GCF_902713425.1. Lineage (NCBI taxonomy): Eukaryota > Metazoa > Chordata > Actinopteri > Acipenseriformes > Acipenseridae > Acipenser > Acipenser ruthenus. The sequence goes on along the minus strand of NC_081197.1, from coordinate 59,991,981 downwards.
TACCATGCTGTACATGATTGTAGAGCAGCGTGTGTGCAATGTCAGATAGAATGTAATAGGGTTACTAGCTTTCACTGTTAAGAAGCTTGGGCTCGATCTGGAAACATGTGAAATGCTCGTGACAACGTCTAGCATATAGTATGTTTGGAGAGCCAGCGTCATTTTAAACACAACTCATTCTTTACAGATAGAGCCCCGTGAAATTATTTATATTTTTATAATCTTATTTTTATAAAAATTAATAAAACAACTCAAATAGATGTCTACCAATAATAGTAAAGTATACATCATGTTTTAACTACATACATATTTTTAATTAAACATTTTCTGCCTGTTTTTTATATAAACAGACCTCGCACAGAAAAATGATTGAGTTACCATAATTTCACGGTAACGTACAGTCCCCCACACTTTATAATTAACTGCCTATTTACAGTAAATACTGCCCATGCTCTCTATACAAATACAATAAGATAAAATAATATATATATATATATATATATATATATAAATATATATATATATATATATATATATATATATATATATATATATATATATATATATATATATATATATATATTTATATTTACACTGCCCTACTATTGTGGAGCTGTCAAAATAATTGGACATTCTGCAATCTACTCATTAAAAAATGATAGGAATTGTATTTTAAGCCTGGGGAGGCATACAAGTAACGTATATAACAGTATACAAGATTGGGGTTTCTCAGTATTTAAACACGAAGCAAAACAGGAATCACAGCAAGATCCTCTTAAACCACAGCTCTTCAGAAACTGGAAAGCGGGTGTGCACATTGTTAAAACAGGAATCACAGCAAGATCCTCTTAAACCACAGCTCTTCAGAAACTGGAAAGCGGGTGTGCACATTGTTAAAACAGGAATCAGAGCAAGATCCTCTTAAACCACAGCTCTTCAGAAACTGGAAAGCGGGTGTGCACATTGTTAAAACAGGAATCACAGCAAGATCCTCTTAAACCACAGCTCTTCAGAAACTGGAAAGCAGGTTTGCTTGGTTGTTTTCTTTGTTTTCTTTTTACAGGGCACTGACTGCTTCATTTGCAAATGCCACCTGAAAATTGCTCATATGCTGTAAAAGATAGCAGGGAATAAGCTTTACAAAAATACACAATTTAAGAGAGAACCATTTCCCAAATGCCCTGCATTTTTCAATAAGGCTGGCATATACAATGTATGTGTTTTTCTGGTTTTGTTTATTTCTCTTGGAGGATTTGGAAGCTGGGGATGCTCAAAGACAGGCATTTGAGAATGGAGATGCCATTTGTTTAAATGTCATTTTTAATGGTGTTGGCCTATCCACAACTAGCAGTACAGTGAAGAAAAGCTCTGAGGCGTACTTCTTACCAAACAACAGAAAATAAAACAGTATGTCCGCTCATTTTGTAAATACGTCATCTGTTATCATAGCATTGACTATATGAGGCAATTCTAGGCATCTTATACATTCATGAAAGATATACAAATTATTTTAGTTGGGGAAAACCGAGCATCAAAATAATATATATTACACATAGCTCAAGAGTTCTGGTACCTTTGAATGAAAAAAAGAAGTAAACAGACAACAACCACAAACCTGTATGAAACAAAATAGAACCCTGTGCACACAAGCACAGAGAGGAGAATCACATGACCCCAATTACACATTAATGATGGCACAATTGGTGGAATTAGACTTCAAAAAGATGAGAACAGCATCTTTGAAATGTATGAAATGGATAGAATGGATTCATTTTCAGAGGTGGTGTGATATGAGCCTTCCTTAGGGAATGTTGACAGTGAGCAGGGATTGGTGGAGGACTCTTCCTCAGGGAATGTTGACAGTGAGCAGGGATTGGAGGAGGACTCTTCCTCAGGGAATGTTGACAGTGAGCAGGGATTGGGGGAGGACTCTTCCTCAGGGAATGTTGACAGTGAGCAGGGATTGGTGGAGGACTCTTCCTCAGGTAATGTTGACAGTGAGCAGGGATTGGTGGAGGACTCTTCCTCAGGGAATGTTGACAGTGAGCAGGGATTGGGGGAGGACTCTTCCTCAGGGAATGTTGACAGTGAGCAGGGATTGGGGGAGGACTCTTCCTCAGGGAATGTTGACAGTGAGCAGGGATTGGGGTAGGACTCTTCCTCAGGTAATGTTGACAGTGAGCAGGGATTGGTGGAGGACTCTTCCTCAGGGAATGTTGACAGTGAGCAGGGATTGGTGGAGGACTCTTCCTCAGGGAATGTTGACAGTGAGCAGGGATTGGGGTAGGACTCTTCCTCAGGGAATGTTGACAGTGAGCAGGGATTGGGGTAGGACTCTTCCTCAGGGAATGTTGACAGTGTGCAGGGATTGGAGGAGGACTCTTCCTTAGGGAATGTTGACAGTGAGCAGGGATTGGAGGAGGACTCTTCCTCAGGGAATGTTGACAGTGAGCAGGGATTGGAGGAGGACTCTTCCTTAGGGAATGTTGACAGTGAGCAGGGATTGGTGGAGGACTCTTCCTCAGGGAATGTTGACAGTGAGCAGGGATTGGAGGAGGACTCTTCCTTAGGGAATGTTGACAGTGAGCAGGGATTGGTGGAGGACTCTTCCTTAGGGAATGTTGACAGTGAGCAGGGATTGGAGGAGGACTCTTCCTTAGGGAATGTTGACAGTGAGCAGGGATTGGGGTAGGACTCTTCCTCAGGGAATGTTGACAGTGAGCAGGGATTGGAGGAGGACTCTTCCTTAGGGAATGTTGACAGTGAGCAGGGATTGGAGGAGGACTCTTCCTCAGGGAATGTTGACAGTGAGCAGGGATTGGAGGAGGACTCTTCCTCAGGGAATGTTGACAGTGAGCAGGGATTGGAGGAGGACTCTTCCTTAGGGAATGTTGACAGTGAGCAGGGATTGGAGGAGGACTCTTCCTTAGGGAATGTTGACAGTGAGCAGGGATTGGAGGAGGACTCTTCCTCAGGGAATGTTGACAGTGAGCAGGGATTGGAGGAGGACTCTTCCTCAGGGAATGTTGACAGAGGAACAGTCATCGCACACACTCACCGCACACGAGTGTCGATGCCCTTGCACCTGATTGGACTGTTTTACGGATGGTTTGCAATTGCCTCCTTCCAGAACAGACTATTGTTAGAAAAAACAAAAATAATAAAAAACAAACAAACAAAGAACAAAACTCTTCATCTGCACTTTATTTAAGAATAATTCCCATTCTGTCTGTCTGTCTGTCTGTCTGTCTGTCTGTCTGTCTGTCTGTCTAAAGGTAACACTTTACATTAAGTTTCTCTAATGACTGTGTATTTACATAGTAGTTATATATGTAAATACATGTGTACTTACACACAATTACGATGGTATTATACATAGTTACAATGTACTTAACATATACATCTTTTAATGCAGGCCAGAATGTACATGTAACTACATTACCTACACAAGGAAAACACGTCAACAGGATCCTCGCTAATAATCCCATCAACATGTTACCTCATTATCACCAGGGTGGCACTGACCCAATGAACCTTCACTAGCAAGCACCAGTGTGGCACTGACCCAATGACACCTTCACTGGCAAGCACCAGGGTGGCACTGACCCATTGACACCTTCACTAGCAAGCACCAGGGTGCACTGATCCAATGAACCTTCACTAGCAAGCACCAGGGTGGCACTGACCCAATGACACCTTCACTGGCAAGCACCAGGGTGGCACTGACACAATGACATCTTCACTAGCAAGCACCAGGGTGCACTGATCCAATGAACCTTCACTAGCAAACACCAGGGTGGCACTGACTCAATGACACCTTCACTGGCAAGCACCAGGGTGGCACTGACCCAATGACACCTTCACTAGAAAGCACCAGGGTGGCACTGATCCAATGACACCTTCACTAGCAAGCACCAGGGTGGCACTGATCCAATGACACCTTCACTAGCAAGCACCATGGTGGCACTGACCCAATGACACCTTCACTGGAAAGCACCAGGGTGGCACTGACCCAATGACACCTTCACTAGCAAGCACCAGGGTAGCACTGATCCAATGAACCTTCACTAGCAAGCACCAGGGTGGCACTGACCCAATGACACCTTCACTGGAAAGCACCAGGGTGGCACTGACCCAATGACACCTTCACTAGCAAGCACCAGGGTAGCACTGATCCAATGAACCTTCACTAGCAAGCACCAGGGTGGCACTGACCCAATGACACCTTCACTAGAAAGCACCAGGGTGGCACTGATCCAGTGACATCTTCACTAGCAAGCACCAGGGTGGCACTGACCCAATGACACCTTCACTAGCAAGCACCAGGGTGGCACTGACCCAATGACACCTTCACTGGCAAGCACCAGGATGGCACTGACACAATGACACCTTCACTAGCAAGCACCAGGGTAGCACTGATCCAATGAACCTTCACTAGCAAGCACCAGGGTGGCACTGACCCAATGACACCTTCACTAGAAAGCACCAGGGTGGCACTGATCCAGTGACATCTTCACTAGCAAGCACCAGGGTGGCACTGACCCAATGACACCTTCACTAGCAAGCACCAGGGTGGCACTGACCCAATGACACCTTCACTGGCAAGCACCAGGATGGCACTGACACAATGACACCTTCACTAGCAAGCACCAGGGTAGCACTGATCCAATGACACCTTCACTAGCAAGCACCAGGGTGGCACTGATCCAATGACACCTTCACTAGCAAGCACCAGGGTGGCACTGACCCAATGACACCTTCACTAGCAAGCACCAGGGTAGCACTGATCCAATGAACCTTCACTAGCAAGCACCAGGGTGGCACTGACCCAATGACACCTTCACTAGAAAGCACCAGGGTGGCACTGACCCAATGACATCTTCACTAGCAAGCACCAGGGTAGCACTGATCCAATGACACCTTCAGTAGCAAGCACCAGGGTGGCACTGACACAATGACACCTTCACTAGCAAGCACCAGGGTGCACTGACCCAATGACACCTTCAGTAGCAAGCACCAGGGTGGCACTGACCCAATGACACCTTCATTAACAAGCACCAGGGTGGCACTGACCCAATGTGAGAAGTCTAAAAGGCGTTTAAATTGTTAAGAAAGCTGGGGGTGAAGTATGTTCTCCAGAATGGCCCATTGAGACAGGCTACTTGTGAAATCCAAGTTATTAATGGTCTTGGATACTGAAGAACCTGGAAATCGGCACTCAAACCAACTGTCTTGTGACTGAAAATAACTTGCAACAGCATATTACAGTTGATCTGTCAATCCATTTGCATAAAACATTATAGTCATGTGTGAGTGTGGGCTTCAGATGCAGGAGATCTGGTTTGAACAGTACAACTCCTTTATAAGATGTTCAATTAAAAACAGGCCTATAGCATCCCTTTATTAAAGTACAGTTCTAATATGCTTTGTGGAGCTCACAACAATATGACCAGTATTCATTATGACAGCTGTTAGTCAAAAAGCAGTATGCTTTTCTCCAGAATAAAACAGCAGACGATATTGTCAAAGCTGTGACCCTTTTGGCTGCCATCGCTGTCATACACCCACTTCTCTGTCCACCTTAAAAGTTCTGCAATTAAAATGGCTTTAGACAACATACACTTATGTTTATAGATTTTAAATAATGACCATTATTATAATAATGACAATAAAAAGTTAAACTGTATTCTATAGTTCAGCTGTTTTTACATGACGTATTGTATTAATTTAATTTAAAATATTTGTGTCAAGTACAAAGCCAAATCTCATAAATCTGCAAATGCAGACACTTTAATAATAATTGCAGCATGACTTACTGTGCCGCATATATTTTATTTATCATTGAACTCGCTACAGAAAAGGCCAATAAATCAAATACTACAATAGTCTGCATTATTTTCTCTAGATACCCTTTCAACAGTCTAATATAGAGCCTGCACATGATTAAATAATGCCACACGCTTCACCAGCGGTTCTTTAGCATTCACTATGAACACCAGGTCTTTGTGTTTGGAAAGAAATGCAAGTATTAGGATTTTAAAGCACAAGGAAGCTGAGAATTAAAACTTCATAGAAGTAAGCATACCTCAAAGTTATGTTAAAGTCTAGTGTTTTGGAAATGCATGAATGCTTTGGCATGTAAGATAAAAACAAGTGGACTGCCCCTGACTGTGAACCTGGAGCCATGGTGTCACCTGGTTTGAGAAGGTGTGTTTGCAGAACCTTTGTTGGTGTCACGAAGCTTTCACTGGATTATTTTAGCAGCAGTGGCTAATGCACCACACCTGAACATATTTAATCAATTCCACTTGAGCAGCTGCCACCAGCTGCCTTCATCAGCACACAGCGTTACAGCACATCTCATTAGCTGTAAAAAATGGCAAGAATAGAGGGAGCTATCTCATTGGCTAACAAGTCTTCTGACCTGTGCAGATGCCACCATACCAGCACAGCTCTGCGTGTGTGTGTTGTATACAAATGCATGTCTACTTACACATAATCACAATGTTATTATTCCTAATGTGTAAATCATTTTGCAGGACATAACCCTAGGCCTTTTCTGATACATTAAGTACATTGTAACTGTGCATAAAAACACTAATTGTGTGTAAGTACACATGTATTTATGATGTAAGTGCCATGTAAATGCATAGTAATTAGAGACACCATGTAAAGTGTTACCTGAAATAATATGTTATTTTTCATATAAGAAGCTGTTAATTATTTATAGTCTGTATTTGTATAGTGCTAGAGTTCTAGTCTGTATTTGTATAGTGCCAGAGTCCTAGTCTGTATTTGTATAGTGCCAGAGTTCTAGTCTGTATTTGTATAGTGCCAGAGTTCTAGTCTGTATTTGTATAGTGCTAGAGTTCTAGTCTGTATTTGTATAGTGCTAGAGTTCTAGTCTGTATTTGTATAGTGCCAGAGTTCTAGTCTGTATTTGTATAGTGCTAGAGTTCTAGTCTGTATTTGTATAGTGCCAGAGTTCTAGTCTGTATTTGTATAGTGCCAGAGTTCTAGTCTGTATTTGTATAGTGCTAGAGTTTTAGTCTGTATTTGTATAGTGCCAGAGTTCTAGTCTGTATTTGTATAGTGCTAGAGTTCTAGTCTGTATTTGTATAGTGCTAGAGTTCTAGTCTGTATTTGTATAGTGCCAGAGTTCTAGTCTGTATTTGTATAGTGCCAGAGTTCTAGTCTGTATTTGTATAGTGCCAGAGTTCTAGTCTGTATTTGTATAGTGCCAGAGTCCTAGTCTGTATTTGTATAGTGCTAGAGTTCTAGTCTGTATTTGTATAGTGCCAGAGTTCTAGTCTGTATTTGTATAGTGCTAGAGTTCTAGTCTGTATTTGTATAGTGCCAGAGTTCTAGTCAGTATTTTACTAGTGCTAGAGTTCTAGTCTGTATTTGTATAGTGCTAGAGTTCTAGTCTGTATTTGTATAGTGCCAGAGTTCTAGTCTGTATTTGTATAGTGCTAGAGTTCTAGTCTGTATTTGTATAGTGCCAGAGTTCTAGTCTGTATTTTTATAGTGCTAGAGTTCTAGTCTGTATTTGTATAGTGCCAGAGTTCTAGTCTGTATTTGTATAGTGCCAGAGTTCTAGTCTGTATTTGTATAGTGCCAGAGTCCTAGTCTGTATTTGTATAGTGCTAGAGTTCTAGTCTGTATTTGTATAGTGCCAGAGTTCTAGTCTGTATTTGTATAGTGCTAGAGTTCTAGTCTGTATTTGTATAGTGCTAGAGTTCTAGTCTGTATTTGTATAGTGCCAGAGTTCTAGTCTGTATTTGTATAGTGCCAGAGTTCTAGTCTGTATTTGTATAGTGCCAGAGTTCTAGTCTGTATTTGTATAGTGCCAGAGTTCTAGTCTGTATTTGTATAGTGCTATAGTTTTAGTCTGTATTTGTATAGTGCCAGAGTTCTAGTCTGTATTTGTATAGTGCTAGAGTTCTAGTCTGTATTTGTATAGTGCCAGTGTTCTAGTCTGTATTTGTATAGTGCCAGTGTTCTAGTCTGTATTTGTATAGTGCTAGAGTTCTAGTCTGTATTTGTATAGTGCTAGAGTTCTAGTCTGTATTTGTATAGTGCTAGAGTTCTAGTCTGTATTTGTATAGTGCTAGAGTTCTAGTCTGTATTTGTATAGTGCCAGAGTTCCAGTCTGTATTTGTATAGTGCTAGAGTTCTAGTCTGTATTTGTATAGTGCCAGAGTTCTAGTCTGTATTTGTATAGTGCCAGAGTTCTAGTCTGTATTTGTATAGTGCTAGAGTTCTAGTCTGTATTTGTATAGTGCTAGAGTTCTAGTCTGTATTTGTATAGTGCTAGAGTTCTAGTCTGTATTTGTATAGTGCTAGAGTTCTAGTCTGTATTTGTATAGTGCTAGAGTTCTAGTCTGTATTTGTATAGTGCCAGAGTTCTAGTCTGTATTTGTATAGTGCTAGAGTTCTAGTCTGTATTTGTATAGTGCTAGAGTTCTAGTCTGTATTTGTATAGTGCTAGAGTTCTAGTCTGTATTTGTATAGTGCTACACGTATTCTAAGGCACAGAACAGAACACACTCTTACCTTGTTGCCTTCATATTTGGACCGGTCATTGTTGGCCTTTTCTATCTTCTCTGCAAGTTTCTTCTGCAACTGTGGGCCTCTTCCAAAAAAGATGTAGTTTACGAAAGCGTACTCCAGTAATGCCAAGAAGACGAAGACGAAGCAGCCCATCAGATACATATCTATGGCTTTAACGTAGGGGATCTTGGGCAGAGTCTCTCTGAGGTGAGTGTTGATTGTTGTCATTGTGAGCACAGTTGTAATTCCTAGAAAACAAGCATTGCAGTTGGTCAACAGCCTTTTCATCATCATACATGTATGAACTCAATAAGCAACCTCTGTGTGAGATTAAACATTTAACAGCACACACACACACACACACACACACACACACACACACACAAGCAAAGAGATATCTACAGAGTGAGGCATTCTTAAGTTGATTAAAAACAATGGGTACATTAATCATTTTTTTTTTCAATATAGTAATAATAAAGTACTTTCCTCACAAATAAAAAAAGAAACAATGTAATGTATTGTGTCTAGTATTTCTTTATTTTAGATTTGACTTGTACGAATAAGTCTTTTAAATAAATATAAGAACATAAGAACATAAGAAAGTTTACAAACGAGAGGAGGCCATTCAGCCCATCTTGCTCTTTTGGTTGTTAGTAGCTTATTGATCCCAGAACCTCATCAAGCAGCTTCTTGAAGGATCCCAGGGTGTCAGCTTCAACAACATTACATTACTTCAAACTACACACATTACTTTGACCTCAGTAGCTTTAACATGTCTGTAACACAAGGAACCACATGCCAACACTGAAAAGACGCCACACAGGACCTTAACTTGAAATAAAGAACAAACTCAGTTACCCCACATTGCTGGCTCTGTGTTCTGAAGACACTCAGTTACCCCACATTGCTGGCTCTGTGTTCTGAAGACACTCAGTCACCCCACATTGCTGGCTCTGTGTTCTGAAGACACTCAGTTACCCCACATTGCTGGCTCTGTGTTCTGAAGACACTCATTTACCCCACATTGCTGGCTCTTTGTTCTGGTAATCTGGTGTCCCTAATAAGGTTGAACTGAAAATCATCTTAATGTATCCGTTTCACAGAATCTTGTTTTGAACATCAAGCGGCAACTTTTGAAGATCGCTTGCATTTCAGCTAACTCAAGATTTAATACATTACATGCTGTTAGTGTGTGTAGCTGTGAGTGCTCTGTTAGATTCAATACAGTATATGTATATGAAAAGGGTACAGTACAAATGCAGTGTATTCAATATACTTGCATTATGATCTTTCCCATGTGTGGTCCAGTGGTTAAAGAAAAGGGCTTGTAACCAGGAGGTCCCCAGTTCAAATCCCACCTCAGCCACTGACTCATTGTGTGACCCTGAGCAAGTCACTTAACCTCCTTGTGCTCCGTCTTTCGGGTGAGACGTAGTTGTAAGTGACTCTGCAGCTGATGCATAGTTCACACACCCTAGTCTCTGTAAGTCGCCTTGGATAAAGGCGTCTGCTAAATAAACAAATAATAATAATATCTGTCATGTTTATTTAAACCATTTTCCCTAATGTTCAAGGTACCTCTACAGAGTTTTAATATATCAAGCACAGAGTATTGAAACCCAGGCTGTTTCTACTGTATCAAGCACAGAGTATTGAAACCCAGGCTGTTTATAATGAATCAAGCACAGAGTATTGAAACCCAGGCTGTTTCTAATGTATCAAGCACAGAGTATTGAAACCCAGGCTGTTTCTAATGTATCAAGCACAGAGTATTGAAACCCAGGCTGTTTCTAATGTATCAAGGACAGAGTATTGAAACCCAGGCTGTTTCTACTGTATCAAGCACAGAGTATTGAAACCCAGGCTGTTTCTACTGTATCAAGGACAGAGTATTGAAACCCAGGCTGTTTCTAATGTATCAAGGACAGAGTATTGAAACCCAGGCTGTTTCTACTGTATCAAGCACAGAGTATTGAAACCCAGGCTGTTTCTAATGTATCAAGCACAGAGTATTGAAACCCAGGCTGTTTCTACTGTATCAAGGACAGAGTATTGAAACCCAGGCTGTTTTTAATGTATCAAGCACAGAGTATTGAAACCCAGGCTGTTTCTACTGTATCAAGCACAGAGTATTGAAACCCAGGCTGTTTCTACTGTATCAAGCACAGAGTATTGAAACCCAGGCTGTTTCTAATGTATCAAGGACAGAGTATTGAAACCCAGGCTGTTTCTACTGTATCAAGCACAGAGTATTGAAACCCAGGCTGTTTCTACTGTATCAAGGACAGAGTATTGAAACCCAGGCTGTTTCTACTGTATCAAGCACAGAGTATTGAAACCCAGGCTGTTTCTACTGTATCAAGGACAGAGTATTGAAACCCAGGCTGTTTCTACTGTATCAAGCACAGAGTATTGAAACCCAGGCTGTTTCTAATGTATCAAGGACAGAGTATTGAAACCCAGGCTGTTTCTACTGTATCAAGGACAGAGTATTGAAACCCAGGCTGTTTTTAATGTATCAAGCACAGAGTATTGAAACCCAGGCTGTTTCTACTGTATCAAGCACAGAGTATTGAAACCCAGGCTGTTTTTAATGTATCAAGCACAGAGTATTGAAACCCAGGCTGTTTCTAATGTATCAAGGACAGAGTATTGAAACCCAGGCTGTTTCTACTGTATCAAGCTCAGAGTATTGAAACCCAGGCTGTTTATAATGAATGAAGGACAAAGTATTGAAACCCAGGCTACTTCTAATGTATCAAGCACATTGAGTATTGAAACATAGATGCTGGATTCACACTCACTCTGCTTGAAGTGCTGTATTTAATTTAAGAATGAGAGGAGGCCATTTGGCTAAAATTATTATTATAAAAAGACCTTAGAGAAAAAAGTGTGGATTTGGCGATCACCTGTACACATACATACAACCAAAATAATCAGATACACCTTGCCAAGTCACAATGGAGGGGACCTACACACAGGGAACAGGGTACAGTACTGGCAATTCAGCAAAATAAATTCAAAGCAAAACCGATTGTTGGAGTTATACCACATTTCTATTAGCCAACATTAGGCCACTCCTATGCAATTAGCCAACATTAGGGCACTCCTATGTAAGCTTATTCCCTAACAGGTTTGATAAGCAGGTCTGAAGTAAGTGTGTACAGCATAACAAATCTGGGGCCCTATTTTGGAGCCAGTTCAAAGAGCGAGGCAGATTAGACGGGAATGACACCGCTTGGATGGTACAACACGACCAAAACAAGGAGCTGCAGTCAGGAGCTGTGGATGTGTTGTTCTCAGTTACATACTATCTTACATTCATTCTGGAATATTGCCTTACTTTTTGCCACAGGCTTCTAAAAAGATCCCTTAATTCCTTCATGCCTCTTATGTACCAGTATGTGCTGAACACTAACCCCAAATTATGACATGAAGTTTAACAAGAAAAGCTGAAAGAGTAACTAAGCCCTAGTGTCTGTCCATCTTGATATATATATATATATATATATATATATATATATATATATATATATATGGGGATTGAATCAATTAATGATTAATCGATTAATCACACCTGTGGGCTTTGATCCATTAAAAAAGAATGGATCTATTATTCCTGTCTACCTGAGTGCGGTCTCAATAAACACTGCGTGAAAAAGAAATCTTGACAAATGGTGGCAAGTACTTACTGGAAGGTGTACCCAGTGTTTCACAATATCTCACAATGAAGAAAAAAAGAACCCAGCTTGCAACATTTGCTCGTCGGTGCTTTCCTTTCACAGCAGTACTCTACGTAGAACGGATCATCTCAGTCGCAAGTATGTAGATTTTAATATTCAATGTATCCCTTTCAAACGGTATCAGAAAATGAATATTGAAAAACTTGTTTGTCTGAAAAACTAACTAGTTCACTTAACAACAGTGTATATAGTTAGTGTTTGCTGTTAGGTGCAGTAAAACATAAATAAATACATTTAGAAATGTATAAGCTAAAGAAATGAGCTAGCATTATGTAACATTTGCTGTAAAGAGCATTATGTTAATACTGTAATTGTCTTCAATACAATTCCATATCACGAGCAAACAGGTGGGATTAATCAGGCTGTCTTCCTTTCTTGCTGTTTGATCCTCCTCCTCTGAACAATAACCAGGAGGATTTTTCTTGAGAAAATGCCTGCTTGACAAACATCTGTTGTGACTCTGGGCTGATGAAGAACCTGTGAAGCAGAGAGAAAACAAGCAGTAAAGCTTTGAGGTGTGGTAGCGCAGTTTGTAATATTCACTAACCTTTCAACTCAGGAGGCCTGGGCTTGAATATGTGACACTATCGACAACACTTTGCGTGAGGCGTCTCTAATTACTGTGTAGTTACTTAGTAAATACACATGTGCTTACACAGCATTTACAGTCTTATTATATCTAACTACGGTGTAGTTACTTAGTAAATACATGTGTGCTTACACATCATTACAGTGCTATTAGGCATAGCTACAATGTGAACTGTGATGAAACTTGATATTAACATTATTTACTATATTAGATTCTAGGGTTGGATGGGATATAGATAAGGGAATATTGCGACCAAATGATTGACTTTATGAGTTCAATAAAGATTCTGCTATAAATGTATACGACTTAGTGGTAGTAGAATTGTACATTATAAAACACATGACTCAATACATTACTTACCCAGAAAATCAGTTCATGCTCTTGCCATTGCTGAAGTTGTTCTTCTTCCACACATTTGTGTTGTTTTGTGTTGGTTGGCTCCCAAAGTTCCTTGTGTTTCGTCATCGTTTCTTGAAAATGACATTGATGACTCCTTTGCATTAGGCTAAGATTCCTTTCTCTTTATACTGTATGATTGATTGTGATCAGTGTGTTTGTATTGAGGAGGGGAGGACAGTATTAGATATATACATGTCTTTATACTGTATGATTGATTGTGATCAGTGTGTTTGTATTGAGGAGGGGAGGACAGTATTAGATATATGCATGTCTTTATACTGTATGATTGATTGTGATCAGTGTGTTTGTATTGAGGAGGGGAGGACAGTATTAGATATATGCATGTCTTTATACTGTATGATTGATTGTGATCAGTGTGTTTGTATTGAGGAGGGGGGGACAGTATTAGATATATGCATGTGTTTATACTGTATGATTGATTGTGATCAGTGTGTTTGTATTGAGGAGGGGAGGACAGTATTAGATATATGCATGTCTTTATACTGTATGATTGATTGTGATCAGTGTGTTTGTATTGAGGAGGGGAGGACAGTATTAGATATATGCATGTGTTTATACTGTATGATTGATTGTGATCAGTGTGTTTGTATTGAGGAGGGGAGGACAGTATTAGATATATGCATGTGTTTATTCTGTATGACTGATTGTGATCAGTGTGTTTGTATTGAGGAGGGGAGGGGAGGACAGTATTAGACATACACATGTATGTTATCCTTCACTTTGGTGTTTTAAAAAGGAGCTAACTGAGTCATGAGAGTGGAAGTCACTGTTAAATAATTACAATCTAATGCTTACATGGATGCAAATAAATGTCTGACGGTTAATTGAAAAGTGAACCGACGCGTCGTGTCTGAAATTGCACCTGCCACTCGTTACAATGCATACTTCTGTTCTTGGTGACAATAATAAAAAAAGGTTTCGTATGAAGAAAGTGCACTGAAGCTCACGACATAGCTGGTGTTTTCCCCTTTGTCAGAGACAGTTATTAAACTCACAGAAATGCAAGTGTACATTTTCATTCTGTTTATTTGTCAGCCATCTAAACCGCCTAACAATATCCTGCCAGATAAATAAAATGCCTGTCTCCTTTCTAAATATAGATCCAATGTCTACCAATCTGTTGGGTTCTCTGTGAAATGCCTAAATGCTTGCAGATACTGACACTTCTGCCCACACAAATGACCCACTCTAGCCGGCACTGGCAGGAGCTATGAAAAGCATCAGTATAGGCATGAACATTTCAATGCTCCATTGCAAAACGAAGTGCAATCGAGCATGCAGGGTGCAAGTTCCGGTCCCAGCACACACTGTACACTCACATTGTTGTTACTCATTCCATGCATTTATTTATTGCCGTGAGCAAGTTCATATTGCTCATTTACTTGCATGAGATTGCAGTTTACTAAACGAGACGGGTTTCCATGTAAAATACCTAATGTAGCTTTCTTTGTGAAATTACACCAACAGACACAGAGGAGTACATCTATCTTGAGATGCATCTAAAACTGCATTTCAAATAACTGCATTGCTTTGCAGGCGATTGTTTTTAAAAAAGCGAACAAACAAATATGCACAACTGGTCAACACATTAGAGAATGCATTAATAGTGTGCTGGCCCATGCAGCTCCCAGCAGTGCTGATGGTTTCTGTGATGTGGGGTGCATGTGTAATATGTCTGCTGCTTGTAATATGGGATTGCAGATGTCTGCAGGCTCAATCCGTCACAACCAGATTGCTTTCAGTTCTGCTTCCTCATACCCCTTGGGTCTAGTGGGTCTGGTAAGAACACAGTACAATGGAGAATGATTCGAAACAGTTACAAACTTCTAACGCTCTCTCTCTCTCCTGATACAGCTCTTGGACTGGCTCACAGAGTATGCTTTTAAACTTATTGAGGAATTACCCTTCATATATTGGGTGTGCTGTTTAGATTTTGGAGATGATCTGATCAAAGGTGACTGACATCTTCAATTTTTTAACTTGTATGTGGTTCATATTTATTTTTGTATCTTACTGTAGACTATTAAACATACCTAAAGCAACTCTTGCAGCGGATGCATCGTAATTGATCCAAAATGACACCCAAGACAGAATGGTAATCAGAATCGAGGGCATGTAGGTCTGAAGGATGAAGTATCCGATATTTCTCTTCAGCTTGAAACTCAGAGACAGTCGTGGGTAGGCACCTGAGAAAAGAAGATTGAAGAAAGAAATCAGCCTGCTTTCTTCAAGGAGCACGCAGGCATACAAAATGCTTTGTTTCAGTTTCTATGGAGACAACAGTGTATTGGGTTTATTGCTATGGCAACTAAGGCATACTTGGTCGTGAATTGCACAATAAATTGTCATTACTTAGCCCTGAGTACTACAGTATATCGAGGGAGAAGAATATATTTTCCTGAAAAGGTATATTTTGAATATTACGGCACTTGAACTTTTTAATACTGCAATGCTCCAGTATCTGAAGTTGGAACAATTCTAATCAAAGCGTTGCAATGCTCCAGTATCTGAAGATGGAACAATGCTAATCAAAGCGTTACAATGCTCCAGTATCTGAAGATGGAACACATTTTACAATTTTATAACCCTGACATTTAGCCTGAAAAACTAGATCAATATAACTGTACTGCAGTCATGCATTTCTGCTACAGAAATCTCATTATTTCAAACACCCAATGAAAGCTGCCATGCTAACTGACTTACCTTAGATGTATTGCAGTTGACATTTAAAAAACCCAGCACAAGGTGCATGCCTTTATTCAACATCTAAATAAACTGCAAGCACGTCTGGGATTTTGCAAAGCTAACAGGGAGCTCTTCTTTCTCTTATTAAAGGTAGATTTTGCAAAGCTAACAGGGAGCTCTTCTGTCTCTTATTAAAGGTAAATTCTGCAAAGCTAACAGGGAGCTCTTCTGCCTCTTATTAAAGGTAGATTTTGCAAAGCTAACAGTGAGCTCTTCTTTCTACAGAGAGCTCTTCTTTTTCTTATTAAAGGTAGATTTTGTAAAGCTAACAGGGAGCTCTTCTTTCTCTTATTAAAGGTCTATTTCCAAACCCTTTGTAGCCTTGATTACATCCCCCGTCAAGTTGCCTTGCATTACACTGCACTGCTCAGACTTGCTCTGAGTAATTAACAGAAAACAGAGCTATCTTCTGATTAGGGTAGTGGAGCTGTTGGTTTCCCTTGGGTATTCTCAATCAAAAGTAATTAAGCTTAGAAGTGTGTCACATAATATACATATTTCAAATTAACTAATGTGCACATGTGCAGCCCAATGCAGAAAGGATGTGTCATGTTTTATCTTTGGGGATGGACTTACATGATTGTAAGAATAAAATACATTTCATCACCCCTGTAGTCATCTTATCAAACTTTGCACCAAATCATTCACAATCGTAATGCTTACGGTATCCATGTTTCTCCGAATCTCAAAACATAAAATCCTTCATGGATCTCATTTGAGTACATCTGTATCAACTGCTAAAATGTAGGAGCTGAAGTGTAAGAGATGAATCATTACTGAACCACTTCAATGAGATTTTTATTCCAAGCTTGTTAAGGGAATAATTTATACTGCGAGTCTTGAGCCTCATGAATATATCATGTGTTTTTATCATGAAGTTCAATTTTAAAAAAACAGGAGGATGATTCCCACTGCATTATCACTCACCATTCAAGTGGATGATTCCCACTGCATTATCACTCACCATTCAAGTGGATGATTCCCACTGCATTATCACTCACCATTCAAGTGGATGATTCTCACTGTATTATCACTCACCATTCAAGTGGATGATTCCCACTGCATTATCACTCACCATTCAAGTGGATGATTCCCACTGCATTATCACTCACCATTCAAGTGGATGATTCCCACTGCATTATCACTCACCATTCAAGTGAATTTTAAGTAACACTTGTTAAGGATGCAAACATTGTAATTGGGTTGATAACCTTTAATACAGTTAAACATCATATACCATGGCATCTTCCTACAGAAGAGCGTGCATGTCTAAGAGTCCTTCACAACAAAATGTTTGATTTTTTTATTCTGTCATAGCGTTTCCGTTTCTGTTCATAATTTGTGCTTTGAAGGGATGAAAAGAAGCAGCAGGTATTCATCAGTTGTTACCTGTGGCAAAGACGACATTGCGAGAAACCAGCCTGTATTCCACAATGGAGAACTGAGGCAGCTCAATCCTTCCCACCCCAGTCACAGCAGAGTCTCCTCCTCTCCAGTAGAACCCGATATCATCTGTTGTGTAGCCATCTGCAGTACAAACACACACACACACGCAGGTTAAGGAACTGGGTACCCTGCACTCTCTTTGATGTGTTATGCACCAGGTCATATAGATTCTATAGATTCAACCCTGTTCTAGGGGATGGAAGGTCATTGCTTTGGGGGGGGGGGCTTTATTAAGTTCTTTGATTTAAAATTGGCTTATGTGGGTCCCCCTACAACGGTAAAAAAAATCATAAATAAAGTTTGTAAGGGCCTTTACAAAGTCAAGCAGAGACCTATTGTACCATAGCACCCTGACAAAGCCAAGCAGAGACCTATTGAACCATAGCACCCTGACAAAGCCAAGCAGAGACCTATTGAACCATAGCACCCTGACAAACCCAAGCAGAGACCTATTGAACCATAGCACCCTGCACTGACAAAGCCAAGCAGAGACCTATTGAACCATAGCACCCTGCACTGACAAAGCCAACCAGAGTCCTCAAAGGGTCAGTAACTTGGCAAAGCTGCTGCTTTGGTTTGCCAGGTGAAAGGAGGTGATTGGATGAACGGAGGATTCCAGTTGTATGTGGTTTGCTGGGTGAAAGGAGGTGATTGGATGAACGGAGGATTCCAGTTGTATGTGGTTTGCTGGGTGAAAGGAGGTGATTGGATGAACGGAGGATTGCAGTTGTATGTGGTTTGCTGGGTGAAAGGAGGTGATTGGATGAACGGAGGATTCCAGTTGTATGTGGTTTGCTGGGTGAAAGGAGGTGATTGGATGAACGGAGGATTCCAGTTGTATGTGGTTACAGCAATGAGGGAAAGGGGCATTTTTGGGACAAACATTATTTTTACAGGATGCACTTTTTAAACTCTAGTATATTGAAAAAGACAAACCAACAGGATCCAGCACTGGGACCAATCTGGGGTGCTCAGTCTGAATCTGATTCTAATTTGAGCATTACTGTAATGTTAAGGATCCAAAGGCTGCCTAATCAAACTGGAATGATAAAGAAAACAATGGATGTGCACAGCTTCACATTCTGAAAAACAACAACACAAAGAGAAATGCAAATGACACAACACTCAAGTGTAACTTTCCCTGGCTCCTTAAAGACACGAGTTCAAAGAGATCGGGCTTTGATAATGTGATAATAGAGCACAATAGCAGTGATCTTATACTGAAGAAAGATTTCCCAATATACAAAATAAACTAGAGTGTTACCTTTAGGGCATGCATTTCTCTGGAGGTTACTTACAGCTTTCTATTTCCAGTGTGCAGTTCTGTTCATCCAAGGGGTATCTCCGCAGATCCATCATGCAGGCAGCTGTTGTTGTGATTCTGAGTCAAAGCCACAGTTATACATATTTATATATCAAAGTGTAACAGAGGGCATCATTCTCCTTGCTGTCTCCCCCCACACAGAGCTGACACAGAACTGGACATTAAGACCTACAGTATACTGATATCTACAGTCTTGTTTCCAGTGACTTAATCAAACACATAACAACATAACATAACACATAACGCTATATACATGTGTGTGTTGCTTTGATAGATAGATAATATACTAACTCAATCTACTGAGTGAAGCAAAGCCAATCCTGCAGAGGTAATAGTGTCACAGTACAGCCTGCTTCTGCTGGGATTCTGGGTAAACTACTTGCAGTGAATCAAGCTGACATATTTTCTTGTAAAAACGATCATCCGCGCTTCTGAATTATGTATTTGGGTATTCCATCCGGTCTCAGAATGAGAGAGATGGAGAGAGAGAGGGAGGGAGAGAGAGAGAGAGCAGTAGTAGTAAGAGTGTAGTGCACTGAAAGCGTAATCTTTATTTTATTGTTAGATCACTACCTAACCATTTTCCACTCTAGTCTGGGGAAATCAGAACATAAGAGGTATGTTTTCACATGCAAGTCTTAGGATGCATTTGCAGACTTCATATAGAAAAAGCTTTAAATAAAGTCTGGTATTGATGGAATCTCTTGGGAGTTTAGATGTTTATGAATCGAGGACCATGAGACAATGATTTGTAGAGTCATTATAACAAAGCAGCTTCAGTGTATAGAGACTGCGTCTATTTTGTATCATTTGATACAGTAAGATGTTTGAAAATCGGAAGGCAACAAGGGGCTAAATGCTGCTGCAATGTTCCGAATGATCCAAAAGGTCTATTGATTTGAAGAATATGAAAAGATATATCAAGAGAAGCAAACGTTTTTGACCCTTATGTGACTGCCTGCTCAAGAGCTGGTTACATCATATATAAACTAGGTGAGTTAAGGGGCATGTCTATAAACTAGGTGAGTTTCTACTCCACTCCACTGTTTCTGTGGGATTCCTCTTAAAGAAAATCTATGTTGTATAATTGAATTAGGTACATAGAGAGCAAAACGTCACATTTCAGATTTGGCTCTGTGACAGGGTCACAGTTTGTTGTTTGGTGAAAGTGTTTTGTTTCTGTTTGTTCAAATATTGTATTTATTTATAAAAATGCACACAGGTGTGAGGTGTAACCCATCACAGGCTTCCAGAATCTTCTGTCTTGAAATAATTCAGTTCAGTCAGACAGTGGCTGAAAGCAGTTTTCAGCCTATTTATAATGTGATTTTAAACTGGTAAACTGTCGACCCCAGTTAATACCAGAAGTGAAAATCCAAAAGTACATTTCCTGCTAGATACGTTTCTCTTTACTTTTCTCTGCTGTTTCTAGCTGGTAACTTTATAAATGTGCCTGTGTCTCTGCCTACACTTTCTTCAAAGCAGGGCCCTGTACAGAGACTGTCACTGGGGCACATGGACTGGATCTGTTACTTCCACAGTACACACCTTGAAACTATTGAAACCCAGCAACCAGAAATGACAAGCCACTACTATCTGGAAGTAGAAGCAATCTCACAACGCCTCATGGGAACTATCAGATCGGTCTGGCCATGTCAATAGTGTGACAGGTATCCCTGGCAGTACAGCATAGTTAAGAGCTAGCCATGGGAGTTCAAAACAGGAAGACACACCATAAGATTTCTTTCTTTCTTTCTTTCTTTCTTTCTTTCTTTCTTTCTTTCTTTCTTTCTTTCTTCATTTGGGGCTGGCTGATAAGGTATTTGATTAAACTTTTACTTTTGCACTCATGTATCTTTGCTTTACTATCCTGTCACTTGAAAACCTATTGGGGGCTCCACATTGTGTATCGTGATTGTATTTCCAGTGCCTGTTTTCACTGCACATGTATTGTAACTGCAGGGCATGCCTGATGTTGCACACGGTATCATAAATAGATCAGACCTGACTGTTGACACTGCCTGTAAGATTGAGAAACACTGAGGCTGTCACATCATCTCTGCAGGCTTTTCTACCGTTGGAGGCTGCAAAGGCTTTGGTACAAAAACAATCTCTGCAGATGCAAATGTCAAGAGCACATTAGACGACACCAACCTCAGTCCGTAGAGCACCGCTCCATCTGGGTGAAGCCGAATCATCCGGTTCTTCACGGTGACGCCGTGCACAAAGGACTTCTTGTCGTTTAGAAAGTAGGTGTCGGGGACCCACAGCTGATCCGCCACCCGGTTATCAAGTGTTAAATTGAGAGGTATTCCTGAGTAAGCCAGCCTCTTGTCCCTCCAGTACTGTTGAAAGTACATGGTCAAGGTGTAGTCCTGGAATGGAAAGATGCAAAGGAAGGTTACAGAGAAATGAAATCTGATCAATAGAAGGAGTGCATCGTTCTGTTCTAAGCCAGGGCTCTGAGAATCTCCTGTGCTCATCTACCATTAGCTGTTGCTACCAGAGAACAACTGTTTTTTGATTTTTGCTGCTTGGTTCCAAGGAGTTGCTGTAATGTTTTTATTTATTACGCATTTCAATTTTAAATAACAATACCTTACTTTTAAATAGTGGCGGCACACGCTTCACTGTTAGTGTTACAGCTGTTGTGATATTAAATCTCTAAATATGTGTTGCAGAGATACCTCTCATTGTTTTAAAATGCTGTCTCGAGTGTTCCTTGTGGGATCACAACACCAAAGGTGAAAGCATATGTGTACATGTGAGTTTCTGTAAAGACAATGTCTGTAAGTAATGAAAATGGGTAACACTACATGAAGTGTCTCCAATGACATGCAGTACACACATGGGCTTGCAAATACTGAGAGATGTATTTATAGACACGGCTGATCGTGTCTTGAAGGACTGTGTTGTGTGTTTCAGTCTTGCCTTGTGTCTGTGCTCTGCAGAGCCAGTGAATTGTAATTCAGACACAATGTATTGCTCTCTGTAATTGAGTTGCTTCAACCCAATTATTTACACCCAAGCAAAGTAAACAGGATTTGTTTTTCACTAGCTTTAGATTCATGAGGATCAAAACAGCAGATGAGGGATTTAACAGCTTTTGGCAGCAGAATGTTACTGTGCTGTCTGGTAAATACTGGACTACTGTTATACCCCAGAAACATCACTGTTAACATATGCCTTCATTCTAGAACTAATCTGTTTATGAATGACCTGCTTTAAGAGAAACTGCAGTCTGGTAAACACTGAGGTGTGTGTGTGTGTGTGTGTGTGTGTGTGTGTGTGTGTGTGTGTGTGTGTGTGTGTGTGTGTGTGTGTGTGTGTGTTGAATTAGTGTAATACTGAATATGCAGAATTTCCAACCAAGCAAGTGCTATTTCCCAGGATCTAAGTGGTATGGAAATATCCGCACGCAAGTCAGGACTGGCTAGTAACGAGTTATTTATTAAATGTAATTATCCTGAGGTCCTAATGGAGCTTGCTCCCACTAATAAAGTCACCACAGTAAACACTGAACTGACTTTGATTTGATACATTTCCATTCTGCTGACTAACAGTATCAGGGCAATTGCTCTTTAATGAAATTAAATTGGTGTAAGGTATCAGGAAACAATCTGGAAATGGCATTAGAGTCGTTTTTAGCTTTTCAGTTATTTCTTTCAAAGCTTCACTCTGTTAATGAGTAGCAGTGTAATGTGTCCTCTCGGACTTCCTCCCATATACTGTACTTGCACATCTGCATGCAGTTCACCCAGAACACTCTGTCTAAATAAAGCAGCCAATATTATTTCCAGGTCACACTTTACATGAAGTGTCTCTAATTACTGTGTAATTAAATATTAGTTACTTAGTAAATACATGTGTAGTTACACAAATTAAGTCAAATAGGCAACTGTTTGGACAAATGCTTTCATCAAGTGTAACCTTATAGTGTAAGAATTCTTCAATGTATACAGTACATGTGCTTCCAAGATCTGCAGCTTCATAGACCTAGGATTAATGTTGCTCTGATTTTCCCTTTGCACCAGGACTAGGAACACAATTTACAATACAATGCCCACGATAAAGACACACAGATCTCATACAATTGCATTCAATAGACAGGAAACAAGCCAGGAAAAACACTGAACAGCAGAAATGTAAAAGCAACTCCTAGTACTGATGACTATAGCTAAAATGAGGCGAGAAACAGAACCCCTGATAAGAGTTTCCCTAGACATGCTGACTGGAGCTAAACACTCTGCTTCTTTAAAAAGCCATGGCCTTCTATTGTACCAGGGAAACTGTCAGTGCTCACCACCTTCAAACCCAGAAAAACAAGCACTTGAAATAGATAAATATACCTAAGTGAGAAAATACTAATTAATGAAAGCAATGCACTCATTATCTCCTCATACGCTTCAATAGCTTGCTATAAACCAAATAATGGTGTGCGCTGAATAAAGGCATTGAGGTAGAAGAGTTATATAAATAAACCAAGATCTAAAAGAGAAGCAGCTACTAACTCAAGCAGTGCTGCTGGGATATTTGGTCATGTTTTTAGGATATTTGGTCAGTGTTTAGGATATTTGGTCAGTGTTTAGGATATTTGGTCAGTGTTTAGGATATTTGGTCAGTGTTTTAGGATATTTGGTCAGTGTTTAGGATATTTGGTTAGTGTTTTTAGGATATTTGGTCGTGTGTTTAGGATATTTGGTCGTGTGTTTAGGATATTTGGTCAGTGTTTAGGATATTTGGTCAGTGTTTTTAGGATATTTGGTCAGTGTTTAGGATATTTGGTCAGTGTTTAGGATATTTGGTAATGTGTTTAGGATATTTGGTCGTGTGTTTAGGATATTTGGTCAGTGTTTAGGATATTTGGTCAGTGTTTTTAGGATATTTGGTCAGTGTTTAGGATATTTGGTCAGTGTTTAGGATATTTGGTAATGTGTTTAGGATATTTGGTTGTGTGTTTAGGATATTTGGTCAGTGTTGTTAGATATTTGGTCCTGTTCTTACTCAGAGCCATGGGTTTAACACTCAGCCATGGGTTAAACACTCAGCCATGGGTTAAACACTCAGCCATGTTAAAAACAGCAACACGTTATCAATACACTGGATGTGGTTGGTAGTTCTCAAGACTACTTGACCATTAGTCGCTACTGGAGAATATTGACTCATTTCACACTCTGTATGGAGTGTGTAGCCATGTGCTTTACATGTATACATTTTGAAATGGAGGGGTTAGGGGGTGGATATTGTGCCTCTACAGATACACTGTTAAAAATGCTTTTTAAAGTACTCAGAAGACTACAGATAGAAGAATATAGTGAATCAACACCAATGAATAATGTTTTAGTGTAAAGCATGACCGTCATTGTGGGATACTGTAGCTTTGACAGCTGAGTAAGTAGAACAAATAGATATTCATACAGCATGTAGAGAAACACAAGAGCTTCGATAGATGAATAAATATCCGGGTGAGATATTTAGGACCAGATGTAGCTTTTGCTCTGGTGTGAAATTTGCTCCACTTTTTTTCAAAATACCAATGTTTGTGAATTTGAAAATATCAAGCGAGGTATGCGCAGCTGCCCTGAATTTAACATTCAAGTTATGAACTATAAGCAGATTTTGTATTTTGTATTTTTATTTTACATATAGAGAATGTTCTGCTTCTTTTTTGTAAGGGTTCACAGTGTAAAAGAGCAAACCCTCACTCAACAATCTCAGTGGCATGGTATCACATACCAGCTCTATGCAAATGTACTGTAGTTGTTTCTTTTAACCCTCATAAGGACACATCGGAAAACTGGCTTTCCTGGCAACCTGGGCTCCAACCGGACCCAAGCAATAAAACAGTATATAACTAACAACTGGAGCAAATGAATGAATGAAAATGTGTATAGGAACACTTTATTGTGCTTTTCCTTTACTTCTAGCCATCGTTTGGTATAGGCTGTTGTTTATGCTATTCAAAATGGATAAGACGCCCAATGCACACAGCTGTCTCCTAGCAAGAGAAGGCACGACTGTATTCTGGACGCTGTAGTTTATTCTAGGAACATGTCACGGGCAAGTGAGATATCATTGTGTTCCTAATTCTTTCCGTTTTTGAGTTACAGGCACATGAACACACCTCCTGATTTGCTGCGCGTCACAGCACTGGAGCACTGAATGAGGGGTGGTAGAAAGTATGCATACAGGCATGCCTGACATCAATGGAAAGCGCAAAGCCTGCGCTTTTAAATGACATTGCAACTGGAACGCTATCTGTTGAAGCGACTGAGTAATAGGCAACAAACACAACTTAGGAGCGGACTTATGTCACATGACTCAAACCTTAGTTTCGGTTTGCTGTAGTTTCGCTTAGCAACCTGTGTTCAGGACATGCGATACATCATTGGAAAGCTCCAAATCTGTACTTTCAAACAAGCCTTGAACCAGGAATGGTTCCTGAGATATTCACACAAGAAGGTCGGGCCCCCCGATACACTAAACCTGGAGTCCATACAGACCCCAAACCTAAAAGGGCAGCAGTGTGGAGTAGTGGTTAGGGCTCTGGACTCTTGACCGGAGGGTCGTGGGTTCAATCCCAGGTGGGGGACACTGCTGCTGTACCCTTGAGCAAGGTACTTTACCTAGATTGCTCCAGTAAAAACCCAACTGTATAAATGGGTAATTGTATATAAAAATAATGTGTAAAAGATAATGTGATATTATGTAAAAATAATGTGATATCTTGTAACAATTGTAAGTCGCCCTGGATAAGAGCGTCTGCTAAGAAATTAATAATAATAATAATAATAATAATAATAATAATAATAATAATAATAAAACCATTTGGGAAATTCAATCAGGCTATCTGGACTAGAATTATCATTTGCATAGTGTAACAGGATGGGTGCCTGACAACTACCTAAAAGGAAACAAAAATCAAGTCATTAGATCCACATAATAACTGATACTAAATCACCACAGGGTCCGAATTGACCCCAGGTTACCTTATGAGGGTTAGAGCACCCTCGAGTTGTAATGAAATTATATCCCAGTTTGAACATAACATACTGGAAACACATTTCAGTTTCTTCTTGTGGCAAAGTGCCCCCCCTGTGTGTGTTATATGTTACGTGTTGTGTGTAAATGTTGGTGTATAGGCATTGGTACACGGGATATAAGCGGTCTGTGTTTCACGTGTGTGTAAATTGTATATTTGTATTTAGGCACGGGGATGGCACATCACATCACGTGCAAGTAAAAAGTAATATGTGAGCACGGGGAATTGCACTTTAATTAATTCACGTGCAGTTGTACCGAGATTCCAATTGAATGATTGACTAGCAATCGAATCTCGGTACAACTGCATAAAAGCTGCATGTTTTCACTCACTGGGGGTTGGTGTTCGGTGAGTGGAGAACGGGTTAGGAGACGGAGGGTATTTAAAAGTAATAATAGTAAAAGAAGCTCACCGTGTTTGTCTGTGTAGTTCGTTTTGTCTGTCTGTTTATTTTGGCGTGTAGTGCCGTGTCCTGTTTTGTGTTCTGTTTGGTAAACCTTTTTATTTTGTTAATAAACGCTGAGTGCAGCCATTGCACTCAGCTCAGCATCACCACCGTCTCTGTCTGTGTGTTTCTCTCTGGTCTGAGTTCCTCCCTGCAGCCATCTTTGTCACACGTGGTGTCAGAACCGGGACAACAGCGCCTCCAGGGCTCAGGCCAGAGCGGGAACCGCAGTTTTTTTTGTGGAAAAGTAAATAAAAAAAAAAAAAAAAAAAAAAAAAAAATGGAAGGCTGGAACTGGAGAGACGGCTGCAGTGAGCTGGAGGATCTCCTCGGCAGGTTGGAGGACCAAGGTTGGTGCCTTGCCTGCGGGGTGTATGGGCACACGGTGGCTGTCTGCCCCTTCCAGGAAGAGGAGGAGGAACCAGCCCAAAGGAGGAAGGTGAGCAGAAGGAGGCAGAGAGGGGGAAAAATGAGGAGGAAGCAGAGGGAGCCAAGGTGGTGCACCATGTGCATTGCATATGGGCATGAGGACGAGGACTGCCCAGAGCAGGAGCCAGGGGAGGAGGAGCCCGAACGTCCTGCGCCTGAGTGGGAGGAGCCCGAACGTCCTGCGCCTGAGTGGGAGGAGCCCGAACGTCCTGCGCCTGAGTGGGAGGAGCCCGAACGTCCTGCGCCTGAGTGGGAGGAGCCCGAACGTCCTGCGCCTGAGTGGGAGGAGCCCGAACGTCCTGCGCCCGAGTGGGAGGAGCCCGAACGTCCACAGCCCGAGTGGGAGGAGCCCGAACGTCCACAGCCCAAGAGGGAGGAGTCGGTGCGTCCACGTCCCAAGAGGGAGGAGTCGGTGCGTCCACGTCCCAAGAGGGAGGAGTCGGTGCGTCCACGTCCCAAAAGGGAGGAGTCGGTGCGTCCACGGCCCGAGAGGGAGGAGTCGGTGCGTCCACGGCCCGAGAGGGAGGAGTCGGTGCGTCCACGGCCCGAGAGGGAGGAGTCGGTGCGTCCTGTGTCCGGAGGGGAGGAGCTGAAGGCCCAAACCCCTATTTTTTTTTGGGAGGGACGAGGGCGTGAAGCTCAGGCTCCACAGCAGCCGCTGTTTTTGCTGCTGAAGGGAGCCCAGCGGAGACGCCCGCCACCAGCTCTACCCCCGCTGTCGGAGGAGCCGGCAGCGCCACCAGCCCTACCCCCGCTGTCGGAGGAGCCGGCAGCGCCTCCACCACCACCCGAGGGAGAGGAGCAGGAGCTGCCTCTGCCTCCACCACCACCCGAGGGAGAGGAGCAGGAGCTGCCTCTGCCTCCACCACCACCCGAGGGAGAGGAGCAGGAGCTGCCTCTGCCTCCACCACCCGAGGGAGAGGAGCAGGAGCTGCCTCTGCCTCCACCACCCGAGGGAGAGGAGCAGGAGCTGCCTCTGCCTCCACCACCACCCGAGGGAGAGGAGCAGGAGCTGCCTCTGCCTCCACCACCACCCGAGGGAGAGGAGCAGGAGCTGCCTCTGCCTCCACCACCCGAGGGAGAGGAGCAGGAGCTGCCTCTGCCTCCACCACCCGAGGGAGAGGAGCAGGAGCTGCCTCTGCCTCCACCATCTCCAGGAGCAGAGGAGCAGGAGCTGCCTCTGCCTCCGCCACCACCACCGCAAGGAGCAGAGGAGCAGGAGCTGCCGCTGCCTCCGCCACCACCACCGCAAGGAGCAGAGGAGCAGGAGCTGCCTCTGCCTCCACCATCTCCAGGAGCAGAGGAGCAGGAGCTGCCTCTGCCTCCGCCACCACCACTGCAAGGAGCAGAGGAGCAGGAGCTGCCTCTGCCTCCGCCACCACCACCGCCAGGAGCAGAGGAGCTGGAGCTGCCTCTGCCTCCACCACCGCCAGGAGCAGAGGAGCTGGAGCTGCCTCTGCCTCCACCACCGCCAGGAGCAGAGGAGCTGGAGCTGCCTCTGCCTCCACCACCGCCAGGAGCAGAGGAGCTGGAGCTGCCTCTGCTGCCCGTACCTCCGCAGGGAGTACGGTGGCCGGAGCCCCAGAAAGGGGAGCTGCCGGCCACAAAGAAGGGGGAGGAGGTCTGGAGACCACTTTCCCCAGCAGCAGTTTCGCTGCAGGAGTTCTTGTGGCCGGAGCCCCACAGGAGGGAGCTGCCGGCTATGAAGAAGGGGGAGGTCGGGGGACCACCTGCCCCCGCAGCTTTTTCGCTGCAGGACGGGACCAGCATGCTGTCAGCCGTGCCACTACCGGCAGGGGAGCTGACAGCATTTCCAGCCATGGGCCCACTGAAGCCTCCCGTCCCAGCCCGAGACTTTTGCCTGGACTGCTGGGTATTTAAGGGGGGAGGTGGCCGTTGAGGCCATGTGTGCGTTGCACAAGGGGGGGTATATGTGGCAAAGTGCCCCCCCTGTGTGTGTTATATGTTACGTGTTGTGTGTAAATGTTGGTGTATAGGCATTGGTACACGGGATATAAGCGGTCTGTGTTTCACGTGTGTGTAAATTGTATATTTGTATTTAGGCACGGGGATGGCACATCACATCACGTGCAAGTAAAAAGTAATATGTGAGCACGGGGAATTGCACTTTAATTAATTCACGTGCAGTTGTACCGAGATTCCAATTGAATGATTGACTAGCAATCGAATCTCGGTACAACTGCATAAAAGCTGCATGTTTTCACTCACTGGGGGTTGGTGTTCGGTGAGTGGAGAACGGGTTAGGAGACGGAGGGTATTTAAAAGTAATAATAGTAAAAGAAGCTCACCGTGTTTGTCTGTGTAGTTCGTTTTGTCTGTCTGTTTATTTTGGCGTGTAGTGCCGTGTCCTGTTTTGTGTTCTGTTTGGTAAACCTTTTTATTTTGTTAATAAACGCTGAGTGCAGCCATTGCACTCAGCTCAGCATCACCACCGTCTCTGTCTGTGTGTTTCTCTCTGGTCTGAGTTCCTCCCTGCAGCCATCTTTGTCACACTTCTACACTATCAATAGGAGTTAAAAAAATGATATGGACTAGCATTACAGAAGCATGACTGGTGCACATATAAATAAACACACATACACGCACACGCGCACGCGCACACACACACACACGCGCACACACACGCACACACGCGCACACACACGCACACACGCGCACGTGCACATGCACACACGCACATGCACGCACACACACGCACGCAAACACACGCACGTACGCGCACACACATGCACGCACGCACGAACACACACACGCTTCGTGCTGGTCCTACAGCATGAAAAGACCTGCAGGTAAACCGGCTGCTGCAGCAATATCCCCATGGTTAATAGAGATGCTCTCAGAAGAGTCTGAAATTGCACATGTGGCAAGTCTAATTGTGCCTTGTACTGATCTGACAACAGTTAAAGATTGATTAATGAAAGTTACCTCATATCAGCAAAAGCCTTTCTGCTTTCCCTCCACGGTGCACACTTGTATTAATAAAAAAAAGTAATCTGTTCATAAATGTGCTGAGTATTGCACTTACCCACAAGATCAAATCTGAACAAAACGTGGCAGCTATTTTACTATGCCTGAATTTTCAAAGGCATAAAACCATATTGCACCTCCCTCACTCACCTCTGTTAAGGTTCATTCTGTTGTAATATAAGGATTGATTGGTCCCATAGAAAGATAGCTACTCATCCAATATATCTCATGTGAATGCTCCACAGACAGATGTATAGGGTAAGTAAAGACCTAACAGATGCTTAATCTATACCTATGTGAGAGTAGGGACTGCTCGAAATAAAATCTCCTATTGCAGTATCTGTCCTCCAGTGTGATCTTACTGTACTTGGGAAACTTTTCAGCTAGGAATATGAGGACAATATCTCCATTATATTCTTTTTACATTGCAATTCTAAAATGAATTGCTATCATCCTCTCTGTAATATTTTATTGACTAGACTAATTAGATCTCACAGAGTGCAATGCATCTATATATAATAATGTAATACCAGGCACTGTATCACATAACATCAGCGATAGAGCTTCATAATATATTGTAATTGCTTTTCAGTGTTTACTAATTCTTTCAAACCTTCATCCTTAATGATGCTGACTGATAGCTACGGTCATTTCATTGCCTCAAACATCTGCTCTCATCAGCTACAAGCAGATGTTCTTAATTATTTGAAATAATATCGGATGCCTTCCCCATGTACGACTGCTGTAGGTGCAAGATATATTTTAAACCTGTCAATGTGTTCCCGACTGTCCAAACATTTTGCATCACCTACAATTTTAGGACTGAGATATAATTAAAAGAAAAAAAACTGTTTAGCATCACCCTGTAGAATTAACACATTTTGCTTCATAAAGTAGAATTAAACCTGCTGAATAATGTTACGCAAACATACTGAATTACACACCACTTACATATATTTTTACAGTTTTACACAAACAAAAACTGAAACATGTGACATTTCAAAATCTAACATGAAATACTGTACTACTATTATGGCTCCCAGTCGACTTTTGCGATATCGTTTTGTAGTTTCTTTGATTACATGATGTTAAATAAAATATCTAAATTATGTTCATATAGTTTTTTTCTTTTTTTTTTTATTACGTCTCAATCCTAAAATTCTAGGTGATGCAACACTTTAGGCCAGAGCTGTACAAGCCTGTAACTTTGCAGGTTGCTTTGAAACCCCAGGCTGGCTAACATGAAATAAAAAAGACATATTCTGAATGATTGCTATACATTTAAAAAAGACCCACTTTATAGAAAGTCATCCTTTATATTGTTTTCACTTGATGCTCATTAAGCCACGTCAAGGGCTTTGCCCGCCCGCACAGTCATGAATGTTGTGTACGTTCATGAATGCATGTTAATGAAAACCCTGAATATTTTTAAGAAAGTTTACAAACCAGAGGAGGCCATTCAGCCCATCTTGCTCGTTTTGTTGTTAGTAACTTATTGATCCCAGAATCTCATCAAGCAGCTTCTTGAATGATCCCAGGGTGTCAGCTTCAACAACATTACTGGGGAGCTGGTTCCAGACCCTCACAATTCTCTGTGTAAAAAAAGTGCCTCCTAATTTCTGTTCTGAATGCCTTTATCTAATCTCCATTTGTGACCTCTGGTCCTTGTTTCTTTTTTCAGGTCGAAAAAGTCCCCTGGGTCGACACTATCCCCTGGATATTTTTGCGAAGTGCTAGGCTTGGCATTTGACTTTTTGAACCACAAAGGTTTGAATTTCAACACATTGAGCCATGTTAAGCTGTGCTTCAGTTTTGAGCTGTCTTGCAATTCTAATTAAATGTGTTAACGTGAACATCATATTAATGATGCACAAAGAAGCATGTGATGTAAATCTGCTACATGACAGTAACATTCCAATACATTATGGGTGTAAGTTATTCTCTGGACACTAACAATACACCATGAACATGCACTGAATTCTTAAAACCTTCTGACATTCCATTTGGGGTTATTTTCCAGTCACATCTTCTAAACTAAGAAAATGGTCCTAGTCAGATCACAAGCAATGTCCCAGATAGAATCCTGGACTTTCTCATATCTGTATCTATATATAAATATTACTGTTTTTACAGCTCTTTAATCTGAAAATGGTCCTAGTCAGATCACAAGCAATGTCCCAGATTGTGTCCTGGACTTTCTCATATCTGTATCTATATATAAATATTACTGTTTTTACAGCTATTTAAATTTGAAAATGTGCTAGTCAGATCACAAGCAATGTCCCAGTCAGTCCCCTGGATTTTCTCATAGCTATAAATATGTTTTAGGGGATCCCGAGTGGCGCATCTGGTAAAGGCGCTCCGCGTGGAGTGCAGGATGTACCCTATAGCCTGGAGGTCGCCGGTTTGAGTCCAGGCTATTCCACTGCCGACCGTAGACGGGAGCTCCGAGGGGGCGGCGTGCAATTGGCCGAGCGCCACCTGTGCTGGAGGGCTTATGTCAGCCAGGGTGCCCTCCGCTCACCACTCACCAGCGACCCCTGTAGACTGTCTGGGTGCCTGCGGGCTTGCCTGTAAGCTGCCCAGAGCTGCGTTGTCCTCCGACACTGTAGCTCTGAGGTGGCTGCATGGCAGGCCTGCAGAGTGAAAAGAAGTGGTCGGCTGACGGCACACGCTTCGGAGGACAGCGTGTGTTCGTCTTCACCGCTCCCGAGTCAGCGCAGGGGTGGTAGCGGTGAGCTGAGCCTAAAAAATACAATTGGATATTTCAAATTGTGATAAAAACGGGATAAAATCAATTGGCAACTACTAAATTAAAATAAATATATAAATAAATAAACAAATCTGAGTGTTTTACAGCTATTTAAATCTGAAAATGGGCTAGTCAGATCACAAGCAATGTCCCAGTCAGTATCCTGGATTTTCTCCAGGATGTGGGTAGAGCTGTAAACCTGCTGAAGCTTTCTGGTTCTTGAAGAGGCAGAACATAACAACATTTCAACTAAGAAGCTAGTTAAATTAAGTATTTTATGTTACATTTTGATTGTACCTCCTGTTCTACCAAAAACAACCATTTCCCAACCAACATGTGTCCTGTTCAAGCCCATTCCCAGTCTTAAATGGGAGACTTCAAGTGCATGTAAAGTGTCATAGTGTGGAGCTCAATGAGCCTTGCATGCCAGCCCTGGGAATAGCTGCTTTCAGGGCATCCACCCTACTTGAGTACCTCTCGTGTCTCTCTACCACACCCTTAATAAATTATTCCACTTATAACCCCATGTTTAAAATAATCTGAAGAGTCACGGCGTACTATTACAAATGCATCTTTTTAAATTGATAATCCAGGACTCTCAGAGTGTAGCAAATGTGTTTCAAAAGTACAAAAGGATTCTGCTGTAAAAAATAACTTTGAGTAACATACATCTTATAGGAAGAAAACTAGTATAAACACACCTCTGTGGTCTGTCTTATGCATCATTTTATTTTTACGTTTTGAAAATCTATTTTCTTATGAAAGGTTACTGAAATGCCCTGTATGTCAATTCACATTTAGTCATGTGGACTCAGTCTGTCCAGTCTTGTGTTGTGTTTTGTAAATGTGCCATGTGTATAGCGGATTAGCTAGTTTTCCATAATTCAGGGCTTTTGAATTAAACAGTATTTATCTGTATTTAAACATTATACTCCAGGACAGGGCTGAACAAATTGGGACCTCAATGTCTGGAATCCTCCAGGTTTTAATAGAGGTATCATTAAATAAATAAGCAATTAGCTGCTGGTTGTGATTTGAATTTATTTCCGGACCGTATGGTATTCTCCAATGAACTGCCCCCACAACCCTGCTGACAGGAGTGACACATTAAACACAGCAGAGGACCTTGCAATAGGAGCCAGTAGGGGCTCTCTGATGTCTATGACTGCTTGCTACAAGAATAGCAAACAAGAGGGAGGTTGTGTCACCATGTCAGTCACTCGCATGAAGTCAAATCCTCTCTCAGGAAGAGAAAACACAGCCTCCCTCCCTCCACTCCACAAGGGAACTGCTCGCAAAATAAAGACGACTCAGATGAATCCCAGCTAGCAGGAAACAACACCAAGCCGCTGTGCTGTTATTGAGTGCTGGGATTTGATCTTTCACTTCACTCACATTGTGATGCCCTGATCTTTCACTTCACTCACATTGTGATGCCTTGATCTTTCACTTCACTCACATTGTGATGCCCTGATCTTTCACTTCGCTCACATTGTGATGCCCTGATCTTTCACTTCGCTCACATTGTGATGCCCTGATCTTTCACTTCACTCACATTGTGATGCCCTGATCTTTCACTTCACTCACATTGTGATGCCTTGATCTTTCACTTCACTCACATTGTGATGCCCTGATCTTTCACTTCGCTCACATTGTGATGCCCTGATCTTTCACTTCGCTCACATTGTGATGCCCTGATCTTTCACTTCGCTTACATTGTGATGCCCTGATCTTTCACTTCACTCACATTGTGATGCCCTGATCTTTCACTTCGCTCACATTGTGATTCCCTGATCTTTCACTTCACTCACATTGTGATGCCCTGATCTTTCACTTCGCTCACATTGTGATGCCCTGATCTTTCTCTTCACTCACATTGTGATGCCCTGATCTTTCACTTCGCTCACATTGTGATGCCCTGATCTTTCACTTCACTCACATTGTGATGCCCTGATCTTTCACTTCACTCACATTGTGATGCCCTGATCTTTCACTTCACTCACATTGTGATGCCCTGATCTTTCACTTCACTCACATTGTGATGCCCTGATCTTTCACTTCACTCACATTGTGATGCCCTCATCTTTCACTTCACTCACATTGTGATGCCCTGATCTTTCACTTCACACACATTGTGATGCCCTGATCTTTCACTTCGCTCACATTGTGATGCCCTGATCTTTCACTTCACTCACATTGTGATGCCCTGATCTTTCACTTCACTCACATTGTGATGCCCTGATCTTTCACTTCACTCACATTGTGATGCCCTGATCTTTCACTTCACTCACATTGTGATGCCCTGATCTTTCACTTCACTCACATTGTGATGCCCTGATCTTTCACTTCACTCACATTGTGATGCCCTGATCTTTCACTTCACTCACATTGTGATGCCCTGATCTTTCACTTCACTCACATTGTGATGCCCTGATCTTTCACTTCACTCACATTGTGATGCATTGATCTTTCACTTCGCTCACATTGTGATGCCCTGATCTTTCACTTCACTCACATTGTGATGCCCTGATCTTTCACTTCACTCACATTGTGATGCCCTGATCTTTCTCTTCACTCACATTGTGATGCCCTGATCATCACATTGATCAGACCCTGTTATTGAGCTCTTGACACACTTGATAAATATCTCCATTAATGGAGCAGTTTACAGAAGCCCAGGAGAGCAGGTCTTGTGCTTATTTTCTATGCAGCTTTGTTCCCATCAAATGCATATTAGCGGTGTCACCTGGATTAACCCAGAAAGAAAAAAAAAACAAACTTCCAAATCCTTTAAAAACTCACAAAAGCCCCACACGCCATACTAATGGGAAAGACTTGCTGACTAAGGCCACTGTAGTGCTGAGACAGTATCATTTCATAACTGCTGTAAGTACAGTATGGGCTCTGTACTTTTTACACTGTAATTTATGCTTTAAATCTAAAGATAAAACTTTCAAATATCTAACGTCTGCAGAAACACCCATGAAAGTCTCCAGTTAAAAGCCACACTCCTGTGTACTTATTGATTCTGTTGTCTCTATCTACACCTGTGCGTTCGCTTGTCTGGTGCAGCATTACAACTTGCTCATGTTTTCAGTATAAAAACACACTCCTATTTATATTCCTTTGTTTATGCTTCCTTTCAAATGGCTGCTGTGGTTATATTTATAAAAAAGAAAATAATCCAGCTACTTTGATATTATAATATTATCATGCACCCTTTGAAATCCCAAGCATGTCTGTTAATTTGGACCGAATCACTTCAAGGCTGAACTGAGCACTACAAGGAAAGGCGTGTGAGATGAGGCATGTGGAGCAACTACAGCACTGCATGAACGGTCACAGTGCGTCCTCAATCTTTTCATTTCTATTTAACATCAAACAGCATCAGCTGCTGTTTCAATGACAGATTTTCTGTTCCTAATAAGATACACACACACACGGGCACACACCCCCACAGACAACACACACACACGCACACACGCACACACCCCCACCCCCACAGACAACACACACACACACAGACAACACACACTCACACACACCTCCACAGACAACACACACTCATACACACAGAGACAACACACACACACACACACACACGTACACACACACACACACACACACACACACACACAGACAACAAACACACACACATACTCTCTCACACTCATTATTAGATGATTTTTACAGTACTGTTTACCCTCATGTGCACAAACAAAGACTATTTGGGAACCCAAACAGAAAAAAAAAAATCTCATTGAGTTTGCTGTTGCTCTCTGATCCAAAGCAAACACATGGATTGCTGAGTTGTGCTGACCAAAGCATCAAATAATCAATGTAATCATGGTCTTCTATAGATGAAGGCACTTGCAGTAGAAAATGCTTTTCAGTCTCTTTCTTTTCTTCTTTTGAACTGCAAGTATCTTTAAAAAGAAAATATTTGCAAACACCTTTCAAAGTTGACTTGAATTAAAGGGCAACAGGTTTACCTCAAACCATAATAGACACAGAATTAAAGCAGAAAATATATATCATTATCATTTAATAAACAAAGTAAGCTCAGTATGAATCTCCTCCAAAATGTCCATTGCTTGCAATGCAATCTGTTCCAGACTGGGAGAGAATCAGCTTTGGGCCATTGCAGGCAGGATATGTAGAAGTACAAATTAGATGCTGACTTGAAGATTCAGTCCTATTAAAGAAACATCCCCAAACAATGTTTTAAAAAAAAGGAAAGCTCTGTCCCTGAGTGTCTCACCTCGGTAAGGCACAGCCTCCTGCTCTGCAGGTTGAGTCACACAGTCAGGGGGGTGCTGGGAGTGTCATGGCTGTGTGAAGCTGTTGATCTCCAGGGGGCTCCAAAGGGAGCATGGCATTGGCTCCGGCACTCCTACATGATAGCACAGAGTCACTTAACCCCGCTACAGTAGCCCCTACTGGCCAGGTTCAAGAAAACAGCTGCAGGGCTGGCCCTGGTCCTCCGGGGGAAAACTACACTGTGGCAAAACTGTGCATAGCAGCCCTTCTAGCAGCATGCATTGATCAACACATTTCTTTTTTCGAGTATGCATTTAATAATACAATTGGTGCGATTGTGTTGCCTTTTTAGTTCATTTAGCTTGAGCGTGAAGCTGCGAAGTTGACAGGTCTGTTTACGTGTTGGTTGTTTCAGTGAATCTCTTCTCATAATTTTAGCAAGCCAGCATTGCTCAAAAATGAATTTGCCTAAAATGTTGAAACTGACAGTCACCATCACTATTTCTTTTTTTGTTCAGTGTTTTCAATAATGTAGCTGTTCCAGTAACTGCAGAATGGAGCAGTCTTTTAAGGTCAGCTAATGTGGGATAATGAGCTTTCTACTAGGAACCTGTCTGGCTGAGACAATCTTTGTGGTTTATAACCGACAATAAGAAATATATTTAGCAGTCCAACCAAAAGAAGCACACTCAAAGTTTGACTTTATTTTCAAATAAATTAAATGATTTTAGCATCATACCAGTGCATGCACATAAAATACTCTTAATAATCGCACAGTACCTGAAAGGTTAAAAGCACTTGAATTCACTTATAAACCTGAATATCCTACATAAACCTTAATGCTCGTTACATGAATTCCTCTCTTCAATCCTGTATAAACCTTGATGCTCATTACATGAATTCCTCTCTTCAATCCTGTATAAACCTTGATGCTCGTTACATGAATTCCTCTCTTCAATCCTGTATAAACCTTGATGCTCGTTACATGAATTCCTCTCTTCAATCCTGTAAAAACCTTGATGCTCGTTACATGAATTCCTCTCTTCAATCCTGTATAAACCTTGATGCTCGTTACATGCATTCCTCTCTTCAATCCTGTATAAACCTTGATGCTCGTTACATGAATTCCTCTCTTCAATCCTGTATAAACCTTGATGCTTGTTACATGAATTCCTCTCTACAATCCTGTATAAATCTTGATGCTGGTTACATGAATTCCTCTCTTCAATCCCTGTCCTCTCTGCTTTAACAGTGAAAAACAATTCCAGGTCCTTCCAATACGTTTCACTTCTTTTGATTAAACTCAAATACATCCCTCAAAGAAACCACAGAGGAAACATGTTGTCATCCCCTAAACCCAATCTTAAATACACAAAGAGTGCTCAGTTGTTTTTCCCATCTTCGTTTAACCTGGAGAAGTGACTCTCCTTCCGATATACAGAATGATTAGAAAGTCAGTCTCCCACATCAACGCACCATATCACTGATGTGGTATCCCAGTGGCTGGGTCCAATTAGAGTCGATTTTAACATAACTGATGAATGCTTCAAATAAAACCTATATTATTGTAGCATTTTATTTTTGCACAACTTGCTAGCTACTTATTAATTACCACAATTCGTATGCTTAACGTTTTTAGACTGTTCTCGTTCTCCTATGTATGTCAGAAATCAACCAAGCTTCCTGACATATACTAAACACACCACTGTCATTAGCAATTTTAAAGCAGATATCTGAAAAATGTGTCACCATAGAACTGTAAATTAAGCACAGGCTGTATTTTTTTTATTCAGTAGTCATGCTAAATAATAACCAAATCGTTTACACTTACACTATGTGCACTGTAGTTACCAAATGATAGCTTTGTAATTACTGTCTAATATGTGCCCTATTACAGTGATTGGATATGTTCGCTATCCTTTGAATTGGCAGTAAAACTCGAAAGAAAGAAAACATTCAAAGTACATTATTAAATGCAGGTTAATCTTCCCAGCAATATCAAGCACTTCACAAATCTCTTAGCTTTCAGAGCAAGATAACAAAGCTCCTCAGCTGTGGGTTGATGTAATACACGGAAACCCTGAACTGTCAGGTCCCATTGCAAATACATTGTGGGATTAATGTGTAAAACTCATCCTAAATTCACTCCTGAGGGGTGAATGGCAGTCCTCTCAGCTCTTTAACATGTGCGAAGCATTGAAGCTGAATGCACAAACCCACATGCTTTACTACAGTAATGACAGAACAGCTACTGTGGTTCTTGTGTTGCGCAGAACACTGACTTCTCTGTAAATTGCTATCATTTCTAGATTAAAACCCACTGGCTGTGACAAATCTTAACCAAATGCGCGGGCTGAAAAAACAAGTGATTCAACAAACAGAATTGATCCTGTTAGGTAAGAATCTGCAGTTGTTTAATACAGTTCAGTTAGGGTTGCTCTCCACACACCCCACACACATGCTCAAAATCTTACAGAAAAAAGGTTTCTTTGTGCTTGAGATTTCCTGAATGAAACCCCCAGAGAGTGGCTCACCATTCTCTATCTCCTATTGCTTTTTATCATTTCAAACATATTGCATTATTATATGGGCAGTGATTGTGGCTGCCTTGCTAACACAATGTTCTGATGGTTATCTAGCATGCTGGAATAAGAGCCTTGCATTGTGGGTGCTTGTGTCTGTGATGTCATGTGTGCTTCTTCAGTGTAATGAGTCGATTACATGGAACTCCTCGGCCGCTTTTATGGATTGCTCTGTAATACGATCAGGCATCATGATACAGACAGTTTGTTCGGTTACCATGTAGAACATTGCTTAAGCATCCCAGTGATGTGCACAGCTACAGTACCTGCATATATATATATAAGTCTGTAGATTTTATTATGTTATTTGATTAACATTGCATCTGAATAATAATAATGCAGCCACATCAACGTAGTCTTAGACAGGAGAAAGCAAACAGAGAAACAGCAAGCAGGCAGGTCATCTCGGCGCTGCATTATTCAGCAGGTTTCATTCCGCTTTATGTTATTTAGTCAATTAGTTCATTCCATAGGGTGATGAAAAACGTTTGGCCATAGCTGTACAAAATTACAAAGGCGTTTTAATAGCGGACACTACATTTTAAAATATACTTTGGTTTGGTGTTTTTAATTGTTCACCTCAACCCCTTTTAAAAGCAACAAGGCTGATGAAAAGGCACCGTTTGGTTAATAATAATAATAATAATAATAATAATAATAATAATAATAATAATAATAAATATAATAATTATAATAATAATAATAATAATGTAAATATGGCATGTAAGAAGCCGTTGTAAAATAACATGAAGCTTTCTCTTGCATGTGCCATTAAAATAATGTTATTTTATTAATATGGAGTGTGAAAATATATATTATTAGAAAATAATATTGTGTAACAAAGTGTATTGCTTCTGGTAAAAGAGAAAGAAAAAACTGCATTTCACATGTAATCTGACAAATAGAATAAAAATAGTGTGTGTGCAGTCTGCAGACTTGTGGGCATTACATACTCTAGGTGTGCTGTAGTTTGTGTGCAGTCTGCAGACTTGTGGGCATTACATACTCTAGGTGTGCTGTAGTTTGTGTGCAGTCTGCAGACTTGTGGGCATTGCATCCTCTAGGTGTGCTGTAGTTTGTGTGCAGTCTGCAGACTTGTGGGCATTGCATCCTCTAGGTGTGCTGTAGTTTGTGTTCCCCTCCTTAATTGATCTAGTTTTAGAATGTGTGCTATTTTCTATGTGAAGCAACTAGCCTTCTTTATTTATCAGACTGAGTTTTACTCAAATCTCTTTGGTCTTGTAAAGCTTTATCAGTCTTGAAAAGCTCTCTCTTCTCCACCGTATAACTATCAGTTATGAGTCACGCTTCATTATCAGTGTCAAGCCAGGATGAACGAAAAATGATTGATTTTAGATTAAAAACATCAGATATCTAAATCAAATGAGACTTTTGCTCGGTTTAGTTATTATTATTTATTTCTTAGCAGATGCCCTTATCCAGGGCGACTTACAATTGTTATAAGATATCACATTATTTTTAAATACAATTACCCATTTATACAGTTGGGTTTTTACTGGAGCAATCTAGGTAAAGTACCTTGCTCAAGGGTACAGCAGCAGTGTCCCCCACCTGGGATTGAACCCATGGCCCTCTGGTCAAGAGTCCAGAGCCCTAACCACTATTCTACACTGCTGCCCTGGTTGCATGGTAACACTGCATTAAGTGTATCTAATTACTGTGTATTTACATGTGTACTTACACATAATTACAATGTTATTATGCATAGTTACAATGTACTTAACGTGTAAATCTTTTTAAATGATATAACCCTAATCCTAACCCTATCCCTAAACCTAAACCTAACTCTTTTCTGTTACAATTGTGTACTTACATATATCACGCAAAAAATGCACGTTAAGTACATTGTAGCTATGCATAATAA
This sequence comes from Acipenser ruthenus, assembly GCF_902713425.1. Classification (NCBI taxonomy): domain Eukaryota; kingdom Metazoa; phylum Chordata; class Actinopteri; order Acipenseriformes; family Acipenseridae; genus Acipenser; species Acipenser ruthenus. The sequence goes on along the minus strand of NC_081197.1, from coordinate 59,950,778 downwards.
CATTGTAATTAAATGAATCTTGATCATTTTAGAGCTCTTGGTGAACTCTCAGTATACCCGTTCTATATCTGCACTCACAAAGTCTTTGTTTCACAGGTTAAACTCTCTCAGAAGATCACTTGGAACACATACAATCCCTATCCACAGCATGCTCTGTTTGCAAGCAAAGGGCAGAGCTGTTGCAGTGCTTATGTATTCAGCTGAGAGCTCTCCCACTTTTTAAAGGGTCTCGTGTCAGCCATATGACAGGCTTGAGTTTAATGATTGGCTGCTCATCTATTTTAAGAGTAACAGGAACTTGATTCAATGTTGCATCAAAAGCAAAAGCCTGAATAATCTGCAGATATACCATAATTATTTCGGAACAAGCTTTTAATACTAGGCAAGGGCTTGCGGTACAGCTCCCTGGAGATCTGCAAACCAAAAATGCAAGACTTAAATGCAGTGCTTGGCAGGTGCAATTTGCTGCATTAGGAAAAGGGTTTTATGTGGCAGAAAAAAGACTTCATGTCACATCTCAACGAAATACTTCGAAAAAAATCGACTATGGGAAAGAAACATTGCATTCAATCTCAGGGACCGCTTCAATGAACCTGCTGCAGTGGAACCCACTGGCCAAGCACCTGGTGATCTCAGGGACCGCTTCATCGAACCCACTGCAGTGGAACCCACTGGCCAAGCACCTGGTGATCTCAGGGACCGCTTCATCGAACCCGCTGCAGTGGAACCCACTGGCCAAGCATCTGGTGATCTCAGGGACCGCTTCATCGAACCCGCTGCAGTGGAACCCACTGGCCAAGCACCTGGTGATCTCAGGGACCGCTTCATCGAACCCGCTGCAGTGGAACCCACTGGCCAAGCACCTGGTGATCTCAGGGATCGCTTCATCGAACCCGCTGCAGTGGAACCCACTGGCCAAGCGTCTGGTGATCTCAGGGACCGCTTCATCGAACCCGCTGCAGTGGAACCCACTGGCCAAGCACCTGGTGATTTCAGGGACCACTTCATCGAACAGGTATTTTTTCTGCGCAGTGGGAATGGTGGACCCGGCAGTGCTGCTGAACAGGTATTTTTTCTGAGCAGTGGGAATGGTGGACCCGGCAGTGCTGCTGAACAGGTATTTTTTCTGAGCAGTGGGAATGGTGGACCCGGCAGTGCTGCTGAACAGGTATTTTTTCTGAGCAGGTATTTTTTCTGAGCAGGTATTTTTTCTGAACAGGTATTTTTTCGAACAGGTATTTTTTCAGAACAGGTATTTTTTCGAAGCAGGTATTTTTTCTGAGCAGGTATTTTTCTGACCAGATATTTTTTCGAAGCAGGTATTTTTTCTGAGCAGGTATTTTTCTGACCAGATATTTTTTCTGAACAGGTATGTTTTCTGAGCAGGTATTTTTTCTGAACGGTCTCCTTTTCATGCTCCAGACCAAGGAGCAGCACTACCTCATGTGGGGAGACATCTCACTGAATACCGACTCGCTTGGAAACGAGTTTCTACAATATTCAGAGAAACAAATCAAGACTCAGTCTGGGAACGAAACATGTTTGTTAATTTCTTCAGCTTTACAATATTTGTGTTTGTGTTCACTCAATTACAACTCTCCATATAGAATAAAGAATGTCGTTTCTGTAAGTGTGTGTAATGGAGCCTGTGAATGGCTTCTCAGGGTCCTGGGTTAGGGACTCGACCTACAGTCTCGTGACCTCTGATGTCCCATAAGCCCTGGAAGCCCTTCACAAGCTTACTGCACACATGTACCTATAGTTAATACTAGTATAATCTGTACGCTGCAGCTCCATACCAAATTATAACTGCCATTTTAAAGGAACTACTCCAGAGTTGTTCAGGGTTGGGTTGTGCCTGTTTTCAAAATACACATTTATCTACAGGGGTGTAGAAACAAGGCAGTTGGCAGTGCTTCTGTATCCAAGGCTGCATGTACTTCATCACTGTTGTACTGATGAGAACAGTCCCTTTCTGGTGAATAGAGGCTTTAGATTTCCACCCGCACTTGCCTGAAGGAATTCCATGAGGTAATCATTGAGCAATTTAAACACCTTGCAGACCATTTATTGAATGCTGTTTCTACTCCCTATTGTCCGTGTTATGGCAGGTGTTTCACATTTTTGCTCCACCTATTTATTGACGTTGATTAATCTATTCTGCACATCCGTTTAAAGAAATTGCCACATGTTATGTTTTTACTTATTTTATTAAAGACAAACGTGAAGGCAATTTAAAATACGTTATTTTAAAACCTTTCCTGGAGCCCTATATAGATAGATCGACAGATTCATCGATAGATAGATAGATAGACAGACAGACAGACAGACAGACAGATAGATAGATAGATAGATAGATAGATAGATAGATAGATAGATAGATAGATAGATGGATGATGTGATATGATTAAAGGTTCTGCTGTAACTGTATCTTTACTCTGGTATCTCTGTGGAATCCTGGGTATATTCCGTGTCTCTCCCTAGGGCACAATGGACTCTCGTCACTTGAATTGCTACAGACATTACAAGACAACCTAGGAGTCATTCATGCAGAAACACAAACACTAAATGACAGACAAACCTTGAGCCTGATAAAAGCAGTGTCTTTGGTTTCAGTTTTCTGATGTATTTCTTGTTTGCTTGTTTGCTCATTTGAAAGATGTAGCCACTGGTAAATATGTAATGCTACATACCACACCCATAGCTTTAACATGAGGTCCCCATTTTGGTACTCTTGTGAAGTTTGAAGTAATATGGAGATGGGTTTCAAAATTAATAGCCATGCAGTGTGTAGTGTGGGCAGCAGTGTGGAGTAGTGGTTAGGGCTATGGACTCTTGACCGGAGGGTTGTGGGTTCAATCCCCAGTGGAGGACACTGCTGTTGTACCCTTGAGCAAGGTACTTTACCTAGATTGCTCCAGTAAAAACCCAACTGTATAAATGGGTAATTGTATGTAAAAATAATGTGATAACTGTATAATTGAGCAATTGTACTGAATAATGTAAAATGTGATATCTTGTAACAATTGTATGTCGCTCTGGATAAGGGTGTCTGCTAAGAAATAAATAATAATAATATGGGGCTGGTTACAGTAATGACAAATTCAGAAAATACAGTATGGAGTAAAGATAATAATTGTGCATGTATAAAACACATTTTAGAAAACTTTATTTTTTAATATAATATATTTGTTTATCTGTAGTTGATCTGGACAGCCTCATCACAGACTGAAGTTATGAACAACTCTCCAGAAGATTCTGGAATCTGTATTGTTCTTATTTACTTGGAACTGGCCAGTCAGAAGTCAGAGTGCATGTCTTTCATGTGGCAGAAGTAATAGTAGAGGAGTTTGTCATTGTCGTGTCTGGGGCTAGCCTTAAGCTGAGGAAACACAAAGCCACTTTGTGGCTTGGAACTTGGTTTCAGGAGAATAGGTTTCAGGCCACTGCATGGCACACCAGGGGAGACTTGGGGTTTGATACAGCAAAGTTGCCTCAAACGAAGTCTCCTGGAACCAGGTTTCAAGCCACTGTTCCTGAAAAATTGGCTTCGTATTCCCTTATCTTCAGAGCAAAGGAGAATCCCTTACACGTCTGATGTGACAGGTTTAAAACACAGCATTCTATTTAGAGCATCAGCCAAAAGTTAATTATTTCATCATAAAAATAAGAAATGAAGACTTAGTTTCTTATATTTTATAGCAGTGCTACATACAACCATCATCATTATAAAAGTACTTTATATTCATCCACTTTGAAATCTGTAATATTCTTGCATAGGCAATTCTATTACAAAATAGCTTGCTAAAGAAACTGATCATGAGAAATGAAATGGCTTTGAAACAAAAACTCAAATTGTTCGGTGAGAAGGAAGCTGAGAAATCATGCCTACTCATGCAAATCAGTGTGTGGAATGAATGCAAATGAGCAGAACTGAGAGACAGGTAATTTAATACTTTCAATTCAATTATACTTAACCAGGGACTTCTCACCCCACAATAACTTGCAAATTATGTGTGAGAAAAAAAGATGTATGTTGCCATGGCAGTGAAGACACGTGCAGAGGCAAACGTACACATAGCTTAGAAAAACAGAAACAGATTTGTGCCTTTATATTTTCTTTGTTAAGGATATTGCAATGTGGTTTTCATGCTCACTAGTCCCTGCATTCATAAACAGCGACATCTTGTCTTACAAAATAGAGGCATATTCTTGTTTACTCGAGTCTAATTCACTCCTGTTTAGGAAATGATATAAATCTGTGCTGATGTTAAAAACATGAGAAACAAACAGCTTGAAGCGTTGCTTTATATTAGTGATTTATTTGACTGTACTATTGTACAAAAAAACAGGAGTTAATTACTCATGTAAAAAACAGGAGTTAATTACTCATGAGTTCTGCTTAATGGTATGTTTGTATTATTATTATTATTATTATTATTATTATTATTATTATTATTATTATTATTATTATTATTATTATTAATAAAACATGTTTGGTCAATTATATAGTTTCAGAATGAGAGATGGTCATATTAACACAATAGAACATTATCAATGTGATCCAGTAGGAAAGGTTAAATCCATTTATTTTGTCCCTTGCTGTGCTATAGGCATCAGCTGTTAGCACACCATGCAAGTAAACAGCATGCAATTCAGTTCTGCAATGATTCCCACCTTGCAAACACCATAGAGTTTGCCTGGGACTCCAGATGACTAACAATGTAATAATCTCATGTACAGTATGCCTGGGACTCCAGATGACTAACAATGTAATAATCTCATGTACAGTATGCCTGGGACTCCAGATGACTAACAATGTAATAATCTCATGTACAGTATGCCTGGGACTCCAGATGACTAACAATGTAATAATCTCATGTACAGTATGCCTGGGACTCCAGATGGCTAACAATGTAATAATCTCATGTACAGTATGTAATAATCTCATGTACAGTATGCATGCCGCTCCAGAGGACTAACAATGTAATAATCTCATGTACAGTATGCATGCCGCTCCAGAGGACTAACAATGTAATAATCTCATGTACAGTATGTAATAATCTCATGTACAGTATGCCTGGGACTCCAGATGACTAACAATGTAATAATCTCATGTACAGTATGCCTGGGACTCCAGATGACTAACAATGTAATAATCTCATGTACAGTATGCCTGGGACTCCAGATGGCTAACAATGTAATAATCTCATGTACAGTATGTAATAATCTCATGTACAGTATGCATGCCGCTCCAGAGGACTAACAATGTAATAATCTCATGTACAGTATGCATGCCGCTCCAGAGGACTAACAATGTAATAATCTCATGTACAGTATGCCTGGGACTCCAGATGACTAACAATGTAATAATCTCATGTACAGTATGTAATAATCTCATGTACAGTATGCCTGGGACTCCAGATGACTAACAATGTAATAATCTCATGTACAGTATGCCTGGGACTCCAGATGACTAACAATGTAATAATCTCATGTACAGTATGCCTGGGACTCCAGATGACTAACAATGTAATAATCTCATGTACAGTATGCATGCCGCTCCAGAGGACTAACAATGTAATAATCTCATGTACAGTATGCCTGGGACTCCAGATGACTAACAATGTAATAATCTCATGTACAGTATGTAATAATCTCATGTACAGTATGCCTGGGACTCCAGATGACTAACAATGTAATAATCTCATGTACAGTATGCATGCCGCTCCAGAGGACTAACAATGTAATAATCTCATGTACAGTATGCCTGGGACTCCAGATGACTAACAATGTAATAATCTCATGTACAGTATGTAATAATCTCATGTACAGTATGTAATAATCTCATGTACAGTATGCATGCCGCTCCAGAGGACTAACAATGTAATAATCTCATGTACAGTATGCCTGGGACTCCAGATGACTAACAATGTAATAATCTCATGTACAGTATGTAATAATCTCATGTACAGTATGCATGCCGCTCCAGAGGACTAACAATGTAATAATCTCATGTACAGTATGCATGCCGCTCCAGAGGACTAACAATGTAATAATCTCATGTACAGTATGCCTGGGACTCCAGATGACTAACAATGTAATAATCTCATGTACAGTATGTAATAATCTCATGTACAGTATGCCTGGGACTCCAGATGACTAACAATGTAATAATCTCATGTACAGTATGCCTGGGACTCCAGATGACTAACAATGTAATAATCTCATGTACAGTATGCCTGGGACTCCAGATGACTAACAATGTAATAATCTCATGTACAGTATGCATGCCGCTCCAGAGGACTAACAATGTAATAATCTCATGTACAGTATGCCTGGGACTCCAGATGACTAACAATGTAATAATCTCATGTACAGTATGTAATAATCTCATGTACAGTATGCCTGGGACTCCAGATGACTAACAATGTAATAATCTCATGTACAGTATGCATGCCGCTCCAGAGGACTAACAATGTAATAATCTCATGTACAGTATGCCTGGGACTCCAGATGACTAACAATGTAATAATCTCATGTACAGTATGTAATAATCTCATGTACAGTATGTAATAATCTCATGTACAGTATGCATGCCGCTCCAGAGGACTAACAATGTAATAATCTCATGTACAGTATGCCTGGGACTCCAGATGACTAACAATGTAATAATCTCATGTACAGTATGCATGCCGCTCCAGATGACTAACAATGTAATAATCTCATGTACAGTATGCCTGGGACTCCAGATGACTAACAATGTAATAATCTCATGTACAGTATGCATGCCGCTCCAGATGACTAACAATGTAATAATCTCATGTACAGTATGCCTGGGACTCCAGATGACTAACAATGTAATAATCTCATGTACAGTATGCCTGGGACTCCAGATGACTAACAATGTAATAATCTCATGTACAGTATGCCTGGTACTCCAGATGACTAACAATGTAATAATCTCATGTACAGTATGTAATAATCTCATGTACAGTATGTAATAATCTCATGTACAGTATGCATGCCGCTCCAGAGGACTAACAATGTAATAATCTCATGTACAGTATGCCTGGGACTCCAGATGACTAACAATGTAATAATCTCATGTACAGTATGCATGCCGCTCCAGATGACTAACAATGTAATAATCTCATGTACAGTATGCCTGGGACTCCAGATGACTAACAATGTAATAATCTCATGTACAGTATGCATGCCGCTCCAGATGACTAACAATGTAATAATCTCATGTACAGTATGCCTGGGACTCCAGATGACTAACAATGTAATAATCTCATGTACAGTATGCCTGGGACTCCAGATGACTAACAATGTAATAATCTCATGTACAGTATGTAATAATCTCATGTACAGTATGCCTGGGACTCCAGATGACTAACAATGTAATAATCTCATGTACAGTATGCATGCCGCTCCAGATGACTAACAATGTAATAATCTCATGTACAGTATGCCTGGGACTCCAGATGACTAACAATGTAATAATCTCATGTACAGTATGCCTGGGACTCCAGATGACTAACAATGTAATAATCTCATGTACAGTATGTAATAATCTCATGTACAGTATGCCTGGGACTCCAGATGACTAACAATGTAATAATCTCATGTACAGTATGCATGCCGCTCCAGATGACTAACAATGTAATAATCTCATGTACAGTATGCCTGGGACTCCAGATGACTAACAATGTAATAATCTCATGTACAGTATGCCTGGGACTCCAGATGACTAACAATGTAATAATCTCATGTACAGTATGCCTGGGACTCCAGATGACTAACAATGTAATAATCTCATGTACAGTATGTAATAATCTCATGTACAGTATGCCTGGGACTCCAGATGACTAACAATGTAATAATCTCATGTACAGTATGCATGCCGCTCCAGATGACTAACAATGTAATAATCTCATGTACAGTATGCCTGGGACTCCAGATGACTAACAATGTAATAATCTCATGTACAGTATGCCTGGGACTCCAGATGACTAACAATGTAATAATCTCATGTACAGTATGCATGCCGCTCCAGATGACTAACAATGTAATAATCTCATGTACAGTATGTAATAATCTCATGTACAGTATGCCTGGGACTCCAGATGACTAACAATGTAATAATCTCATGTACAGTATGCATGCCGCTCCAGAGGACTAACAATGTAATAATCTCATGTACAGTATGCCTGGGACTCCAGATGACTAACAATGTAATAATCTCATGTACAGTATGCCTGGGACTCCAGATGACTAACAATGTAATAATCTCATGTACAGTATGCCTGGGACTCCAGATGACTAACAATGTAATAATCTCATGTACAGTATGCCTGGGACTCCAGATGACTAACAATGTAATAATCTCATGTACAGTATGCCTGGGACTCCAGATGACTAACAATGTAATAATCTCATGTACAGTATGTAATAATCTCATGTACAGTATGCCTGGGACTCCAGATGACTAACAATGTAATAATCTCATGTACAGTATGCATGCCGCTCCAGATGACTAACAATGTAATAATCTCATGTACAGTATGCATGCCGCTCCAGATGACTAACAATGTAATAATCTCATGTACAGTATGCCTGGGACTCCAGATGACTAACAATGTAATAATCTCATGTACAGTATGCCTGGGACTCCAGATGACTAACAATGTAATAATCTCATGTACAGTATGTAATAATCTCATGTACAGTATGCCTGGGACTCCAGATGACTAACAATGTAATAATCTCATGTACAGTATGCATGGGACTCCAGATGACTAACAATGTAATAATCTCATGTACAGTATGTAATAATCTCATGTACAGTATGCCTGGGACTCCAGATGACTAACAATGTAATAATCTCATGTACAGTATGCATGCCGCTCCAGATGACTAACAATGTAATAATCTCATGTACAGTATGCCTGGGACTCCAGATGACTAACAATGTAATAATCTCATGTACAGTATGCCTGGGACTCCAGATGACTAACAATGTAATAATCTCATGTACAGTATGCCTGGGACTCCAGATGACTAACAATGTAATAATCTCATGTACAGTATGTAATAATCTCATGTACAGTATGCCTGGGACTCCAGATGACTAACAATGTAATAATCTCATGTACAGTATGCATGCCGCTCCAGAGGACTAACAATGTAATAATCTCATGTACAGTATGCCTGGGACTCCAGATGACTAACAATGTAATAATCTCATGTACAGTATGTAATAATCTCATGTACAGTATGCCTGGGACTCCAGATGACTAACAATGTAATAATCTCATGTACAGTATGCATGGGACTCCAGATGACTAACAATGTAATAATCTCATGTACAGTATGTAATAATCTCATGTACAGTATGCCTGGGACTCCAGATGACTAACAATGTAATAATCTCATGTACAGTATGCATGCCGCTCCAGATGACTAACAATGTAATAATCTCATGTACAGTATGCCTGGGACTCCAGATGACTAACAATGTAATAATCTCATGTACAGTATGCCTGGGACTCCAGATGACTAACAATGTAATAATCTCATGTACAGTATGCCTGGGACTCCAGATGACTAACAATGTAATAATCTCATGTACAGTATGCCTGGGACTCCAGATGACTAACAATGTAATAATCTCATGTACAGTATGCATGCCGCTCCAGATGACTAACAATGTAATAATCTCATGTACAGTATGCATGCCGCTCCAGAGGACTAACAATGTAATAATCTCATGTACAGTATGCCTGGGACTCCAGATGACTAACAATGTAATAATCTCATGTACAGTATGCCTGGGACTCCAGATGACTAACAATGTAATAATCTCATGTACAGTATGCCTGGGACTCCAGATGACTAACAATGTAATAATCTCATGTACAGTATGCATGCCGCTCCAGATGACTAACAATGTAATAATCTCATGTACAGTATGCATGCCGCTCCAGATGACTAACAATGTAATAATCTCATGTACAGTATGTAATAATCTCATGTACAGTATGCCTGGGACTCCAGATGACTAACAATGTAATAATCTCATGTACAGTATGCCTGGGACTCCAGATGACTAACAATGTAATAATCTCATGTACAGTATGCCTGGGACTCCAGATGACTAACAATGTAATAATCTCATGTACAGTATGCATGCCGCTCCAGAGGACTAACAATGTAATAATCTCATGTACAGTATGCCTGGGACTCCAGATGACTAACAATGTAATAATCTCATGTTATTCTTGAGCGTCTGGAAAAATATAACAATAGCAAGAATAACATAAGAACATAAGAACATAAGAACGTTTACAAACGAGAGGAGGCCATTCGGCCCATCTTGCTCGTTTGGTTGTTAGTAGCTTATTGAACCAAGAATCTCATCAAGCAGCTTCTTGAAGGGTCACAGGGTGTCAGCTTCAACAACATTACTGGGGAGTTGGTTCCAGACCCTCACAATTCTCTGTGTAAAAAAGTGCCTCCTGTTTTCTGTTCTGAATGCCCCTTTATCTAATCTCCATTTGTGACCCCTGGTCCTTGTTTCTTTCAGGTCAAAAAAGTCCCCTGGATCGACATTGTCTATACCTTTTAGGATTTTGAATACTTGAATCAGATCGCCACATAGTCTTCTTAGTTCAAGCCTGTCTGCAAACGACATGCCTTTTAAACCCGGGATAATTCTGGTTTGCTCTTCTTTACACTCTTTCTAGAGCAGCAATATCCTTTTTGTAGCGAGTTGACCAGAACTGGACACAATATTCTATTATTAGCACTAGTATTACTGCCCCCCCCATAAAAAGCCCTTAGAAAAGTGTCCCATAGTAAAAGCATAGAGAAGTATAATACAAGTGTGTGAGTGTAATGTATGCTAAAGCATATAAAAAATAACAAAAAACATGGCGAACCATGGTGAATTCTGGGAAGACTGGAAAATGACCATGCAAATTTACAGTGGCAAACTGGTGTATTTTGTGTATGAATTATTAAACACATCCTTTAGAGTGTTTCCTCTGGGTGAGTCACTTCAACCTGTTCCTTTGCTTGCCTGGCCCAGCCCAGCTGGTGTAGTATTACAGTAAGGACCTCATTAATAGGCAAAATGCAACACTGCTGATCGATTGTAATAACAAACAAAAAAGCAACCATTAAAGTATGACATTAATAATGTAACGGAACAGCATCATCCTCATCAACATCAAGCAGTGCACAGGAAACAAGAGCAGCTATTAAAAACCTCAACTCTTAACTCACTGTAGAGCACAAAGAAATGCTCTTACAAACAAATGCATCTTCACACATGATAGGAAGATTAAAACAAACTCAGACTCATTGGGGCACATTTACTAAGCTTTTGCTTCAGTGCCAGTTTTGAAAACTAGTGAAAAGCAACACAGATATAAGTAAGTGTAGGTTAAGTGCATGTAAGGGTCAATGGCAACACTGTACAGGAAGTGTCTCCAATTACTGTGCATTTACATGGTAGTTACTTAGTGAATACATGTGAACTTACATATACTCACAATGGTATTGTGCATAGTTACAATGTACTTAATGTGTACATCTGTTTACATGATGTATGTAAGTAAATAATTGTGTCAGAAAAGGATTTGGGTTGGGGTCACATTGTGCAAATAGATTTACACATGAAGTACAATGTAACTATATACTAACATTGTAATTGTGTGTAAGCGCAGATGTTTTTACCAAGTAACTCCTATGTAAATACATAGTAATTAGAGACACAGTGTACAGTGTTACCGGATCAATAGCCTTTTCTTTATTAATAGCTTAAATAAAAGATGCAATTCACCTTTACAATAGCATGTGTGTGTTTCATATAGGAACATGTGACAGCTGTGGAAGGAAGGCAATGCACTCCAGGTAACACACACTGGAATGATTGTGTTAGCTCTGGGCACTTTAAAGGCAGCATCTTTCTCAATTGGGTTTAAAGCAAGCATTAGCAGGAATGCCAGCGAACAATGCATTAGAATCAGGAAGCTCAGATTATAGGAAGGTATAGACCAATTTAGAATGTTTAATATAAGGCTAAGATTTCAAAAAACCACACATAAATAAATAAACTCATAATGAGCACTTAAGGTCACAATTTAAACCATTTCAAGTTTCAATCACCAAATTAGTTATTATTTGTTTATTTAGCAGAAGCTTTCATCCAAGGCGACTTACAGAGACTAGGGTGTGTGAACTATGCATCAGCTGCAGAGTCACTTACAACTACATCATACCCGAAAGACGGAGAATAAGGAGGTTAAGTGACTTGCTGAGGGTCACACAATGAGTCAGTGGCTGCGGTGGGATTTGAACTGGGAACCTCCTAGTTACAAGCCCTTTTCTTTAACCACTGGACCACACAGCCTCCCATATAGCATGTGTGTGTTCCACAGATAAAACATCAACTGCAGAATCAAGACAGATTTCCATCATGGAAGTATGTCAGGAGTCTGCATTGCAGGCCCTATTCCTGGACATTTACCTCACAGGTTACTTAAAGAATTGCTTTTTAAAAGAATAAAATAAAGCTTGTGATTTCTTCCTATAATGTTGATGAAGAAACCAACAAAAGTCAGTTTCTTCATTATCAAACTGTATTTTATTTTAAAACAAAACATAGGTTTTTAAAAGAAAGCATTCTTTAAAATGAAAGTTTTGTGAATAGGGTTTTTTTTGCATTCAGTATTTAAATATCTGCAACATGGTGAGAATACAGACTGGGTAAGCCTTAACAGATGAGTAATGCTGTTCGTCAGCAAGGTATCAAAGAGAGTTTAAAAACCGTGACTGAATAACATTATTCAAAGGCACCTTATACATGGGAAGGTAAGGTACCAGTATTGATCCCAATCGAGATCAAATTATGATTACAAAATTTTATTTTTTTAAAGGAATCTCAATCACAAACTCTGGATGACTGTTATCCAGATAGGAGGCTGTGTGGTCCAGTGGTTAAAGAAACGGGCTTGTAACCAAGAGGTCCCTGGTTCAAATCCCACCTCAGCCACTGACTCATTGTGTGACCCTGAGCAAGTCACTTAACCTCCTTGTGCTCCGTCTTTCGGGTGAGACGTAATTGTAAGTGACTCTGCAGCTGATGCATAGTTCACACACCCTAGTCTCTGTAAGTCGCCTTGGATAAAGATGTCTGCTAAATAAACAAATAATAATGTTTTAAAAAACCGGCCCCAGGAGACAACTCAAAACAAGTTCTATAATCAATGATGCTATAGAAGATCCCATGCATTTCTATACCTGAAAGGGAATGTTGCTCACTGTATAAAAGGACAGTCATTTAATGGGTAGAATTCCCAGGAAGCCCATAGCCTGGATTTAAACGTTTCCTTCTATAATGTGTTGGCGACCTGACTTGCTCCCTGACTGTGAGTCTGTCCTGAGTGTTATCTAGGCATCAGAGTTCTCCTGCACACATTGTTCAGAACAAAGCTATTGGAGATGTCAAGCTGCCATCCCCCAGACTTCTTTTCATGGATCTGCCCCCTGCAATTGTGAATCATGTAATTAATAATAGCATCACTACCTTTCTGTGTGGTAATTGGACACTGGTTATGCTTCAGTGTTGCATAAATACGGGTGTCAGCTTCTTCCAATAACTTAGCTAGTCAATTGTCAGCTGTGCAACACACATTATTTCACTGCAAAGCTCAAAGCACCTTCTCCTTTAGCCCGCATATTAACGATGACTAGGATCATTACAGCAGGTCACGTGCATTAAACAAAACCCCTTTAGTTCCACTGATCCTGTTATTGAACCGCACAGGACGATGACTTATTAAAATAGGCTCATTGTGTAAAAGATAGCTTGACAGAGGCATGTATGTTTAAATATGAAATGAATGTTATATTGTTTTATGGGTTCAGGATCATGATAAGATTGAAGTTCCCATTGCAAGCTCAGTTTTAAGGTGGGTTTGTAAAATGAAGGTTCAGTAGAGTGAAAATAAGGGATGAAATCCACACAGGACTTAACAAATGACTGAGGTTCAATCCCCAGCAATGGTTTTGCATTGTACCTTGACAGTGGTTACAAACTATCAGATGTCTTTGCCTCTGTACAGCTATGGCCAAACATTTTGCATTACCCTATAGAATGAATTCATGTTATTTCATGAAGTCCACTGAAAAATGCTGAGTAATGTTATGTTAACATATTGAATTACATACCGCTTTGTAGTTTTCCATATACTTAATGAAAAACTGACAAAAATTGAAAAATGTGACATTTCAAAATCAAACATAAAAATACTGTATAACGTTTATGATTAATAATGTTAAATAAAATATCTAAATTATGTTCATATAGTTTTTTTTTCTTTTTTTTTCTTTTTTTTTTTTTACTAAAATGAAACTGTCTGACACACTGAAAAAGGCTTCTTGTCAAACGTTTAACATGTAAACAAGTTGTCAGAAGCGTCCCTACCTCACGTGGTCTGCGTCTCTGTCTAAAGAATAGATTCCACTGTGTGTATGGTGTTCTTCCAAATGGTGGCCTTATCTAGTGTATCAAGATCCATAATGTTATTATTGACTCCCATGGTGATGTACTGTACTATATATATATATATATATATATATATATATATATATATATATATATATATATATATACAGTGCCATGCAAAAGTATTCAGACACCTGACCAATTCTCTCATATTACTGAATTACAAATGGTACATTGAAATTTTGTTCTGTTTGATATTTTATTTTAAAACACTGAAACTCAGAATCAATTATTGTAAGGTGACATTGGTTTTATGTTGGGAAATATTTTTAAGAAAAATAAAAAACTGAAATATCTTGCTTGCATATGTATTCAACCTCCACACATTAATATTTGGTAGAGCCACCTTTCGCTACAATAACAGCTTTAAGTCTTTTGGGGTAAGTATGTACCAGCTTTGCACACAGTGTCAGAGTGATTTTGGCCCATTCTTCTTGGCAGATTTGCTCCAGGTTGTTCAGGTTGGTTGGACGATGCTTGTGGACCGCAATTTTCAAATAGTGCCACAGATTCTCAATGGGATTGAGATCAGGACTTTGACTGGGCCACTGTAGGACATTCACCTTTTTGTTCTTGAGCCACTCCAATGTTTCTTTGGCCTTGTGTTTGGGATCATTGTCCTGCTGAAAGGTGAATTTCCTCCCAAGCTTCAGATTTTTAGCGGACTGAAGCAGGTTCTCTTGCAGTATTTCCCTGTATTTTGCTCCATCCGTTCTTCCTTTAATTTTAACAAGATGCCCAGTCCCTGCTGATGAGAAGCATCCCCACAGCATGATGCTGCCACCACCATACTTCACTGTAGGGGTGGTGTGTCTTGAGGCATGGGCAGTGTTAGGTTTGCGCCACACATAGCTCTTTGAGTTTTGGCCAAAAAGCTCTATCTTGGTCTCATCTGACCACAAAACCTTTTCGCACATCGCAGCTGGGTCACTCTTATGCTTTCTGGCAAACTCCAGACATGCTTTCAGATGGTACTTTTTGAGTAACGGCTTCTTTCTTGCCACCCTCCCATACAGGCCAGTGTTATGCAGAGCTCTTGATATGGTTGACTGGTGCACCATTACTCCACTCCCAGCCACTGAACTCTGTAGTTCCTTCAAAGTGATTGTTGGCCTCTCTGTGGCTTCTATCACAAGTCTCCTTCTTGTTTGAGCATTGAGTTTTGAGGGACGGCCTTTTCTTGGCAGTGCCTGGGTGGTGTGATGCAGCTTCCACTTCCTGATTATTGATCCAACTGTGCTCACTGGGATATCCAAACACTTGGATATTATTTTGTACCCTTTCCCTAATCTATGCATTTGTATTACTTTATCTCTAACTTCTATAGAATGCTCTTTGGTCTTCATTTTCCTTCAGATTCACAACCTGACCAATGATCCTTCAACTGTGGGGTTTTAATTCAGAATATGTGACAGCAACTTTAATGGTTCACAGGTGGAGGCCAATGGTAAGGTAATTGTGTCCTCGTTAGGGCAATTTCTTCCATCGGTGTAAACTGGGAGCTTCCACAGCACAGGGGTTGAATACTTATGCAAGCAAGATATTTCAGTTTTTTATGTTTCTTAAAAATATTTCCCAACATAAAACCAATGTCACCTTACAATAATTGATTTTGAGTTTCAGTGTTTTAAAATAAAATATAAAACAGAACGAGATTTCAATGTACCATTTGTAATTCAGTAATATGAGAGAAGGCACTGTATATATATATATATATATATATATATATATATATATATATATATATATATATATATATATATATATATATATATATATATATATATATATATATATAGTGTGTGTTGGCTGAAGACTACACTCGTCAATATTGGATTACACGGTTAAGGCAATAATACTCATAGACCTCTTAGACCCGTGGTAATGGTACTGCGATGCTTTTGCGCATCTGGTGCCTCTACCTGCCAAACCCACTGTTCTGCGGCAAATGTTTTGTACATAGCACATTTAAAATCTGCAATTCATCCTGCATAAACATGTTGCAAAAATTAAGTCACAAAGGAACTACAAAATAGTTAAACAAACACCTTTTATACAAATTGCATTTTGTAAACATCATGAAATCTTTATACAGATATTAAAGTCCAGTTGACACCTAACATTTTTTTAAAACATGTTAAAACATGTTGAACCTCTACAATATAAAGATATACTCCACAGTCATTTCCGACATTGATAATGTTGCTATTTGTAATTTCTGTGATCCATGAGCAATTGACATAGATAATCAACAAGTAGTAAGAGGTGTGTGCGCCGGCAGCAAGCTGTTCCCATGCAATTCCACGCGGCGTTTACATTTCAGTACCCTGGACAGCGCACAACGGGATACAATACATTTACATTCACAACGTGTGTGGACCCGATCGGATACACCTCCTGTGATAACGTGTCGTTTTCAAATCTTGAAATAAATGAATCCCTGTGGTCTCAGTGTGTAGATTTTCAACAGACGCCATAGTGCCATTCTGCACACGTTACGATAGTAAGGTAGAAGTTTTAGCAAGTCCTCACATTGCAATAACCATGTCACACAGAACACCCGAAAGATACACGCTTACGACGAGCCACGCTTAGCACCCACTTCAGTGGATATTAATTATATTTGATTAAATTACCTGTTTATTTCAGTCAAATATGCAATTGCTAACTGTATACGCAGAGTCCCAGAGACAGTAATATAACTAGTAAGGTTCAGGGCAATCATAGCATCTAATTAGCCTTTCTTCACACACAGCTGAACGTTTTGTTGCTGTTTTCATATAAAATGCTAATAACAAACAGTGTTGATGCGGTACAAGCTTCCAATACATTAATATCTAGTGTACAAGCTCGGGCAATTACCATTTCAATATGTTTGTGTTCATATCAGTAACTGAAACCGTGTTTTTGCCAAACAAACATTAGGCCAATTACAGTAGCCTGTCAAGATACCCATTCTATAACGTGACATGTTCTGCATGGGTGTAGCATGTAATCCTGGTGCACGCAAGAAATTGAAACCGTTCATAAAAACACTGATCTGTCACTTACCATATTTACTTCTGATACCATGTCTATGTTGGCTACGTCTATGCTCATCCCAACAGCAACCGGGGGACCTAAATGAGAATCATAAAATATCTTGGTGAAGCATATTGTAAGGTGGTAATCGGAGCGCTCGTTACTTCAGATACAAATTGCTGTAAACAAACAAACTATAAAACAAGAGCAGACGTACCTCCAAAATCTGGTCTGAGTCGTATGTCATATCAAACTATAAAGAGCAAACGTACCTCCAAAATCTGGTCTGAGTCGTATGTCATATCAAACTATAAAACAAGAGCAAACGTACCTCCAAAATCTGGTCTGAGTCGTATGTCATATCCTCTTAACAGGTTATCCACAGTCTCTTTTACAAACGACATGTTCCCCGGCTCATTGACGCTGTAAGAAAGAAAACGAGACACCGTGATTATTTCTGTTTTTAATACAGAAGAAGAATCCCTCTTTCCAACAATGTAAAGTGAAGTGCCTACCTCTGTGCACAGCACACCACTGCTACTAATACCGGTGTCGAAAGAATACCAAGCAGCCGCCTTCGCTGAAACCCCCACATTCCTTAAGGTGATCTTTTATAAACAACAACAGGACTGTGTCAACACGACGTCGTGAAGCGTTAAGTACCACCCTAAACGCAACCCAAGCGACTACAGTGGAATGGATTCCATTGACACGTCTTTGATTAAGAAGTTTTTTTTGTGAAATGTCTTGTGTGTTAGAGAGAAGGTTTCGGCTCAATCTGCTGTGTCCAACACCCCTCCTTTTGCGTTAGAGATGTAATTAAAAAGAGCTCTCGGGAAAGATGATGCATTTTGCCCAAGACATCGCTGCGAAGCAGTACTGACTCTCCTTGATTAACCAGACCTCCACTTCACTTCATTGTGCTTCTTCAGTTTTGTTTTCCGCTTCTTTGATACCCCCTTGCAATACCCCCCTCCCCTTTAAAACAATCCTTTTTATGAAACCGTGACATACATCGATCGCAATGAGATTATGCTTTCACGCTAAACACCATCTCCGTGCAATACCTCTGATTTCGTGTAATTCCATGCTGGTAGCAGGTTTATATTGATATCCCGAAGCCAGCGTTTTTAGTGTTGCGCTGAACAGTCATGAAACTGGGTGTCCCAACCCACGCTGGCTTGTTTGTAAAAATTGGCGTGCCAGGCATAGAGAATTCACTATATAGCAAAGCACCCACGTGGTACGCTGGGATGAAAGCTTGTAGAAGTGGGGTCCAGCTGATTGGCAGAACTCACGATCACATACAAGCTCCAGGGGGTTAGCAAAAAATGGCACCGAGGTGCGAACCTCTCTTCTGGGTCAATACAGCAGAGGGGGGCTCATTTAGAGACAAGCCAGAGGAAACTGATTGCGTGCAGTTCAGTTTATTTGTGATACAGTGTTGCAGACTGCATTCTATCACTAAGGGAGGCAAGCCATTATGGATTACATTTATATCCAATGCCACTAATGGAACAGGCGCCTCGGCAGTTCTGCAGCTAAAACACAATAGTAACAAGGTATTCATTCGGATGTAGCTTCTGATGTACAGGCACTCTTCAGGAGCGACTGTATTCAGAGTAAAGCAGAGCTATTTATGGAATTGATCGTTGCAAATATATTCAGGAGGTAAGAATGGTGCTGCACACAGGTGTAAGGTTACATCTAGTTGTATACTAAATGTACTGGAATTACATTTTATTTAAATCGTACAGTACAAGTTTTGAAAGCCAAAAGGAGGCTGTGTGGTTCAGTGGTTAAAGAAAAGGGCTTGTAACCAGGCGGTCCCTGGTTCAAATCCCACCTCAGCCACTGACTCATTGTGTGATCCTGAGCAAGTCACTTAACCTCCTTGTGCTCCGTCTTTCGGGTGAGACGTAGTTGTAAGTGACTCTGCAGCTGATGCATAGTTCACTCACCCTAGTCTCTGTAAGTCGCCTTGGATAAAGGCGTCTGCTAAATAAACAAATATATAAATATAAAATGCTTTTAGATTAGAAAGGCTCTTAAAGGACATATACATAGATGTTAGTGTAATGTTGTGATGTGTGTTTCTTTAAAGACTAGACTAACGAGGCCAGTGTAAACATGACCACTAGGGGAACACTAAGGGTGTGCACTGGTAAATTCTCCCCCAGAAACACTGAGTTTGACCCTAGTGAATAATACTGGCAGCATTCCACCTTGCTCAGGTCTTCTGAGGGACAGTCCCAATGGTCAAATGTGCTTCTGATTTTATAAAACATGCCAAATAACCATGACTGCAGAAACAGCACAAACTAAAAAATAAATAAAGATTATGAAAACACATGAATGTTGTGCAAATTCAGAGGATATAATACACTTATTTAACAACCATCAAGAAACTCTGCATGAATATCAAACTTTATTTAATTCATAAACACCCTTAAACCTAAACCTATTTACTATAGTGTATGCTTCATTTGATTTACATGTTTATTTTTATTTTGTTGGAATACAGTTTCTAAATCTTAATGATTAAAGGTCTGCTAAATGCAGCCATGATGTTTGATGCTTCCATTTAACGAGAGACAAATACACCTTAGTGTAGAGTGGAGATCATCTGTGTTAAATAGCTAAACTCTATCTTTAATGTTCTAAACAGCTTACTGTGAGTAGACAACAACATTGTTTTAAGTATGTCACCAATTCAAATGAGGCCCTGTATGTCTCTTAAAGAGCAGCTAGGTATGGGTTTGAAACAGCGCAGCTACCTTCACTAATTCTTCGAATGTATTCTTATGTACATCAGGTACTCCAGAGTGTACCATTAACCTGTTCCCCTGCAACATGGTCACAGCATATGGATCACAGTGCAGTGGGAGACAAATTCATTGTTACACTCTGTGTACAAGATGTACTTGGAGAAGTTGGGAAGACTTAACTGAAATTTAATCTAAATAATAAGAAGAATACATTTGTTAAAATAGCTTTCGTATTTCATGACATTCCAAGTTGCCCTAGTTTTGTATTTAGAGTTTAGATGTCCGAGAATCTGCCTTTTTAAAGAGGAGCTCTGCTCCTGTTCCGTTCCTTCTCCTGGAAATGTACATTTAAATAGAAAGAGACAGACCCTCCTGCCATGGCAAAGTGCTCCCCCAAGACAGCTGATCAGATTGCAGGGGTGGAAATCCAGTCCCTCTGCAGCTTGTTCAGATGATCAGATTGCAGGGGTGGAAATCCAGTCCCTCTGCAGCTTGTTCAGATGATCAGATTGCAGGGGTGGGAATCCAGTCCCTCTGCAGCTTGTTCAGATGATCAGATTGCAGGGGTGGAAATCCAGTCCCTCTGCAGCTTGTTCAGATGATCAGATTGCAGGGGTGGAAATCCAGTCCCTCTGCAGCTTGTTCAGATGATCAGATTGCAGGGGTGGAAATCCAGTCCCTCTGCAGCTTGTTCAAGTGCTTGAGGTTGTCACAACCCCCACTCAGTGCAGAGACTTTGCAAGCTGAACAACTTCAAAAGGAAAGAGTGCACAGAAGAGGCAATGCTGCCTGTGCTTTCCCTGAGGCATCCTGTGACTTAATATTAACTTACATTAGTTATTTCTCCCTGTCTGAAAAATATTTCAGCGCCGAGCAAGACCCAAAACACAACCATGGAAAACACACACACACACACACACACAGAGACACACTGTGGCGGAGTGTCCCGCCCCTATTTATTATTATTTTTATTTTTGTTTGCGGCGCGGGTAAAAGCGCCGCGTCTTTTATTATTATTTAAAAACCCCGTGAGGATGCATGGCTGATCAGCTACTGATTACTTAAATAGCTGACAGTCATGCATCCTTACCAAACGCGTGCAGACTCTGGCCGGGGGATAATAAGATAATTACCAACTAGTTAATCCCTCGGCCAGAGTATATAAACCTGCAGCTCTCTGCACTTGATGTTGGGGTGTTGGAGTAGAGAGTACGGGGAGCGGAGAGAAAAAGCAACATTAAAAAAACAATTGCTAATACGTGCTGGATAATCCAGCACGGCACTTACTTGTTTGTTTATTTATTCGTTTGGCCCTCGTGCCCTTTTGTTTGTATTTTGTTTAAATCTGTTGTTTGTTTATTATTAAATACGCCGAGTGCTTTTGCACTCGGTTTCAACCGCCCATCCACTGTTTGGTTTGAGTTACTTCCTGGTCCGTGACGTCATCCACATCACCACTGCGAGCCAGACTGCCACACACACACACACAAACACACACACACACACACAGAGACACACACACGTTTTTGGATATGGTGTTTACTCTACCTACATCTTTTATCCACAATAAAAACAGTAATTCAAGTGTTTGTGCATTGGAGAGCTTTGTAGTACAAAGAAAGTAATAAACAAGATGGGTTTAATAGTTTATGATGTGCAATAGAAAAAATGCACAGCCCAGGATTAAAGCAATAGATTGGGAGAAGAATGAGTAGATAATTGAGATTGTGCATGGATGATAAAAAGTATATATATATATATATATATATATATATATATATATATATATATATATATATATATATATATTGTGGGCGGGTGGGTGCACACAGAGAAAACAGACAGTAGTTTCCAAAACAAAGCAAGTTTTTATTCCAGTATTCTATAAGGCTTGCTCTTATACTGCAATGTCAGCTGCATTATCGAGATGCATCCATAAAGAAAGTAAACAGTTCAAACAAGATTTCAAACAAAACAAAGCCACCAAAACAAAAATGCAGATGTAAACCAACTGGACCAATAACCACGTCCAGTTGGTGAATAGGTAATTCCACCTGGGGTTTGGGTTTTTTCCTAGCTTGCTTGGCTTCTTCTTTAGGAAACCCTTCTCCTACCCTTATTCTGCAGTCCAGTCCTTTATGAATCCCAGCAGCGGACGGGCCGTTCCTCGTAGCCCCTGTAGAGAACAGGGAATTGCAGATGCAAAGGACCACAACGTTATCCGACACTGATTCCAGTTATTCTATTCCGGTCTTATTGTAGATAAACCCCAGAGGTTCTCAGGCAGGAAAACAAAACAAACAACCCACCAGACTGGTGGCACATTGTATTGTATTACTTGTATTGTAACACTTGAAATGTATTTGCTTACGATTGTAAGTCGCTCTGGATAAGGGCGTCTGCTAAGAAATAAATAATAATAATAATAATAATAATAATAATAATAATAATAATAATAATAATAATAATAATAACATGCTCCCTTTTACCAGCCAGGCATTTGGCTGTTACAGGCTACAGGTGTGGGCCAATTAAGGCCAATGATAGTCTAACAATAGTCAAACCATAACTGCCTACCTAACCACACCTGCAGCCTGTTGGCCCGTTAACTTCTTGACGTTATGGCAGGCATGTATGCTGCCCACAGGTCCATCTGATCATTACTGGCAACCTCTGTGGGCTCATACCAAGCCTGCCATGAACGACTCCTGCTGGTAAACTTGTGAGCTGGCTCACAATATATATATATATATATATATATATATATATATATATATATATATATATATATATATATATATATAGTGGCAGAAATGTGAGCATCAAATATATGCCAGCAATCCAACTAGACAGCAACCACGTGAAAGTGTTAAAACAATTTGCCACAAACAACCCTGTCTTAATAATCCAGAGTATCCAGATGGAGCCTGTCGATTGATTCGGAAGTCAAGAGTAACTGTTAAATGAGTTTTCACCCTAAGAATTGGATAGAATGGATTTTCCTATGACCGGTTACAGTAATAATGCAGTATTACATTACTGTAGTCATTCTGTGCCATGGAATGACCTCCCTGCCAGTCAGTTGATAGGTTTAGAAAAGGTCTTAAGACTTATCTGTTCGGTCTTGCATTTGGTTAAAGCCCTTGAGAAGCTTTAAAGCCCAATCTGGTTTATGTATTTATGTGCTGATTTTATGATTGGCTTGTTTATTTCTCTTTTAGATGTTGTATTTTTTAGGTGTGCACATGATAAGGTGCTGTATGTATATATATATATATATATATATATATATATATATATATATATATATATATATATATATATATATATAAAATCAAAGCTGTTGTTGTAGTATTCCTTCCATAGTGGTTAAAAGCATTTGCTATCCAGACCACGGCTTTTTTTCTAAGGCATCTCATCTGATATCAGGCAGAAGGGAAGAGCTCAAGCCTTTTACCGATAGGATCTTTATTTGTTTCAGTGTCTGCAGACCACATCAAGTAAGATCAGCTGTGCTGGAATAACAAGTGTAGCAACATGTGTGTAACAGTGCCTTCATGAATGAGCCAGGGTGTGAGGCTCATTGCTCAGTGATGTTAGACGTTAGTTCAACTACAATATCTGCTTTCCTCTGTAGCCTGGCCCAAAATCCAAAATTGGTTTGTTCATCTAAAATGTATTGAGTTTTCAAAACCCAAGTTGAACTATTCAGCTGAAAGAAACTTCCAAATGAGTGCAACTCATGGTGAAGACAAGAATTCCCTGTAAGGAATAAAACCAGCAGTAAAACAAGAAGCGGTTCTTGCAAGATCTTTACCAGTAAAGTTAATTGAACTCCTTGCCTCAAAACAGGCCCTAACTGCCAAGATAACATGAATTAAAAAAGAAAGCCTGGCAAAAAACAATTGCCAAATTTCTCAGAGCTCAAAGTTTATTATTATTATTATTATTATTATTATTATTATTATTATTATTATTATTATTATTTGTGTCATTAAAATGACCTTCTTTCTATGTTGTTGGAATATAATAGGAATATTCTGACACTCGGGCCATTGCTGTAATTTCACATAATTTCAATTGCTCAGTTCATCTCACCCCCTGTGCTCTCTGTGACATTAAACATACGCCACTTAGCTCTGTGCAGCTCAGTAACCCCGCCCCCAGCACAGTGACACAGGCTCCCACTTCACTTAGCTCTGTGCAGCTCAGTAACCCCGCCCCCAGCACAGTGACACAGGCTCCCACTTCACTTAGCTCTGTGCTGCTCAGTAGCCCCGCCCCCAGGCACAGTGACACAGGCTCACACCTCACTTAGCTCTGTGCAGCTCAGTAACCCCACCCCCACTCGCTGCCAGAGTGACCAGACTCTGGGATCTGGATCACAAGCGCTCGGAGTGATGAGCTCCCGAGACACTCGCTGCCAGAGTGACCAGAGTCTGGGATCTCCTGGATCATGAGCGCTCGGAGTGATGAGCTCCCGAGACACTCGCTGCCAGAGTGACCAGAGTCTGGGATCTCCTGGATCACGAGTGCTCGGAGTGATGAGCTCCCGAGACACTCGCTGTCAGAGTGACTAGAGTCTGGGATCTCCTGGATCACGAGCGCTCGGAGTGATGAGCTCCCGAGACACTCGCTGCCAGAGTGACCAGAGTCTGGGATCTCCTGGATCACGAGCGCTCAGAGTGATGAGCTCCCGAGACACTCGCTGCCAGAGTAACCAGAGTCTGGGATCTCCTGGATCACGAGCGCTCAGAGTGATGAGCTCCCGAGACACTCGCTGCCAGAGTAACCAGAGTCTGGGATCTCCTGGATCACGAGCGCTTGGAGGCACAGAGCTGCACAGGGCCCTGGTCCGGTACTGGGTTCTTTAGACCACGCCCATGCGGAGTCCACCCATGATATCATGGCCTTTGTCAACAGTGGGCTCTAAATGGAGTACTATGCATCATTTCTTTTGATTAATTTCTCCAAATTAATATTTAACTTACAGTCCTTTTTTATTTTTAAATTAGTTAAATATCCATCCTTGTTAGCACCCTCTTTTTGAATATAATGTAGTCTCTAATATGGATATTTAAATAGCACTGCTACTACTACTACTACGACTACTAGTAATAATAATAATAATAATAATAATAATAATAATAATAATAATAATAATTATTATTATTATTATTATTATTATTATTATTATTATTATTATTATTATTATTATTATAGCAGTTAGAAAGTATTTTTTCGTATTTTTTTATACTAAGTATTATTTATTATTGTATACAGTATGTACTGAGAAACTGTTAAATAAAACTTGTTTTGTGTAGATTAAAACTAATCATGTATAATCATGTGTATGTTTTATTTGTGATGAATGCAAAGCTTTTATCTTGGTGCCTAAAGCATTCTGTACAGCTAGACGTCAAGAGAAACATTTGCATTCATGGTGCTGTTCTCCCTGACCCATATTATTATTTAAATAGCTCAGGGCAAAATAAATGAAAGTGAGCAGGAGCGTCTTAAAATAGCACAAGTACATATGCATACATAAATATGTATGTATAAGGGATGGACAGCAAATATTAACACCTGCCATCACATTGCCAAAAGGGTACAATGCCACCTTGGGGCACTACAGCAGGACAGCACTGGCTCAACATGAGGAGTCTGCAAGTTGTTTCCTTATTAAGGAGACAATATACTACCCTTTCACACCCGAAAAACAGCTCCTGGGCCGCCTCACAGGCGTTTCAATTTATTTTAAAACTACCCATTCACACAGCACGAAATTGTGCAATACCACATAATCCTTTCACAGCCAAGGGGATCATGTGAGTACAACTTTCAAACCTGTCAGTCAACAGATCGTTTTCATGGCAACGGAAACCAAACAAAATCACAAAAACAAAATGGCGCTGTCGTTTGTCGAAGTGCATTTGTCTGCATCGTGTTTGCTTTTCATTTTCAGATCTACGGTATTATACAATGTAACAATGTTAAGTGTCAAATTGCAGGAGCTTCAGACACAATGGAGGTCGCATATTTTATTGCAAAGAAGGTAATACAGTATACTTAAAAGAAAGAGAGTCTGGACTTTCAGACAAAAGCAGAGAGTGAAAATACGGTGGATGCTGGTATTTGCTATTTGTAAAGGATGCTCGTGTGAAAGCTCCACTCGGTAATGGAACGCCAGCATGGTGATGTGTTTTGGAACCAAACACTCCCAACATTTTTGGATAGTGAGTGGATAAGAGCATTTCCTCATGGGAAGAGAAACATTTGAGTACCTGGCTGAACAACTGCACCCGCTATACAGTCACGTGGGGTGTTAACTTTCAATCCATGCCCACTGTAGCGTTTCAGGACCGATGTAGTGTTATTTTCAGGTACGTTGTAAAAAGTGGTACACAGCGCACTGCCTAAACAATGTCTAAACTGCTGAGAAAGCAGGGCAGTGTCCACTCCAGTCTGGTACGTTATGCTGTTTCCAGTCTTTTACATCTTATTTAATTGAATGGATCATATTTTCCAGTCTTTTACATCACTGTTAATGTAATTTATCATATTTTCCAGTCTTTTACATCACTGTTAATATAATTTATCATATTTTCCAGTCTTTTACATCACTGTTAATGTAATTTATCATATTTTCCAGTCTTTCACATCATTTGTAATGTATTTTATCATATTTTTCCACCATTATGAAAATAGTATGTGTATATTTCTCATATGCAATACATTGGGACTTGTAAATGTTTTTACTTCTCATTGTGTCTTGTTCGTATACCACTTTCAATGAGACAATGTATCACAACGTAGCACATTCTGATGATGTACCACTTTCTAACAGGACACCGGCATAGCATTTCACACAGGAGTTAAGACTGGCCGTCCCTGAACCACCTCACGAGGAGATTCAGAGATGGCATGAAGCATGATGGCTCTGTGACGGGACAGTCCATTCACACAGACCAAAAGGCTGCATCAGTGCCGGTTCTGAAAGGCGTGGATTTCAAGGGGGTGGAGTGAAAATCTGCCCTCCTGAATAGTGCTGCATCCTTGATACGGAAGCAAACCGGGAGCTGTATAACAAAATATATGCCATGTCTAACAAAGGAATCTGTTGTACTGTAAAATGAATCATTCATATTGCAGGTGCTTCTATATTGATCTTAAAAAATATTTTTTCTTAAATACAAATATACAATAGCACTATGGTAAGTACCTTGAAAGAATATGTTTTCACAATTCATATTTTTAATTGTTTGATTGGGTTGAAATTCATAAATAAACAAAAGCTTACCTTGTGTCATAAATTGCGTATAATTTTTTGTTTCCATCAACTGCATTCCTGAAAAAGAAATCAAACAGAAAAAATGTGTTAATCTCTGACTTACATTCACACGTATTTGCATGTCAAATTCCCAAGGGTAAACAACAGATATGTTGTCTTTTTCAAACCATTTAAAACAATGTTGTCAGAGAGAGGGACACTGACTCATTCTAATAAAAATGTATGTCTTTGCTGTCATTATTTCTTCCTCCTTTTGGTGACTGAGGTCAATCATTTTGGAGCCAGAAATAGGGGCTCAATCTAAGTGGAATGGCTTCCCTGATTGAAGGCAAAGCAAATCTGTCATTGATATGGATAGAGGTTACAAAATGTATAATGTGTAATCATGGTATATAAACAGTTCATTTCTACGGCTACCTTTACTGGAAGAATCATTGAATAAATCTGTGTATCAAGACATTTTTATACATTCGATATAAATCAAGCACTCCACAGTGATGTTTTTTGTTGATATTGCATGCGTCCAGTTTGGACATCGTTTTCTTATGCAAAGTGTTCAGCTTTTGCTAAACTGCATGGAAAACAACAACAACAACATTACTGCAGATACGCACAGTGCAGTACTGTGTGCAGACGCGCCGCCTGAAGCAACTGCTTCATTAGCTTATATGAGCAGCAAAGTGGTGGTGGAGCTGTCAGCGGGTTTATTAAATACTGACTCTGCTCTTTGTGCGTCTGTTATTTAAAACTCAGCTTCGCTACGTCAATACGGCAGTGATGATGATGTCAGCGGGTTTATTAAATACTGACTCTGCTCTTTGTGCGTCTGTTATTTAAAACTCTGCTTCGCTATGTCAGTACGGCAGTGATGATATCAGAGCCCCAGGTGTGAGGAAAACATTCTTCCAGTCGGCTTTTAAAAGTGAATCGCCATTGATTGTAAACATGAGGGAGGACAGCTTTTCTTGTTTTGAAATCAACGCATTAAGAAGTATTTATCGGCAGGTATTCGATATATCCATTCATTGAAGGCACTGCTGAGTACCTGTACGAGTACGAGCACACTCCTAGTTATTATCAGAGTCATAATGACTGTGAATAAACCTCCTTACCCCTAATACTCTACTGGATTACAACTTGGCTAAATATCACAGGGGAGAAAATGTGAGAGGACGTTTTTAATACATAATCATTCGTAAAACATTAAAAGATTCATTTTTCTATGGGAATCTCATTTGAAACTGAGGTCATTAGCAAAATCAACACAACAACTGTCTATATCTTCTCCTTTTAAACAAAAAACACCTGCCAGGCCACACTGCTAACCAAGCCCTGAATGCACAGCTTCCCTCAGGCACAGTAGATTTGGAACAGAAACGTTGACCAGACATGGCCCTTCTGTGATGCATTGAAGGAACGTGTTTGCTTCACCTCTCTAAAGTCAGCTATCTTACCTGGCACCGCCACAGCACAAGGGACTGGAGATCTGAAAGCCTCTGCTTGTGGAAAAGGCTTTCAAAACATGCATGCATGCATGCAACACAGATGCAGTGCCTTGCGAAAGTATTCGGCCCCCTTGAACTTTGCGACCTTTTGCCACATTTCAGGCTTCAAACATAAAGATATGAAACTGTAATTTTTTGTGAAGAATCAACAACAAGTGGGACACAATCATGAAGTGGAACGAAATTTATTGGATATTTCAAACTTTTTTAACAAATAAAAAACTGAAAAATTGGGCGTGCAAAATTATTCAGCCCCCTTAAGTTAATACTTTGTAGCACCACCTTTTGCTGCGATTACAGCTGTAAGTCGCTTGGGGTATGTCTCTATCAGTTTTGCACATCGAGAGACTGAAATTTTTGCCCATTCCTCCTTGCAAAACAGCTCGAGCTCAGTGAGGTTGGATGGAGAGCATTTGTGAACAGCAGTTTTCAGTTCTTTCCACAGATTCTCGATTGGATTCAGGTCTGGACTTTGACTTGGCCATTCTAACACCTGGATATGTTTATTTGTGAACCATTCCATTGTAGATTTTGCTTTATGTTTTGGATCATTGTCTTGTTGGAAGACAAATCTCCGTCCCAGTCTCATGTCTTTTGCAGACTCCATCAGGTTTTCTTCCAGAATGGTCCTGTATTTGGCTCCATCCATCTTCCCATCAATTTTAACCATCTTCCCTGTCCCTGCTGAAGGAAAGCAGGCCCAAACCATGATGCTGCCACCACCATGTTTGACAGTGGGGATGGTGTGTTCAGGGTGATGAGCTGTGTTGCTTTTACGCCAAACATAACGTTTTGCATTGTTGCCAAAAAGTTCGATTTTGGTTTCATCTGACCAGAGCACCTTCTTCCACATGTTTGGTGTGTCTCCCAGGTGGCTTGTGGCAAACTGTAAACGACACTTTTTATGGATATCTTTAAGAAATGGCTTTCTTCTTGCCACTCTTCCATAAAGGCCAGATTTGTGCAGTATACGACTGATTGTTGTCCTATGGACAGAGTCTCCCACCTCAGCTGTAGATCTCTGCAGTTCATCCAGAGTGATCATGGGCCTCTTGGCTGCATCTCTGATCAGTCTTCTCCTTGTATGAGCTGAAAGTTTAGAGGGACGGCCAGGTCTTGGTAGATTTGCAGTGGTCTGATACTCCTTCCATTTCAATATTATCGCTTGCACAGTGCTCCTTGGGATGTTTAAAGCTTGGGAAACCTTTTTGTATCCAAATCCGGCTTTAAACTTCTCCACAACAGTATCTCGGACCTGCCTGGTGTGTTCTTCATGATGCCTGGTGTGTTCTTCATGATGCTCTCTGAGCTTTAAACGGACCTCTGAGACTATCACAGTGCAGGTGCATTTATACGGAGACTTGATTACACACAGGTGGATTCTATTTATCATCATTAGTCATTTAGGTCAACATTGGATCATTCAGAGATCCTCACTGAACTTCTGGAGAGAGTTTGCTGCACTGAAAGTAAAGGGGCTGAATAATTTTGCATGCCCAATTTTTCAGTTTTTTATTTGTTAAAAAAGTTTGAAATATCCAATAAATTTCGTTCCACTTCATGATTGTGTCCCACTTGTTGTTGATTCTTCACAAAAAATCACTTCACAAACAGTTTCATATCTTTATATTTGAAGCCTGAAATGTGGCAAAAGGTCGCAAAGTTCAAGGGGGCCGAATACTTTCGCAAGGCACTGTATATTCAGTATTGACAACTGGAGTGTCACGTCATTGTTGGTTGGTTTAACACACGCAAATACTAATCAAACACCGAATAGACACAGGGGCTAATCCATAGTTTTATTTGACCGCGTTTGCAGATCAGATGAATTTCGTTTCTTTGGCGACAGTGTGGATATTTTAAGAACTCCGTGACTATGGAGTTGGAGTGCCCTCTAACGGCCGTGTATAACAATTACAGAGAGGCACTTTCAGCACCACATACTGTAACTGAGCATGCGAAATGAGCATCTGCGTTTCACACGCAATGAATTCCTCTCAGTTCTTCTGTAGTGGCAAAATATCGCCAGGGAAATAATCTATGCGTAGTACAGTAGTATTCATAGTACAGTCTCAGATTGAAAAAAAATAAAATAAAAATAAATTAAAAAGTGACCTTTTCTTTGACCGAGACCGACTGACACAATCAACTTTGTGTCAGCTTATTATTATTTATTTTTTATTTTTTGTATTTATTCATTTAACTGGTGGACTATGTGTTTAATATGGGTCCTCGTTTAAAAGATGATAATAACGTACTGTTTTGTTGATAAACGAGCCCCTTGAGACCTTGTGGAAATAGCGACAGATAAGACAACAGTTCCACCTGCGTACTGCATCATGTTTTAGAAGACACAGAAATACTGCAGATTTACTATATTACAGAGGAAACTGGCATATCGGCAAAGAGAACAGAACGCAAAGTAAGCAGAAAGGTCTGATCGTGAGAAAAAAAAAACCTGCACACTCGGCTGCCTGATATCAAGGCTCTCTCTGGGGGGTTCTCCAAAACGGACGAATCGTCTCCTTTACCTCCTCCTGTGCTCTTACTGTCACCTGAGAGGTTATTGTTATGGCGTACGAGGAGAGGTGACGTCTTTCACTCGGTTCTCAATATTAATAATAGCAATAACAGTAACACCGAAAGCCTGCAGGTGAGAATCAGGAATAAAAAAGAAAAAAAGAAAAAACCGAGCCGCGGACCTCAAAGGATCTGGGTAAGCGACTCTTTGTGTGTTTGATGCTCGTGAGCTTGGATGTATTATAATCAGTGCCGTGCCGTACATTACGAGTGTACGCTTCAGAAAAGCCTGCCTGCGAGGAAAGACGGGATCCCCCTCAGCTTCACAGCCAGATACCTATACAAACCTAGGTAGGGTGACAGGGATAACCTGGGGGGGTCGCATTACTAATACACTACAGCGCGTGTTAATAATGATGCTCCGCACTAAGAATACTAAAGACAATGAGAGACAATGCACGGGGTGTTCAGTAACTCTTATCCGATAATCTAGGGGTAGGAACGTTTGTGTTTTCATAAAAAAAAAAGGAAGCGCATGAAATTGCATAACGCTCAACACTGCTGCTATATGCTTCATCGCTGTGTGCTTTACTGAGAAACAAGCACGATTATTGAAGCAGCACGGTGCTCGTTTGAACATTGCATCTGGGAGGATTTCCCCAGTTCAGATGGAATTGAACTCTCCTCACTGACGCTGTGTACGAAGGAGAAAAGGTATTTTCTTTGAAGCATTGCGATGCTGATAATTTAATGAATCACTGGATGTTTAAGCTAAAGCCTCGAGTAAGTGTCATATCATGAAACTATTGACACAGATGTGGTGTTGCAGCCAGTTCTTTTGACATCCGGCAGCATATGGGTGTTGTGCAATATAACGAGCTATTTGAGAAGCATATACACTGTACAGTGAATGCATTTAATGAAGATTAGCATGAAGAGCGTTATTGAAAACAGTCTCTTTGTTATAACTGACACGAGTATCCTCCTGGTGTTTCAGGGTAATCATTGTTACCGCAAGGTGTAACTAGGCTCCATTGGTCTTGACACTGTCTGAAAAGATTGAAAAGAACTAAGAAACTGCGAACGAGAGACAAAGGCTTATAGCAGAGATATGAAAATACTAATTTAGATGAGTAAAGCAGCCTGAAATCACTGGCAATCAATACGAGGTTATTAGTAGTAGTAGTAGTAGTAGTAGTATTAGTAGTAGTATTAGTATTATTATTATAGCAGTTACAATGTATTTTTTCGTATTTTTTATATACAAAGCATTATTTATTTATGATTGTATACTGTAGGTACAGAGAAACTGTTAAACACAATAATAATAATACTGTCGGGGAGTATTTAAATCCACACAACTTGCACTTCTGAAATTGGTATTGAAAACTGGAGGGAAAGGATTAGTGCTGCAGATGGAGTTGCTGTGTGAGAGCGTGTGTAAAAGACCTGCAGTGAGCACACTTTTCATCATATTCACTAACCGCGCAGTAAAGGCACGCCGTCTATCTACGACGTAACGTTTTTCATGATCGCTGTATCAGACTAGTTTAGATTTAAGGGTTTTAGATTCATAAAACGAGCCTATTGTTGCATTTGAATTTTGCAAAAAAATAAATGGTCTTAAAACTGAAACATCCCCACCCCCCACCACCCCCCCAAGCCTACTTGATGAAATAGTGGAGGAGTCCTGTGCAGATTTGTGAAGCGGTGGCGAGGTTTGACACGGAGGTATTCACTGTTCGTTCTGATGTGTTGCAGGAATGGACAATGGAATACTCTACTTTGTTACAATGAAAACCTCCTTGGCCTTCTTAGTTCTCACCAGCATAACCTGCTGCCTTAGGTAAATGTTTTTTGGTATATGCATTTCTTTTTTATTCAACTTGCATGCTCTTTAATGTGTAATAATGATGTATCATATACCTTTTTATGTTTAGAAGTGTACACATTCGCAACGCTAACTGGTAGGAGCGTGTTCCGCTGATTATACAGCAGCAACTTGAAATATGACCATACAGGCTATCATGATTATTAATGTTTTTTGGCTATATGATGTTATTGATCTTACGCCATTGTCTTTCTTTAAGCTGGTAAAAAAAATACCTTTTATAGACGAGTCATTCAAATCATAAACAATTTAGTGAAGTGAGCTGGATGAATATAGACTCGAAATAGGCAAATACCCGATATGTTAACATGCAGTGTTTTTACACTACCCCTGAACGCTACACTCGTTTTACTGTGCAAAGGTAAAGCCATCTGTTTTCACAGTCCTATAAGAGCACATTGTGTTTCATTAATGTAGAATTGTTCCTAATTTCTATTGTCTCATGAAACCTGCATTATACAATACAGTATACTGTCGGGGAAGCTCATATATATATATATATATATATATATATATATATATATATATATATATATATATATAGATATATATATATATATATATATATATATATAGGGTGGAAACGGTTGCCTCCAGAGTTGAGAAAGTGACAGACAGTGGGCAATAATTGCATTGGTGACTGGGGGCTCGTTTTTGCAACACAAGGCAGATTAAAGGAACCTATTGACACAAACGCATAGATCTCTCTCTTAAAGAAGCTGGTGTCACATGGTAGATCTGCCCCTGTGTTATTTCTTATCCCAGATAAGTATCATATGGTAGATCTTGGTTTGTTAACCCTCAGTGTATTTTAAGCATTCCACACTTTCTCGTTTGGTGAAAGTTTAAAGACATGCATGTCCGTGAAGAATTCATTTTAGGGTTAGAATTCAATATTAATTAATTGGCCCTATTCACAAAACTTGAAGGAATGTGTTTAATTGTAAGGACAGTTTTTTCTAAGGGTGTTTATACATTTCTCTCCGTGTTAACAGTGCTTTGATTTAACTTGTTGATAATCAATAAAAATGGGTTTTAAAAAAGACAGTCCTAAACAAAATGTTCCTTAAAACAATCCCTACAGTTATGTGACTAGGGCCCCATATTACCATTTCTAACAATGTCATATTGACTAGGAAACCATGCATGGTAAAACACCAGCCTAGCAGCTGAAATGAATGATAATGCATTGCCACAGTTCTAGAGCAGCTGAGTGTAAGTACAACACAGAACTCTACATGACCTTTTCATATGGATGCTTTTCTCCCATTCACAGTTTATCACAGATGGCAGCAGGAACACTGAAGGAAGACCCCAATGACAATATTACCATATTCACAAGGATTTTAGATGGCTTGCTGGATGGGTATGATAACAGGCTCCGTCCTGGACTGGGAGGTATGTGCAAGGTTTATAAAGCTTGTCTAAAATAACATTTGTTTTTAAGGGCACCTTTTGGTGCTCATGAAAGATTCTGGATTTGGCAATGCTGCGTGCTAAAGTAATTGTATTTCTAAACAGACAGGGGATAGGAGAAGCACTGTACCTGTCTTGCAAGCACACAGGACGCTTTTAGCACGTGAAAGGCAGCTCAGTCATTTGCCTGTAGAGATGCCAGTGGCTTGATCAATATTAAACGATGGTGCAGCATTGCTCAGGTAGACCTAGCTAGGATTCTAAACACATAGAAAATATTAGACAAGTTCATTGCCACACATGTCTAGCCGCTGGCACTGTAGTTCCACAGTAAATATGTCATTGCTGTCTGTAACTTCTCACCTTACAGACCATTGCCTTCTCCTTGGGATGTACATGAGATTCCAACCCTAAGCCTCCAATGCTTTACCCCTCACATTCAAAACAAAACGTAAAGTTCATTTCAACAGAAGAAAGTAACTCTGCCCTTGTTTTACTCTCCCACAGAAAGAATAACAGAGGTCAAAACAAATATCTACGTCACAAGCTTTGGCCCAGTCTCAGACACTGAAATGGTAAATCCCCCCCAATAACCTGCATCCCATCATCTATGCTGTAATTTGAATGCTTTGTAATGTCTTTTGAGTTATCAGTTGAATGCAAAGGTATATGACGCAATACATGCCAATTCTAAAAATGCTGCTTCTTCACGCTAGGAATATACAATTGATGTGTTTTTCCGCCAAAGCTGGAAGGATGAACGACTTAAGTTTAAAGGACCGATGCAACGACTTCCCTTGAATAACCTTCTAGCCAGCAAAATCTGGACACCAGACACCTTCTTTCTCAATGGCAAGAAATCCATTGCTCACAACATGACCACTCCCAACAAACTGCTGCGCTTGGAGGATGATGGGACTCTGCTCTACACGATGAGGTACATCATGGGACATGGACAGATATCGATACATGGTTTCTATATATTTTCTAAAGCCTAAAGCAGAAACAACTGGCGTGCCAAGTGTGCTGTTGGCTTAAAATTACCCATGCATCCCTTAACAAGAAGAAAGGCTGTTTAAAACACTCGCTTGAAAGCAATCTCTCCAGTCTCCAGAGACACAGAGACAGCTTTCTATTTGATTTGACTTAATATTTCATGTTATGGTACAAAATATACATTTACTGGAGAAATGTTAGAAACAAAACAGTCAGACCATGTCTAAATAAAACTGCCAGAGATTGGAAAATATAACAGTACATCTCATACTTTCCATATACCATATACATATTTAATCAAAACAATTAATAATATAGTTAACCACCATTTGCTATTTCAGTTAGTATACAAGCAATTATAACAATGTTGACCCAGGGGACTTTTTCGACCTGAAAAAAAAGGACCAGGGGTCACAAATGGAGTTTAGATAAAGGGGCATTCAAAACAGAAAATAGGAGGCACTCTCTCTTTCTCTTTCTCGCTCTCTCTCTCTCTCTCTCTCTCTCTCTCTCTCATATGGAATTTGAAAGCAATGGAATGAGTTTATAGCTGTGTGTTGAGTTTGGAAAGCCATTTGATGTAGTCTGGGCTCGCCAGATGGATTCCATCTGTACCTCCTGCAGAAGCGTGTGTTGGGCAGTGATGGGTGATGTGAGTGATGGATTGCACTTCACCACAGTCACAGTTAGGAGACCCTTATGTTGTTCTAGCACGGTTCAGTGCAGCCCAATGTCTTCGAGACAAGGAGAAGCCAGCTAGTTCGACTGAGATGCAGGGACATTACATTCAAATCATTTTCATTATTATTATAATCATTATTATATTTTGTTTTGTTTTTTCATACACAGAATTAGAATATAGACATACACAAAAAAACAAATACAACTCAATGTGCAACTTTCAAAGAATACAGAGGGAAAGATATTTCACTCTATACCCCCCCCCCCCCCCCCCCCCACCCCGGACATTGCAGCGCTATTATGAACTAGTTTCTTGGGAAGGCTCAGATTATCATTCAGTTTGCAAGTGCGTTGCACTGCCTGACAGATAATAACTTCTCTCAGTGTTAGCTCTCACATTATCCCAAATGATTTGATGACGATGATTCTTTATCTTTCCTTTGACTCATCGCAGGAGTCTAACAGCCTATTTTCACAACTTTGGATTGTGCACTGTCACACTCCTGATGCATGTTTAGGTACATTGTGTATTATATCTAGAACGGACAGTGATGGTAGATGCATGTACTGTACATCACAAGGAGTGTAGTCTCTGCCACCCTAGCTCCATAATGGCATGACAGATCGTTTATGTATTTGAATTATTGTTTAGCACAGAGAGAGGAATAAATTCAAGCTGAGTACGAGTTTGTACAGAACAGAAGGTAGGAAGGACTTTTTTACACAGAGGGTT
Source organism: Acipenser ruthenus (assembly GCF_902713425.1). Taxonomy (NCBI): domain Eukaryota; kingdom Metazoa; phylum Chordata; class Actinopteri; order Acipenseriformes; family Acipenseridae; genus Acipenser; species Acipenser ruthenus. The sequence continues at coordinate 59,913,378 of NC_081197.1, read as the reverse complement.
ACAAATGCATGGAATAGCCTACCAGGTGACGTAGTAGGATCTGAAACACTGGAAACATTTAAAACAAGACTAGATTGTGTGCTTTTAAATTACTTCTCCCCAGTAGGGGAGACTGGTGTGTTAACAAGGGACGAGCCTTGATGGGCCCAATGGCCTTTTCTCATTCCCAGACTTTTCGTATGCTCTTCTTATATCTTTGTATTAGTTTTGTTCATCTATTTAATCTATTTATATGTATCTGGTAATCTTCTTTGTGTTAAAAAATAAACAAAAATACAGCACATGAAAAATAAATTTCACCAGAACCCCTCGATAACATTACATTATAACATCACACCTCTATTGTGCACAGCTGAGCCTAAATAAATAAATGCGTCTCGTGCCCTGAACGGTGTTTCTGATTGGAAGTTCCCCATGCATCCCTTAACAAGAAGAAAGGCTGCATGAAACACAGGCTGGAAAACAATAGCTCTGGTCTCTGGAGAAGCTTAGTCAGCTTTCTATTGGATTCGACCCAATCTTTTATTTTAGTGTACACAATAAAGTTTACGGGATAAATGTCAGTTGTCAGTTCCCATCTTCTTGTATAAAACAATGGCACATAGAGGAACTCCACATTCCTTATTACTTAAAAAATTACAAATAAACGGAAACCCTAACCCCCGAAGGACCATTATCATTACATAATTATAACGCAAGCCTTCACAATTAAGCACATAACACATATGACTCTTGCAACATTTTCAGGTTCCATATACAGTAACTTAAAAAATGCACAAATTTAAAAAAGAAGCGATTTAAAGATGTTGAATTGAACATTGCCATTGAAAGTGGAGTCTATTTTTTATTTGATTCATTATACATCTTGTAATTCTTGGTTTGTTCATAAAATTTTAAAGTAAATTATTACTACCCATTTTCATCATGCAACAAATGAGTCTGCCTTTAAATCATGTGATCGTGCTGTTTTCCTTTGATATCTGGGGTAGTAACAGGAGGTATCCATACCAGATTTGTACTAGCGCTTCACAGTGGCGAGAAAGACGTTATTTTTGCATGGAGTACCCGGTTACTTATCAAACTGACTTTGCCGTTTACAGCTGGACAACGTGTTAAGAAACAATTTAAAACAATGCTGGGCACAGCAGAAGAGATGATACCATCGTACCTGGACAAATTTATTTTGAGAGAAAGGTACTTTATTAATATTGTGCATCAGATCCCACAGCGGCGCAGGGGGTGGGACCACTGACAGCAGATACAAACGACTGAGTACAAGAAGAGCTACAGACTGGCGGCAGCAGCAACAAAACTGCCATCCACCCCCCTCCCCCTCCCCGCAGTGTTTCAACACAGGTCAGGGCTGTACTGTGAGATCTGCAATGCATTGGAATCAGGTCTCCCCCACCCTCCCCCTCCCCGCAGTGTTTCAACACAGGTCAGGGCTGTACTGTGAGATCTGCGATGCGGTGGAATCAGGTCTCCCCCACCCTCCCCCTCCCCGCAGTGTTTCAACACAGGTCAGGGCTGTACTGTGAGATCTGCAATGCATTGGAATCAGGTCTCCCCCACCCTCCCCCTCCCCCTCCCTCGCCCCCCCCCCCCCCCCCTCCCCCAGCATATAGTTGGTTAAAATCTACATATTTATGAGCTGGATGTAAATGTGAACTGCAGAGTCTAAATTTCATAGTCAGCCTTATAAACGTTTACCGCAGTATTCTGGCCTTTTTGTGATTCTATCATGCTTTTACTATGGCTACACTACGCATGTAACATAGTGTAGCCTGGATTACCATGTTTATTAATGTGCTTCACTTTACTTCTCTGTGCTTTACAATGCTTCCCTATGCTTTACCAGACCTCTCTGTGCTTTACAATGCTTCCCTATGCTTTACCAGACCTCTCTGTGCTTTACAATGCTTCCCTGTGCTTTACCATGCTGTCACTGTGCTTTACAATGCTTCCCTGTGCTTTACCAGACCTTTCTGTGCTTTTACTATAGGAAAAATGTAGAAGGGCATTGTGGTTATTCATTGCTATTTGTTTTCTTCCCTTTTAAGCTAAAATTTATATTAGAAAACCTGGAATTGTTTTTTTGTATAATTCTATTGCAGGGGACTCTAGGAAGCAACTCCCCCTGCACAGCTTAGTTTTAGTTTCCCAAAATGAAATGCAATGTGTCCAAATTCCACAAGATGGCAGCAACACCACACGCTGTTCTGTCTGCAGCTGTTGTGAAACTACTGTCGATAGCAGACCCTTTTTTAATTCACATAATAGTCCCCCTTCCTGATAGCTGTAAAACAGTTTTCATTGTATTAGAAATACACATCACACCAATTCTGTTATATTTTGGCTAAACACATTGGAGGAGGTTAAACTAAAGAAGAATGTGGACAGAAGAACAGTGAGGAGAAATGAAAGGAAATTAGAGGACAGTTCCAAATGTCAAATAATAATGATTGTGTTATTTGTTGTATTATAGTAGCTGGTAATCAAGTGTGTTTAAAGGAGCTAGCATGTCTAAACTGCTGACGCCTGCTAGGATCAGCTGTCATGACATGTTTAAACTGCTGATGCCTGCTAGGATCAGCTGTCATGACATGTCTAAACTGCTGACGCCTGCTAGGATCAGCTGTCATGACATGTCTAAACTGCTGACGCCTGCTAGGATCAGCTGTCATGACATGTCTAAACTGCTGATGCCTGCTAGGATCAGCTGTCATGACATGTCTAAACTGCTGACGCCTGCTAGGATCAGCTGTCATGACATGTCTAAACTGCTGACGCCTGCTAGGATCAGCTGTCATGACATGTCTAAACTGCTGACGCCTGCTAGGATCAGCTGTCATGACATGTCTAAACTGCTGACGCCTGCTAGGATCAGCTGTCATGACATGTCTAAACTGCTGACGCCTGCTAGGATCAGCTGTCATGACATGTCTAAACTGCTGACGCCTGCTAGGATCAGCTGTCATGACATGTCTAAACTGCTGACGCCTGCTAGGATCAGCTGTCATGACATGTCTAAACTGCTGACGCCTGCTAGGATCAGCTGTCATGACATGTCTAAACTGCTGACGCCTGCTAGGATCAGCTGTCATGACATGTCTAAACTGCTGACGCCTGCTAGGATCAGCTGTCATGACATGTCTAAACTGCTGACGCCTGCTAGGATCAGCTGTCATGACATGGTCGCACTTTAAATACACGTTCACTTAAGGTATAGTGCTTGTGCACAAGTGAAGCTGTTTCTGTTGTACAGCATACAGCAGGAAACCCGGATATCCCAGCAGCACTTCCAATGCCGTGTAACTCTGTATCTTGCCGTTTACTTGTTGTTTGCATTCCCATGGACGGAGGCCCTGAAGAAGTAGAATAAGAAAGCAATCACTGCCGCGGGTTTGTCACAGTTGTGTTGTACAGACACGACGCAATCTTAAAGTTAATGTTTACAGTCATTCCTGGGCTCCTGACTCACTCGTGTGATTTATAATAAATCAATACGTTGTGTGAAGGGTGCCTCTTATTATGAAAGACATCACTCTGTAGTTTGAGTAGGCTGTGTGTACTAGATGACATTCTACCCATGACATATTAAGATACATTATCCAGCCCTTATTTTCACACAGCTGTTCTCTTTTGATTGTACAGGTTAACCATTTCTGCCGAATGTCCTATGCAACTGGAAGACTTTCCCATGGATGCTCATGCATGCCCTCTTAAATTTGGAAGCTGTGAGTATGCTATTGAGTGACTGCCTGTCACCGTGACAATCAAAATCATGGCATTTCAGTTACAAGGTTTTGTTTGAAAAAGTGCTATTGGATCTTTAAGAGTAGACCAGATCTCAGTTTAAGTAATGCACAGTTCCTCCCAACACCATGCTGGACCATTGCTTGAGCACTGTCCCAGATTGAATATCCACTAACAGAGTCAGAACCCTTGCACCTGGTCAGGACTGGTCATCCGTGCCAGTTCTGACCTTGCTGTGTACTGGAGCTGCCTGACAGCCACCAAGACCAGAATCAAGACATAGGTGCTTATGTATGAACACACATTTTATGTTGAGTATGTAATGAATTCATGAGTACATACTGAATCATGGCATATGAACTCTTCCAAAGTGATCCATCTCTGCAGATTTACACCTTCACTCACTCAGGGATGTTGTCGTATCCCATTAGAACAATGTAAGACCCTTTCACAATCATCAGGTCAGATCAGCGCAGTCGTGATCGTGCCCTGCACCATACTAATAGTTTAATACCGTTTCCAAATCTGTGCCGAACCCATTACATTGCACTCCAAGAGCAGACTGTCCCTGGACTCCACACATTGAAATTGAGATATTAATGTGACAGTCTGGCTACGGGTTTGTAATACTGGACTGTATAATCCCTGCCTTAAGCAAACAGTAGCATCTAATTGGATGAAAGCAGTATTTTATGGAATGCATGTTATGCATGTCACTGTCTGTAGGGGATGTGTATGTCACTATCTGTAGGGGATGTGTATGTCACTGTCTGTAGGGGATGTGTATGTCGCTGTCTGCATGGGATGTGTATGTCACTGTCTGTAGGGGATGTGTATGTCGCTGTCTGTAGGGGATAGGTATGTCACTGTCTGTAGGGGATGGGTATGTCACTGTCTGTAGGGGATGTGTATGTCACTGTCTGTAGGGGATGTGTATGTCACTGTCTGTAGGGGATGTGTATGTCACTGTCTGTAGGGGATGTGTATGTCACTGTCTGTAGGGGATGGGTATGTCACTGTCTGTAGGGGATGTGTATGTCACTGTCTGTAGGGGATGTGTATGTCGCTGTCTGTAGGGGATGTGTATGTCACTGTCTGTAGGGGATGTGTATGTCACTGTCTGTAGGGGATGTGTATGTCACTGTCTGTAGGGGATGTGTATGTCACTGTCTGTAGGGGATGTGTATGTCACTGTCTGTAGGGGATGGGTATGTCGCTGTCTGTAGGGGATGTGTATGTCACTGTCTGTAGGGGATGTGTATGTCGCTGTCTGTAGGGGATGTGTATGTCGCTGTCTGTATGGGATGTGTATATCACTGTCTGTAGGGGATGGGTATGTCACTGGCTGTAGGGGATGTGTATGTCACTGTCTGTAGGGGATGGGTATGTCGCTGTCTGTATGGGATGTGTATGTCACTGTCTGTAGGGGATGTGTATGTCACTGTCTGTATGGGATGTGTATGTCACTGTCTGTAGGGGATGTGTATGTCACTGTCTGTAGGGGATGTGTATGTCACTGTCTGTAGGGGATGTGTATGTCACTGTCTGTAGGGGATGTGTATGTCACTGTCTGTAGGGGATGGGTATGTCGCTGTCTGTAGGGGATGTGTATGTCACTGTCTGTAGGGGATGTGTATGTCACTGGCTGTAGGGGATGTGTATGTCACTGTCTGTAGGGGATGTGTATGTCGCTGTCTGTAGGGGATGTGTATGTCGCTGTCTGTAGGGGATGTGTATGTCACTGTCTGTAGGGGATGTGTATGTCACTGTCTGTAGGGGATGTGTATGTCACTGTCTGTAGGGGATGTGTATGTCGCTGTCTGTAGGGGATGTGTATGTCGCTGTCTGTAGGGGATGGGTATGTCGCTGTCTGTAGGGGATGTGTATGTCACTGTCTGTAGGGGATGTGTATGTCACTGTCTGTAGGGGATGTGTATGTCACTGTCTGTAGGGGATGTGTATGTCACTGTCTGTATGGGATGTGTATGTCACTGTCTGTAGGGGATGTGTATGTCACTGACTGTATGCAACAATACTGCAAGTGATTCTGTGTGTGCGTGCATGAGTGCGTGCGTGCATGTGTGTGTCTAAACAAGTGAAGAGTGCAAGTGAAGAGCGTCACCTTAATTACATCAAGCGGAATATGTTCTGGTTGTGAGCTGGGACCTGAGCAGGATTTGAGTATGGCAGCTGTCATATAAAGTGAATGGTGTGACCATGTACACAGTGTGCATTCACAGGTAGGGTCTGCCTAACCCCCTTTCTCTGTACACAGTGTGCATTCACAGGTAGGGTCTGTCTAACCCCCTTTCCCTGTACACAGTGTGCATTCACAGGTAGGGTCTGCCTAACCCCCTTTCTCTGTACACAGTGTGCATTCACAGGTAGGGTCTGTCTAACCCCCTTTCTCTGTACACAGTGTGCATTCACAGGTAGGGTCTGCCTAACCCCCTTTCTCTGTACACAGTGTGCATTCACAGGTAGGGTCTGTCTAACCCCCTTTCTCTGTACACAGTGTGCATTCACAGGTAGGGTCTGTCTAACCCCCTTTCTCTGTACACAGTGTGCATTCACAGGTAGGGTCTGTCTAACCCCCTTTCTCTGTACACAGTGTGCATTCACAGGTAGGGTCTGCCTAACCCCCTTTCTCTGTACACAGTGTGCATTCACAGGTAGGGTCTGCCTAACCCCCTTTCTCTGTACACAGTGTGCATTCACAGGTAGGGTCTGTCTAACCCCCTTTCTCTGTACACAGTGTGCATTCACAGGTAGGGTCTGTCTAACCCCCTTTCTCTGTACACAGTGTGCATTCACAGGTAGGGTCTGCCTAACCCCCTTTCTCTGTACACAGTGTGCATTCACAGGTAGGGTCTGCCTAACCCCCTTTCTCTGTACACAGTGTGCATTCACAGGTAGGGTCTGCCTAACCCCCTTTCTCTGTACACAGTGTGCATTCACAGGTAGGGTCTGTCTAACCCCCTTTCTCTGTACACAGTGTGCATTCACAGGTAGGGTCTGTCTAACCCCCTTTCTCTGTACACAGTGTGCATTCACAGGTAGGGTCTGTCTAACCCCCTTTCTCTGTACACAGTGTGCATTCACAGGTAGGGTCTGCCTAACCCCCTTTCTCTGTACACAGTGTGCATTCACAGGTAGGGTCTGTCTAACCCCCTTTCTCTGTACACAGTGTGCATTCACAGGTAGGGTCTGTCTAACCCCCTTTCTCTGTACACAGTGTGCATTCACAGGTAGGGTCTGTCTAACCCCCTTTCTCTGTACACAGTGTGCATTCACAGGTAGGGTCTGCCTAACCCCTTTTCCCTGTACACAGTGTGCATTCACAGGTAGGGTCTGCCTAACCCCCTTTCTCTGTACACAGTGTGCATTCACAGGTAGGGTTTGCCTAACCCCTTTTCTCTGTACACAGTGTGCATTCACAGGTAGGGTCTGTCTAACCCCCTTTCTCTGTACAGAGTGTGTATTCACAGGTAGGGTCTGCCTAACCCCGTTTCTCCCCCTGATAAATAAGATGCCTATCCGGACTCTGAAGTTGTTTATATCTGGACCTCTGGCGCCGCCCGTTCTGTTGTTGTGGCTGAAGACGGTTCGAGGTTGAACCAGTATCATCTAATAGGACAGACAGTGGGGAGGGAGGTCATCAGAACAAGCACAGGTATACAACTCGCCTGTATTCTATACTGTCCTCCAAAGGAGATGTGTTTAACATGAGGTTTTAATTGGAATTTGCATAGTCTCTAATCTGACAGTATTGAAACGTTGTTAGAAAAAAAAAATGTTATTTTAATGTATATTAATTTTGTTTCTTGGGATAGCACGGGACAAAAAATAAAAATTAAAAAATTAAACAAAAACAAAAAAAGCACCCTGAACAATCGGGAATCTCGGATTAATTAACGGGAATTGTCATTTAAATAGTGCATTTTGACCGTGACGTCACTGTATCTGGATTGGATGTCAGGGGCAGAATAAAGCGGCACGTGGGATTGAAAGGCATCGGTTTAATCCAGTTACATAAAGCAGTAATACGCTCTTATTTCTGTGGGTGGAATGGTTACGAAAGCTATGGGGTTCTCCTAATAGCCTGGAAGATGAATGTCTAAAACAAAACATTTGATATGTCCAGGGCATATAAAATACACCGAATACCTGTTCAACAGCACAGAATATGAACCTGCTGTCGAAAGAGCCGTAGCTCGGTATTTCCTCGAGTCATTCTCAATCAGAACCGTTGCACACTAATCCTAACCTCTGATGGGATCTCGAGCCCGCAGGTTTTCAAATTAGCAGGGTTTATCTAAACGTTAACCGCCTTTACCCTTTCGGGAGGATTAAAAGCGAAGATGGGTGTAGAGAAGGAGATGACTGCATGTTGTACTTAAAGCAAAATAATAATACAAAATAAAACGAACACATAAATAAACAACTCTAGGCTATTTGAATGAATTAACGCACCCAATTCGATTTCATAAAAATGAAAACCAATCGATAAATAAGTAAACACACACACACACACTAATCCCCTGCTCTACAGAGCCCCGCTTCAGTCCTGCAGTTAACACCACATTGTAGTTGGGACCAGAGTATTCAGTGTGTGCCAATATGCTTCAGGGCAGCGCACTTCAGAAAAGCATCCTTTTCTAAAGTATCAAGGGTTTCTTCAGACCTAATCTGTTACAGTATATGATAAGACAAAACGTACTTACCAGTTGACCAACATGGCTGCGCTGTTGTCTGCAATAAATGGTAATTCCCCATAAACATTTAAGAATTTTAACAGAAATATCCAGAAAGTAAACATGTTCAATCCTTTTAAAACACCATAAGGCTCCATTCATTAACAAAAAAAAACGAACAACCCAAAATGATTCTCCCAGTATTCCTTCCAAATGTGAAGGCGGATCGGCGCTATCAGTCATTGGTGCTCTTGGAAAAGGACGCGCTCAGTGGTGTCATTGTGAATTAGAAAGTTTGTTCTGGATCTGGTATTTATCCGGGTTTTAACGTCAAGATTGCATGTCTCTTAATGAATCTCGTCAGGAAGCGAAGGCAGCTCTCTGGCGCAGGTCTCGAACAGAGGACGCAGATTGCACAAGGGATTAGTGAGATACAAAAATCCGATTTTGTCAAGAGAAAACAGCAGTCATGAGCGGATTGTCTGTAGTGTATCGGACTCTGCTCCGTGCAGCTAGAATGGATTGTTAAAAGACCCAATATCTGGACTAACAGTTAACAGTAGCGCCTTGTCATTTTCCAATGCAGTCAAAACGAACACACCAGTAATGTGTATATCATTATAGTCTGTAGTTAGGTCTAGTTTCATACAGCACAAGCGGGTACCCATTTAAAATGAAAGTTTGATAACGTGACAATATCTGACTGAGAGCAACAATTGAGTTCAAAGTTTCAGATAATAGAAACATGCCGAAACACACATTATCATCAGCGAGCATATGCAAAATAAATAAATAAATAAATAAATAATATAAATAAATACATAAATAAATAAATAAATAAATAAATAAATAAATAAATAAAAGTATTTGTTCTAGAAGGCGCCCCTGGCGGATTTTAAAATCCCTACAGAAATACAGCCGGTCGTCTTTAAAGCGCTCCCCCCCTCCCGTGTGTTATTGGCACCTCCTGTATCCGATGCACTGTACAATCTTAAATACTCTTTGTCGTTGTCTACAGGACAATATACTGTAATGACGGCACATTTCCATCTGAAGAGAAAAATCGGGTACTTTGTAATCCAGACCTACCTCCCGTGCATTATGACGGTTATCCTATCTCAGGTGTCGTTCTGGTTAAACAGAGAGTCAGTGCCTGCAAGGACTGTGTTTGGTAAGTATGGCTTATGTTTTATGAAGCATTACAAAAACAACAAGAACGAAAAAGCATTTAGCAACAGCAATGCTATCAGACATTAATCTTTAAATATACAACCTATTATTATTATTATTATTATTATTATTATTATTATTATTATTATTATTATTATTATTATTATTAATAATAATAATAATAATAATGACTGTTTAGCAACTATTTTCCTTCAAGCATATGTATTTTGATCAACATTTGGATGAAAGAATGCTCCATTTGGAGAGAATGCTAGCTTCAGTAGTTAAGGAGCATGTTCTATGCAAAAGAGCCAGGCTCACTGCATAGTGGTTCTAGAGCTTTGCCCCCACCTCACCTCACCGACTCCAGCATCACACAACACTGCCCTGTTACATATGCACATGCTGTCTGCTTATTGGATTATTAGTACAGCCTTGCCTAACCCTCAGGTTTCAGTATGCATTGCAACAGGGCTCAAACAGCAACCCTATACAACAATGCACACATGTAAACATGCCTATCTAAAATAAGAAGGGGACTTAAAAGATTTCTAAACTAAAGTGAAGTTTGAAGTGCTGGAAGAAAGCATTCCTGACCCCTGACCCTTCCAGCCGGCAGTCATTGGGAATCTCCATGTAGTGTTATCCTGTCCAACACAAAACCCTGCCAACTGTTTATTGAGCGCAAGCTGCCACAGAACCAGTGTTAGAGTCTGAGTCCCCATAGATAACAGCAGTGGTCATGAGTCTGGATTGCAATGTCAGAAGAGCAGTGAATGTTATTAGTATATGAAGGGTTGTGTTGATACAACTAGAACTAAGAAAAGAGAAAGCCCTCAGTGGGTATATACAGCATCTCCTCACTGACACGTTTTCAATGTACATTTAGAAATGAGGAAGCCCTCACTGGGTATATACAGCATCTCCTCACTGACACGTTTTCAATGTACATTTAGAAATGAGGAAGCCCTCACTGGGTATATACAGCATCTCCTCACTGACACGTTTTCAATGTACATTTAGAAATGAGGAAGCCCTCACTGGGTATATACAGCATCTCCTCACTGACACGTTTTCAATGTACATTTAGAAATGAGGAAGCCCTCACTGGGTATATACAGCATCTCCTCACTGACACGTTTTCAATGTACATTTAGAAATGAGGAAGACCTCACTGGGTATATACAGCATCTCCTCGCTGACACGTTTTCAATGTACATTTAGAAATGAGGAAGACCTCACTGGGTATATACAGCATCTCCTCGCTGACACGTTTTCGATGTATATTTAGAAATGAGGAAGACCTCACTGGGTATATACAGCATCTCCTCGCTGACACGTTTTCTATGTACATTTAGAAACAATTGCTTTCTGTAAAGTGTGTGCAGTACATGTAAGGTACTGTATAGTATCATAACATGCCAATGCAGCACTTTGATCTGTTTTGTAGGCTACGGTAAAAAAGACAATGTGCTAAAATCATTTGAATTTTGATTTCAAATAATCTTTGATTATTTCTGTATTGTACAGTAATGTGCACAGGGAATGCAGCAGCATGATTTATTTTGTGTTATCGGTAGCCTACAGGCTAAAGTAAAAAAACAGTGTGCAAGGTATTCATTTGATTTTACTACTGTACTGTATACTGTATAAGATTTCTATTTTTACAAAATGTAATGTGGACAGAGGGAACACTAATGTTATTTCAGCGCAATGATTTTTTCATTTACAATCAATTGAGGACAATACATTTTAAACTGGACAGCAGACATGTCCAGTGTACTGAGGGACTGCTGTAGAGAGGTCAAATAGTCCACAAAATCCAGTGACCCCCTTGGCGCTATAGTAAGAAAATGTAACTACCAAGCATATATATATATAAAGGTGACCCTGCCAATGTGAATGAGATGAGGTTTAAAGCTGCTGCAGTGAAGGTGCTAGCTCTCAATTGCATAGTTGCCCGTTTCTGCCCTTTTTCATGTAGTATATGTGATATTTAATTCAACGTAACATTATTGAGCAGGTTTCATTTGACTTTATGAAGCAGAATGAGTTCATTCTCTATAGAGGGTGATGCAGATCTTTTGGCCAGAGCTGTCTGTGTGTGTCTTTAGTTTCAATGTTTAAAATACCGTCCCTGGGATCCCAGCATCACTTCAGATCCCCAGTGGGACTGCACTGTACATGCTGCTGTGTACACTCAGCTACAAGAGGCGTGCTTTTATAAAACAGAAATGACTTCCTGCACATTCTGAAAACAATTTATTCATAAACACATTATAAAATCAGCATAATCAGGATGGTTGCAACACCCAAACAATGATTAATTAACTTTCAGATCTACATTCTGTACAGTACAAATATTTGCTTTTACTAACCATTGTTTACAGACATGAGTTAGGCGCCTGATTGTATCTGGCAAGCGTAATGTTGCATGAGTGTCCCACACGGCACTCCCTAGCTGTTGAGCTGAGGAATCCCTGTGTGTGATGAAAGGGTTAGGGTTAGGGTTAGGGTTATGGTTAGGGTTATGGTTAGGGTTAGGGTTAGGCGCCTGATTATATCTGACATGTATGTCCCACACTGTTGAGCTGAGGAATCCCGGGGCTGAAGTCCTAAATAAGGCATGTAAAGAATCCCTGTGTGTGTAATGAAAGGGTTAGGGTTAGGGTTAGGGTTATGGTTAGGGTTAGGGTTAGGCGCCTGATTATATCTGACATGTATGTCCCACACTGTTGAGCTGAGGAATCCCGGGCTGAAGAAAGGGAGCGGCCGTGCGCAATGCAGGAGATGAAAGAACGCTCTTGCTCACATCTGGAACTTGCAGCATTAATGAATGCTTTTAATTGCAGGACAAACTAATGTGCTTTCCTTACTGTTGGAGTGGGATAAGCAAAAACAAGGACCTTTATTGACATGAGTGTCCAGGGCTGCAGAACGGACGGTTCTTGAAGTTTCAGTAGATTAGGGTTGAAGTGATCAAAGAGGAAGCCAGTGTTTAATGACCCTGCAATGCAGAAGTGTTCTGTAGCTTCTTTAAGAACTCTGGTTATAGATTTGGCCAGATCTATTGTACACAGTGCAGCCTGCCTATCACTGTAACACCATCAGTTCAGAGTAGTCATGGTGACCAACCCTTTTACACTGTATCAGAGTAGCTGTGCTGTGAGCAGAAGAGTGAACAATCCACACTTTACATATCTGAGAGTGAACAATCCACACTTTACATTTCTGAGAGTGAACAATCCACACTTTACATATCTGAGAGTGAAAAATCCACACTTTACACATCTGAGTGTGTACAATCCACACTTTACATTCCTGAGAGTGAACAATCCACACTTTACATTTCTGAGAGTGAACAATCCACACTTTACATTCTTGAGAGTGAACAATCCACACTTTACATTCCTGAGAGTGAACAATCCACACTTTACATTTCTGAGAGTGAACAATCCACACTTTACATCCTTGAGAGTGAACAATCCACACTTTACATTTCTGAGAGTGAACAATCCACACTTTACATTCCTGAGAGTGAACAATCCACACTTTACATTTCCAAGAGTGAACAATCCACACTTTACATTTCTGAGAGTGAACAATCCATACCTTCTCTGCTCCTTAAATTCCTTATTGGATAGTGCAAACGAATGAGGAGTGTCTGGTTAGGACTGTGCCACAGCTGGCAGTGTGCTCTGTTGATAAGCAGATGGACTGAATACTTAAAAGGATGTTTTTAATATGTATGTATTCAATTTCATCTTGTATGTAGTTTACAATTAGCATTGCACTTACTTTCACTGAAGATATAATATCAACATCAGGATTCACATTTTTAGTTATCATGCCTTTGTTTTCACTGTGACTCAGGTGAAGCTCAGTTATCCAGTTATCCAGTTATCTTGAAGTTTTAAGGGTTTACTCATCTACTTTCTGTGTAACAAGCAATCGGTCCACATAGATTCCTACAGTTTGTGTTGCATGGAACATGACTGGAAGGCTCAGGTGAGGTTGGATTGCAACACTTTCAAGTCCTGCCCCCTTTAGAATGTATGAGGCAATGACACTTAGAATGCTGCCAATAGTGTTGTCTCGAATTTAAAATTTTACTCATTAATCATTCTATTAGATTTGAATAATTACAAAACATTTTAGATTAATAATTAATAATTATCTGAGTCAAAGTGAAAAAAGGTTATTAATAAAGCATTGTTGATTTCACCATGATTTCTGTTTTCTTGTAGGAAGTAACTAATTTACTCACTAATCCTAAAATAGAACGAATGTCTTTCTTTGTTTCTCTGTCCAATTCAAGATGGAAATTCGAGTAGCTGAAGTGTGGGAGGCAATGCCAAGACAGATCATTGTGAATCTGTTGAAATGTGATCAGACTTTGTGTGTAGCATCGTGTCTCTGCTGATGGCATTTCAAGTATAAATATGTAACTGTTCATTCTCATGGATGATAATGACTGCTTACCTCTGTTGACTGAATCTCTTTGTTTCCTGTTTATTTGTTGTATTTTTCACGCAGGTGTGACCACAGTGCTGACTATGACAACGTTAAGCATCAGTGCTCGCAACTCTTTGCCTAAAGTGGCTTATGCGACAGCAATGGACTGGTTTATAGCAGTGTGCTATGCATTTGTCTTCTCCGCATTAATAGAATTTGCCACTGTAAATTATTTCACCAAACGAAGCTGGGCATGGGATGGGAAGAAAGCGCTCGAAGCCCATCAACCCAAGGTGTGTGCAAATTTAAAATCTTCTCCATTCATATCAGTGTGTACTTGTACATTCACTGCTCCGAAAAGGCAAAGCCTCTCAGTGTATAGAAAGTGACAGAAAGAACCCAAATCCTGGAAGGGAACAATGGGGGGTTGATCAATACAGGCCTAGCATTGATTCTGCATGCTGGAAATGTGTGTGTTACTGAGTGCCTGTATACACAGGGTAACACTTCACATTAAGAGTCTCCAATTACTGTGTATTTACCTAGCAGTTGCTTTGTAAATACATGTGCGCTTATGTAAGTACACAATTGTATCAGAAAACAGTTAGGGTTAGGGTTAGGGATAGGGATTAGGGATTAGGGATTATGGATTAGGGATTAGGGATTAGGGATTATGGATTAGGATTAGGGTTAGGGTTAGAGTTAGGGTTAGAGTTATATCATACACAAAATGTGCACATTAAGTACATTGGAACTATGCATAATAACATGTAATTGTGTGTAAATACATGTGTACTTACACACAATTACAAAGTAACTACTATGTAAATACACACCAAATGTAAAGTGTTACCTACACAGGATTCATTTCTCTGAATATCCCTGTTATGTATGAATAGTGATACCTCTAAATGACATTGAGTTTGTGTATCAAGATACAGTATGTGACCAAAAGCACTACATAGATAATGGTTCTAGAATGATGAATACATGTCATTCAGATTGGAAGAAACGTGGTATAAACTGCTTCCTTAGCGGATGGTACAACACTGCAGTCTCTATTCATCAATAGGGTGATACTGTATTTGTGGGCTATGAATGGTGCATCTGTTCCCAGTAAGACTACTGTATTGCAAGGCTCTACAATGTTCTTATATACATTTTCCCTTGCTATAGAAAAAGCCTCCCATGGCACTAACAAAGAAAGCGAACAACACCTGCATGGCTGTGGGAGTGAACAACACAGCGAACATCATGAAGGAATCGGTCCTTTCTACCATTTCCAACAGCACCTCAGTGCAGATGAAACCCGCAGAAGCAAAGCCTCCGGAGGCTGAAAAGACTTACAACAGCATCAGCAGGATCGACAACATGTCGAGGATCGTGTTCCCGGTGCTGTTTGGGACTTTCAACCTAGTCTACTGGGCCACGTATCTAAACAGAGAGCCAGTAATAAAGGGAGACTTAACCCCCAAATGAGCTGCTTGAGCAGCACTCCACACCTGTCTACACACTTGCCATATTGTAAGAAACAGAAGGATTTCCATAGAGGGAGACATGAAGCACTGAAGACTTGCATAAGCAGTGCTATTAGCTGAAGTTTTGAGAACCTTTTCATGTGTTGCATGTTCAATACTCTCTAGAGATAATATTGCCATCTTTGCCTTGACTATTTCTAATTAAGTCCACCAAGATTTCATAAAGAATGTTGATTTATTTAAAGCAGCAAGCATTTATATCTTTGCAAACTAGAAAATAATATATAGTACAAATGGCCCCAGTATAAATAACATTATAAAGCATTTTGCATTAAAAACAAGTTTGACATGAGATGATCAAATCATAAATACTGTTAGGCTACATTGGAATAAATAACTAAAACAAAATACACTGGAACATTGCTGATTACAATCCATGCATCTAATCATGAAATGCTGGAGTGAAAACATTTATGCTTTTATGTATAAATATATAATTTACAAATAGAGTTAATAGATGTTCCAGAAAAGATATTCTAATGCAAGCAAGGCAATGTCTTGAATATTGAATATTGTTTTGCACAATGATATCTATGTAAACCAGTATGCACAGCCACCAGCAGCTGTTTATATTCTGTTTTTTTAGTCACACCTTTAAAGGAGGATTGCTGTTTAAAAAGTCATGCTGTTTTTCTGTTAGTTGAGAGATTGTCAGTTTTGTAGATCTAGGTATCGTAAGTCAGCATTCAAGCAGTCTAATAAGAAAGGAGCTGCTGGAAGCAAATCATTGTGAAACATGCAGCAGCAAAACAAAGCACCTGCACAGCAGTTTGAACCCATTGTAGCAAACACTGGATGTGACACTTGTGAAGGCTGATGCCCGATCATCCCTCTGCTTTATTGGGTCTAGGTTTGGAATTGTTTCCTGTGTAGTCATTATTCAAACGGAGGTTCAGGTACACCGTGTCAAGTCATGTGTGTACTTGCTAGAAAAATTCCTTTTAATAACCATGAGTAAGTTATCACCGGCAGGTGCATTTTCATTTAGAAACTTGTGTTCAGGAGAAGGGAGAGACTCCACACATCACATCTCATACTGTAATTCTCCCTCTCTTATAGAACTGATGGAACAGAATGAGGCTGTTCAGGAGAAGGGAGAGACCCCACACATCACATCTCATACTGTAGTTCTCCCTCGCTTATAGAACTGATGGAACAGAATGAGGCTGTTCAGGAGAAGGGAGAGACCCCACACATCACATCTCATACTGTAGTTCTCCCTCTCTTATAGAACTGATGGAACAGAATGAGGCTGTTCAGGAGAAGGGAGAGACCCCACACATCACATCTCATACTGTAGTTCTCCCTCGCTTATAGAACTGATGGAACAGAAGCCCTTACAGTCAGGTGTTCTGATTGAAGCCACTTTTCTAAAAACCTGACATAGCCTTCCAATGTTAAGCTTAATGTTAATTTGGGATTTTTGTTTAAGTTCTTAACACTACATATTTAAGCTTGACTGCGGAGATGGGTTTGTTTTTAATGTATTTATTATGATCCTATATGAACAAGAAACACACTTTGCACTCCTCTCAGTAATGTTAATTGAGCAGCATGCCATCTTCATGGGTCTGGTTCAGGTGTCTACATTGGGGGAAGGTTACACTGTATCACCTAATGGTGATTTAGTATAAAACATGGCTACAAGAAATGTAAATGTACTGATTTGGAGGATACATTAAGACCGTTTACTGCATTGTTTAAGTTCAACACATCAATGTTCAGTTCCCATTCTTAGCATAATGTTACTAAAGCAATAAATAAATGCCTGGTACATTTGTTTGTGTGAATAAGATATTGTATCCTGGTTTTATAAAGACAGACAGGACCATATTCACAAAGCAGCTCTCCACAGTGGTGAACAATGGAGATGAGCCAAATTACAGAGTCGTGGCTGTTCAGCTTCACTTATAGAGTATGCGTGTCTGTGTGCAATGCCAAGCAAGGAAACAGGATCCCAGGAATCTGCAATCATCTTCATGGAATCTATCTACTGTAATACATAGTTGTATCATGGAAGCGGTTTCCTGCACTGTCTGCTGGTGCAGCGAGCACCGTGCTGTACCTCAGTGCACATGGAGTCTGTAATAGTTTCTCTATGGACACTATTGTGCATCAGTTGACTTATCTTTGTAAGGATTTCCTTACAGAACAGTTCTCTGCTGGACCCTCCATGAGTTCTTCACTGACACTGCATGTTTACTGATCACCTTCCAGATTTCTGCTGTGTTCTAGATGACTCAACAAGCCACAGGAGTGATCGTTCAGATAAAATGATCCAGCCATCATGTGTCATGTCAGGAATTCTGCCATCATTACTGTATGTGCAATAAACATCAGTGTCTAAAACTGTAACAGAAAACCAAACCAGCAAGTCCAAGCATGTCCAGGGATAGGTTGAGATGAAACCAGCAAGTCCAAGCATCTCCAGGGATAGGTTGAGATGAAACCAGCAAGTCCAAGCATCTCCAGGGATAGGTTGAGATGAAACCAGCAAGTCCAAGCATCTCCAGGGATAGGTTGAGATGAAACCAGCAAGTCCAAGCATCTCCAGGGATAGGTTGAGATGAAACCAGCAAGTCCAAGCATCTCCAGGGATAGGTTGAGATGAAATCAGCAAGTCCAAGCATCTCCAGGGATAGGTTGAGATGAAATCAGTAGAAATGGGATTTACTTTTGAACCAGTGGCCTCATATTACCATTATTTCCCCAAGCAATCCTCAGGTTTTATGCTGACAATGATGTGATTGCCTACAGTTTCATTTACAGAAGCTACAAACAAAGCTACACACACAAATAGGGTGGAGGGCCACTGCGGACATTCAGGACTGACTGAGTGTGTCTGCTAGGCAAAGCTGTGCTGGACAAGCTCAAGAGCATTCTTTTTTTATTAAAGCCTTTCATTCCTTCATGGAAGTTGCAGCAAAGTCTGTTTTCAGAATGGCACAAAATGTTTTAAAACTGCTCCCTGTGATTTTGTGAATTTGGGCAGCCTTGGAAATGGAAGCCACTGTCAGCTGATCTGCAATCTACTGCCTGTCAGATCTGCTGCGAACAGCAGCCTCTACCGATTACTGACTGTAATCGGTAGAGGCTGCTGTTATATATTACAGAATACATGCAGCATCAAAGATTCTATTTGCATAACAAAAGCATGAATCACAAGTGTGTGCTGCAGATGGCAGGTGTTTATACTTTATCCAATCCAAATAAATAATATATAAAAACGTTTTTACACAAAAGAGCCAACTTCCAAACATTTTGAATCAGTTGTTATTGAATGGGATGTTATTAAGGAAAATCATCCCATAGGAATGGGCCAGTATGTATCTAGCAGCCTCCTAACCCCTAAATCTACCTCTAAGCCCTAACACTGACCCTAACCCTAATCCTAATCTCTACCCCTAAACCCAACTGCGTCACCATTGAAGTAAATGTTAATATTATTTATACACCGCTTCTTTAGCACCATCTAGTGGCTATTACATTAAAGTGCTTGATCCGGACCTACTCTGCCTGTTGGGAGGCTGCTAGGTACCTACTGGCCCATTCCTATGGGATGGTTTTCCTTGATAATGTCCCATTGAATCGACTGGTTCTAGTCAGATCGGGTGCTAGTGCACTGATAGTGTAAGGATTGTTGCTAACATTGTCAAACAGGTAACACAGCAATAACGATCCATGGCGTGGTACGGAACAGAAAAGCCAGAGCACACTATGTGTGTGTGTGTGTGTTTTTATAATCGCTCTTCCTGCAGTGATTTTAGAGGACAGATCTCAAACCCCAGTGCAACAGAGTGGCATTTTGAAAAGAGCTTTGAAACAAACTTTAAAGTTATAAGTGTAAAAAGTTGTCAGGATGTTAACAATGAAAAGAAAAATGACAGGTATTTAAACAGTTGTAGCAGCACGTGGGGACGTGTCACTCTATATTACAGGTACATTATATAAACAGTTGTAGCAGCACGTGGGGACGTGTCACTCTATATTACAGGTACATTATATAAACAGTTGTAGCAGCACGTGGGGACGTGTCACTCTATATTACAGGTACATTATATAAACAGTTGTAGCAGCACGTGGGGACGTGTCACTCTATATTACAGGTACATTATATAAACAGTTGTAGCATCACGTGGGGACGTGTCACTCTATATTACAGGTACATTATATAAACAGTTGTAGCATCACGTGGGGACGTGTCACTCTATATTACAGGTACATTATTTAAACAGTTGTAGCAGCACGTGGGGACGTGTCACTCTATATTACAGGTACATTATTTAAACAGTTGTAGCAGCACGTGGGGACGTGTCACTCTATATTACAGGTACATTATATAAACAGTTGTACAACACCTGGGTCGTGGAACGCTATATTTTTCGGAACCCCACTACTTACTCTTTAAGGCTAGGGCCGGAGAAGAGACCTGTGTGGTCAGACCTGAGAAAAGGTACTGTGTTTCAATACTTATGTGCACAGGTGTTAGTTTTGGTTACCGGTAAACGGCTTAGCCATCTGGTTATTAGTTTTAAACAATAGGTGATTCTGATCCTGGCTCAATCACCAATTTAGATTGTGTGGCTGTTCAAAGGCAGCCACAAAACCCACATTCCCAGTGTGCAGGGCCTCTGTCCTGGCACAGATGGTAGTGTTATTATCCCCTGTACCACCCATGTGTAGTAGAATAAGCATTCTGCTATTAACACGTGTACTCCACCCCCGTCATCTACCACATTCTGAACATTTAAATACACAGTTATGCCATTATCACAGCAGGTAGCTATGGGTATCTGAATATACGGTTTCCTTTTCTAGGATTGTAACCTTTCATAAGTGCTTCTACCTTGGTCAGACTTTGGTGGCCCCAGAATTTTTTTATTTTAATTAATTTTTTTTTTTTTTAGAAAATTACAGTTGATATGTATCTGTGTGACATAGTGAATTGTCATGAATCGTGTAATCACTTGCGCTTCCATTAGCAATTACAAAGCAATGTTGCTCTTTTTTATATAATGATCCTAATTGACATCATATGTATATATATATAAAGGTGACCCTGCCAATGTGAATGAGATGAGGTTTAAAGCTGCTGCAGTGAAGGCGCTAGCTCTCAATTGCATAGTTGCCCGTTTCTGCCCTTTTTCATGTAGTATATGTGATATTTAATTCAACGTAACATTATTGAGCAGGTTTCATTTGACTTTATGAAGCAGAATGAGTTCATTCTCTATAGAGGGTGATGCAGATCTTTTGGCCAGAGCTGTCTGTGTGTGTCTTTAGTTTCAATGTTTAAAATACCGTCCCTGGGATCCCAGCATCACTTCAGATCCCCAGTGGGACTGCACTGTACATGCTGCTGTGTACACTCAGCAACAAGAGGCGTGCTTTTAAAAAACAGAAATGACTTCCTGCACATTCAGAAAACAATTTATTCATCAACACATTATAAAATCAGCATAATCAGGATGGTTGCAACACCCAAACAATGGTTAATTAACTTTCAGATCTACATTCTGTACAGTACAAATATTTGCTTTTACTAACCATTGTTTACAGACATGAGTTAGGCGCCTGATTGTATCTGGCAAGCGTAATGTTGCATGAGTGTCCCACACGGCACTCCCTAGCTGTTGAGCTGAGGAATCCCTGTGTGTGATGAAAGGGTTAGGGTTAGGGTTAGGGTTAGGGTTATATATATATATATATATATATATATATATATATATATATATATATATATTGACAGCCTGGGTTTTCAGTTAGGTTAGGTTCCACGTTTATGTGTTAATTGACATATTCAGTGCACAGGTTAGGTGTCTTTCTGATGTCTGTGGTATTATTTTGAGAACGTTTTCTTTTACATTTAAGTACAGTCTTCACAAAAACAAAACAATGACTATAGAGGGCAGCAGCTCCATGGCTCAGATATCCAAAGAAAAACTGCAAGGAATGACACAGCTTATCAGATGGGCTTTCTTTTCATTTGATCTGCTTTATGTTACAAGGGTAAGTAAATATCAATTTAGGTTGCTATGACAACTGCACAGTGTAAAAAGAAATGTTTTAGATTTGCTATTTTATTTTTCTTTGGCATATATAAAAACATTACAGTGTAAAAATGATATTATATACTAAACATCATATTAAATACTAAAACACGTTTCAAACCTGTTGCATGATATTATATACTAAAACACGTTTCAAATCTGTTGCATAATAATCTATCTGTTTCATTTTTAAACATTTGGCTTACAGTGGAGAGATTGTATGGTTTTGTAAGTTGTATGGTTTATTATTATTATTATTATTATTATTATTATTATTATTATTATTATTATTATTATTATTATTATTATTAGTAGTAGTAGTAGTAGTAGTAGTAGTAGTAGTAGATATGGTGAACAATATTTTTTTCCATACACTGTGTTTTACAGTCTTGCTTTACACAGTGTTTCGTCAGACCCGTGTATAATGAGATAATGCGCCGATGCCAGACCTGTATATAATAATATTGCCCGTGGATAATACGGTTGATGAAAACCTCAACATGGAAACACATTCTACCACCAGCGCATGAACACAACAAAACACCTCCAATCCCAACAGGCAAACAACAAGAGGCAGAAGACAGAGGGGGCTGTGCGGAACAGCAGAATAAAGCAAGTAGAAAAACATTGAGCAGCAACTTAGTAAGAAATTACCTCAGTCACATGACCTCCGTGGGATGTCATGCAGCGCAGAAGACAGGGGTCACTTAGTAAGAAATGACCTCAGTCACATGACCTCCGTGGGATGTCATGCAGCGCAGAAGACAGGGGTCACTTTGTAAGAAATGACCTCAGTCACATGAGCTCTGTGGGATGTTATGCAGCGCAGAAGACAGGGGTCACTTAGTAAGAAATGACCTCAGTCACATGACCTCTGTGGGATGTTATGCAGTGCAGAAGACAGGGGTCACTTAGTAAGAAATGACCTCAGTCACATGAGCTCTGTGGGATGTTATGCAGCGCAGGCTGCTGGCCCTCAGAAAGCCGAGGCTCTGAGTGACTACACCCCCCAAAAAAGACAAGCGGAGTTTGTACTCCGATTCTTAATGTAGCGCTCTCTGATTTATATGTCACCACAAACCCTGGATAGAATCACATCCTTATTATGCACAGCTGAGTGAAGATTGGTGCTTTTATTATTATCATTGAAACTAGAATGTGACGTGAATGATCCACCAGGCTAAGACCATAAAGAAAGACGTGAAATGACAATGGCTGTAGGCTAAATGAAAAGGGTCAGTTGTTTGTACCATTGCCGTTGGGCTTTGAGGTTGTGTAAAATGTAACTACATATTCAGTACCTGTAATAACACTGAATGGACGTGTTGGGACACCGGTGCTTTCCATATTGTATCTCTATACAGCTGGTTACACATACCCCTATTAGCACTAGTCTTGGACTGCCTCACCTCAATTAACATTGAGTAGACCAAGATTAGCCCTAAAATGGGGCTGCGAAACCATCCACAGAAGTCTGGGATATGAAAACCCTTTTCAGCGCTAGGCGTTCTGTCAAATGTCATTTCACGCTGCGCATTAAAACTGTACAGTTTTACTTCTGGCAAATGTCGGATGCTGTGTATCAGATAATCAGATCATTCTTCAGCTGTCTGTGTTGCAATTTGTTCTGCCATGTCTTAAACAGAGACCGCGTCTGTATATGTGACTGCAGGCTACTCTTTCACTTCAGATTCACTTAGATACAGACATTATCACACGCAACTGCACAGACAGGATTTAACTCTGCAGATCTGGACAATGTGTTTCATGATGAAACTGCTCTGTGAAAGTTATACATTCAACTCAACCCTACGCAACAGATTCATTGTTAACATGCTGTTTCCTTATTAAATTGTATCCAAAGTTCAACCTTAACATCTATCTTAAAATCATTGATTGATAGAAAACAATTACGGCAATAGCTTCCGATCAACGATTTGCTTGCAGGGAGAAGAAACGCGTTTGTGATAAACAGGAGATACAGGGGGTCGTCAACCTGAGTATCAGTCGCTGCATTACTGAGGACAGCCAGACGGGGGCAGTCTGCCTTCCAGCTAACTAATCCAGGGGGCTACATGTCCCCGGTTGCGTAGCTTCATTAAAAGTGAGATGAATTCACACCAGCTGTAGATCCTAACCTTACCACCCACAACGAAATGTACTTTTAGTCACATACAACACGTGCAAACTAAGTCAACATGCTTCACTGTTAAGAAATCCACTAAGCAGAATCAAATAATGCCGCCTTCAATTTTCTTTTTTTTTTTTTTTTACTGTAGATGCAAACTCTGACTGGCACGACAGTTTCTTGGGGTTTGGGGGTTTTCACAAACTGTGGTCATGTTTTGGCTTGCTACACTAGCATTGTGTTCTCGTCAGCTGTGTGTACTACAGTATAAAAGTCTGTGAATGTACCAAGCCTACTTTCTTGATTATACGGTGCATCTCTGTGCAGAGCAGTGTGTGCTGTGACCGCTTCTCTGATGTGCGTGTAATGCGCTATCCAGGGTACTCAACTGGCCGCACCCTCCTCTTGTGTGTGCTGTGACCGCTTCTCTGATGTGCGTGTAATGCGCTGTCCAGGGTACTCAACTGGTCGCACCCTCCTCTTGTGTGTGCTGTGACCGCTTCTCTGATGTGCGTGTAATGCGCTGTCCAGGGTACTCAACTGGTCGCACCCTCCTCTTGTGTGTGCTGTGACCGCTTCTCTGATGTGCGTGTAATGCGCTGTCCAGGGTACTCAACTGGTCGCACCCTCCTCTTGTGTGTGCTGTGACCGCTTCTCTGATGTGCGTATAATGCGCTGTCCAGGGTACTCAACTGGTCGCACCCTCCTCTTGTGTGTGCTGTGACCGCTTCTCTGATGTGCGTGTAATGCGCTGTCCAGGGTACTCAACTGGTCGCACCCTCCTCTTGTGTGTGCTGTGACCGCTTCTCTGATGTGCGTGTAATGCGCTGTCCAGGGAACTCAACTGGTCGCACCCTCCTCTTGTGTGTGCTGTGACCGCTTCTCTGATGTGCGTGTAATGCGCTGTCCAGGGTACTCAACTGGTCGCACCCTCCTCTTGTGTGTGCTGTGACCGCTTCTCTGATGTGCGTGTAATGCGCTGTCCAGGGTACTCAACTGGTCGCACCCTCCTCTTGTGTGTGCTGTGACCGCTTCTCTGATGTGCGTGTAATGCGCTGTCCAGGGTACTCAACTGGTCGCACCCTCCTCTTGTGTGTGCTGTGACCGCTTCTCTGATGTGCGTGTAATGCGCTGTCCAGGGTACTCAACTGGTCGCACCCTCCTCTTGTGTGTGCTGTGACCGCTTCTCTGATGTGCGTGTAATGCGCTGTCCAGGGTACTCAACTGATGTATGTATGTATGTGTGTATGTATGTATGTGCATACTTATCTCTTAAATCCCAAAGTATTAGTTGTACTGAAACGGCACAAATGCACATTACGTGGAGACATTTACAGTAACATTATTATTAATCTCAAACTTATGTAAAGCTCCCATAGAACTGTCTGCAGCCACTGAACATTATACTTTATGATTCCAGTTTCGGGACGACAAACACGAATGCGTTACATAATAATAATAATAATAATAATAATAATAATAATAATAATAATAATAATAATAATAATCAAAACTACCAATAAAATATGACCACCTAAGTATATATTGCTTGTACTTTGTATATGCAATAATATTACATACATACATACATACATACATACATACATACATACATACATACATACATACATACATACATACATACATAACTTGAAATAAAGTCAACATGTTGGTTTGAAAACTTGAATTAGATTAATAATATTGTCTCAAATTGGCTCATTATTCTCTAGACCCTTGTTGCAGCCCCTGTATAATCTCAGTAAACACCATCTCACAGGAAGCGAGAAATCTAAACTAGACGAAGTAATGTTGGACCCTAATTACAGAACTTAATTCAAAGACAGCGATACTCGTGATTTAAGAATTTATTTAAGAATGTGTTCTTAAATCACACCTGCGCTGCTTTTTTGAAGAAAACAGGCACAGTTTAAAGTTTGTAAGAAAGGCTTGAATGCTGCCGCTGTGCTGAAATGTGACGCCACAGAATGAACAAGGGGTCCCCGGGAATGCATGAAGGGGGGTGTAGATTTTCACTTGGGGAATTGCTGCCCTGCTTTTGAGAGCGGCAGTATGCCTGTGTATCTGCTGGTGCAATCGAAGGAGGCTAATGCAACTTCAAGGAGCAGCAGAGGCTGGTTCATTATTTCAGACAATTGATTCTCGATGTGAAAGTGCTGGAGCTGTCCGAGTTCGAACACCTGTCAGAACTGGATGCGTTATTCATGGCTGGATCTGAGAGACTCTTTTGGCTTCTGTTTGATTTCAAGTGACAAATATTTTTGACTATAGCTGAAAAAGCAAAGTTAGCTGTATCCCCTTTTTTCTCTTTCTCAGAAACACAACGCAACATTGAAACCCTCACCCATTCCTCTTCGAGTCATCCTTACCCAAACATGTCCACCCAGTTACTGGCGGCTTTCTTACTGCTGTCTGTTTTCCACGCCTGGTAAGTTGCTCTCCTTCTTTTACTGCGATTCAGATATTAAGCGTTGGTAATTGATGCATGTATTTATTCATTTGGTTGTTTGTTTTATGTTATAACGAGGCTAAAAGAGCACCACAGCCATTAACAAGTTTTCAGCGTTTACATTTTTGTTTAACATTTCTGCTTCTTTTAAAAAAAGAGTCATTGTTTACATGAGATCAGATTATTTTGTTTTTAATTGCCCGTGATTAATGAAACCGCGCACCTGTGCTCATCGATAATATATATGATACAGCAATTCAACCCAAAAACACAGATTAGTATTTATTTAAAATAGAATAGATTACATTAGTTAGACGCAAATAGTTTCATTACAATGCAAATAATCGAAATAAATGTACATATGTGATATTATTATTATTATTATTATTATTATTATTATTATTATTATTATTAGGCATCCAATTATGTGGCATTTACAGGATGCTCAGTGTTGGTGTAATATATATATATATATATATATATATATATATATATATATATATATATATATATATATATATATATATATATATATATATATATAATTCTACACATAAATGACAGATTCACATTTACAATAAATGTAAACTTGTAAAACAGAAATGTCAAAATTGATAGAAATGTGATTAAAAATGACTGGAAATGTATTCCTGCTCCTCATGTTAATTTAAACAGTTATTAACACCGCAGATCCTCCTCACTTGCGTGTGAGTTGTTTGGGGCAGTGACAAGCAGAACACATCTCAAGCTGTCATACACTCGAAGAGCAGCAGAAACTTACAGCTGTGCTACGCAGACGTGGCCAAGAAACAAAGCATCTGTGTTATTTATTTATTATTTTGCTTTTTAAATGGGAGCTTTTAGTAAACTGCGTTATAAAGTATGCAAAACAGCAGCCTCTCTATCAGCTGGACACGTTGCCCTGGAAACCATCTCTGTAATAGCAACCCAGGCTGCTTGAGATAATAGCAGCCAGGTATGTAGTTCAGTAAGTTTTAATCTGCTGCTTGACAGCCAACCCAGTCTCCCTTTCAAAGTGATATATTCACATATATACTGTATCCCAATGTATATCAACGGGAGTGTGCTCGGGGGTTGCCGTTTAAGTTTATTTAATTGATATAATTATCCTGCCAGGAGGGAACAATAGTAATCTTTAAAAACTTCCAAATGAATCGAAAAGGAATAGACCAATAACCTGCTACCAATCTTATCTGTTTTTTTTTTCTTATTTTTTCTTGATATTATTACACCTTATGTTGACAAATACAATATTACAAGTGTTGCATTATTTACAGGTATACTGTATTCTAGTCTTTACACTGTATCACGCTGGTCCAGTCTTTCTAGGCGTATTGACGTTTCCACATCATTACGTATTTAATGGTGACAGAGATTTAACCCATGTGAGTGTGGGGCCCTGTTTATTATAGTGAGTGCCTTTGTCAGAATACTGATTATATTTGACTGGTATGCATGTTGATATGCTGTAGCTGAAACTCTTCTAAAAAGTAAATATTCTAAGCTGTTGATACACGTAATCAGTGAGTAGTAATCTCGTTCTAGCGACCTCGCACAGATGATGATTCTGTTACTAGGAGGCCATGTATGTACATGTGATATAAAGTGGCTGTTCCACAAAACACGTTGCATGTCCATTTGTTTGCGGCTTTGCATGAACCAGGGACTGCATTTCAATGATTGCAATATCTTCGCAGATCTATGATTATCATTTGTTGTCTTCCAGTTCCCAGAAAGTTCACGATGAGGACGAGTACGATGACGTGACAGTCAACCAAATGCTGGCCCCCAAAGCTCACGAGACAGACGCCACTCAAATACTGAACAATTTGCTGAAGGAGTACGATAAGAAACTTCGACCAGACATTGGAAGTGAGTTCTAGTATGTACTTTATGACAAATCCTGCCTTCAGGACCCATATTTACAATTTCATTCGGTACCATATGGTTAAGAGCGCTATGTATGTATCTTTTTATTTTGTTTGTTTGTTTGAAGAGCATATGTGCTTACTGTATAATACACAGGTTCAAATAACAAATACATTGAACATATGGATTGATTCTAGAAAAAAAAGAAAAAAACCTCCTTATCCACAGAAACAGTTCAAACACTTTTTTAATATTGGTAATCTAACAAAGCCTGAAAGCGAAAAACGAATAAGGTTGCTCCTGTTGCTTTTATAATTGGTATCATCACTCAGGGTAACCAAGGTAAATCATGTATCTTTATTCTAGCAGTTAAAATGGCCTGTGAATAAAAGTGGAGGTAATTCTGCCTGCAAGCTGTAATGGAGGCTAAGGACTGAACAATGTACAGCTGCAGTACATGCAGAGCACAGAAGAAAGGGAATTCCCTGTAACTCTTTTCCAAAACTATTTATAGCCTTTCACTGAGCAGAAAGCTCTTTCTCTTGTCTCTATGACTACAGTATATGAAGACTATAGCAATTCAAAAGGCAGACAAGTTATGCTTTGCTGTAGTATTTATCTAGCACAGTTAGGCTGTAATGAGTGCTGTATGATTATGGGGTATACAGGTGTTTGCTAGTATATGATGTGATCTATGAGATGTTCCTTGGTTGTAATGAGTGCTGTATGATTATGGGGTATACAGGTGTTTGCTAGTATATGATGTGATCTATGAGATGTTCCTTGGCTGTAATGAGTGCTGTATGATTATGGGGTATACAGGTGTTTGCTAGTATATGATGTGATCTATGAGATGTTCCTTGGCTGTAATGAGTGCTGTATGATTAGGGGGTATACGGGTGTTTGCTAGTATATGATGTGATCTATGAGATGTTCCTTGGTTGTAATGAGTGCTGTATGATTAGGGGGTATACGGGTGTTTGCTAGTATATGATGTGATCTATGAGATGTTCCTTGGCTGTAATGAGTGCTGTATGATTAGGGGGTATACAGGTGCTCTAAATAATGTGCTTGGGGATTATATTTGAAGTGGTCTCTTGTTAGCAGCCGTTAGATGACTCGTTTCTGGGTAAATCATCATGTGATAAAAAACTATTCTGTATTCAGCCATCTCCTCTAACTGAAACAGCATACGTCGCTTTCATATTATACTTCAATTCCTAAAACAAGGGGCCAGCTGTGTCCTACCATGAACGGGGTACAAAAACAATACCTTCATTGCACATTTCTTTACTGTATAATGAGCTTAATTGCAATATTGTTTGAATTGCTTTGAAAGTACTGCATTGACATGTAACTACTTATTTCCTTTGGCTCAGCTGTGAAATTGTGTCTTGGATGCCAAAACACTGGCAAAAAACTAGAGTTCCAGTTTGGGAATACTTCCCCACACTGCAGTTCAGGAAGCTGAGAAGAGCAGGAATTACTGCCATGCTTTCTGCTGAACAAATAATCATGGTCCTGAGGCCGTTACTGCATGTCATTTGAAACATGGTTCAAAGGATGGACTGTATTATGTTTTCTTGCTACTGTATTAAAATTACAAGTCTGCGCAAAAGAAACCGAGATAGCAGTTTTCAGCAGCCAACTGGTTCTGAATGTATTTATTAAAGGGTAAACCTGGCAAGTGGTATGATCATTTTATTATTATTTATTTCTTAGCAGACGCCCTTATCCAGGGCGACTTACAATTGTTACAACATTATTTTTACATACAATTACCCATTTATGCAGTTGGGTTTTTTTACTGGAGCAATCTAGGTAAAATACCTTGCTCAAGGGTACAACAGCAGTGTCCTCCACTGGGGATTGAAACCACGACCCTCCGGTCAAGAGTCCAGAGCCCTAACCACTACTCCACGCTGCTGCCCAAATTTATTATTCATACACATGCTTCCTCCCAGACGCTTGCTGCATGGACAAACTGGAATGTCCGAAAAGCAAAGGAGATGATACCTGGACTGACTGAGCATCATTAGAACCATACCCACTCCACTGTTTCACTGTTTCACTCCAGAACCAGTTGGCTTATAAATTAGAATGATATGTTTTCAATATTTACTTGAATGACCCTCCATTCACATCAACAATGGGCCTTAAATGTCTTTTTAGGAAATAGATGGTGTAGATGAAGTCTACATACACAAAAACACATTTCATATCTTTCAAATATAATTTCACACAATCAGACACAGGAGTTCTTTTCCTATATGGTTCCAAAGTTACTGTGTCCATCCATGCATAATGATCTGTATCATGCTTTAACACATACTGTAGCTATATCATGTTTGACAATAATAAGCAGAGCCAAATGATATTAAACCTTGAATCCTGATGTTGTAGGATAGCAACCAACTGGTTAAAATTGGGTACATAAATCATTGGAGTTCTCAGCTTAACAGAGTATCTCAATAAGCAAGTACTGTACCCCCTAAAACCACCTCTGTGATCCTTTCCCCTCTGATTCTAAAGGTTATGAAATGTTCTCTCATGCTAGAGTCAATTAATCACTACTAAAACACAACTACCTGCTGTCATTTTAAATTACAATGCAACTTTCTTTGCAATACATTACCCTGAGACAGGTATTGGGTTCCACTTTTGGTTCCATCCTGGTAATGTATACTTTTGGTTCCATCCTGGTAATGTATGAAAATCACTCCGTAATTTGGTACAGTATATGTTGCAGGAATCTCAATGGATTTTTTAATGTAGTTGCCTCATTCTGTACCACAAGCCTATGATAAGAGCTCCTGAATATAACTGTCTGCCCCCGAGCAGTTAATGTGTAGCTGGTGTTTCTCCTGCTGTGCCAGTTCGACAGTGACTCCTTTTACCAGAGGAAAGCACAGCAGTAAACACAGCCATTTTTAAGAATGTACATATGAACGTATCGAGGTTGTTAGAAGACAAACATTCCTATATTCCTGTTTCCAGTGTGGATACTTGTTCCTCTTTCATTTCATTGAGGTTTTCCCGTGTCTGGGGTTTTTGTTGGTTGGTTGGAGGACATTACTCAATGTAAACAACAGATGCAACAGACACATCAATACCCTTCTGTTTAATCACTTGTTTCACAAGAGATTTGGTGATACGAGTTGCTAACTCTGTTGCTTTTTATTCTATTTTAAAATCTCAAATAAAGTCTCTTCAGATGAATAGGGTTTTGTTTTTTGAAGTTGTGATACCCAGGTGTATAAAGGATGAAAACAGCACTTTAACACTGACATGAGATTTGTCCTTGCAGTTTATACAGAGTTTTTATACAGCGTTGTCCTCTGCACAGTTACTGCTACTGCACATGCTTTGTGGTTGTACTTGTTCCCAGTCCCTCCTATTCTCTGTATGTATACATGTAGAGTAGGTGGGGCCACCAGTTGAAAGGTCACATTGTCACATGATCTAAATGGAATGAGGAAGGCGATTCCATCCTAACAAGCCCAGCTTGTTCTCCAGACAAGTTCAAAGCAGCTCAAAGCCAGGTCAGGGCAGGTTTGGAGAAATATAAGTGACTGAATAATGCAGCAGCAGCAGCACCCAGAACCACTAAGAATAATTGCAAACATTAAAAAAGGTGGGAGATTAAACAGAAATTAAAATGACACTGGAAGATACTTCCTCATTAAGATTTAGGATTTCAAATCCTCAACAGTGCAATCTTTGAAAAACAAAATGAGTTTCTGAATGAACATCTCTCAAGATACGAGGCAAGAACTAAGAGCACAAACGAAGATGACCCATTTCTCAAGGATATGTGAATCATGTTGAATATGTTGAAAAAGATATTGAAGCAATGCATGTAAGACAGCAAGTGCCAATGGTAAGTGCGGTGCTCTGTTGTAAACCCTGCAGGCTGTTCAGTAACACTTCAACACTGCCTGTTCAGTGGCCTGTAAAAAGCATGTCTAGAGACCGCTCAACAGCAGTAAAGGCAGGTTTATGAACCTCTGTGCACAGGAGGCAGTTGTATTGGACATGGGTGTGTATGTAAACATAAAGCACATGTGTTGGTGATAATTGTATTGCTTGTGTTCCTCGCACATGCCAGAACGAGCACTGGAGCAGTGCAGCACAAACACTACAGATAGCCCGATGGTCTGGTGTGAGATGCAGCAGGCCAGTCTGTTTTCTATTGTTTTTAGTTTTCGCTTGTTTGTTGGTACCTCTTGGTGTTACGGCCTGCATGGTTGACTGTGTCTTTGTTTCAATGTCAGTGCTGGTTTTGCCTGAGAACAGAATGTTTTTTCGGTGTTGTTATGATCTTTGAAGCACAGAAATACAGTAATTGGTCAAAAACGCTCAGTATGCTATTAGTATTTCTTATCAGTACCAGCTACATTAACACTGGAAAAAACAAAGCATTTCACTGTTCCACTCATGCCTACATAAAAAACGTTTCTGTCCAATGTCTGAATTTGCCAGTAAGAAGCTGTTTGTAAAATAATTATGTTGGGAATTTGTTTCATTTTTTCTTTCACGCTGGTTGATTTTTAAATATATTCCATCAACAGTGATGTTCGCCGGCAGTCTTTAGCACCTTGCTTTAAATGGTGCTTTTTATGGGAAGCTGTTAATCCATAAATCCTGTGTGAATAGTCTGACTTGCCATTCTACCAGTACTTGAGCCTTAGCCTTGTGACCCGCAGCTTGGTGGGCTCGCGGGACTCGCTGGACAAACTGATTGATCACTATGCTATAGAAATCCTCCCTGGTTAGAACTGTGTGGGATTGCATGTGTATTAACTATATTCAGAGATTCAGAGGAAATAACTACTCTCATCCATCTTCGTTAAGGACCTTGATGCAACACTAGTTTGTATGATTAGCCAAGGTTTTGCATTATTGAGGGTTTTCAACCTGCAAAGAAACTTGCATTCACCAACAGGATGAGCTTGTTTTACCAGGGTTCTCAATAATGGGTGTCATTTCCTTAAATCGCTACATTAGTTTCAATTGACACTTTGCATTCCCAGCACAGTTCATACAAGTAAATGTTGTGCAGTGCTATTAGCTGCGTAGCTGCATGCAGGTCAGCATGCTTTGCTTCTGGAATTTAAAGAAGGAATACAGGATTGTCAGGCAGGGACAGTGTTTGGAATGATTTAAGAATAATGTATTGATAACAGAGCAATATACTGTATGCTTGATTGAATGCAATGACACATTTCATGAATTCGATTTACACTGCAGCTTTGCTGTGTGGGAGGCTGCCATTACAGATTCTGCATGGGAGACCCAGTGCTCTTGAATGGCTTGTGAATACAGGTTTGTACAGAGGGGAGCATGTGTCTGTAGGTTCACTACCAGCCTCCGCCCTGTTACACAGCCGCGACAAATGGAGCTCTCCTACAACCTGATTCATTACACATCCCTACTGAAATTGCACATAGCGTGGCACCACAGATGAGTCAGTTACCCTCAATTGTAATATCCATAGATTTGTACAGTTTGGTACAACAATCCACCTCTGCTGTACCACTGGCCGTCCTGCTGCAGTACACTGTTTCTATTGTCAATTACTACATCACCCCAGGAGCGTGCTTTGATAGTGTATTCAATGGGAAGGAATTAGGTTCATGAGCACAGGGGTGTTCTTGAACACTGGTCTGGGCATTGCCATCAAACCCGTTGGGTTGTTTTTTTCATTACTTTCTTTTTTTATTTTATTTCTCCTCTTCTGTGTTAACCAAAAGTTTCAAATTTTAAAAGTACAGTACAGTTCAAAGCTTGGTAAAAAATGTTTTTGCACTTATATTTTTCTGAATGTTTACTTAAATCAAATCACTTACCTGCACAAAACAGTGTTCACTTATAAAGTTAAAATCCAAAAGCAAAGCAGATGCATACGTATACAAAGTAGTTATCAAAGCCCTCTTACCATGTGTCTGTGGTGGGGAGTGAGGCATCGGGATTGCAGAGAGTAACAGCAAAACAGAGCAGATGCAATACCACGCACCACCACCGAGTGGCACTAAAGGTGGCATTTCTTCTTCTGCAGGGCCACGGCTTACACAACATTGTACACAAATACAAACAACAATGCCAAACAAACACTGTTCAAAACAAAGCTATAAACAAAAGCTTGACCGTGCGCTGCTCCCTATAATAATGGAGGTCCTGCAGCAGGAACGCTGTTTAATCTATTAGACTTTATCTTTACTGCTGTCCTGGGGGGTAAAGGACTCAGCAGTCACTCAGTTTCACCAAACCTACTCATCCTAGCTGTTTTATACATGTGGCCAGACCCTCATCAGCAATCACTAATTCAATCAGACCGCCACGTTCATCACCTGATTTGCAAGGATGGCTTTTTAACTCCATACCTGCCAAATATACCAATTTCAACTAACTTTATTAAAAAAAGGAAAGCCAAATGAAAGCAGTTCCGTGGCAAGCAGTGGACCTGCCTCACCATGTTTTAAAAAGAACCCCGGAATGTGGAATAGTTAGGGTTCCACCAACACATTCTTGGCAACCAGGTTGGCACTGAATTGAGAAAACAAGTCTACAGAGAGTTTCAGTTGTTCAGTAGATAGTGGCTGTACTCTATAGATCAGGGGTCTCCAAGCCTGGCCCTGGAGAGATACAGGGTCTTCTGGGTTTCTGTTCCACTGAGCTCTCAGTTACTTAATTGAACCAGTTATTGGCTTAATTAATCAAGATGTACATGTGTTCCAGATATTCAGCCACTGATGATGTGAAGACACTTCTAAACCCTTGGGGCTCTCCAGGACCCGGGTTGGAGACCCCTGCTATAGATGCAATGTAAGCATGTTGGCAGTACTATAGCATACTCCATCAAGTCATCACATACAGCACTGCAGACCTTGGAGAGATACTGGGATCAAACTCCCACTCCACAGCTCACATGCTTTGTAACCTTGGGCAACTCATTTGAAGTGCCTCTCACCCAGCTGTAAACTTGCAGCAGCAGGACCTCCATAAACATCAGGGGTGTAGCGTATTGATCTCAGGTTGGATACCCATTTGACAGCCGGGGTGTTTAAACTTCGCACCGCACACACATGCTCACTCCTCACTGGTCAGTTTCCCTGGTTACGCTGCATGTAGCTCCAGAATTGGATGAAGATTAGGGATTAGTGGAGTCTGATACAGATCCGCTAAGTAAAGCACCTTCACATGATCTGACTGCAGTGATCCTGGATCCGATCCCACTTTTTGTTCTCGTGGAGTACAACTGGCCCCTGGAGCAGCGGGTCGGGTAGCCCCGTATATTATTTAATGGACGATTCGGCACTGTACATACGCAAAGATAAAACAAAGATACCAATCTATAACGCATTTCTTTCAGGAGAAGCCAACTCTAGGTAAGAATGTTTAGTGATTTTATATTACTTCTTATATTAATATTGTTTTTCTGCTGACAGTCCTGTGGAGTGTGATGCTTATCTGCCATACAATACTTGCGCAATGGCAACGCCTTCCCCCTCCCCCGTTATAATGATTTAAAGGTGTTTTTTTTGTACTTTTCAAGTATTGAATTTTTTTGCGATGGCCCTGATGTCATGGGTTTGAAGAATTGGAGGTAATTCTATCCATAAATTCACTGTTTAGCGACAGCAGTTTTAAAAAATATAGATTTTCGTAATGTTTTCTTTAAAGAAAAAAAAATCCAAGGAAGTACTGTTTTTAATACTGATGTGTTGCAGAAAATGTGTTTGCTTTATTTCTATGCATTTATTTATTTCTCGTCACTTTAACTGCACACTGATGCTCTGTCCAAGTATTGCCCTACCTGGCATACGTTTATAGCATTATACAGTCCTGTCTACTGGCTAATGCATGGGGCCATGTGTATTTAGCGCACAGGTATACTTGCTACAGCACCAGGACCACGACAACCTTTCCCCTACTTGGCACTGCACCGGCCCGCCCTGGAACTGAAGTGCGCCAGCCCGCCGTTTGGGACTCGGGGGTTTCAGTTGGTCTGCTTTGTGTAAATATCTGTGAGCGCTGCACCGCTGGGTGGGTAGTTGGTTGCTGTCTGGTGTGGTACTGTGCTGTTCATGATGAAGAAAGAGTTTAACAGAGAGCATCCTTTCAATATGTTTGATTGGTCTCGCAGCAGTATGGGTAAAAATAGACTGAATGGCCTTGCCCTGCTATATGTCCACAGAGACAATGAGGCGACCCAGGAGGACATGTTATAGTGTTTCAATAGATCCAGCCATAGGAGGATTGGCAAACTCTATATTTAAAGTGTTTAATCATGGTATCATAAAGTCCCAGTATTCCTATCAATCTGAGCACTAGTATCAGCAATCTTACCAGTCCCAGCAGTGTCAGCACCAGTCTGGCCAGTCCCAGCAGTGTCAGCACCAGTCTTACCAGTCCCAGCAGTGGCAGCACCAGTCTGGCCAGTCCCAGCAGTGTCAGCACCAGTCTGGCCAGTCCCAGCAGTGTCAGCACCAGTCTTACCAGTCCCAGCAGTGGCAGCACCAGTCTTACCAGTTCCAGCAGTGTCAGCAAAAGTCTTGCCAGTCCCAGCAGTGTCAGCACCAGTCTTGCCAGTTCCAGCAGTGTCAGCACCAGTCTTGCCAGTCCCAGCAGTGTCAGCACCAGTCTTGCCAGTTCCAGCAGTGTCAGCACCAGTCTTGCGAGTCCCAGCAGTGTCAGCACCAGTCTTGCCAGTTCCAGCAGTGTCAGCACCAATCTTACCAGTTCCAGCAGTAGCAGCACCAGTCTGACCAGTCCCAGCAGTGTCAGCACCAGTCTTACCAGTTCCAGCAGTAGCAGCACCAGTCTAGCCAGTCCCAGCAGTGTCAGCACCAGTCTTACCAGTTCCAGCAGTGTCAGCACCAATCTTACCAGTTCCAGCAGTAGCAGCACCAGTCTTTCCAGTCCCAGCAGTGTCAGCACCAGTCTTGCCAGTCCCAGCAGTGTCAGCACCAGTCTTGCCAGTTCCAGCAGTGTCAGCACCAGTCTTGCCAGTCCCAGCAGTGTCAGCACCAGTCTAGCCAGTCCCAGCAGTGTCAGCACCAGTCTTACCAGTTCCAGCAGTGTCAGCACCAATCTTACCAGTTCCAGCAGTAGCAGCACCAGTCTTGCCAGTCCCAGCAGTGTCAGCACCAGTCTGGCCAGTCCCAGCAGTGGCAGCACCAGTCTTGCCAGTCCCAGCAGTGTCAGCACCAGTCTTGCCAGTTTCAGCAGTAGCAGCACCAGCAGTGTTGGCACCAATCTTACCAGTTCCAGCAGTGGCAGCACCAGTCTTAACAGTCCCAGCAGTGGCAGCTCCAGTCTTACCAGTTCCTTTAGTGGCAGCACAGTCAATTTGTTTTAAAACATATGGGTCATGAAGTTTCAAACATCATCCAAGGTGGGTCACTGGGTTAAAAGAGTTAGCGGTTTACATTGCTTTGCAGTTTGCATTAATAGTCTCCAGGCTTCATAAAATGATAACATTCACCTTTGTAACATGAACAGGATATGCACCAACTTCAGCGGCTTATATCACCTCATTAGGATTATTCTTCTTATCTTCAGTGGTTTATATCATATCATTAGGATTATTCTTCTTATCTTCAGCGGTTTATATCATCTCATTAGGATTAGGATTATTCTTCTTATCTTCAGTGGTTTATATCATCTCATTAGGATTATTCTTCTTATCTTCAGTGGTTTATATCACCTCATTAGGATTATTCTTCTTATCTTCAGTTGTTTATATCACCTCATTAGGATTATTCTTTTTATCTTCAGTGGTTTATATCACCTCATTAGGATTATTCTTCTTATCTTCAGTGGTTTATATCACCTCATTAGGATTATTCTTCTTATCTTCAGTGGTTTATATCATATCATTAGGATTAGGATTATTCTTCTTATCTTCAGTGGTTTATATCACCTCATTAGGATTATTCTTCTTATCTTCAGTGGTTTATATCACCTCATTAGGATTCTTCTTCTTATCTTCAGTGGTTTATATCACCTCATTAGGATTATTCTTCTTATCTTCAGTGGTTTATATCACCTCATTAGGATTATTCTTCTTATCTTCAGTGGTTTATATCACCTCATTAGGATTATTCTTCTTATCTTCAGTGGTTTATATCACCTCATTAGGATTATTCTTCTTATCTTCAGTGGTTTATATCACCTCATTAGGATTAGGATTATTCTTCTTATCTTCAGTGGTTTATATCACCTCATTAGGATTATTCTTCTTATCTTCAGTGGTTTATATCACCTCATTAGGATTATTCTTCTTATCTTCAGCGGTTTATATCATCTCATTAGGATTAGGATTATTCTTCTTATCTTCAGTAGTTTATATCACCTCATTAGGATTATTCTTCTTATCTTCAGCGGTTTATATCATATCATTAGGATTAGGATTATTCTTCTTATCTTCAGTGGTTTATATCACCTCATTAGGATTATTCTTCTTATCTTCAGTGGTTTATATCACCTCATTAGGATTCTTCTTCTTATCTTCAGTGGTTTATATCACCTCATTAGGATTATTCTTCTTATCTTCAGTGGTTTATATCACCTCATTAGGATTATTCTTCTTATCTTCAGCGGTTTATATCATCTCTTTAGGATTAGGATTATTCTTCTTATCTTCAGTAGTTTATATCACCTCATTAGGATTAGGATTTTCCTACAGATGAAATATACTTGAGTTTCATTTATTCTGAGAAGCCTTTCTTGAACCTTGAGCGATCTGCTTTCATCACTTGGAGTGCTGTGTTGTTCTCTCATTTCCATTCTCTTCAATATTTTGTACCCGATATGATTCATTGAAGTTTATTTTCACACATCAGTTAATCACGGAGCATCCGCACTTGACGCAGGGTGACTAAAGTCTAAGCTAATGTCTTCTGCTGGGTTTATTTTCTACAAATAAGTCCAAATAAGATACTACTACTACTACTGCTAATAATAATAATAATAATAATAATAATAATAATAATAATAATAATAATAATAATAATAATAATAATAATAATAATAATAAAAATGTCATTTTAAAATAAGAGCATTCATTTATTTAGCTCTTTGGCTTTGTGCGTTTTTTATTTCTGCATTTTGGGTGTGCAAAGAGATGCAGAGTTTGCTTCATTGTTCTTTTTTCCAATCTGTAGGTGTTCATGGAGTTTTAAATAGCACTTGAACAGGTAATGGAAATGCTACCTTCCTATTGTACAAACAGATGACACCAGTAATACCTTCCTACTTTACAGCTGTGTGCTTCAAATGATTTATCCAGGAATCTTTGCCATTGTACCCTACTTTTATCAGAATAAAAAAGTCTCTCAATGGAGAAAACCTTCCTGTATTGTTTTATAATAGGTAAATGTTGTCAGGATGAGCAGAGGGCTTTTCTTTAATGTACATTGCAGGGCACACTGTGGTTTAATATAAGCAGTGTACAGCGTGATCGAGGGAGACATTAGAATTCCCTCGTCATCATTTTCAAAATGCTGCAACAACATGTTTTTATTCAGACCGACTTTCTTTGTTAAAAATCTTAATATATCCCTGCCTGTTTGAGCTGCTGTAATTCAATCCCTTCCACTCCCAGCTCTATTTCATGTTGCTCCACCACATTATACTTTTGACAATGCGGCCCAGAGTGGATGATAGAATTGCTCTCACTGTTCTTACTGTTGATCGAATGAATTCTTCTCTTCCCGGAGAGACACAATTGCAGCTTTCTTATCCCACAAATATAATACGTCATTGTTGTTATTCAACAGCCATGTCACTTGGGAGTGTGATATCATCAGCTACAGTATCTGAAGCTAAGCATGGTTGGGTCTGGTCAGTGCAGTGGGTTCCATCAGTATCTGAAGCTAAGAACGGTTGGGTCTGGTCAGTGCAGTGCGTCTCATCAGTATCTGAAGCTAAGAACGGTTGGGTCTGGTCAGTGCAGTGGGTTCCATCAGTATCTGAAGCTAAGAATGGTTGGGTCTGGTCAGTGCAGTGGGTCCCATCAGTATCTGAAGCAAAGCATGGTTGGGTCTGGTCAGTGCAGTGGGTCTCATCAGTATCTGATGCTAAGCATCCCTGTTCCTGGTCAATGCAGTGGGTCTCATCAGTATCTGATGCTAAGCATGGTTGGGTCTGGTCAGTGCAGTTGGTCTCATCAGTATCTGATGCTAAGCATGGTTGGGTCTGGTCAGTGCAGTGGGTCTCATCAGTATCTGATGCTAAGCATGGTTGGGTCTGGTCAGTGCAGTTGGTCTCATCAGTATCTGATGCTAAGCATGGTTGGGTCTGGTCAGTGCAGTTGGTCTCATCAGTATCTGATGCTAAGCATCCCTGTGCCTGGTCAGTGCAGTGGGTCTCATGGAAGAGCTTCCTGGTACCACAGTAAATCAGGTGGTAACTCCAGGCACGTCACACACTATACCATGGCTATCCTGCGGTGCATCTTGAAGTGTAAACTCAATACTTTCCTTTTCCAATAGAGTGCGCCAGAGAGCTGTTATCTATTTACTGAGTTGCATACCGCTGTTCATGGACAAGATGGTTTAATACCCCTTCCCTCATATCTATCTATATCTATCACAGGATAGGCAATATCTACTTTCTTCACAGTCTACCAATTCCCTGTGACACCGGCCCTTAGGTTTCCCCAGACAAGCTCAGAGCTAGCTCTAGCATAAAGGTAGATATAGAGAAAAATGAGAACTCAATATTGAAGCATCAGAACCCAGTGACTGCAAACACCGTAAAGAGACAAGGGAAAAGTGGAACCAATCCATAGATTTAAAGACTTCATACTCTTTAACCCTGGTGTATTATCCAATCACAATTCAATAACAGCACCTTGTCAGTTTCCCTAGCTCTGTAAATGGGGTCTTTCATATATCCCTTCTAATACGTGGATCTATCCAGCACAAACACCTTAAATAAAGAATAAGAAACAGTGTAATGCTTTGATATCTGTGCTAAATGCATGTGTTAATATTGCAGTAAAACATTAGACAGTGTGTAGATTGTTCTTTATTTCCTATTTTGCATGGGTCTGGCATCTATAAAGCTGAGGGAACACAAAGCCACTCTGCAGCATGGAACCTGGTTTCAGGAGACTAGGTTTCAAGCCACTGCATGGCACACTAGGGGAGACTTGGGGTTTGATACAGCAAAGTTGACTCAAACTAGGTCTGCCAGTCTCCTGAAACCAGGTTTCAAGCCACTGTACCTGAAGAAGTGGCATTGTGTTCCCTCAGCTTCAGAGCCATTTAATAGATACACATTTATGAATACACAGTGTGTATATAAAACTACGTTAATGCAGCAGTTAGGGTTAAACTCATCGCCACAAAAGCAAGGAA
This sequence comes from Acipenser ruthenus, assembly GCF_902713425.1. Classification (NCBI taxonomy): domain Eukaryota; kingdom Metazoa; phylum Chordata; class Actinopteri; order Acipenseriformes; family Acipenseridae; genus Acipenser; species Acipenser ruthenus. The sequence continues at coordinate 59,871,863 of NC_081197.1, read as the reverse complement.
ATGTGGCATTGGGGTTTGTAACCTGAACTTGCCATTCCCACCCCCACACAAGCAGCCAAAGGAACCAGACAACACAAGCAACTACATCAGGTACATAGGACATGCAGCTCTTTCCAGAGGACACAAGAGACATCCATCATCATGGTCCACCAGTGCTGTAGCAATGGACATGCACATCTTCAACACACACACCCACTTCAGGCTGCAGAACCGCATCAATCTTCTCTTGTTACAGTATATCTCCCCTGTGATTTAAACAATAATGTAGCCGATGTAGAATGTATACAATGCTCTCGTTCTAACTGGAACATCTTTTTTTAATTAAAAAAGGGTTTCCTTGGATTTGGTAGATTAGCCATTCACAGTTCGATGGCCCTGAATATACAGTACTGTACAGTCTATTTAAAGTATATTAAATAATGGAATGTCTTTAGTAGGCAGCAGTATTTCCCATCTGTGTATTGGGAACTCCCTGAAGCTTGTTACTGCGTTAGGACCAGTTTCAGTAAACATGCAGTATACTACATTTTAATTGAAATGAGACTGGCCATCTTTAAATCTCTGAGTATGGAATGGATTCTGCCCTCTACATTGCATTAATGATGCGATCCAGCCAATTTAATAGGAAATCAAAGGGCAGAGGAGTATTTTACTGGTAGCCTTTACAGGACACTAGGATTTCCAGAGGAAAAAAAGCTTTAGAAGCAGGGTTCAGCCATCTTCATTAACTCAAAAAGGACATTAAAGCAAAGAACTATATACCAGCACACAAATCAAACATTAAAACAACTGCCAATGCACTACAGTATATACCAGCACACGAATCAAACATTAAAACAACTGCCAATGCACTACAGTATATACCAGCACACGAATCAAACATTAAAACAACTGCCAATGCACTACAGTATATACCAGCACACGAATCAAACATTAAAACAACTGCCAATGCACTACAGTATATACCAGCACAGAAACCAAACATTAAAACAACTGCCAATGCACTACAGTATATACCAGCACAGAAACCAAACATTAAAACAACTGCCAATGCACTACAGTATATACCAGCACACGAATCAAACATTAAAACAACTGCCAATGCACTACAGTATATACCAGCACACGAATCAAACATTAAAACAACTGCCAATGCACTACAGTATATACCAGCACACTAATCAAACATTAAAACAACTGTCAATGCACTACAGTATATACCAGCACAGAAACCAAACATTAAAACAACTGCCAATGCACTGCAGTATATACCAGCACAGAAACCAAACATTAAAACAACTGCCAATGCACTACAGTATATACCAGCACAGAAACCAAAGATTAAAACAACTGCCAATGCACTACAGTATATACCAGCACACGAATCAAACATTAAAACAACTGTCAATGCACTACAGTATATACCAGCACAGAAACCAAACATTAAAACAACTGCCAATGCACTACAGTATATACCAGCACAGAAACCAAACATTAAAACAACTGTCAATGCACTACAGTATATACCAGCACAGAAACCAAACATTAAAACAACTGCCAATGCACTACAGTATATACCAGCACACGAATCAAACATTAAAACAACTGCCAATGCACTACAGTATATACCAGCACACGAATCAAACATTAAAACAACTGCCAATGCACTACAGTATATACCAGCACAGAAACCAAACATTAAAACAACTGCCAATGCACTACAGTATATACCAGCACAGAAACCAAACATTAAAACAACTGTCAATGCACTACAGTATATACCAGCACAGAGGTGACAGTAATTAGTAACCTGACTGAGAATGGCGTTCCAGCACTATTAACAGAGACTGTTTTATTAATATGACGTACAGTATACAGCTGCCTCTGAGAGAATCCATTCTGAATTATTAGGCTATTATTTAAATATAAAATAATCAAGGCAAGTCTAGTGTTTCTGAATCTTAAACACAATTAAATATATCTAGTCATCGTACTGTACTTTTCTCGATCTTGGAAATGCAAGTTCCATGTATGAAATGCCTGGAGGGAGTAGGCCAGTGCCAGTTTGGCATGATTGTCATCATTTGTATATCTTTTAGCAGACGTATTTTGCTTTAACTTAAAGGTGTAAAAGTTCGAGCAAGGTTGTATTCACATTACAGTGAAGCTATTGATACTGATGAGAACATTGATTATGAGGGATAAGTGTATGAAACACAGCATTGAATTAGATATGATCGTGCATTACAAACATCAGATTACCAGTTTGAGTTTACTGGATTGGCATTATTTCTTTGTCAGGTAAAACTGAACTGAGTATGAGCATACTGAGTATGATCGTCTTCTTGTCTCAGTACAAGGTTACTGTAAGCCCCCCAGCACTAGTATCACGTAGAAAGCTCCCTTCAGAATCCGATCATTTGTGACTTCTGATCTGTTCTTACAAAGCAAGCCAGACGAAACATAAGCATTCAAGGGCACTTTTCAGTTGCATACATGTCTAAAGAAGCGTTACATTGTTTGCAGATTTTCTGAAGCGGGTACTTGTGTGTTTCAGAAGTCTGCATCGTCCAGATCTCATTCATTTAAAGATAATTCATTTTATTTACATTGTAACAAACTTGGATCTCTTTTCCTTTCGCCGTGTGCAGGCAGCTACTGATCATTGTAGTGACTACAGTAATCAGCACTCAGTGGAGTGTAGGAGGTGAATCAGCATGTTAACCTAAATACAGTGCCATACAAAAGCAATCATGATTATAAACCTGCACAAATAAAATCAAATGTGGACTCAACATTGAAAACTAACAAACACAAGCACAAAACAAAGCAGATTCTGTAAGTGAAACAACAACCCAGAAACATGGTGAGCTGTTTTAAAAATGTTGATTTTTGAGGAGCGTATAAAACACACTCTTGTTTTTATTTTATTTGTTAGTGGTCCTTCATTGAAACATCTTGAAACGTGTTCTTTGTCAGGTTTCGCAAGCCTAGTTCATTAAGAGATGTATGTATAGAGAATTCAACATGAACGTTCATAGATAACTGTAGTTATTCCGCGGATGAGGATATCTGAATAACCCACAAGCCATGGTATCACATGGTGTCTCTAATTACTGTGTATTTACAGTACATAGTAGTTACTTAGGAATTAAATGTGCACTTAAACTTAATTACAAAGTTATTATGCATAGATACAATGTACGTAATGTGTACATCTGTTTACATAAAATAACCCTAACACCCCTAACCCAAACTCTAAACTTAACCCTAACCCTTTTCTGATACAATTGTGTACTTACATATATCGAGTAAAAAGATTTACACATTAAGTACATTTAACTATGCATACTAACACTGTAATTATGTGTACATGCACATGTATTTACTCATGAGTGAAATAACCACAGCACTCTATCAGTGTTTGTGGAGTATTCTGTTTTTTATAAGAAGTGTAATGTATGGAAAAGAAAGTGTGTTTGAACCTCATCTTAACCACTGACTTCACTTCTGCATCTGCTTAGCATTTCAAAAGGAAGCATATCTACTGCATGAGGATGCTATTTACTGTATTAAACTGCTGAAGTCACGAGCTGAAATGGTTGTCTAAGTGGCTTCCTAATACGTTTTACCTTGCTATGCACTGTACTGTGAATAACAAGTACATCAGTAACATACATCTGCTGTCATGGCTGTGAACTCAAAATGAGAGCTATGAGTGTGATGAACACGTTGCATGTAAAGAACAGTATAGAATAAGAATTAGCAATGCAATGTTTAATCACAATTAGATATGTGGTTCTCCAGATATATTCATACAGATGAACACATGTGGAGACAGACAGACAGACAGACAGACACCTCCATGCATCCCCAGAATGGGATATTTTCAACAGCACATGCTACAGCATTGGAACCCTAAGTTTCATGAGAATTGGATATGTGGGTCTCCAGATATATGCATGCATGTGTGAAGGGTGGCATGCGAACGTGCGTATGGGACATGCACCTCCGCTACACCCCTCCTCAGGAGATTGCATCCCCATCCCAAGCAGCTCTTCTTGTGAAGGATTTCAGGAAGGTTGGGAAGATAACTAGGTGTAAGTTTTTGTTTGTGAAGTTTGCTAACACAGAATTGACATCTGAAACATGCAGTGTTCAAGATCTAATCTAAATGATCACTGTATATTGAGGATTTCAACAGTGGCAGCTTACAGTCGACTGTTTCAGTAATACCAGTGCTGACTAGAGACTGCCATCTGGCATTGTCAGATCTGGCCTGTTCATTAGACTATGCTCCCCGGCAATGTAAGGGAACTGATCAGCCCTGTATGGAAGTTTCTACATCTTCACAAAGTGTTTTTCCTCTTGGAGGGCCAGTCCATTCAGCATGGTTCCATTAAAATCAGTGTAGAATTGTGCATTGTATTAATGTGGGTTTGCATTCCCCTGCTGCATGAAATACATGTATCCTGATGAGATTGCGTTTGCCTGCTAGCAGCAGGGTTTCTAAAGCCTTTGACCACGCAGGACTTGTGATGTGCTGTGAAAGGTGTGTTAGTGCCTCTGTGTACTTGCTTGTGCATGGTGGGGGGAGTGTGGGGGAAGACGGAACTGTGCCTGCTTTAGAGGGACATGAGTAATTACAACATGATCTAGTGGTAAGGAGTGGGTGGGCCCTGATGATTTTTTTTTAAGGAATAGATTGGGAGGAATCTCATCTTGCTGGTACACTTCTTGGACTGTCATTCAGAAATGATTAAAAAATAAATGAGATTCTAGTAGTTCAATGTCAATGCATGGTCTTTCTGAAGAACTGTTTAACCTCTGAATTATTAAATGGCTGCCTCTTTAATAAGACACAAGATTTTTTTTTTTTTGTAAAATATTTTGTGCTTTACCCTCTGTAACATTGTAACATCTAAAACATTCTCATTCCCTTATAAACTGCCTGAGGCCAGCGTCTACATGGAAATGCCTCAAGGGTAAATGATTCATAATATCTGAATGCATCAACACCCTTGATACCCTTGATGCAACTGAGCACTATTAAGAGGACATCACCCTCTGGTAGTAAGTCAGCTTCATAAAGTCAAATAATAATGGGTAATAATGTTACGTTAACATATTGAGTTACATACAGCTTTGTAGTTTTTCATATACACAACAAAAAACTTGAAACAATTAAAGAAATGTGACATTTCGAAATCTAACATGAAATACTGTACTACTATTATGGCTTCTGGTAGACTTTTGCAATATCATGTTCTAGTTCTTTGATCACACAATGTTAAATAAAAGATCTACATTATGTTCATAGGGTGTTATATTTTTTATTTTTTGTTTATTTATTTATTTGTACCCCAGTTTTCTCCACAATTTGGAATGCCCAATTGTTATTTGTATCCCGGTTCACTGATGCAACCCCCTGGCGACTTGGGAAACAGAGGCTGGAACACACGTCCTCCGAAACGTGTTCCTGCCAATCCATCATTTTTTACACTGCGGATCCACCACATCGAGGCCAGCAGATCTATAGTGCTGGAGGACAACACAGATCTAATGGCTCCACTGCAGACCTGCAGGCGCCCTGTCGGCCACAGGGGTTGCTGGTGCGCGGGGAAAACCGTGGATTCCCCAGCCGACCTAAGACCTCCCTACCCGGGACAATTGTGCACCACCCCCTAGGAACCCCCAGTCATGGTCAGCAGTGACCTGGATTCGAACTTGCGATCTCCAGGCTATAGGGCGCATACTGCACTCCATGCGGTGCGCCTTTACTGGATGCGCCACTAGGGAGCCCCCTGGGTGTTATTTTTATTATGTCTCAATCCTAAAATGCTAGCTGATGCAAAACATTTGGCCACAGCTGTACATGTAATGAATTACAAATAAAACAGTCTTCATATTGTGTCTGCTCCCTGACAGTCTGAGCTGGTACACTAGTTGATTGACAGCCTGTGCTGACAGAGGTCTGTTGCTAATGCCAGTGTAAGTAAGGAAATGCTGTTTTCTGTGAGAGTTATGTCAGCCAAGAGCACAGCTTGTTGCTAACTCTGTTTTTTAACCCCTTCCACACTAGATGTAACATAGCTATTTAATGTCCCCCTTATAGAGTTTGTGAACGTTTTCATGGGCAGCATGGCTGCAGCTGGGTGCGGTAGTTTGACAGGCTCAGTTGGTGTAGGAATACACGCCAAGCCTGGGAGCACACTGGCTTAATAACTGGAAGAGTTATCCAGCTTAACAAGTCCATGTTCATGTTCCCACCTGCGGGTGGCCGTGGCTATGGAAGTGGCTGTGGAGGGGGTTGGGTTGGGATCATGTCTGTCACAGGATATGGGTGGAGTACTCCAGGAGCGACAATAACACCAAGTGCACCAGGAAAAATTTTGTTTAGCTTAGTTTTTTATTGGGGCTTTATTTGCCCAATTCAGCCCTAGTGCAGCATTACATTGTGTAGTTAAAGCACAAAGTACATTATCTCCTCAAGAGACCCTTTCAAACAGGTTATCAATCCTGGGAAATATTTACTCCAGTATAGATACTGGGGACATGATTATGATATAAATGTCTCTGCAGGCAGGTCATTAATTTAAAGACATTGTTTTTGTTTACAGGGACAGATTGAGTTTGTGTCATTTTCAAATATGGTGGAGATTTTTAATATCAGCGGTTGAAATGTTTATCAAAGATGCCTGTCATGAGTAAGACTCATATTCCCAATGACTTTATTTCTGTTGCTAACCACTGGATTGACCCTGTTTGAAATATGGCATAGAGCAGATATTTGACACAGTGAACACAGCTACAGCTTTCGAGTCAAAGCATGAAGTGACCAAGGGTGGATGCCACAAGGGTAACCATGTGTAACTGGGTGACCATCATTTAACAAGCCTGTATAATGAACAAACTACTGTTAACACATGACTCTTCATTGACCAGTTTCCTAGGTGATAATTACATTTGGTCTTGGGTATGATCTAGACTTGCTGTGGTTAGTGTTTAATTCACAAGAAAGCTGATTATTGCTGTTGCTCTGTTTCATTACTATCTATCAAAAAAACTAAAAGCATTGGTACACAGAGGTATTACCCTCATCATCAGCCTTTTACTATTGTCTACAATTATCCATGCTGTCAATTGTGCATCTAAATGGGCATCTTTTAATATAACAATAAGCAGTTCTGCAAACGATTACAATCACACCATAGCGATGGATTTGGAGAAAAGAGATGGCATGAGTACTTTTACACTGTCCAGTGGTTTTAGGGCTGTCCAAAATATTCACACGCAATACAGAAAATAAATGACAGCCCAGCCTCTCTCCCTATCCCCTTGTCTATAGAATACGAAGACCCATATACAGTAAGTTCAACATAAGTGTCCCCTCTGCACCTAAATATACAACAGTCTGCAGGGAATCATTGTCTAACCTTATAAGACACATAACTGAAGCTTTTTCTGGAAAGATAGTTTTCCACATGAAACACACAAGGCATTCCTATAGAAAAAAAACCTATAAGTTACACCCAGCATCTCCCCTCCCTAGGGCAATGCTATCAAGATCCACAATTTGATCGCAGTGTAGATATTTAGTCCCTGTACAGCAGATGGCGCGGCCTGTTGTTTATTTACACTGCAGTATACTGGACAGCCACATGGTGGGTACAGGTACAATGCAGTCAGCATCCAGGGGATAATCATTTCTGAAATAGACTAGGAGTGTGGAATTCATTCTTACCCTTTTCTGGTGTTGCCAGTGGGTTGACAGTGGAGTGTAATAATGGGATTAGTATGTATAATACAATTGATTTTTCTTCTCTATCGATTGCAGCCACTAAGCTGTGCCTTTCCCACATCTGATCTCCATGGAGACAGCATTCTAACATGATGCTGCATGTTAGTTGAAGGAATGCTTGGCTGGGTTGAGTGACTGTAGGAACGCAGACACAGCCCTGGTGGTCTATAGAGAGAAGCTAGATCAGGCAGACAAGCTGATGTCTGGTTATGCACTCAATAGTCTGTAGTTCTAGTCTGTCCTGTAACATAGAGATAGGTTCATGCATGTGCTGCAGACACCTACATGTTTGACCTAAAACAAAAATGCAAATGTAACATTTGATGTTGTTACTTTTTCCAGACAGGAGGTAATAAAGTAGTATAAGTATAAGTCATGAACATGAATTCCAAATAAATTCCCACTTTCCAGAGTTTTGATGTACTTTTGTATTTTATTTACCAGACCTCACAGTTAATATCAGGGATTCTCTGGTCAATCAATTGCATTGAATATTTTGTAGACGTCCATACTGCATCATTAACAATTATACAGTTATGTTAATGATAAACTCTAAATACAGATGTATTCGAATGACAGAATACCGTTGTGGCAGACCCAAGTCACTTCAAAGAGGTTCTCCGTTGGAAATAATATGAGAACCACTGGTTTATACCATTAGTCCTGGGATGAGCCCAGTTCAGTTCCTTCCATGAACATTCTCATGGGAGATCATGTCTTTATTTGAAGGGAGGTAAGCAGAGCTGAACACAGTATTCAGGGGTCTGACTGTCAGATTCTAACTAGCATAGCATCATTAGACTTGTAATCTAGGTTTGGCCGTGTATCATAGCATTCAGTGTGCCTTTTCAATTGCCCTTCCTGGATTCAGTGGATACAATTATTATGTCCTTCTCTAAGCCTTCCTGCATTGTTTTAATCCCAGGTTGTTCTATATTCCCAGAACAATAGAACTGCAGTTCAGGAAAGTCATATTAATGTTACACAGTACACTTGGTATGACCTATATACTGTGTTCATGTCTTATCACTGCAATATTGAATCTCCAGTGCAGTGTCACTTGACTAGACTTATCCCAGATTTTACTGTGTGCAGGCTTTATAGAGCAGGCTACAAAGACTAGACAAGACAGGGAACAATGGTTCGGGGGGGGGGGGTTCATTGAAGCAAACTGAGTTCAAAATGATCTAAATAATGTCATCCTATATGATTTCAAAATTCTAACTGAGACAGAAGTACATAAAAGCAAAGGGAGTAACAATAATAATGCAAATGATCAATGAATGTCCAGTGCAGCCTTCATTCCAGAGAGATGCTTGACAGTGGCAACAGTGAGACATCTTTAACGAAAGACAAGGTCTGTTATCTAGCTGGAATGGCTGATCCGGATGAGATTAATGCTATTAGAAGACAAACACGTTTTTTTGTTTGTTTTTTGTGTGTATATTTGATATTTTTTGTTTGCATTTGAATCTATTTGAATGGTTTTTTTGTACTCGTCACATAAGGCTGATTGAAACTTCTATTTCCACATCATATACACTTCTGTGTTGTGTATGTATCAATTTACAGAACAAAATACTCCAGGTATATTTCACCGTGAATGAATTAAAAACAAAATAATTAAAATGTTTTTTACTTGGTTGTTTTTTGGGAAGATGGATTATATATATATATATATATATATATATATATATATATATATATATATATATATTCTGCCTCCTTCTCCTCTGCAGCCCCGAGCAAACTAACTGCTTTCTTTTTATACCCTGCACCTGGCTCTAATTTAATAATAAGAACCAGGTGCAGGGGATACTTAAGCAATAAAACAATAAAACAAAAACAATCAGTATATACAGTAATGGTTTTAGATATCTTCATTGTCTTCCTAGTCGGTCAGGAGTCCAGTATCTCAAACAAGCTTTAAGGAGGCTGTCACAAGGCTGGCTGAGTGGTGACACATCAGACCCGGAAGAAACACACAGACAGACGGTGGTGATGAGTAATGCTGAGTGCAATGGTGGCACTCAGCGTTTATTAAACGAAATAAAAGGGTTTTAAACACAAAACAGGACACGGCACTGGAGCCAAAATAAACAGGTAAACAAAACGAACTAACACACAAAACAAGCGGACGAACGTTTAAACAAGTACCGTGCTGGCACTTCCAGCACGCTGTAGCAATTGTTATTCTTTACTTTCTTTTTAGTTCTCCTCCTCTCTCTCCCGTGCTCCACTCATGAACACCCAACCCCGAGTGAATGAAACATGCATCTATTTATACTGTTGTGCTGGGATTCAATTACTAATTAATTATTCACTTGAATCCCAGCACGTGAATTAATTACATGCAACCTCGTGCGCACATATTACTTACTTTAAATGCACATGCAGTGATGTGCAATCCCGTGTCTAAATACAATTATACAACAGACCCGTTTATATCCTGTGTACCAATGACTATACACCAACATTAACACACGCACCATAAAACACATAACACACAAATGCACACAGGGGCGGGGCGCATTGCCACAGAGGCGTATGCAGAGTTTTGCCTCAACTTTTCAGTTGAACATTCTTCTCTGCAAGACGTATTTCAACATGTGCCCATTGGGTCTCTTTTTGGATGATTGTCACTTCCTCCGAGTGTAGTTCGATTGAGGCGCCTCTTACTTTCACCCCTCTGAAGCATGGGTAGAAGATATAGATGGGAAGGCGAATGAATCTTCAGCTATGGGATAAGTACGTGTAGGAGCCTGTGTTTCGGGTGGAGTGTTGGCATTAATTAAATCAATCTGATGGTCGTCAGGACCCCAGGCTGTGTTCTCAGTACCTCCTGCATCGTCTACACTGTGATGCAGCTCCGTCTTGCCTCCAAACTCAGGATATTCCGTGGAGTGTCTGCGATCGTGGTCCTTCAATGATGTCTAGGACCAGATCTGTAGTCTCCCCACGTCGATATGGTTTGCTGCCTGGCTGTTGTCTTGTGTGACTTTCTGCTTTACATTTTTCCACTTTAACTGGATTGGATCCATGGTTAGTTTCTGGACAGACCCAGTAAATTTCCTTTTGCTGTCTTGCCTGAGCTGTGCTGCCACTGAAACTACCCACAATGACAGCAAAATGACTTCTAATACCTTCTAGGAGAGTGTCTGAAATTGGTTCCTTTAGTATGGATAACAATACTCCTGGCCTCTTTACTTCTGCATGCTCCTTCTGTTCTCGTTTAAATAGGCCATTTATTAAAATTACTTTAGTTTTTGCCCATTAGGTCCTGATGTTGTTAATTAACACTGTACGGGAGAGCTCTATTTGAATTGGCTACATCAGAAAAGGTGTTTATAGTGGAGTTAATAAAAAAGTGAGGTGCATGAAGTTGCATTAGCCTTTCCATGTACAGTTGTTGCTGCATCTCCTCATAATGTTCTGTTATCTCCTGGTGTCCTAACAACATGTCATGCTATCATTATTATTGTTATTGTTAATATAACAATATGGTTATTGTTATATTAAAAGATGCCCACTTAGATGTACAATTGACTGCATGGATAATTGTAGACAATAGTAAAAGGCTGATGATGAGGGTAATAAAACCGTGTACCAATGCTTTTGGTTTTTTTGATAGATAGTAATGAAACAGAGCAACAGCAATAATCAGCTTTCTTGTGAATTAAACACTAACCACAGCAAGTCTAGATCATACCCAAGACCAAATGTAATTATCACCTAGGAAACTGGTCAAAGAGGAGTCATGTGTTAACAGTAGTCTGTTCATTATACAGGCTTAAGAACATAAGAAGAACATAAGAAAGTTTACAAATGAGAGGAGGCCATTCGGACCATCTTGCTCGTTTGGTTGTTAGTAGCTTATTGATCCCAGAATCTCATCAAGCAGCTTCTTGAAGGATCCCAGGGTGTCAACTTCAACAACATTACTGGGGAGTTGGTTCCAGACCCTCACAATTCTCTGTGTAAAAAAGTGCCTCCTATTTTCTGTTCTGAATGCCCCTTTATCTAATCTCCATTTGTGATCCCTGGTCCTTGTTTCTTTTTTCAGGTCAAAAAAGTCCCCAGGGTCGACATTGCCTATACCTTTTAGAATTTTGAATGCTTGAATCAGATCACCGCGTAGTCTTCTTTGTTCAAGACTGAATAGATTCAATTCTTTTAGCCTGTCTACATACAACATGCCTTTTAAACCTGGGATAATTCTGGTCGCTCTTCTTTGCACTCTTTCTAGAGCAGAAATATCCTTTTTGTGACCAGAACTGAACACAATATTCTAGGTGAGGTCTTACTAATGCATTGTAAAGTTTTAACATTACTTCCCTTGATTTAAATTCAACACTTTTCACAATATATCCGAGCATCTTGTTAGCCTTTTTTTATAGCTTCCCCACATTGTCTAGATGAAGACATTTCCGAGTCAACATAAACTCCTAGGTCTTTTTCATAGATTCCTTCTTCAATTTCAGTATCTCCCATATGATATTTATAATGCACATATTTACTGCCTGTGTGCAGTACCTTACACTTTTCTCTATTAAATGTCATTTGCCATGTGTCTGCCCAGTTCTGAATGCTGTCTAGATCATTTTGAATGACCTTTGCTGCTGCAACAGTGTTAAATGATGGTCACCCAGTTACACATGTGGCATCCACCCTTGGTCACTTCGTGCTTTGACACGAAAGCTGTAGCTGTGTTCACTGTGTCAAATATCTGCTCTATGCCATATTTCAAACAGGGTCAATCCAGTGGATAGCAGCAGAAATAAAGTCATGGGGAATATGAGTCTTACTCATGACAGGCATATATATATATTTTTTTCAACCCCTGATATTAAAAGCCTCCACCATTCACCTTTTAAATTAACGATCTGCCTGCAGAGACATTTATATCATAATCATGTCCCCAGTATCTATACTGGAGTAAATATTTCCCAGGATTGATAACCTGTTTGAAAGGGTCTCTTGAGGAGATAAGGTACTTTGTGCTTTGACTACACAATGTAATGCTGCACTAGGGCTGAATTTGGCAAGTAAAGTTCCAGTAGAAAAGTAAGATAAACTAAAACTCTACTAGTACTATAATTACAACAAAAATTACAAAATGGAAATTAGGCTATTCCTCCAGCCATACTACAATATTCTAATCTTGTCAAATCAGAAATGAATCACCTAACACCAGTGGGTGGATTAAATCTAAAATGATTATTTGCTCCTATGATTTAAATGTATATTAACCCAGGTTTTCCTATGTGGGACTGTGGCAAAGTGGTAATGACGTGCAGGTGAGTGCAGTGCAGAATAATCACACAGACAAACGTTGATACAGGTGCAAGGGTGTTTATTTAAATTAATAAATGTCCAGAGCCTCAAGGCAAAACCTGTAAATAATAATAATGCTGGAAGTGATACAGCGGCGTATATCACTTCTCGTTATAATCCTACGGGTTTGACCCGCAACCCCAAAGTCCCGTTCCGACACCCACACTAAACACAAACACAAAGACAGTGCGTGATTCAAGTGCTAAAAGGTGCAAAACAAAAGACAGTTCCAGTAGTGAAAAGGTGAGCGGTGAAGTCCGGGTTTGTCGCTGGCCTGCGGCTGCAGCTCCGGATCGTGCTCAGTAATCTTTAGTGAAACAACACACAAGACACACAGTGTTAGGACACAGACACAAAACACTCACGGTCGATTTCACAAACGGGCTCCTTCTTGGTCATATAATTTAACCATATGCAAAGGAAGAGATCACTCAAGCCATGCCCCCTATTTATACCCTCGCCCATGACCCCGAGGTTAACGAGCGCATCCGCTCCTCCAGTCCTCGGATGCCACGCCGCTTACCGTCTGGGTCACTGAGCTCGGGTGCCATGGCTCCGCCCCCTTCCGAACTGACCGACTTCCATCTACCCTACGGAATAAATTGTCGTGCCATTTCATTAAGGGTACTCTGTTCCTCGTATACCGTGCTCTCACAGGTCGAGAGGGAGATCTAACACTAAGACTCATTCGATCTCTGTCACAGGGACCTTGTGGTTCTTCGGTTTTGTTTGATACCTCACTCTGAAATCTGCACACATTTAAAACAGCAGACTGCAGAGCTGGTTCTGCTTTCTGGACTCGGCTCACATTCAGTGCATTTGTTCTGAGTCACCTCAGTGCTGTGGCAGCAATGGGTTCATGTGACTGTAAATCTGTACAGGAATCAAGTGGATGCCAGGAACACGTCGCCCTTTCACTGTACTGAAGATGTATTGCTTTGTACATGTTTCAAATACATCGCTATACACAGGTCCCTGTTACCTAATCACATGCTGTAGGTGTGTGGTCTGCTTGCAGCATGACCATTGGGATTAGGTACTGTAGGTACCATACATAAATAATAAAGGGTGATAAAAACAGTTTAGTGGCTAGTTTGCTATATTTTATGATACCTTTGGCAATGTCTTTTATTATTATATTTCATTTTCATTACTGTAAAAATCAGCAAGGACATAAATAAATACATTCATAACAATGGTGATACTGTTGCTAACTTTTTAGATTTACGTTACTTTATTTACAAGTGTATTCGAGTGTGTGTAGATCAGGATAACCACACCTGTACAACAGGGATTCGTTTAGGAGATTCGAATCCCATGTAAAGTGTATTCGAGTGTGTGTAGATCAGGATAACCACACCTGTGCAACAGGGATTCGTTTAGGAGATTCTAATCCCATGTAAAGTGTATTCGAGTGTGTGTAGATCAGGATAACCACACCTGTGCAACAGGGATTCCTTTAGGAGATTCGAATCCCATGTAAAGTGTATTCGAGTGTGTGTAGATCAGGATAACCACACCTGTGCAACAGGGATTCCTTTAGGAGATTCGAATCCCATGTAAAGTGTATGCGAGTGTGTGTAGATCAGGATAACCACACCTGTACAATAGGGATTCGTTTAGGAGATTCTAATCCCATGTAAAGTGTATTCGAGTGTGACGTACAGAAGGTTCCTGGAGTGGGACTCTCCTTTGAGTGGAGGTAGCGCTCGGCCGCCTGTAGGACAGCTTTGTTTTGTTAGTTGTTTGTTCAGTGTTTTATTTTGAATGTTTCGCATTATTGTAAATATTTGTATATAAATCCTGCGCGTCTGTGTGGCGAGTCGACCAAAACCTTTGTGTCTCTCCTATATCTGTCAGCAGATGTTCGCAGCCTTAGTAAAAAAAACAATGTGGGGGCCCGTGATAACATTTACATAGATGCCCGTGCCATTGTATGTATGATGCTCGGAAAACGTTTGCAGTGACAACAGAAACTGCATGCTCTAATGACTTTTTAATAAAGTTGGCACTCAGCCATCTATTTCTAAAACTTTTGTGAATTTAGATGTCTGTGTATGGCGAAGCCTGCTTTAATATCTTTTCTTTTGTTTTTAGTTAACACATTTTGTTCCCTTGCTAAATTGCCTTGCATTACTTTGATTTGAATCTGCAAGCTGGTTGTTGTGTGCTGTGTGTCTACAGCTTCTCCTAGATGTGTCTGGTCAGCATTTTTTTTAAAGCCTACAATTAATTTGTTTTTCTAGGTCATTTATATAAGTTAAGAATGGAGAAAGGTCTGCATGCTAACCCTCAGTACAAAAAAGAAATTAATAGCAAATGCCACTCTCCAAAAATACTATTTCAAATCAAAGCTGCTGGAAACAAAATAAAGAATGATACATGTCAAGAGAGCAGATTGAGAACTTGAGTCAGGGATGTCATAGAAACCATTAAAAGGGATATCAAGTGATGAGCAGCAAATACAATGAACCCTAAGGGGACATTCAAATGGGAGGCGCAGCAGCGGCTGTAATTGACACATGCTTTGTCTTGATCTGCTGAACAACAGCAACCCATTTCATAAAAGAAAGATCATTTTGTTAACAAAACATAAGAATGAAAATGTGTGGACCCTGTAAAGTTGTCATCTACAAAATATAATCCAAGCTAGCATCCTTTAAAATGTAAGGTGGTTTCTGTGTGTTCTTTTATAAAGCCATGTGGAATATGTATTGAATAGGGGAACATGGCGATGTTTATATATGCTAACATCACAGTCCTCGGCTCTTAGAGCTTTGCAGGGTACATGTCTGAGATTGCTCTTCAAACAGCATTCTCCATTATTCCTACCTCCACTATTTAATTACATGTGTCTCAGGGATTTAAGGTTCAGAGAAAGTCCTGCAACGTGAGTCCAGTCACACTGTATGTGATCCTGAGTATACAAAGCTGCATTAAAGGATGTCACACTGCATGTGATCCTGAGTATACAAAGCTGCATTGAAGGATGTCACACTGCATGTGATCCTGAGTATACAAAGCTGCATTGAAGGATGTCACACTGCATGTGATCCTGAGTATACAAAGCTGCATTAAAGGATGTCACGCTGTATGTGATCCTGATTATACAAAGCTGCATTAAAGGATGTCACACTGTATGTGATCCTGAGTATACAAAGCTGCATTAAAGGATGTCACACTGCATGTGATCCTGAGTATACAAAGCTGCATTGAAGGATGTCACACTGCATGTGATCCTGAGTATACAAAGCTGCATTGAAGGATGTCACACTGTATGTGATCCTGAGTATACAAAGCTGCATTGAAGGATGTCACACTGCATGTGATCCTGAGTATACAAAGCTGCATTGAAGGATGTCACACTGTATGTGATCCTGAGTATACAAAGCTGCATTGAAGGATGTCACACTGCATGTGATCCTGAGTATACAAAGCTGCATTAAAGGATGTCACACTGTATGTGATCCTGAGTATACAAAGCTGCATTAAAGGATGTCACACTGTATGTGATCCAGAGTATACAAAGCTGCATTAAAGGATGTCACACTGTATGTGATCCTAAGTATACAAAGCTGCATTAAAGGAAGTCTGAGCTCATTTCATATTACGTGCTCTAGGCCTGCTATTGATTTGTTTTTCTTCAGAGTGTAAAACATGCACATGGTGTTTTTACTGTTGGAAATAATTGTTTTAAAATAGGGCTGGTAATGAAAACACTGAGCATGTTCAGTCTTCCCCACAAACTGAACATTCAGTGTGAGCCTCAGTGTGAGCCTAATGATGGTCATATCCAATCTGCTCTTGTTGTGTGACGGCAACTCAAAGTAATTGCCATCTTGTTTTAGCAAGCAATTTTTATATAATGCCAGAAAAAAAATGCACTCTGTACTCTCACACACCAAATCGATTGTTTCCTCAAACACAGGTCTCATCACCAAGTAAACAACAGATGTATAACTATCACCACCAGGGACATTTAAAGAGACAGGCACCCCTTTTTGAAATGGCCTGTCAGCTGGAATTCCAGTTGGTTTAGCCTCTGGACCTTTTGCTTTCTCTTAAACTGCTTCTTTGTTACATTTTAGATTGTACAGTTAAACAAAAGGGCACACATCAGTCTGGTTTTCTCAATGCCCAATTAGTGCAGGATTAGTGTGTCCACAAACTTGTCGATTCGCCTCTGCCACCACGGAAATCACTTTGTAGCAAGCGAGCAGGCTGAGGCCAAATATAATGATACTCTATTATTCAATAAAGCATTTCACACTGGAGACTGACGCACTCCACCATCATTATTGTGTTTTTTAATGTTATTTTAAAGGGTCGTAATAATCTTCTCAGATAAGTTATATGTTACTGACATTATTAGCATCAAAATCAATGAGCAGAAAGATATTTCTGGATTATTCAAATGTATTTTTTTATTTATTTTTTAATGAAAGATATTGCTGTATCTCATCATTATAGACATCTTTACCTGCTGGTACAATGTAATAATGATGATCAGTATTGCATACTTTTTCTGCTTTATTTATGTAATTATGATGCTCATAGGACAGTATATGGATGTAAAGATTTTACACTGAAAGAGATTACTGTGCAATTACCATGCATATACATCGCTCAATGTTGCTTCAGCCAGTTGTAGACCACGATTAGTTTTTTTACACAACAACAACACAAACTGAACCCGACCCAAGCATGCAGTCGTACTGCTAACCATGTAATTCTAGACATGCAGTCATACTGTAACCATGTAATTCTAGACATGCAGTCGTACTGCTAACCATGTAATTCTAGACATGCAGTCGTACTGCTAACCATGTAATTCTAGACATGCAGTCGTACTGCTAACCATGTAATTCTAGACATGCAGTCGTACTGTAACCATGTAATTCTAGACATGCAGTCGTACTGCTAACCATGTAATTCTAGACATGCAGTCGTACTGCAGTCCCAGAAGAAACTTGCATCACAATTGAACTGGACTCCTTTTCATTTCCATGGCTCAGTTCAATGTAGCACATGTTCCATATCCACCATGGCACGACCTTCTTGAGTAGACTGCTGTACTTGTACCTGTACCTGTACCTGTACCTGTACCTGTACCTGTACCTGGCCAAAATGTTGCATGCATTAAATAATCAAGCAGATCACCTGGTTACAGTTTACAGCAATACAATTTTATTCGGGATGGAGCAGCATCTAGTAGAGCACTTTTACTGTATCTCATAATGGAAACACTGTGTACCCAGGAATTTATTAGCTGAAAGCTTTCAGAGACACAGTATGCCTACAAACGGAATGCACAGTGAAATAGGGACACTTAGTTACAGAAGTGTGAATCTTTCATTACTATAATGCCATGTGTGAATGGAATCCAACAGATATGGGACTTTAACTGTTGTTAGAAGCCCTGCAAGAAGTGTAATGTAGGAACTGCTTGACACTTTATTCAGTTCAGCTAGTACATCAATGGAGAAAGCCCTTGCTGTCCCCATAACGAATAAAGATGTGCGTGTGTGCGAGCGTGTATGCGTGCGCGTGTGTGAGCGTGCGTGTGTGCGAGCGTGTGTGAGAGCGTGCGTGTGTGTGAGCGTGCGTGTGTGCGTGCGTGTGTGCGTGCGTGCGAGCGTGTGTGCGAGCGTGTGTGAGAGCGTGCGTGTGTGTGAGTGTGCGTGCATGTGTGCGTGTGTGTGAGTGTGCATGCGTGTGTGCGTGTGTGTTTTAAGCCACCTCGTGGTTCTGATGCTGCAAGACATCTAAATGGAGGTAAAGTGTCCCTTCCAAAATTAAACAAATCTTACAAAAATCACATCTTTACCATGTAAATAGACACTGAAAAACATGTTACAAGACTTAAGTAAGCTAGTAATTAAATACATCAATAAACACAGTAAACTGCAGTATCATTGTTTAACTGCAACATCAAAAATGTAACAGACACAAGCTGCTATTGCTAATGCTTTCCTACTTCATACAAAAATAGGTCAGAGTTTTGATTTTACTTCTGTCATGTCATAACATATTTTGTTGCTGTGTAAATGAGGAGTCTGTTGCATTACCCCTCGGGCTATGTACAGAAATGTCCCAGCTTGTCACCTCCACTCTGCAGTAATGCATCGCCTGCACTTGGGGGTGGGGGTTATTCATATACAGTAAGTATACTATTTCTTTCGCTGCTCTCAGTTAAATACCACCAGCAATACATCTCAAAAAGAGTCTCTGCCCTTATCACACTGTCCATTGAATTAACATGAGACTGCACTCTATGATAACAAACACACACACCTAATACTGCACACACACAAGATACAGTACCAACACTGCATTCTCCTGGGGGAGTTTCAACACTGTGTGACTGCTCTGCCTTTCCAGAGCTGCTTCATTTACGTTTTACTATGCTTTACCATGTTCAGATGTGATTTATCATCATTGCCTGTGATTTACAAAGCTTTATCATACATTGCTGTGCTGTTTACTATGGTACTGTATATGGTAGTGACCTTTTAAAAGGGGAGATGTATTTTGTAGCAATTGTATTTTATTTAGCATGGTCCCTTGATGCAGAACATACCTCGTGTGCTGCTGGACTGCTGTCCTCAACTCAGAATATCAGCTCTTGTACAAGGCTGGCTGAGATCTCTTTTTGGTCACATTGTGGTTTGTTTTAACTCCACGTGGCAGTCTTCCTAAACTCCCGGGATTTCCACTGAGTGGGTATGTAAGTAGCAGAGGCAGTGCTGTTTAATGTTCTGTAGAAGGGTAATGAAAGCTACAGCTCTCTGCACTACTCCTAGAACGTCAAGGCACTAAAGCTGAACCAGTTTCCAAGGGGCTAAGACTCTGTTAACATTGAAGAAGCAGAGTTATAGATAATCATTTTAATGTTCAAACTACAGCTGAAGTACAATGCCTTGGACACAATGGCTGAAAGTGCTGTAAAGTGTAAACCACTTTGGTGTGCTGTGGTTTTGTGTTTTACAGCCAGCGCAGGTATGAAATGCCCTGTCCGCAATCCCGACTTGCTCAGCCTAGTGACAGTCCCAATGTGCTCCCTGTTTACCATGGTAGAAGCATAGTGAGAGCATAGGCAAGCATTGTAAAGAACAGTGAGGTATGGGAAAGCATATTAATCACATGCTACAATAGGGATACAATATTATACACAGTTCTGTTGAGGACCAGCTACCCCCATGCTGCAGTGAACACACTGTAAACCCTATAGGAGTACCCGCACCTCACACGCTGCAGTGAACACACTGTAAACACTATAGGGGTACCCGCCCCTCACACACTGCAGTGAACACACTGAAAATACTATAGGGGTACCCGCCCCTCACACGCTGCAGTGAACACACTGTAAATACTATAGGGGTACCTGCCCCTCACACACTGCAGTGAACACACTGTAAACACTATAGGGGTACCCGCCCCTCACACGCTGCAGTGAACACACTGTAAACACTATAGGGGTACCCGCCCCTCACACGCTGCAGTGAACACACTGTAAACACACACATGCAGTATGGATACAATATTATACACAGTTCTCTATGTGAGATCAAGCCAGTTCTTTTCATAGGTTTAAATAAGAGAAACTCTCTTATATAGCAATTATAGCCTGGTTACAGAGAAGCCAATTTCCTGTCTTATATAAAAAAAAAAGTTTTATTGATCAAAAATACAGGGTATTTTAGGCACAGACTTATTAGATTTTCTGTGGGGTTTTGTTGGTATTGCTTTTAGACAGTTACAATTATTAAAACTGAAATTGGCTCGCACTATTTATTAATCTTATGTCTACAGTAGTGTTAATACATGCATACCTCCTCATGCAAGCAGTATATCCACATTGCATGTGATGTCCAAAGGCCTTTAGATATCAGGTGATGCTGTGTCGGTATAGTTTTAGCTGCAGAGAGACGAGGAGGAGGCATGATCAGAGCTTTATCTTGTGAAGGGGCTCATACTGGAGTATCATGTGAAATGAGTTGACTTTCACAGCTCTTTCCATTAATAAGCCTTTCTTGGGTGATAGGAATAGTGTGATCTACGCTGCCATCAAATAAATTGCTTTTACCTCTCTTTAGATGTCTATAAAGATTTTGAAAAACCTATTTGCCTCGAAAGTTGCTCTGAATTATCATCCCCTGTAGCTCACCGAAATATTCAGCTCATATCAGGAACTCTGATGGGCAGAGTTTAAACTTTGTTTGCATTACTTTAAGACAACCGTACCTACTACAGTACTGTAACAGACATGTTTTCTAATCCTATCTGTATGTAACCCTGAGAGATTTGAAATGGATAATCCAACATGATAATGAGGCTAATTATATTGAGTAGTGCATAGGATTACCAACATGGACAGTAATTAAATGTGCCAAGAGGTGGAGACAGAAGGTCCTTTTTATAGAAAGAGGACATAACAGCATCAGGCCACATTCATTTTATTCAACCCTGCTGTCAATGTGCAGGATGAGTTTGATAACTGGCTTTGGAGCATGACTTATAAGAAAAGGATTTCATCAGGAGCAACGGTATAGTTCTTAAAAAGACATTGCTTTCTATTTAAAAGAATTTTCTTAAATGTTTAGCTATTTACCCAAGTCCACAATTATAACTGAAATACACTAGCTGTTTAATTGGTTTTGAGGGTATAACTGTTTCTGCATGTGTGGACATTTAGCATGCTCAATAAAGTCACCAGCATATTTTACATGTGGGACTGTGTCTGAGCAAGCCTGGGAAAGGTGGTAACAAATGAGGCAAGTATAAAAATGACCACTACGGATGAGCACTGCTAATTTCTTCCCTTGAAACAGAGTTTGTTAAAGATTTGCAATGATAAATACCGAACAAACTCACTGTTTCAGGGGGGAAGAAATTAGCGGTGCACTCAGTGGTCATTTTCTAATGGCCTCATTGCAGACATTTCATTTTCCTCAGTCTTTCCGAGAGACAGCCCCTAATGCAAAATATTCTGGTGGCTTTATGAAATATGACAGATATCCAAAACAGTAATAAATGATTATTAGGAACTATTGTGGGATAATAAACATACATATAAAAATACATTTGTGATTATTACGTATATATGTAAACAAAGTATTATTATTATTATTATTATTATTATTATTATTATTATTATTATTATTATTATTATTATTTTCCTGGTAGCTTTAATTCTGTTTATTTTACTTCACAGTAAAACCAACAGTCATAGATGTGGACATTTATGTTAACAGCATCGGACCAGTGTCATCAATAAATATGGTAAGTGATGCCTGTCAGTAATATTTGAACAATGGTTTGGTCCATATACAATGTGTTATGTTATTTTCACTCAATATAATTCAGACAGTGCTGTGGAATCATACAGTATGCCAGGTTTTCACATGTAAATGATCACAGTGTGATGCAATAGTTGGTGTTGGAGTCTACTTGCTCACATAGATTTTCTTCGTAAGAATCCTGCAAAAATCTTCTTTCTGGTGGATGAGAATGAATAATTAAATAACTTTAATTAACTTTTACACAAATAAGATGGTTTTTCAATGTTAGGGCATTGCCAGATAATCCACACTGCAATATTGTGCATATACAGGGGATTGCATAGGCATGTCTAGCCACAATGTGAATGATGTGATATTACTGCAGCCACTCTGTCCTGTAATACTGTGCATATACAGGGGATTGTAGAGGCATGTCTAGCCACAATGTGAATGATGTGATATTACTGCAGCCACTCTGTCCTGTAATACTGTGCATATACAGGGGATTGCATAGGCATGTCTAGCCACAATGTGAATGATGTGATATTACTGCAGCCACTCTGTCCTGTAATAATGTGCATATACAGGGGATTGCATAGGCATGTCTAGCCACAATGTGAATGATGTGATATTACTGCAGCCACTCTGTCCTGTAATACTGTGCATATACAGGGGATTGCATAGGCATGTCTAGCCACAATGTAAATGATGTGATATTACTGCAGCCACTCTGTCCTGTAATACTGTGCATATACAGGGGATTGCATAGGCATGTCTAGCCACAATGTAAATGATGTGATATTACTGCAGCCACTCTGTCCTGTAATACTGTGCATATACAGGGGATTGCATAGGCATGTCTAGCCACAATGTGAATGATGTGATATTACTGCAGACACTCTGTCCTGTAATACTGTGCATATACAGGGGATTGCATAGGCATGTCTAGCCACAATGTAAATGATGTGATATTACTGCAGCCACTCTGTCCTGTAATACTGTGCATATACAGGGGATTGCATAGGCATGTCTAGCCACAATGTGAATGGTGTGATATTACTGCAGCCACTCTGTCCTGTAATACTGTGCATATACAGGGGATTGCATAGGCATGTCTAGCCACAATGTGCATGATGTGATATTACTGCAGCCACTCTGTCCTGTAATACTGTGCATTATTATTATTATTATTATTTATTTCTTAGCAGACGCCCTTATCCAGGGCGACTTACAATTGTTACAACATATCACATTATTTCACATTATACAGATATCACATTATTTTTACATACAATTACCCATTTATACAGTTGGGTTTTTACTGGAGCAATCTAGGTAAAGTACCTTGCTCAAGGGTACAACAGCAGTGTCCCCCACTGGGGATTGAACCCACAACCCTCCGGTCAAGAGTCCAGAGCCCTAACCACTACTCCACACTGCTGCCCGTGCATATACAGGGGATTGCAGAGGCATGTCTAGCCACAATGTGAATGATGTGATATTACTGCAGCCACTCTGTCCAAACAGTGACTTGTCTTTCAGATTAACCCTAAATTACTCGGGTTAAACTGATCCTTTGACAGGACTCCATTTGTTGTGTTTCGAAATCTGTTTCACTGAGTCTTTAAATCTTAACCAGCTCAAGCTGTTAGGAGTGTAAGGTGTTCAAGGTCACAAGTTTGTAGTCTGGTCAGGTTCAGATCTGAACTCCCTTTTTGGTGCCAGGTAGGAAGGTCTCAGCTTTTCATTGATGAGGTGAGTCGACTGGGGAAAGGAATGAATGAAATGATCCCCCACGCTCGTCTGGCAAGCACTCTGCTCTGTGCTGATTACAAGCCATCAACGGAGCACGGGCTTTCCATAGTCATGCCTGACCCGATCAGGGCTGGCTTGGACTGAAGCTTAAAAAAAAAATAATACACGGATGCATTACATCTTTATAAGAGTGAAGAGCACTACAATACTACTGCTATCACTAAATCTTGCATTGTATTTATTTATTCATTTCACCAGGAGATTTACTCATTGAGAGCGATGACTTGTTTACAAGGGGGTCCTGGAAGAACAATAAAAAGGCACTTCCAATGTATAAAAAGCAAGATCAAAACATGTGAGGTTCAAACTTAATCAGCAGCATACAGAGATCAAAGAACAGAATAAATAAGACATACAGGTAGTGGACAAAAAAAATGGAAACACCAATGTAAAGTCACTTAATAGGGCGTTGGGCCACTATGGTATCCCGCTCTGTGGAGTTCTCGGCGGACCGTTTTTGATGAAACTGGCTGCTTGTGCCCCAGGTTGAAATTTGCAGTCAATTGATCTGCAGTTGCTCGTCTGTTTTGCCTTGCACTTCGAATTAATGCATGGATATTACGATCCTGGAGTATGCGCTTCCGCCCACTGTTGCCCTTTGCTGATGATGTCTTTCCCTCTGAGTTCCATGCCAACATCACCTTAGACACCGTTGCTCGTGAAACATCAGCAAGTTGAGCTGTCTTGGTCACTGAAGCTCCTGCCAAACGCTCCCCAACAATCACCCCTCTTTTAAAGTCACTGAGGTCTCCTCTTGCAGCCATGCTAGCCAGAAATATAGGCAACCAGGCCTGTCTAGCATTTTTATACATGACCCTAAACATGCTGGGATGCTGTTTGCTTAATTAACGCATGAGCCACACCTGTGTGGAAGCCCTTGCTTTCAATATACTTGGTGTCCCTCATTTACCCAGGTGTTTCCATTTTTTTCTCCACTACATGTATATCTATTTATTAATGTGGACTGAAGGAGAAGCATTGGCAGGAGGTTCTAAGCAATTCCCTAATATGATCTTTAAAACCAGAAAAGGAAAGATTATCAAATTCCATCGTCATACTATGATGGGAACAATTCCACATCTTCGAGAGTTGATATGCAAAAGATAATTCTCCTGAACGTGTTTGAACTGTTGGAACAGCCAAATGAACAGAATCCTGAGAGTGTAAACTATAGCCAACGCTAGTCCTTTCTGCCAGAGCCCTCCAACAAGGAGGTACCAAACTTTTAAAAACCTTAAACACAAAACAATAGCAATGAATCTTATTTCACTTACTACCTGAAACACCCAGACACTGTAGAGGTTTTTCATTTACAGTGCTGTTTCTCCTTGGAATAAAGAAACATGTTTTATCTCTCCCTGCAGCACCAACATTGTGTGTGGTTTAACCCCTGTAAAGGATTCATGGATTAACCACACTTCATACAGTCTGAGCACATCCTCTCAAAATCACTCAACTCTTTGTACTTCTACTGTGGTTCATGTCTCATGATGAGTTCACTTGATCTTTCAGACATTGTTTAGTGTTGGATGGCTCTTTCAGACATCGTTTAATGTTGGAATGGCTCTTTCAGACATCGTTTAGTTTTGGAATGGCTCTTTCAGACATCGTTTAGTGTTGGAATGGCTCTTTCAGACATCGTTTAGTTTTGGATGGTTCTTTCAGACATCGTTTAGTGTTGGAATGGCTCTTTCAGACATCGTTTAGTGTTGGAATGGCTCTTTCAGACATCGTTTAGTGTTGGAATGGCTATTTCAAACATCGTTTAGTGTTGGAATGGCTCTTTCAGACATCGTTTAGTGTTGGAATGGCTCTTTCAGACATCGTTTAGTGTTGGATGGCTCTTTCAGACATCGTTTAATGTTGGAATGGCTCTTTCAGACATCGTTTAGTTTTGGAATGGCTCTTTCAGACATCGTTTAGTGTTGGAATGGCTCTTTCAAACATCGTTTAGTGTTGGAATGGCTCTTTCATACATCGTTTAGTGTTGGAATGGCTCTTTCAGACATCGTTTAGTGTTGGAATGGCTCTTTCAGACATCGTTTAGTGTTGGAATGGTTCTTTCAGACATCGTTTAGTGCTGGAATGGCTCTTTCAGACATCGTTTAGTTTTGGAATGGCTCTTTCAGACATCGTTCAGTGCTGGAATGGCTCTTTCAGACATCGTTTAGTGTTGGAATGGTTCTTTCAGACATCGTTTAGTGCTGGAATGGCTCTTTCAGACATCGTTTAGTGTTGGAATGGCTCTTTCAGACATCGTTTAGTGTTGGAATGGCTCTTTCAGACATCGTTTAGTGTTGGAATGGCTCTTTCAGACATCGTTTAGGAAACCTCAAACCATCTCTTCTGATTGCCTTCATAATCTGAGTTATAATTATCCTGTATTTAGAAAGAAAGTCCTGCTTTTAAAGCAAATAGCATACTTGAAATGTGCTTGCTAAATGTTGTTGTCATGGAAATAGCCCTTGTTGTTTTTTGGGGGTATGACGGGGAGATCTGTATCTGTATCTGCTATTGGGTGTATGTCTGATCGACCCCATAAAAATAACGCTTTCCTATTCCTTTGGATAGCCCTTGTAGGATATAACACAGTGGAAGCTCTGGCAGGAGGAGTGGAGTACCCCAAAGACAGAACATATAAAGAAAGAAGGTTGCCTGTTTCTGACACGCAGCAGGAGGAAGTGGAGAAGGAGAGCCTGCAGTGGAGATGGCTGAAGTCAACAGCCGGGAGAGTAGTTTCTACTCACCCCAAACTGGTGACTTACAGTCCCGGGGACGTGATATATAGTTGAGCTCAGGGAGATCTGGGCAGCCCAATAAAGTATTGAGGAACAGGAAAACGTTATTAAGAGCTCGTGCCTCGCAGGCTAGTGGAGGCGATGAGACCCTGCTTTAAAAGCAACCCTTTCTTTGTAGTTTTATTTACAATGTTTTGTTTTCTGTTTTGGTTTACCCTTTTCATTATGGATTATTATTTCATCACGTACAGTACCTCAGGGGGATACCATTGCTGGTAGTAACCCTGAGGGTAGCAAAGCACTGAATAAATCATGTGCGGCTGGGCAGCGTCTCAAAGACAATCTCTCTGACTCCTGTGTTATAAGTGAATCCCCCACACACCCTCTCACAGTGGCGGGGGGAGGGGGGGTGACAGTTAAGGCATACAAACAGCCCAGACCTTCCCCTGACAGTCAGTGTATTTCTGGGGATGCTGCCAATGTTGGTTAGCAGACTGTTTGGAAGCTTTTACCAGTTCTGTATATTTCTATGCACTTCCTCACAGATGAGTTCAAATGGAGACGAGTCAGGCGCTGCGATGGCCACCTCAACACCTGCTCCATTCCTTTCATTCCATCTACAGCAGGGGCTGCAGATTTATAGAGCTATGCTTTTGAACTGTGATTAGTGAACTGCTGCTCAGGTATCCACGCAATGCGTTGGGAATCATCACAGTGGTCAGTACCTGTATACCGGTCTGCGTCTCATAAATGAGGGGTACAGTCTCCTCTAGGGTTTTTGCAATGGTAGCATAGGAGAAGTGTAACACAGATACCCAGTCATTATACACACAATGCATGTTAAACACAGAGTGTGTGTTATTTATATACATACAGTATATGGTTTACCTTGTTAACGTCCACATTTCAAAGCTTTCAAGCTGTAATGCAAACCCACCTGACTCCTCTGACACATAATTCCAAAGGTGCATAAAGACCGTGAGCGCGTTTCCTGTGTAAAGCATGTACAGTAGTTGTTGCTGGATTGCACTGCTACTTTCTGCTGTGTTACAGTGACAGAACATGAGAAGCATCCAAGGGACATTCTTCATGATTTCAGCACTGATAGTGCACGTATTTACAGTCTCTTTTTAGCCTTTGTTTTATTTGTGCTTCTGCAGTGTAACATATTAGGAGATTAACTGATCGCAGACCCCTGCTGTGTTAAGTCTAGGCATTCAGCCAGCTGAGTTAGAAATCAATTGTAAGAAAGGAGAATCCTGTGTTCCTTTGAGAGTCAAGACAGACAGGTAGAGCTGCTAGGCAGTCTGGTTTCCAAGCAGGGGTTTGTGTTCACTGGGTTTCAATGTAAACCCAGGCAATGGGGTATATTTACAGCTCTGGCCAAAAGTGTTGCAGCACCCTGTATATACAATGAACCCATTCTGCGTCATAAAGTCCAATGAAACCTGCTGAATAATGCTACGTTAACATATTGAATTACATACCACTGCTTTGTAGTTTTCCATATACTTAATGAAAAACTGACAAAAATGGAAAAATGTGACGTTTTTCTAATATGAAATACTGTACTAACTATTATGACTTCCGGTAGACTTTTGCAATATCTTTTTGTAGTTTCTTTGATTGCACGACGTTAAATAAAAGCTCTAAAATGTTCATATTGTGTTTTTTTTTTTTTAATTATGTCTCAATCCTAAAATTCTTGGTGATGCAAAACTTCTGTCCATAGCGGTAGGTTGCTCAGATACATTTCTCCATGGTTATAAACATAACGCTGAGCCTCCATTTTAATTAAAATAATTACATTTTATAAATTAAAAGATGTGGCAAAAGTTAAAAGCTCAAAGCTGTGTCCCCAAATTAACAAAAAGTATCTGAGCAACGATTCCAAAATCATAAAAATTAAAGGTAATGTAAAATAAAAGGAAAGGCTGTTAAAATGTCATTTGGAGCTAATAGTTTTATAAAGAGCCGATTTTCTTTGTGAAATACTGCCTTTGGGACCACCCTGGATATTATTGCGCGATTGTGGAATGTTTGGCTGATGTTCTGTCTGGTGCCCCAGGGAGCCAATCAGAAACGAGGTGTGGAATCTCAGCAAGGCTTTGCCAGTGTGAAAATGTCAAGAAACTAAATGTACAGAGTAGCCTATATAAATAAAATAGCAGGAGAATAGTGGCGAGGGAAGCTATTGTTTATAGAGGCCATGCATTTATAGATCACATAGACACTGCCCTGCAGTATCATAGGATACCGGCTTCACAAACCTTAGGGCACATCTAAAATATTATAGCTCAGATATTCAAAGTAATGCGCAATCCACTCGCAAAATTTGTGCCTCGCAAAAATTAGTGCTTTTGCACAAAAATTTATATTTTCCAACACGGCATAAAACAGTTGCGCGAAGTTGGGAAAATAACACTTTTTGCTCAATTCGCAAATGTGTTTGTGCCTCACAAAACCACCTGTGCATTCAATACCAATATAGCAGAAATGCACAAGAGCTACGCGTGAATGAGCAGAATTGGAATACTACACGACAATGTGATGTAATGGAAACATTCTGTGCATTGCAAGCCTGTCACGCTTATCGCAAAACTTAGCCATTTTCATTCAAATTTGGCCTTCGGAGCAATTCAAATAATTTTGTGCTTAAACATATGAAATTTGCGCACATGCATACATTTATATCTAATGTTTATCATCATCACAGGCATTAGCATGGCTAATAAGCTAAATATTTAAAGGGCCATCGCAGATTCTACGGAATTCAAACAGATGTATCTATGCTGTGCTGTTTGCTGAGAAGTGAGTTAATGATTTCTCTACTTCTGTCTTCACAATTTTGACAGGTGTCACACAAATATGAGTACATGTTACCTATTCTAATTCATTTACATTTTTGAACTTTCTTGTTTTCTGTTACAGTACCATCTGTTTTTTTTTCTTTCTCAGTGTTAACCGTGATCCCGCTTATCAAACCGGCATTGCTCCATGTCTGGACTGATCTGATTTTTGTAATGGTTTTTTTTGTAAGAACTTACAAGAAATTACACACATTAACAACAACAACAACAACAATAATTAATAATATTAATAATCCAGCTGGAATCGCCTGGGTTTTTATTTTTATAGCCACACACACATACATATATATATATATATATATTGTGAAAGAATCGCCCTCACCGCGGTTCGTTGCCCCTTTAAAAACACCGACCCAACACACAGAAATTGATTTTTGAAAGCGCGGTTGCGCTATTTTTAATGAAAATACAAAAACAAAATAAACAAAACAAACACCTAGCTCTTTTTGAGCATTAACTAAACAAAACAGGACCCTAAACTAAAAACAGGACAGCTAAGCTGTTTACCTGTAACAAAAACAAAACAAACAGAACAGCACACACAGAAAAGGATTCACTCTACCTTTCCCCTTTGAAATTACGGCTGTACCCACACACCAGCACAGTCGGGCTTCTACCCTCTTCAGCAGCCGCCAGGAGCAGACTGACTGCTCTCCTTATAAACCCTGCACCTGGCTCTAATTTTCAATAATAGCCAGGTGCAGGTAATGATTAACAATAAAACAATTAACAAAACAATTAAACAAAACAAACCCAAAATGTGCCTATGCACATGTTTTCCTGCAGGGGGGATTTAACCACCTCCCTGCTGTGTTACAATATATATATATATATATATATATATATATATATATATATATATATATATATATATATATATATATATATATATATGCTTGACAAACCTGGGGGGCAATTCATTCAACTTAAATAAAACGGGCTGAACGGGCAGTGGAATAAGAAAGGAGATTCGTTTTCTTTCGGTCCGAAAGAACGATCATGATTGCAGCTTCCCTGTTTATTTTTTAAACGTAGTAACACTAGTGATGCTGCTATCACAATCGTGATGTCGATGTGGACGGAACCTTGTAGGATCGCTGGGTATTTTCCATTGTTGTAGAACCTCGGAAAGTGCCTGCATTTCTCTTCAGTGATTGGATGAGGGAGTGCTGGAGTGATGTGCGCAGAGTTAAGGCTGTTTTTGTGCTTGGCGCATAATTTCGAAAATGGCAGGATCTCACAAATTTCCAGCCACTCCTGCTAAATTGCGCTATGCATACATTATATTTGTGCACAGCGCAAAACAGATTGTGGCACGCAAAAAGAAGTTATATATGGCACATTTTACGCATTTGCGCATAACGGTCATTTGTGATGTGCATAACCCTCTGCGTGGTGCGCAAACCTTTCAAATATCTGGGCCACAAGGTTTCTGACAAACAAAAACTGTAATACAAATCTTGTATTTACTTTTTAAGTCCACCTCTGTAGGGTTTGAAATATGCAGATATTTTGTTTTGATATGTTTAATCTTAACACAGCACAGCTAACTGAAGCAATGTTCCATATCACAGCCCCCAGATACATTGTAAATAAGCTCTATATTTCCTCAGGCTGGAAGTATGTATTAGAAAAATAATTCATGTTTATGACTATAATGAAACACTGCAATGCCAAAATTGAATGTAAATCTAAATAGTGCATTAACAGATTGTGCTTTCTTGACTAAAGCACATCGCTGGGGTCATTGTTTTCTTAAATGGAATGTCACTTGCTCCTGACTTGCTACAGGAGCAGTTTTTGCCTCCCACTCTTTCTTCATTGGTCAGCGCTAATTCCACCAGCGTGCAGCTCAAACAGACACCTTGAAGAGGCCGGCGCAATCCTGTGCAAACATAAAGCACTTCACCCTTTACACCTGCATTTACTGTGCTTCAAAACCTGGCCCTATATCTCTGAACCCTTAGAAAAGTATATGGCAGATCTATAATATTCTAACTGTTTGTTAAATTTTTTTTTTTTTTTTATCATTAAGACGCTACATTTTCCTGGCAGTATTGGATTACCAGTGCCTACCTACACAATTTCATTTGTTAGGTGGTTTTGAATCAGATTTACATGGGATATCAAAGTGATAGCACATAATGGCATGCCTAGATTGAAAGCAGCTGAAGAGACCTAAGACATAAACACAGCTGAAGAAATCAGATACAAAATATATTCACTAGCTGCTGAAGAAACATCAAAAGCAAAGTGCATAGATTGTTTTATTTTTTATTTTAGATATATTTAATCAGCTTTGCCTTGTACTCCATAAGAGCCATTGATGGCAATACGAACAAGTGCTCTGGAGCATGCTGGGAGATTCATTTATTTTCACTCTTTTTTGTGTTTTTCTTTTCCGATAGTTAATCGCTCCTCTTACTTTGTTGCATTTTAAATGCCCTTATTTGTTTGCTGAATGCACATTTATCTTTTGCCATACCTCTCTCAAAATAAAAGCTGCAGCTGTGGGTATTTTCAGTATGCTCTGCCAAATGAATACAGCAACATTTAGAATTGTATATTGTCGCTCTTTATGAAATTAGCTACATTTTTGCCTGATTCACTTTTTTGTGTCGGATTGTCTGTATTTGAGTTTTGTACACCCAGCAGGCACACAGTGTTAAAATGTATGTGTTCATTCATGCTGGTTGAGCTCAGGGTTTGAATAGCAAAACCTGTGAGTATATACATATCAACAATAACTCTTAGCAGCTTGCACTATACACAATAATACAAAAGCAGCAATTTTAAAGTTACATTAAAATCCATTAAGATAAGAAAGCCATTTTATAAAAGTGCATTTTTAGTCTTGACTTGAAAACTGCAACGGTCCCAGCTTCCCTGACAAACGAAGGCAGTGCATTCCATAATTTCGGAGCTCTATAAGAAAAAGCTCTCCCTCCTCCCGTGTTGTTTTGTTGACTCTAGGAATAACCAGCAGCCCTGCATCCTGTGATCTCAGAGTGCTGTTTGGAAGATACAGGGTCTGTAAGGTGAAGTCACTGTGTACTGTACTCTAGCCTAGCCTACACCTGGGACTAATCAAGCATTATTTTGTTTAGTGTATAGGACAAGGTGTTTTTACGAATACAAATATGTAGGAACTATATCTAATTATTTGTTAGCATAACTTAGTACTAGGATTTAACACAGAGCTCAGAGATCACAGCTTGATGACAAATGAATATTATGAAATGCAAGGGAACTTATGGTACGCAGCAGTTTTCCTTTTAAAATATAGATAGATAGATATCTGCATGTACATATGCTTTCAACTTAAATATGAATGTTAAAATCTGTCTTCCAGCGATAGAGTAATTACAATTAATTAAGATGCAATTACCACAATGCTTTATTTTGCAAACAATTTAATGTCACCTAATCCGTTGATATGTTGCATAATTGTCATTTCAGATCCTGGTATTCTGTATAATTCTGTATATTCTGTATATTCTGTATATTCTGTATAATTATTCTGACAATGTGTCTATAAAAAAAGTCCTTCTGTTCATTCACTAAATCCCTTTTCCACACACCGCCATGCAGATGAAACTAATGACAGGAATCACTGCAAATGAGACATGCAGTCGCAAGCTTTGGCTACACTGAACAATGAGTTTTCTTCATTTAGCTCACTCTGTGTCCTAGGCAACGGTGTGTGGCTGCTGAAATCCTAGCAGCAGCAGAGTGAGTCCTCCGCTCGTGGGAGCCCATCTGCAGAATAATGCCTTCAGGGTTCCGCCCCCTCAGAACCACAAAGCGTGCAGCAGAAACACACTCTGTAGAGCAGTGCGTTTCCTCCCATACCAAGGAACGAAACAAAACACCACACAACTGCTGCTGCTCAAGATAGTCATTGTATATTATTATTATTATTATTATTATTATTATTATTATTATTATTATTATTATTATTATTATTATTATTATTATTATTAACCAAACGGTGCCCTTTCATCAGCCTTGTTGCTTTTAAAAGGGGTTGAGGTGAACAATTAAAAACACCAAACCAAAGTATATTTTAAAATGTAGTGTCCGCTATTAAAACGCCTTTGTAATTTTGTACAGCTATGGCCAAACGTTTTTCATCACCCTATGGAATGAACTAATTGTGCCTAATAAAGCGGAATGAAACCTGCTGAATAATGCAGCGCCGAGATGACCTGCCTGCTTGCTGTTTCTCTGTTTGCTTTCTCCTGTCTAAGACTACGCTGATGTGGCTGCTTGTTCTGCTTTGTAATCTGCCTGCAGTACGTGGCATTTCCTTTACCAGTGGAACTCTCGTCTCTTGAGGTTTCTCAAAACTGCTAACTCACACTTTATTGAAATACTGCTGATTAAAACAAAGCATGGGTCTTTGAAGTGAAGTGTTTTGTGCATCATGTTTTGTGAAGAGGTGCCATCTGTTCTAATCAAAAGCAAACTGAATCCTCTCAACATCCCTGCCCTGCAATCATGAGGCACTTTACAGCTCGGGGCACTTATTCATACAGTAGGTTCAAACTTCTCAGGATTTAAGTTCAATCACCTAAACCACCAAGAAATAAGAAAAAGCAGTATTATTGATACAAGCTTTCTGTATAGTAAAGACAGCTTTATTAGTGCATTTCAATCGATCGAAATCAGTATGAGAATGCAGTATGGAATGAAATCAATGCAGTAATTAACGGCTTGTTGGAAGTTACTTCTACCAACAAAGCGTGCAAACTGAAGCTTTCTTAGATTTTAGAACTGAGCATTCAAAAGCTCTGGCCAAATCACTAATACACTATTTGAAGTGCCATTTGCTACAGACACGAATCACAGTGAAGGAACTAAAAATATACATTTGCTAACCGCGCAATTAGTTGATAAATACAATCAAAGAATTGCTTCGAGAGCTATGTCAATGCTACTGTACACCCCAATTTTGTTCCATGAAATCTGGCAATGGCATCAATATCCCTTTGAAAAGGGTGTATGTGGTATAAACAGTGCTGGAGCTTGTTGCTTCTGCCTTCAACTCTGTTAGCATATTCCCCCAGAGGGGATTAAGTGCCCCTCTCGTTACTATCATTCGATACAATGAAACTTGAGTTGAAAGGTAGTGGTCTGTAGTGGTGTTTGCTGTTCAGATAAACCCCAGTGACTTGTCTTGAGTTTGAAAGGTAGTGGTCTGTAGTGGTGTTTGCTGTTCAGATAAACCCCAGTGACTTGTCTTGAGTTTGAAAGGTAGTGGTCTGTAGTGGTGTTTGCTGTTCAGATAAACCCCAGTGACTTGTCTTGAGTTTGAAAGGTAGTGGTCTGTAGTGGTGTTTGCTGTTCAGATAAACCCCAGTGACTTGTCTTGAGTTTGAAAGGTAGTGGTCTGTAGTGGTGTTTGCTGTTCAGATAAACCCCAGTGACTTGTCTTGAGTTTGAAAGGTAGTGGTCTGTAGTGGTGTTTGCTGTTCAGATAAACTCACAAACACAGGAACACAAAAACACAAAACGTGGCGAGTTAGTCAAAATAAATAGGCAAACAAAACACTGACCCAAACAAGTACCGGGCTGAGATGGTTTAGCACCTGTTATTATTATTAAACTTATCTCTCCTCTCGCTCTTTCCCGTTCTCTCCACACTGAACACCCAACCCCGAGTCAGTGAAACATTCACCCTTTTATGCAGCTGTACCGAGATTGGATTGCTAATCAATCATTCAATTGGAATCTCAGTTCATCTGCATGTGCCCTTCCTGTGCTTCTATACAAATACCCCTTTTACTGTGAAGTGATTGTGCCATCCTCGTGTCTAAATACAAACACTCGTCTTACATAACCCCACATTATATCCTGTGCACCAATGCATATACACCAACATTAATACACCACACGCGACATATAAACATAAAATACACACAGGGGCGGGGCACACTGCAACAGGACCTGAATTCAGTTTACAGTGCTTCTGTATCAGCTGCCACTGTGGGGGTCTAGTTCTGGCTGACCAGAGAATCCAGGACATGAGAGTGCAGCAGATGAATAACCAGATGCCTCCTCCAAACCTAGACCATTGACTGAAGATAAACACACTCCAGTGAAGCTTTGAGAGCTATCGCAGGCGAACTGTCTTTGTTCAGTGATTAAACGGTCGCCTTGAAAAGTGTGACTTGATTGTTTAAAGTTTATTATGACTAAATGATACTGCGTGTCAGGGTTACATGTTGTTGTTTACCAGATAGCAGTGACTGCATATTTGTTTTCATATGTTCATCTTCTTTATTACTGTGTAAAATGCTGATTGTTACTTTACAGTTCTCTATTGGCAAGTCTTTTGGTTTTCATGCTCCTTCTCTAAGCTTGTTAGATTGTTTTTGCAGTGAGTTCCATGGTATCACTGAAGCTCTTCATGGCCTGGTAATCCAGAACTCACTATTGTCTGCTTGTAGTGTATTGTGATACCTTCTATTGTGAGTTTCTAATTGGCTGGGCGTCTTTACCATTGTATCCAATCCCCTGTACGGGTGCATTTATACCATTTTCACACTTGGCTGTATCTGAGCTGCCACCTGAACTAATCCTACCCCTGGAGGCACAGCAGTTTTGTTACTGACTTAATCTGGACTGTGCAGACAATTGTGTTTGCCTTGTGGTACATGTCTCTGACAGTGATCTCTTCTGTGTGGAATCGAGTGGAATTCTTCATAAAAGACATCATAAATATAGAATTTATAGCACATGTACACTTCTCTAATGACATTGCATTTGCCATACATGCACACAGAGATTGTATGTCTATTCCTGCAAATACGATTATGTGCACCAAACTTGGGGGTAACAGTAGGACCTACATTATATGATTGTCAAATTGGACCCAAGCTTTGAAAGAAGAGGAGTAAAAAAAAAGTATGCAAAGATTAATGCAAAGTGTTCCTTTTTTAACTTCCAAACTTCCAGATGTTTAATCATTTCTTCAGCAGTTGACAGGACTGGTTCTTTTGGAATTACATCTTTAACAGTCTGAGGACAAAACTAACGATTTCAACTCAATTAACAGCTGGATAAAGCACTTTAATACAATGCGGTATTGGACAACCGTGCTTCTGATCCCTCTAGAGCCTTAGACATAAAGAACCTCTATTCCACAGGCAGTTTGATTTATTTTCTTATTAAACCTTTGACTATCATGCAAAAAAAAAAAAAAATCCTTACAATCACACAACATGCTCATGATGTAATCTAAGATGAAACACTCTGGTACAGTGATAACGTGCAGAATCAGAAAGCTGTTTCTACGACTGGGGAATTTAGAACTGTGTGTACAGAACAAACTACAATGTAAGGAGCATCCTTTCTGATATGGGTTTTATAATTTTATAAGAGTTAAACTTACTGTTTTAATTTTTTTTTTCTTAGGTACAGCTATGGCCAATTGAGATATAATTAAAAAAAACAAAACAACTACATGAACATCATTTAGATCTTTTATTTAACATCATGTAATCAAATAAACTACAACATGATATCGCTTTCGAAATGTCACATTATTAAATTTGTGTTTTGTTAAGTATATGGAAAACTACAAAGCGGTATGTAATTCAATATGTTAACATAATGTTATTCAGCAGGTTAAATTCATGACAAACAGGCCAAGACACTGGAGAGCATGACAAACAGACCAAGACACTGGACAGCATGACAAACAGACCAAGACACTGGAGAGCATGACAAACAGGCCAAGACATTTGAGAGCATGGCAAACAGGCCAAGACACTGGAGAGCATGACAAACAGGCCAAGACATTGGAGAGCAGAGCATGACAAACAGGCCAAGACACTGGAGAGCATGACAAACAGGCCAAGACACTGGAGAGCATGACAAACAGGCCAAGACATTTGAGAGCATGGCAAACAGGCCAAGACACTGGAGAGCATGACAAACAGGCCAAGACATTGGAGAGCAGAGCATGACAAACAGGCCAAGACACTGGAGAGCATGACAAACAGGCCAAGACACTGGAGAGCATGACAAACAGGCCAAGACATTTGAGAGCATGGCAAACAGACCAAGGCATTGGAGAGCAGAGCATGACAAACAGGCCAAGACACTGGAGAGCATGACAAACAGGCCAAGACACTGGAGAGCATGACAAACAGGCCAAGACACTGGAGAGCATGACAAACAGACCAAGGCATTGGAGAGCAGAGCATGACAAACAGGCCAAGACACTGGAGAGCATGACAAACAGGCCAAGACACTGGAGAGCATGACAAACAGACCAAGGCATTGGAGAGCATGACAAACAGGCCAAGACACTGGAGAGCATGACAAACAGACCAAGACACTGGAAAGCATGACAAACAGGCCAAGACATTTGAGAGCATGGCAAACAGACCAAGACACTGGAAAGCATGACAAACAGGCCAAGACATTTGAGAGCATGGCAAACAGACCAAGGCATTGGAGAGCAGAGCATGACAAACAGGCCAAGACACTGGAAAGCATGACAAACAGGCCAAGACACTGGAGAGCATGACAAACAGGCCAAGACACTGGAGAGCATGACAAACAGGCCAAGACACTGGAGAGCATGACAAACAGACCAAGGCATTGGAGAGCAGAGCATGACAAACAGGCCAAGACACTGGAGAGCATGACAAACAGGCCAAGACACTGGAGAGCATGACAAACAGGCCAAGACATTGGAGAGCAGAGCATGACAAACAGGCCAAGACACTGGAGAGCATGACAAACAGGCCAAGACACTGGAGAGCATGACAAACAGACCAA
Source organism: Acipenser ruthenus (assembly GCF_902713425.1). Lineage (NCBI taxonomy): Eukaryota > Metazoa > Chordata > Actinopteri > Acipenseriformes > Acipenseridae > Acipenser > Acipenser ruthenus. The sequence goes on along the minus strand of NC_081197.1, from coordinate 59,833,231 downwards.
GGCATTGGAGAGCAGAGCATGACAAACAGGCCAAGACACTGGAGAGCATGACAAACAGGCCAAGACACTGGAGAGCATGACAAACAGACCAAGGCATTGGAGAGCAGAGCATGACAAACAGGCCAAGACACTGGAGAGCATGACAAACAGGCCAAGACACTGGAGAGTGTGGTAAACAGGCCAAGGCACTGGAGAGCATGACAAACAGGCCAAGACATTGGAGAGCATGGCAAACAGGACGCAAACAGTTAGTGACGGACAGTGAGACTGTGCCACTAAGTTCAAGAAATTAGGCTTTCAAATTATGAAGCTGCTTTTTATTTTATTTTTATGTTATTGTATTGTAATTATTTCTGCAGACAGTGACAGTGACTTCTACTGCCCTCAGTCAATCTGACAGCCTTCCCTGAGAGAAGGGATAGGGTAATCACAGTCTGCAGAAGTGCAGTGGAGAACCAGTATCACTCAAAGCTATTTAACTATTCAGAAATGGTTGTATTGATTTCCATTTCCTCAAAGATGTGTTAATCCCCACAGGCCATACATCTTTGGTCTCAGGCTTCTTATGTGAATTACATGTATATGTCTACAATGAACGGAATAGAAGTATATCCACAGGTACTGATGTAATGCCATGCTCAATTACAGGAACCCATAGATATCATAATCCTGGCTTAGAGGGAGAGCGAGAGAGCGAGAGAGCGAGAGCGAGCGAGAGAGAGAGCGAGAGAGAGAGCGAGAGAGAGAGTGAGAGAGAGAGAGAGAGAGAGATTTTGAATGATTATTCCTCAGGTTTCATTTGACTTTATGGTGCAAAATTAGTTACAAACATTAGTTAGACACAATTGTGTCAAATGTAATTCCCTCTATATGCTGGCACCACAAGCAGTGTGGACCCCACAGTGAGTTTGCCAGGGAATGCACAGGTTTCTGAACCTTATTTCAACAGAGGATATTACCAGAGATTCTGCACCAGTAAGGAGCACCAGCAGAATGGGAGAAAAGGTCCTCAAGTGTCTCATGTAGGACTACATTGAAGCTTTTCAGGGTTTTGACATTCTGGGCAGGATTTTCAAAAGGTTGTAAATGATAACTCCAGTGTTAATCAACAAATTGGTGTGCAGCACTGATTTTGGCATTTTCAAGCATTCATTATGCCTATTTCGTTATTAAATAATCGTGCTAATGTGATTTCCAAAATTATTGTTTCTTTATCTTAGGAGGTTTCATTTATTTCTTTATTCATGTATTTATTTGTTAGCTTAGTTAGTTTGTTATTCATATATTTGTATTACAATATTATTATGCATAGTTACAATGTACTTAACATATAAATCTTTTTTCACGATATATATACATACACAATTGTATCAGAAAGGGGTTAGGTTCAGAGTTAGGGTTAGTGTTAGGATGCTATGTGGAAATGTAAGCATTTTAAGATCTGCTGTCAGAGAATTCATCGATCTAGTCCCCTCGACAGTTACCTGACATCATGAAAGGGTTGTTTTACTGTATCCTGCAAGTCCTGCTAAATGTGGATGAGTTTCTGGATTTGATCTGCCAGAATCAATCTATCTGTTACAGTGCACCAACCCTCCCATATTGAAATACTGAACAGGGCAGGGAGTGCTGGTGAGAGGCAGGCAATCATCAACAAAGAGAACCCTGCACTAACCCAGGATATTACATCTAAACATGCAGCAATATCAAGCAATTCTGAAACTATAAACTGTTATAAACTCTTCTTCTTGAAGTAGAATATCAGTCATGAAGCACAGGCTGTGTGAATGCTGACTTCTAGTCCACTTAACATGAAATCCAAATTCACTAACAGAAGCCCTTCTTTACACAGTATGTTCTGGTTAAAATGAGAACACACACGATTGTGGATGCAAAATTATGTTTTTTAGTTCAGTGGAGCTGGTCCAGTTATAGATACATAAATAAAGTTGATCGGACTGACACAGATTATAAAGGTAATTCATACAAGCTTCAACAGATGCAAAATGACAACGAATGAAATGTTTTCTGTTTCTTTTCAGGAGGTTTTCAAATAATGTTTTTGATGGATTCTTTGAACATAGAGAGAAATTACATTGAAGAATTGACTTGTGTATGTGTGTGTGTTTGTGTGTGTGTCTGTCTGTTTGCGTGCGTGCGTGTGTGTGTGTGTGTGAGAGTGTGTGTGTTTGTGTGTGTGTGTGTGCGTGCATGCGTGCGTGTGTGTGTGTGTGTGTGTGTGACAAAACACCACACAACTGCTGCTGCTCAAGATAGTCATTGTATTTATTATTATTATTATTATTATTATTATTATTATTATTATTATTATTATTATTATTATTAACCAAACGGTGCCCTTTCATCAGCCTTGTTGCTTTTAAAAGGGGTTGAGGTGAACAATTAAAAACACCAAACCAAAGTATATTTTAAAATGTAGTGTCCGCTATTAAAACGCCTTTGTAATTTTGTACAGCTATGGCCAAACGTTTTTCATCACCCTATGGAATGAACTAATTGTGCCTAATAAAGCGGAATGAAACCTGCTGAATAATGCAGCGCCGAGATGACCTGCCTGCTTGCTGTTTCTCTGTTTGCTTTCTCCTGTCTAAGACTACGCTGATGTGGCTGCTTGTTCTGCTTTGTAATCTGCCTGCAGTACGTGGCATTTCCTTTACCAGTGGAACTCTCGTCTCTTGAGGTTTCTCAAAACTGCTAACTCACACTTTATTGAAATACTGCTGATTAAAACAAAGCATGGGTCTTTGAAGTGAAGTGTTTTGTGCATCATGTTTTGTGAAGAGGTGCCATCTGTTCTAATCAAAAGCAAACTGAATCCTCTCAACATCCCTGCCCTGCAATCATGAGGCACTTTACAGCTCGGGGCACTTATTCATACAGTAGGTTCAAACTTCTCAGGATTTAAGTTCAATCACCTAAACCACCAAGAAATAAGAAAAAGCAGTATTATTGATACAAGCTTTCTGTATAGTAAAGACAGCTTTATTAGTGCATTTCAATCGATCGAAATCAGTATGAGAATGCAGTATGGAATGAAATCAATGCAGTAATTAACGGCTTGTTGGAAGTTACTTCTACCAACAAAGCGTGCAAACTGAAGCTTTCTTAGATTTTAGAACTGAGCATTCAAAAGCTCTGGCCAAATCACTAATACACTATTTGAAGTGCCATTTGCTACAGACACGAATCACAGTGAAGGAACTAAAAATATACATTTGCTAACCGCGCAATTAGTTGATAAATACAATCAAAGAATTGCTTCGAGAGCTATGTCAATGCTACTGTACACCCCAATTTTGTTCCATGAAATCTGGCAATGGCATCAATATCCCTTTGAAAAGGGTGTATGTGGTATAAACAGTGCTGGAGCTTGTTGCTTCTGCCTTCAACTCTGTTAGCATATTCCCCCAGAGGGGATTAAGTGCCCCTCTCGTTACTATCATTCGATACAATGAAACTTGAGTTGAAAGGTAGTGGTCTGTAGTGGTGTTTGCTGTTCAGATAAACCCCAGTGACTTGTCTTGAGTTTGAAAGGTAGTGGTCTGTAGTGGTGTTTGCTGTTCAGATAAACCCCAGTGACTTGTCTTGAGTTTGAAAGGTAGTGGTCTGTAGTGGTGTTTGCTGTTCAGATAAACCCCAGTGACTTGTCTTGAGTTTGAAAGGTAGTGGTCTGTAGTGGTGTTTGCTGTTCAGATAAACCCCAGTGACTTGTCTTGAGTTTGAAAGGTAGTGGTCTGTAGTGGTGTTTGCTGTTCAGATAAACCCCAGTGACTTGTCTTGAGTTTGAAAGGTAGTGGTCTGTAGTGGTGTTTGCTGTTCAGATAAACTCACAAACACAGGAACACAAAAACACAAAACGTGGCGAGTTAGCCAAAATAAATAGGCAAACAAAACACTGACCCAAACAAGTACCGGGCTGAGATGGTTTAGCACCTGTTATTATTATTAAACTTATCTCTCCTCTCGCTCTTTCCCGTTCTCTCCACACTGAACACCCAACCCCGAGTCAGTGAAACATTCACCCTTTTATGCAGCTGTACCGAGATTGGATTGCTAATCAATCATTCAATTGGAATCTCAGTTCATCTGCATGTGCCCTTCCTGTGCTTCTATACAAATACCCCTTTTACTGTGAAGTGATTGTGCCATCCTCGTGTCTAAATACAAACACTCGTCTTACATAACCCCACATTATATCCTGTGCACCAATGCATATACACCAACATTAATACACCACACGCGACATATAAACATAAAATACACACAGGGGCGGGGCACACTGCAACAGGACCTGAATTCAGTTTACAGTGCTTCTGTATCAGCTGCCACTGTGGGGGTCTAGTTCTGGCTGACCAGAGAATCCAGGACATGAGAGTGCAGCAGATGAATAACCAGATGCCTCCTCCAAACCTAGACCATTGACTGAAGATAAACACACTCCAGTGAAGCTTTGAGAGCTATCGCAGGCGAACTGTCTTTGTTCAGTGATTAAACGGTCGCCTTGAAAAGTGTGACTTGATTGTTTAAAGTTTATTATGACTAAATGATACTGCGTGTCAGGGTTACATGTTGTTGTTTACCAGATAGCAGTGACTGCATATTTGTTTTCATATGTTCATCTTCTTTATTACTGTGTAAAATGCTGATTGTTACTTTACAGTTCTCTATTGGCAAGTCTTTTGGTTTTCATGCTCCTTCTCTAAGCTTGTTAGATTGTTTTTGCAGTGAGTTCCATGGTATCACTGAAGCTCTTCATGGCCTGGTAATCCAGAACTCACTATTGTCTGCTTGTAGTGTATTGTGATACCTTCTATTGTGAGTTTCTAATTGGCTGGGCGTCTTTACCATTGTATCCAATCCCCTGTACGGGTGCATTTATACCATTTTCACACTTGGCTGTATCTGAGCTGCCACCTGAACTAATCCTACCCCTGGAGGCACAGCAGTTTTGTTACTGACTTAATCTGGACTGTGCAGACAATTGTGTTTGCCTTGTGGTACATGTCTCTGACAGTGATCTCTTCTGTGTGGAATCGAGTGGAATTCTTCATAAAAGACATCATAAATATAGAATTTATAGCACATGTACACTTCTCTAATGACATTGCATTTGCCATACATGCACACAGAGATTGTATGTCTATTCCTGCAAATACGATTATGTGCACCAAACTTGGGGGTAACAGTAGGACCTACATTATATGATTGTCAAATTGGACCCAAGCTTTGAAAGAAGAGGAGTAAAAAAAAAGTATGCAAAGATTAATGCAAAGTGTTCCTTTTTTAACTTCCAAACTTCCAGATGTTTAATCATTTCTTCAGCAGTTGACAGGACTGGTTCTTTTGGAATTACATCTTTAACAGTCTGAGGACAAAACTAACGATTTCAACTCAATTAACAGCTGGATAAAGCACTTTAATACAATGCGGTATTGGACAACCGTGCTTCTGATCCCTCTAGAGCCTTAGACATAAAGAACCTCTATTCCACAGGCAGTTTGATTTATTTTCTTATTAAACCTTTGACTATCATGCAAAAAAAAAAAAAAATCCTTACAATCACACAACATGCTCATGATGTAATCTAAGATGAAACACTCTGGTACAGTGATAACGTGCAGAATCAGAAAGCTGTTTCTACGACTGGGGAATTTAGAACTGTGTGTACAGAACAAACTACAATGTAAGGAGCATCCTTTCTGATATGGGTTTTATAATTTTATAAGAGTTAAACTTACTGTTTTAATTTTTTTTTTCTTAGGTACAGCTATGGCCAATTGAGATATAATTAAAAAAAACAAAACAACTACATGAACATCATTTAGATCTTTTATTTAACATCATGTAATCAAATAAACTACAACATGATATCGCTTTCGAAATGTCACATTATTAAATTTGTGTTTTGTTAAGTATATGGAAAACTACAAAGCGGTATGTAATTCAATATGTTAACATAATGTTATTCAGCAGGTTAAATTCATGACAAACAGGCCAAGACACTGGAGAGCATGACAAACAGACCAAGACACTGGACAGCATGACAAACAGACCAAGACACTGGAGAGCATGACAAACAGGCCAAGACATTTGAGAGCATGGCAAACAGGCCAAGACACTGGAGAGCATGACAAACAGGCCAAGACATTGGAGAGCAGAGCATGACAAACAGGCCAAGACACTGGAGAGCATGACAAACAGGCCAAGACACTGGAGAGCATGACAAACAGGCCAAGACATTTGAGAGCATGGCAAACAGGCCAAGACACTGGAGAGCATGACAAACAGGCCAAGACATTGGAGAGCAGAGCATGACAAACAGGCCAAGACACTGGAGAGCATGACAAACAGGCCAAGACACTGGAGAGCATGACAAACAGGCCAAGACATTTGAGAGCATGGCAAACAGACCAAGGCATTGGAGAGCAGAGCATGACAAACAGGCCAAGACACTGGAGAGCATGACAAACAGGCCAAGACACTGGAGAGCATGACAAACAGGCCAAGACACTGGAGAGCATGACAAACAGACCAAGGCATTGGAGAGCAGAGCATGACAAACAGGCCAAGACACTGGAGAGCATGACAAACAGGCCAAGACACTGGAGAGCATGACAAACAGACCAAGGCATTGGAGAGCATGACAAACAGGCCAAGACACTGGAGAGCATGACAAACAGACCAAGACACTGGAAAGCATGACAAACAGGCCAAGACATTTGAGAGCATGGCAAACAGACCAAGACACTGGAAAGCATGACAAACAGGCCAAGACATTTGAGAGCATGGCAAACAGACCAAGGCATTGGAGAGCAGAGCATGACAAACAGGCCAAGACACTGGAAAGCATGACAAACAGGCCAAGACACTGGAGAGCATGACAAACAGGCCAAGACACTGGAGAGCATGACAAACAGGCCAAGACACTGGAGAGCATGACAAACAGACCAAGGCATTGGAGAGCAGAGCATGACAAACAGGCCAAGACACTGGAGAGCATGACAAACAGGCCAAGACACTGGAGAGCATGACAAACAGGCCAAGACATTGGAGAGCAGAGCATGACAAACAGGCCAAGACACTGGAGAGCATGACAAACAGGCCAAGACACTGGAGAGCATGACAAACAGACCAAGGCATTGGAGAGCAGAGCATGACAAACAGGCCAAGACACTGGAGAGCATGACAAACAGGCCAAGACACTGGAGAGCATGACAAACAGACCAAGGCATTGGAGAGCAGAGCATGACAAACAGGCCAAGACACTGGAGAGCATGACAAACAGGCCAAGACACTGGAGAGTGTGGTAAACAGGCCAAGGCACTGGAGAGCATGACAAACAGGCCAAGACATTGGAGAGCATGGCAAACAGGACGCAAACAGTTAGTGACGGACAGTGAGACTGTGCCACTAAGTTCAAGAAATTAGGCTTTCAAATTATGAAGCTGCTTTTTATTTTATTTTTATGTTATTGTATTGTAATTATTTCTGCAGACAGTGACAGTGACTTCTACTGCCCTCAGTCAATCTGACAGCCTTCCCTGAGAGAAGGGATAGGGTAATCACAGTCTGCAGAAGTGCAGTGGAGAACCAGTATCACTCAAAGCTATTTAACTATTCAGAAATGGTTGTATTGATTTCCATTTCCTCAAAGATGTGTTAATCCCCACAGGCCATACATCTTTGGTCTCAGGCTTCTTATGTGAATTACATGTATATGTCTACAATGAACGGAATAGAAGTATATCCACAGGTACTGATGTAATGCCATGCTCAATTACAGGAACCCATAGATATCATAATCCTGGCTTAGAGGGAGAGCGAGAGAGCGAGAGAGCGAGAGCGAGCGAGAGAGAGAGCGAGAGAGAGAGCGAGAGAGAGAGTGAGAGAGAGAGAGAGAGAGAGATTTTGAATGATTATTCCTCAGGTTTCATTTGACTTTATGGTGCAAAATTAGTTACAAACATTAGTTAGACACAATTGTGTCAAATGTAATTCCCTCTATATGCTGGCACCACAAGCAGTGTGGACCCCACAGTGAGTTTGCCAGGGAATGCACAGGTTTCTGAACCTTATTTCAACAGAGGATATTACCAGAGATTCTGCACCAGTAAGGAGCACCAGCAGAATGGGAGAAAAGGTCCTCAAGTGTCTCATGTAGGACTACATTGAAGCTTTTCAGGGTTTTGACATTCTGGGCAGGATTTTCAAAAGGTTGTAAATGATAACTCCAGTGTTAATCAACAAATTGGTGTGCAGCACTGATTTTGGCATTTTCAAGCATTCATTATGCCTATTTCGTTATTAAATAATCGTGCTAATGTGATTTCCAAAATTATTGTTTCTTTATCTTAGGAGGTTTCATTTATTTCTTTATTCATGTATTTATTTGTTAGCTTAGTTAGTTTGTTATTCATATATTTGTATTACAATATTATTATGCATAGTTACAATGTACTTAACATATAAATCTTTTTTCACGATATATATACATACACAATTGTATCAGAAAGGGGTTAGGTTCAGAGTTAGGGTTAGTGTTAGGATGCTATGTGGAAATGTAAGCATTTTAAGATCTGCTGTCAGAGAATTCATCGATCTAGTCCCCTCGACAGTTACCTGACATCATGAAAGGGTTGTTTTACTGTATCCTGCAAGTCCTGCTAAATGTGGATGAGTTTCTGGATTTGATCTGCCAGAATCAATCTATCTGTTACAGTGCACCAACCCTCCCATATTGAAATACTGAACAGGGCAGGGAGTGCTGGTGAGAGGCAGGCAATCATCAACAAAGAGAACCCTGCACTAACCCAGGATATTACATCTAAACATGCAGCAATATCAAGCAATTCTGAAACTATAAACTGTTATAAACTCTTCTTCTTGAAGTAGAATATCAGTCATGAAGCACAGGCTGTGTGAATGCTGACTTCTAGTCCACTTAACATGAAATCCAAATTCACTAACAGAAGCCCTTCTTTACACAGTATGTTCTGGTTAAAATGAGAACACACACGATTGTGGATGCAAAATTATGTTTTTTAGTTCAGTGGAGCTGGTCCAGTTATAGATACATAAATAAAGTTGATCGGACTGACACAGATTATAAAGGTAATTCATACAAGCTTCAACAGATGCAAAATGACAACGAATGAAATGTTTTCTGTTTCTTTTCAGGAGGTTTTCAAATAATGTTTTTGATGGATTCTTTGAACATAGAGAGAAATTACATTGAAGAATTGACTTGTGTATGTGTGTGTGTTTGTGTGTGTGTCTGTCTGTTTGCGTGCGTGCGTGTGTGTGTGTGTGTGAGAGTGTGTGTGTTTGTGTGTGTGTGTGTGCGTGCATGCGTGCGTGTGTGTGTGTGTGTGTGTGTGTCTGTCTGTTTGTGTGCGTGCGTGTGTGTGTGTGTGTGAGAGTGTGCGTGTTTGTGTGCGTGTGTCTGTGTGTGTGTGTGTGTGTGTGTGTGTCTGTGTGTGTGCGTGTGTGCGTGCGTACATGTGTCTCTGTGTGTCTGTGTGTGTGTGTGCATGCGTGCGTGTGTCTGTGTGTGTGTGTGTGTGTGTGTGTGTCTCTGTGTGTCTGTGTGTGTGCGTGCGTGCGTGTGTCTCTGTGTGTCTGTGTGTGTGTGTGCATGCATGCGTGCGTGTGTGTGTGTGTGTGTGTGTGTGCGTGCATGCGTGTGTGTGTGTGTGTGTTTTTATTCTCCTGCAACCTCAGGCCACACATCCAGAATATTGCAATACATTTTTTATTTTCATAATCTATTTGGTTTATTACCCAACAGTTGATTCTTATTAGTTGAGATCCCTGGGCATTCATGCATTTCCTCAATGGCATTGTTTACCAGAGAAAACAGCAGGGCCAGAAGTATTAACACTCTGTGATTTCAGATATCACCCATATAGATTGGGAGAGCAATGCTGACACACATTTGTTATTGAAAAAATGGTCCTGATGACAGTCTGTGAGCCCTCTAGTTTCAAGAGATTATTTCTTTAATGGTCAAAAGCAAAGACCTCCAGGGGTGACAAAGCAGGGACAGGCTGTCCTCTGTATGGCATTGACTGATGTTACCAAAGCAGGGACAGGCTGTCCTCTGTATGGCATTGACCGGTGCTACCAAAACTTCAGATCAGGAGAGTACAGAGAAACATTTGTTTTCTGCCTGAGTATATTTTAATAGACTTTAGTAAAAACAAACAATTTGCCCTGTCTTCTCGAAGCAATTCTCCACTCACCATTAAATCAAACAAAACAGCCATCAAGGATTATATCTAGTTTGTCAAAGAAAGAAAATAAACATCTTCCCCCTTGCCTTTCAGAGCTGGGGGGTAATTGCTTTTGTGTGTGCTGTCTCTCTGTTGGCAGAGATGCTGAAGGATTCCTGCCCAAGGAGACACTGAGATGTTTATCTACTTAAAAAACAAAGCTGCCAGGTCTGCACTTTAGTTCTTATGGAATACGTTGCATGTGCACTGTGACTGTAATAACCTCCACTGGGTAAAGTGTGTGATAGATAGACCAATAACAATGAAGCAATACTTACAGAATGAGATTTTCATGCAAAACCAGGGAACGAGGTGTCTTAACATCTAGATTGACCAGTGAGCGCAGATGTAGAAACCCAGTTTATGTAGGCGCCTCACGACCTATATTAGGATGTAGTACATGTAGGAAAAGGAATCTGTGAATGCAGGCGACTGTAGGCACTAAACAGATGGGGAGACAATCCTAGCATCAGGTTTCAGATTGCTGTATTTGTTGTGTGTGTGTGTGTGTGCCAGTAAGTAGATGTATTAATCTAAAAGGCTAATAATCTGTAACTTTACCATGAACTTGAAGACAAAAGGAAACAAGTGTCTTTGTTGCTTTGACGGTGCCAGCATATGCATGTCTAGTGAAAAAGCTTGTGGTCTCTATTTATTACTGTAAAAAAAAGGGGGGGGAAACAAAAATCATTTTGACAAATATTCCTAAACGACATCCAGCAAATACACTGTAAGAAAAGCTACAATTAACACAAGACATTGCTCCCAAAACTGCCGACTCACAGACAAATAACAGTGGAGCAAAAAGAAGCCAGGACTCAAGTGGCACACCTGTTCATACACACCAGTGATTTCAAATGGCAGATTTATGCTTCATGTCCCAGTTACACAGAATTAATAGAAGTAATCTAAAACAATGTACAGAGCCGAATGTCTTGCTGTTGCATTTATTTACTTAATTACTTTTTAAATATGAATTGTTCATTCAAATAGCCTCTTGATAGCATGGCTTTATGTAATGACGTGCTTGTTTAAGTAAATAAGAAGACACCAGACAGATCAGATGCTTCGTGCTGGACTCAGCATTAGCATGCATTTCCATCCCTGAGAAAACAGGACAGCAATCAGATTTCACTCACTGGAATTGAAAAGGCTTTAGACATGGTCCGACACCACACTGGCAGCTTGGGGAGTGAGGATCAGTTTTCTTGTGAATGTTGACAGACCATCTCCCAAGAAGAATGTCTGCCCTTTTAGGCAAGTTATGAAAAGAAACTTCATTAAATCGGTTTCACGGCCCTGTTTCTACCCTCAAACCTAAAGCTGAGGAACATGTAGCCACTTTTTCAGGAACAGTGGCTTGAAACCTGCTTCCAGGTAACCAGGAAATGTAGTTTGAGGTAACTTTTGGCCTATTAAACCCCAAGTCTACCCTGGTGTGCCATGCAGTGGCCTGAAACCTAGTCTCCTGAAAACAGGTTCCAAGCCACAAAAGTGACTTTGTGTTCCCTGAGCTTAAGCAACGGATATTACCAAGCTACTGAACCCTAGAGACTAGAGGGGCACCTGACCAGCAGGGCTCCTGAAAGCCAAGACGAGGGGCCCCCAGATGATTTCTTCCCAAACCCTGTGGGAGCGCAAGGGCCGGTGTAATTATATTTATATTATATTTAATTTATATTATATTTAAACCAGCAAAGAAAAGTTATAAAAAGAGATGCAATTCTCTGGTGTTATAATAGATCATTTTAGAGCCTCCAGACTTGTGTGTATTGTAATTCATTTAGGTTGTGTCCAACATTACAAAATAATAATAATAATTGCGAGAATTTGACAAGTCCCCACATTTACACCAGCCATCTGAACACAAAAAACAAATAGACAATTATTGAATTCATCACACAAAACAATATGTCGTTTATGATAAACTAGTATTTTGATCACTCAATAAACACATTCAGTACAAGATACAACAGTGCATCATAGTAGTTTGTGAAGTTGACATTTTTCAAGGCTAAAATGTAAGTTGAAAGTTACAGCCTCAGATTTGCTTATTTTAAAAAACGGAAGCAGGTGAGCTACCTATGATCTAGGACGTGTGATCTATGAGTGTGTTCTAATAATCAGCAGTGACTTAACACTGAGCAGAGATTCCACAGGAAGAGAACTATATCCATGTATCAATACATTCTACCATACCATCCGAACTTACCCTGGTCAGCATCCATCTTCTTACTCCCACAGCAAAGAGGCAGGTACAAAATAGGTGCAAGCGATGATTCAGAAATAGTAGTGACAAAAAAAAGAGACTGGTGTCTCCTGACATTGTTATCAGACTGGGGGAGAGTTGTATTAAAGGCATTTTCTGCAAGGAAACACCTACACATAAGACACGGTTACAAGAAATGACAGAAACCATTGCTCATACTCGGTGGCCTTGCTTCATGGGGATTCCTATGCATTTACAGGAAGGTAACGCTTCTCCACCCTGCAGTACAGGACCTCAGCAGCTCGTTGTGAGTTATGTGTTTAGATAAGGTTTATCAAACACTGTGCACACTGAATTACGCCTCTCTCTCTGTACCTGCATCATTCTATTTGGATACAAGGAACATTATTGAGAGGCCTGTGGATATATTATGCCTCTAGTGGACACTAATGGAATCACCTCTGCTTTAGTCTTTGGCAGGTAGTCTGTCAGCAAATCTAACCTGTATGAAAAATGTATGACAATCAATTGTATTGCCTTCTCGGAGGGCGATTGTCACTGCAAGATGTAAAGGTTGCTTAATGTTAAGGGGGTACCCAGCAACCACATTTTGACCTCTCTATAACTTTTGACCCCTTGACCTGATCAGTCTAAAAATGTAAATTTTAACTTGTTTGCCTGAAACAACCCTGAGAACCAAATCTGGTGTAAATCGGGTTTAAAATCCATGATTTGTAACTAATTACATTGTTGATCGGTTTAAACAGTTTTATATAGTTTGTGGGTCCCCTCACACGGGGCCCTGGAAGCAGAAGAGCACAAAGTCCAATGATCCTGCTGAGTACCTTTAAAAGCATGAAGCAGTTTTCTGGTGTGACCACTGAGAAAGCTTTTGTACATGGATTGGTCTTGACCCACAGAAGAAGACCCTCGTGGCTGGATGGCAACCCATCAAGGCCTATGTCAGCAATGTCAAGAGTTAAGGTTGGACCTTCTTCTTCTCTTGAAATGCGCAGTTTGCTGATGCATAGTACCTATTCATAGCTAATGATCTTTTTGTTGTTGTTTATAAATCAACTGGAGAAAGCATTTTGAAAGCACTTGATTTAATTTATTTTGCTGCAGATAACCTTGTCACATTTTGATTAATTTTAATTATTTTCTTTGTGGCTTATCTGTGAAACAGACTTGTTTTTATTAGACCTTTGATTGTGACATAACAGAGAGTTTTCTTATGATTCAGCCCTGGCCCACATGCTGACCCTCCCCACTCCCACCCCCAAATGAATCACGCAATGTGCCAATGTCTGCACTGATACCTTGGCATATGGCCATGGCTGAAAGGTGCCGACCACTCATATCCACAAGAAGTAAGCCTTAGCAGCTGGCACAAGCACCACCTCAATTATCAGCTTCAATAAGCAAAGGCAAACAGGTGGCAATGCTAGCCCAAGGCATCAACTGTGCTTGAGATTAGATAAGATAAAGGTGAGGCCAAAAGTTTTGCATCATGTAGAATTTTAGGATTGAGACATAATGATTATATATATATATATATATATATATATATATATATTACGCAATTTAGTGCATGGAGCCCCACGACACCCCACTGAGTGCATGTAGCCCCATGACACCCCACTGAGTGCATGGAGCCCCACGACACCCCACTGAGTGCATGGAGCCCCGCGCCACCCCACTGAGTGCATGGAGCCCCACGCCACCCCACTGAGTGCATGGAGCCCCGCGCCACCCCACTGAGTGCATGGAGCCCCACGCCACCCCACTGAGTGCATGGAGCCCCGCGCCACCCCACTGAGTGCATGGAGCCCCGCGCCACCCCACTGAGTGCATGGAGCCCCGCGCCACCCCACTGAGTGCATGGAGCCCTGCAACACCCCACTGATGTGAAATCAGTTCTCAGTATGTTCTCCAGTATGGCAAACAATGTCTCCCATCTCATCAGAATTCAGAGATCATGTACACATCCTGTATGTGTTGGTCTGACGGAATACGAACGTCAATAAACTCTCTGGTCAGTTGATTTTCACTTAATGCTGGCAGGGTTTTTCCTTTCTTTTGGGAGTAACATTTTTATGGTCAGAGTGTCTTCAACATTTAAAATTTAGTAGAACTTCTTATTCTGCTTGCCTGTGTATGCTTAGTTAGGTGACATCATCATTCGTACATATTTAAAGAAGTTTAGTAGTGTTCATAGTGTATGTTCAAGCCATGAATTGAGAAGCACAGTCATTTATTTTCTGTTTTTAATTAGAAGCCTCAGCAGCGATTAGCAGTGTATGTGTCTGTGTGAATCAAATGCTATGTTAGTGGATGTGTCTGTGAATTGAATGCGATGTGTAAGTGAATAGCATGGGTGATGAAGAGGAGAGCACCTTTAATTAGCTTATTATTACAGTTTCTGTATAAGCAATACAGGAGGCAATTTACCAAGCTAAATCATTTAATGAATAGGTTCTTATTAACAAGCTAGCACAAAACTGTGACTAACATGTACATGGTATTGCCATCTCGGGCTGCTACACCGCGGAAATTCATTGAAAACACAAATACGGCTAATGCTGGTAAGGCAAAGTTTGTTTTTTACAGCAGCTCTGGCCAAAGGTTTTGCATCACCTAAAATTTTAGGATTGAGACATAATACAAAATAAAACTATATGAACATAATTTAGATATTTTATTTAACATCATGTAATCAAAGAAACTTCAAAATGACATGAAAAAAGTCTACCAGAAGCCATAATAGTAGTACAGTATTTCATGTTAGATTTCAAAATGTCACATTTTTCCATTTTTCTCAGTTTTTCATGAAGTATATGGAAAACTACAAAGCGGTGGTGTGTAATTCAATATGTTAACGTAACATTATTCAGCGGCTTTCATTCCACTTTTGGCCATAGCTGTACACATCTTGTTGTGCTTTCTTTATTGTGATTGAGTACAAACACTTTCTGATCTATCAATACCTACCAGATAATTGAGAAATGGAGACCTTTGTACAGTAGTCTCCTCGTAGTGAGGAAGCTCATATCTGTACCACTGGGCATGAGCTGCCATTGCTACTGAGTCACCCATCCTTTGAACATGCTGAGCACCACTGGGCATGAGCTGCCATTGCTACTGAGTCACCCATCCTTTAAACATGCTGAGCACCACTGGACATGAGCTGCCATTGCTACTGAGTCACCCATCCTTTAAACATGCTGAGCACCACTGGACATGAGCTGCCATTGCTACTGAGTCACCCATCCTTTAAACATGCTGAGCACCACTGGACATGAGCTGCCATTGCTACTGAGTCACCCATACTTTAAACATGCTGAGCACCACTGGACATGAGCTGCCACTGCTACTGAGTCACCCATACTTTACACATATCCATATATAGATATGTATGCAAGTAGACGGACGCCTCGGGGCATTGTTCAGCACAAGACGAAGTCGAGTGCCTCCAGCCCCCGAGAAGTCCGGATATTCAACATATACAGACATCCTGAAGGGCCGTATTGCATTTATAATCCAGGTCAAACAGTGGAATTGAAAAAAAAACAGAAGTACTGTGTTTACTTGAATTTAAGTTGCCCCTGAATTCAAGTCGCACCCCCAAATACGGACACCAAAAAAAAAAAATAATAATAATGGAAAAAACACAATAATTAACGGTTAAATTACGTTTTAATTCCTAGGTGCCAGCAGGGAACACTGAATCAGAGAGTGATGGAGAATCAGCCATTAAGCTATGTATACCTTAGTGTTCCTGTTTCTTGTGCTCCTCCAGATAGAGAAAGAAAGATATATAAATAAATAATTGTTCATTTTGAAGCCGGACCCGAGTTGATCATTTCAGTACTATGCTGGTAATATTATAGTATTACATAGCCTTTCGATTGCGTCTCCATCTTCTGACATATCTCAGATGACGCAGTTTCTCTTTTCTTCAGCAAACAAAACTACTTTTCTTTTAAAAGCTGCATTAAATAATGTTCATGAAGTTTGCTGTGGAGCCATTTTAATATACCGGTACTGTACCGAGAGTAATATCTGTAGTGGGCAGTACTGTGTACAGTTGATCTTGTTCAAACGCACCCGAATAATTGACATGTAAATGTAAATTGGTACCTTAACTAAAAACCTTACGCCAATAAAATGACCACAAAAGTAGTCCCATTTATAACTTTGAACTGCACACTAAGTTAAGCTGAGTACATTGATTTGATTGAAACATGCAAAAGTAAATATTTATTTGTGATGTGCTGAAGTGCACATTGCCATTGAGTTGAGACGGCACTCAATATATATATTTTTTTTGTGAGTGCAAGACGCTGTTGTTTCAGCAGAACAGGAGTAAAAAAATAAAAAAAATTATGCCGTCTCGGATTTCAGTCATTTTTCAAGGCATGTGTCGGAGAGGGGTGGAGAACGTGCAGAAGTGTCTTTTTGTGTTTTTCTGTAGCATTTACAAACAGCTAAAAATATTTGAAGTGACAAAGGCGGGGTGAGTGAAGATAAAGACAGCAATCGTCATCCAAATTGGCGTGTCTTCTTGCTGGTGATTGGTCACTCAGTTTTATAGTTATCTGTAACTGTAAACAAGATGGCCACCGGTACTTTAAATTCGTGAGGCAGCGCAGTGATTTTTTCGGGTTTTATTTTTGAGCTGATCTGTTTCCTAATTAAACACAGAAAAAGCTGTTAATTACAAAACAATGCCAGTTGTTTATACCTTTCTATCTTGACTGAGCTTGATTCTGTTTCACCTTATTTTTATTTCAGAGGTGACACATTACATTAATTGCTCATCGCTGATCCTAATTGCATTTCATTCTTGCACTCGCCTAGTTTATCATTGTGCTTTTGTTATTTTCACTTGTTTAACAGAGTTGTCCTGACAGATTTTCTTTTCAGCTGAAATACCCAGTACAGAGTGTACACTGATAAGAAGTCCATCATTTAAAATCTCCTTCATTTGTAGCAAAAAAAAAAGTTAAACCCAGTCTATCATTAATAGTTTTAATTCAATAGGATGCAGAGACACCTTTGCTAATGTATGATCTGGTGTGACACTTAGCTGCCTAGTACAGTCACACAGCCTGATACAGGCACCACTCATTGCTGAAAATACATTCATGCACTTGCATAGATTAAGGTTTTCCTACATCAAAACTGAATCCGACAAAGATGTGAATCTTATCTGAATATTCATGACGTATCTGAACAAAGCATTGGGTTTGCACTCAGCACTAGCCTGTATCTTTACAGGTTATACATGCTTTCTCTTGGGGCCCATAAACTATTACATTGCAATTTTAAAGAACTACTATGATACTTAACTACATACATTGTAAAGGAAATGGAATGCTGAAGCTTGATATAATCTAATGCTTTCAACTCATTTAGCCTTTTTTAACAAAAATAGTGAGAGTTGAAACAGCACTGTGCAATCGTAGTTTCATTGACATCCTAATATACTGAAGTCATAGTCTACCCTCCTCTGACAGATAGCAGGAACATAGTCACTGTTCAAAACTTAAACACATGTCCCTTCCACTATGAATGTGTTGTCATAGCAACCATGAACACTGAGCTTGAATATTACAGCAGTCTTTTGCTTCTCAATAGCTGCATTCCCATTGCACATGATTGCACTCTCGAGTCTCTACAGGATATCACCAACACAAATGCACTGCTCAGTTCAACGCGATGGCAACATTACTGTACCTTCCATCAATCTCTTTGCTATAGCGCTCGGAGCCTGTCATCTTGTGAATCACACACGCACTTCATTTTTCATGTAGTCATCCGTTTTGACTGATATTGACTTATACATTTTATGATAAATGTGGCATTTCAATGCCTCTGAAAAGCCACTGTGAATCTACTGTTTGCTAATATTAGTAGCACCGTCACAGCTATCTCCCCCACTCTCATTTCATTGGTATTATTGAATAAGTCAGGTGCAGACCCTTTATGGCAGATGACTAAATGTATCCATCTACTGTAAAAGCAGGCCCATTAAGTGATTGTCAGGCTTGGGAAGGCATCGTAGTTTTGAACCCATGGCACATTCATGCTTGTATACATGGTGTGTTTCTGGGACTTTAGTTATGGTGCAAAGCATGCTTTTTTGTTTACACAGGTGAAGGAGAGCCCCACATTCTGGGCAGTGTGTAATCTTAAACAGAACACTCCTTATTCCACATGTCCTTAACTATTCAAATACAGTGCATCGCTGGCCTTGCAAAGGACAGAATATGATTGGAAGAAAACAGGATCACGCACTGCGCTGTAAATCATTCTGCTAAACAGTAAACAGCTCAATTAAACAAATGCATATGTTCCTTCCCCATGTGTTATGGCCACGTATCTGAGGGTAACACTAATTCAAGTTTCCTGGGACAGGGTGACCAGCGAGGGTAGGAATCACAGTAGCATGAAGAGAGCAGGTACAGCAATCTGGGGAGCTGGTATTGTTTGCTGACACAGTCTCACATGGCTGGAATGGAGAGAACCGGGGAGATGATAATTAATCAGTCACAGGAGTTTAACCCTAACCCTGCCAAACAGTGACAAAAAATAATTTTACATCAAAATTGCAACCAGGACACCTCTCCCTGCCACAGATTTATTGCAGGCATCGGGGAAGATATATTTTACTATCTTATGTTAGAATCTTCAGGCTACATATGTCCTTAAAAATAAATGCATACAATAAATGTTTTAGGGGAACGTTCAGCTGCACTGGGAACACCAAAATGCACTAAGCCAGTTTCCACCCTCCAGGACAGTAAACTCAAACAGTTTAAACCTTTCATGTAAACTGTGCAGCACCCACAAAGATGCTTTCTTAATGAGACTGCACATCATAGCAGCAAAGCATACCTGTAGACCAGTGTTATTTTAATGAGCAGCCGGAAGGACCCAGCAGGGATAAGCAGAACTATGAACCCATAAGAACAAGCTTGATCTCTTCTGATGGAGTGAATTGCATATCCCAGGGCATTATCCCTGTTCTCTTCTGCTTTGATCCCAGTTTGGGTAATTTATCATGTTTAAGAAATTAAAGACACAATACTACAAATTATAACCCCCATTAGAGTATATCTACAGAGCTACATTGATATATATACTGTATATATATATATATATATATATATATATATATATATATATATATATATATATATATATATTTCTATGTACAGTATATCAAGCAACTACCTCCCCCCCCCCCCCCCCCCCCGACATAACCACTTTGAAGGTTGTATAAAAATATCTTCCAAACATTACAGAAAGAAATGCATACTCTCATCCCATATAGGATATAGTGTAAACATTACATTGAATACCCGTGCGCTAATGGTAATGTATCCCTCACCTTTTCTTGTAAAGCTCTTAAATTATGCAATGATCTGCCGCCTTCTGTCAGGGAAGTTGAAAACGTATTTTAACAAACTAGCTTTTTATCTTATTTTTGCAAATTTTACAAATGAAACCACATTTCTATCTTTTTTTATTTCATTTTTTTTCAAATTCTGTATTAGACTATTTTTTAGTTAAATGGAGATGAATTTGCAGATTGATCCCACAATGGATATTTGATCTTGGCGTCTCCCAGGGAAGCTCAGCTGGGCCTGTGTAATCAGGTGTGCTTGTGATGCAGAACAGCTTCCTAGCGAATGATGTTCATGTTGACATCAATGCATTATTGCACATGCTTGCCCTTTATATAAGTCAGAGTAGATTAAAGCAGATGTTTTAAAATTAAATTAAGCTTTAATGTTTGGGAAAAAGGAGTTTTGAAAAAAGGGCACATGCAGATATGTAAGTGTAATGCAGACCACAGATGAGAATCTGAATGCAAACCCACCTTCACTAAATCATGGGATTGTGTGATTGTGCAGTGCTGCAAAATACAGCTCTACAGCATGTTTTTTTTTTTTTGCTGGTTTGTTTCTATTTGGGTTTCCAAGAATATTTTTTTTTATTGTTTGATATTCTTGCCATGGATACAGTACTGTATTTGATATGAATTATCATATTTAAAAACAATTACATTGTGATTGCATTAGTAATGTGAGTCTATATTGAAAACGATGCCATCTATGAATAACACCCACGTTTTTCAAATAGTTAATTCACTTATCCAGTTCTTCTTTTGACAGATATCTGATCTGAACCACCTGTTCAAAGACTTTTACATTACTGTAAACTTCACTGCTGAAGATATTAAAATTAAAATATTTCTCGAATATATTTTGATTCTTGCAGGGGCAGTTTTATTGTGTCAGCCTTGCTCTTTGATTTTCATGTACTTTGGGGGAAAAAAACGAAATGCTAAAGCACAGAATATGTTTGTGATTGCACTAGCATGTCATATGTTGTATACAATTAAAATGTAGCTTGTTTATAACAATACAAGAAGAGCCTAACATTTGCAATGCTTGACTTGCACAACGTCTCTTTAGACTTTTCTTTAGACTGATTGAGTGCTTCATGCTGCCATTCTGAGTAACATTCAGCACAGTGTGTTGTATAAATGTGTTTGATTTACTTTTAAAGGGGCGTCATTGCGCAAGCTGACAGTAAGGTGTGTGTACTGAATGTATCTGCTTCTGTTTAGAGTGCTCAAACTGCATGCTGTATGTATGTGGGTGTTATGTTTTTACATTTCAGACTATTACACCCTTACATAGCAAACAAACCTTGTAATATTTATTAGCACACTAAAGAAGGCCATTAAAACAAAGTACCAACTGGTTTTGTTTTAAATGGATGCTACTCTCCAAGGTATCTGAAAATACAATGACAAAGAAGTGTTTTGAGTGAAAGTTAAATACAGAACTTGAACACTCCAAAAATAACTCTACCTTCCACATTCCCCAGTCAGTTCCCTCATTCACACTTACTTAAACCTATATACTGTATATTCCCAACACAGTCACTGTGTTCCTCTCAATATATATATATATATATATATATATATATATATATATATATAAATTTAAAATATCAATTAAAAGGCTGCCAGCAGTGCCATGCTGAACTAAGATGATAATACCTTCCATACAGCGTGTTATCTCTGTGAGAATAAACACGACAAAAACTACAGCAGCCCTTGTTTACAAGCGAAAGGCACTTAGAACAGGGCTCACACCCAGTGGAACACCGAGCAGTCCTGCTGATCCTGAAGTAGAAACTACAGAGGAAATGGCTTGTAAAGAAGATAAAAGGCAAGGACACTGCTCACCATAGGAATGTGTTCTACACTTCTATACTTGAAATGCAACTCAAGGGCACAAAGGGAAGTTGTATTGCAGTGTATGGATTGAGAGCTTGGTTCTGTTTTTGGACCCAATGCTCACTTTAACACATCTTGTAAACCCTTTGTGTGTTATATGATCATTATTTCGATGATATCATATTTCAGGCTTTCAGAGGCAAGCATGTGCTGTATATGCTGAAGGTAATGTTGCTCTATACAGTACATGAAATATGCTGTAGAATATCCAAGGAATAGAATTATTTATATATACATTTTTATTATACGCTATGCATTAATGAATTTGCGACCATTATTTTAAAATGTTACCTTTTTTTAATGAAATATAAAAAATCGGCAACAGAAACAGGGACAGTTGTGTAATTGTGCATTTGACTGCTTTGAAACTTCACTGGGTTGAAAGAGCGCCAGATTTTAGCAGCGGTGTGGTAAAGAGACTGACAAGAGAACATAACTGCCCTTTTTTGAATTGTTAGCCCCCCAGATTGACCCTGAGGGGATGTCTTATTTGAATGGTTTGGGCAGTTCTTTTGCGATGGAACCCCTTATGAGGATGCTGATCGGTTTTGGCCTTTTTGTAAGTCCGGTTTATGGGGTTTAGTTTGTTGAGCACATTGTTTTGCAAAAGATAATCTAACATAACATTTTTGCTCCTTAGTTTTTTATTCCCTCACCAGTAGATGAGACTCATACCTCACTGGAACATGAGCATTAAACAATCTGAAAAATTGAAAGACTCTTTTATTGCTGTTTAGAAAAATCTGTCAGTACCGTGATTTTTAATCACCTCTAGTTTGTCTTAATAACATGGAATTAATAAATGCTTTCAACTTGAGTTAATAGCATGCCAATAGAAAATCAATGAAGCGACGCCCACATCGCTAAAGCAGGAGTATTAAGTAAAGTTGTAATTAGTGCCAGTTCAATTCAAAGCAACATCTTTGTGAATACAAAATATCCAAACAAGAAAATGAAGGCAATACAAGCGTTTAAAATTCAAGTCTTCACGGGTATATTATCAAGTGAAAAAGAACTGCTTACTGCTGAATGTCAAACTGTTCATCCTGACTGACAATGTTCTCTATAACTGGCATGGAGTTTTCTCAGTTATTCAATTACCTCCCCAAAGTTACATATGTATTGAAATGAGGTTTGACAATATTCAATGATTTTTTTTTTTCTTGAGGCACTTTCAAAAAGAATATAAATATTCTAGTGAGGTCCCAGAGTGGCTCAGCTGGTAGCGTGTAGCCGCGTGGTGTGCAGGGAGAGTCATGCAGTGCAGGTTCATGGCCTGACTGTGCAGAGTCGCTGGTCTTCACTGGGTATTCTGAAGGAAGCATCATACTGGTTCTGGCTCTCCCATGGGTTAGGGAGACAAAACCGGCAGGGACTTTCTCCTCATCGCACTACAGCAAACCCTGCTGGCCATGTGCCCAATGAGCTCACAGCGGACACCTGCAGGGCTGGCCTTTGTCCTCCAGAGGCCGGTAGGTCACTGACATCCACTCTCAAGTTCCTGGGTGTAAAAGAGGAAGCTGGCTTGGTCATGGGATCGGAGGAGTCCCTCTGAACATAAGAACATAAGAACATAAGAAAGTTTACAAATGAGAGGAGGCCATGCAGCCCATCTTGCTCTTTTGGTTGTTAGTAGCTTATTGATCCCAGAATCTCATCAAGCAGCTTCTTGAAGAATCCCAGGGTGTCGGCTTCAACAACATTACTGGGGAGTTGGTTCCAGACCCTCACAATTCTTTGTGTAAAAAAGTGCCTCAAATGCCCCTTTATCTAATCTCCATTTGTGACCCCTGGTCCTTGTTTCTTTTCTCAGGTCAAAAAAGTCCCCTGGGTCGACATTGTCTATACCTTTTAGGATTTTGAATGCTTGAATCAGATCACCGCATAGTCTTCTTTGTTCAAGACTGAATAGATTCAATTCTTTTAGCCTGTCTGCATACGACATGCCTTTTAAACCCAGGATCTGGTTGCTCTTCTTGCACTCTTTCTAGAGCAGCAATATCCTTTTTGTAACAAGGTGACCAGAACTGAACACAATATTCTAGGAGAGGTGTTACTAATGCATTGTAAAGTTTTAACATTACTTCCCTTGATTTAAATTCAACACTTCTCACAATATATCCAAGCATCTTGTTGGCCTTTTTTCATAGCTTCCCCACATTGTCTAGATGTAGACATTTCTGAGTCCACATAAACTCCTAGGTCTTTTTCATAGATTCCTTGTTCAATTTCAGTATTTCCAATATGATTTTTATAATGCACATTTTTATTGTCTGCGTGCAGTACTTTACACTTTTCTCTATTAAATGTAATTTGCCATGTGTCTTCCCAGTTCTGAATGCTGTCTAGATCATTTCGAATGACCTTTGCTGCTGCAACAGTGTTTGCCACTCCTCCTATTTTTGTGTCATCTGCAAATTTAACAAGTTTACTTAATATACCAGAATCTAAATAATGAATTTAGATTAGGAATAGCAGAGGACCTAATACTGATCCATGTGGTACTCCAGTGGTTACCTTGCTCCATTTTGAGGTTTCTCCTCTAATCAGTACTTTCTGTTTTCTACATGTTAACCACTCCCTAATCCATGTGCATGTATTTCTTTGAATCCCTACTGCATTCAGTTTGAGAATTCATCTTTTATGCGGGACTTTGTCAAAAGCTTTCTGGAAATCTAAATAACCATGTTGTATGCTTTGCAATTATCCATTGTCGATGTTGCATCATCAAAAAAATCAAGCAGGTTAGTTAGACATGATCTCTCTTTCCTTAAACCATGCTGACTGTCTCCCAGGATACAGATACCATATAGGTAATTTTCCATTTTGGATCTTATTATAGTTTCCATAAGTTTACATATAATAGAAGTCAGGCTGAGCTATGTGGGGAATTGCTGAGGTGAGGAGAAAACATGATTGGACATTCCAAACTGGGGATAAATTGGGCACACCAGATTTAATATATATATATATATATATATATATATATATATATATATATATATATATATATATATATATATATATATACACACAGACGTGCTCAAATTTGTTGGTACCCTTACAGCTCATTGAAATAATGCTTCATTCCTCCTGAAAAGTGATGAAATTAAAAGCTATTTTATCATGTATACTTGCATGCCTTTGGTATGTCATAGAATAAAGCAAAGAAGCTGTGAAAAGAGATGAATTATTGTTTATTCTACAAATATATTCTAAAATGGCCTGGACATATTTGTTGGTACCCCTTAGAAAAGATAATAAATTATTGGATTATAGTGATATTTAAAACTAATTAGTTTCTTTAATTAGTATCACACATGTCTCCAATCTTGTAATCAGTCATTCAGCCTATTTAAATGGAGAAAAGTAGTCACTGTGCTGTTTGGTATCATTGTGTGCACCACACTGAACATGGACCAGAGAAAGCAAAGGAGAGAGTTGTCTGAGGAGATCAGAAAGAAAATAATAGACAAGCATGGTAAAGGTAAAGGCTACAAGACCATCTCCAAGCAGCTTGATGTTCCTGTGACAACAGTTGCAAATATTATTAAGAAGTTTAAGGTCCATGGAACTGTAACCAGCCTCCATGGGCGCAGCCGCAAGAGGAAAATCGACCCCAGATTGAACAGAAGGATAGTGCGAATGGTAGAAAAAGAACCAAGGATAACTGCCAAAGAGATACAAACTGAACTCCAAGGTGAAGGTACGTCAGTTTCTGATCCCACCATCCGTCGCTTTTTGAGCGAAAGTGGGCTCCATGGAAGAAGACCCAGGAGGACTCCACTTTTGACAGAAAAACATAAAAAAGCCAGACTGGAATTTGCTAAAATGCATATTGACAAGCCACAATCCTTCTGGGAGAATGTCCTTTGGACAGATGAGTCAAAACTGGAGCTTTTTGGCAAGTCACATCAGCTCTATGTTCACAGATGAAAAAATGAAGCTTTCAAAGAAAAGAACACCATACCTACAGTGAAACATGGAGGAGGCTCGGTTATGTTTTGGGGCTGCTTTGCTGCGCCTGGCACAGGGTGCTTTGAATCTGTGCAGGGCACAATGAAATCTCAAGACTATCAAGGCATTCTGGAGCGAAACATACTGCCCAGTGTCAGAAAGCTCTGTCTCAGTCGCAGGTCATGGGTCCTCCAACAGGATAATGACCCAAAACACACAGCTAAAAGCACCCAAGAATGGATAAGAACAAAACATTGGACTATTCTGAAGTGGCCTTCTATGAGTCCTGATCTGAATCCTATCGAAGATCTATGGAAAGAGCTGAAACTTGCAGTCTGGAGAAGGCACCCATCAAACCTGAGACAGCTGGAGCAGTTTGCTCAGGAAGAGTGGGCCAAACTACCTGTTAACAGGTGCAGAAGTCTCATTGAGAGCTACAGAAAACGTTTGATTGCAGTGATTGCCTCTAAAGGTTGTGCAACAAAATATTAGGTTAGCGGTCCCATCATTTTTGTCCATGCCATTTTCATTTGTTTTATTATTTACAATATTATGTTGAATAAAAAATCAAAAGCAAAGTCTGATTTCTATTAAATATGGAATAAACAATGGTGGATGCCAATTACTTTTGTCAGTTTCAAGTTATTTCAGAGAAAATTGTGCATTCTTCGTTTTTTGTGGAGGGGTGCCAACAAATTTGAGCACGTCTGTATATATATATATATTAAGACAAATACAGACAAGTTGCTTTTTGGGAGTTTGGTTAGCTTTGCAATACCTTCTGTTGAACCTATTGTCTTCTGTCACCTGCTGATATAACCCTGTAGTAAAAAGTGAAACTCATGTCTTTCCTTGTAAGTGTACATGTGTACATTTCACAACCTGCAAGCAAGACTTAGTGTGGCGTTCTGTGCAACATGAAACTACTGTACGAGGTGTGTGTGCTTGCATGCTGACAGAGAGAATCTGGGAAACTACATTCCAATTGCCATACTTTTCTCTTGCTTTATTTGTCATTCCTGGCTAAATGTCAATCTAACAATGCTGTAAAGGCAGCCACACATGTCAGAAAACACCACAACATGTAAAGGGTAACCATGATCTGCTTTGCAGGACTTATTTAAAACATCTTCAATGTTTTTAATATTTTTAATACTTTCATCTTATCAAACGTTCTAATGTTGTAACACTGCACTGCAGTCAGTTTATCAAGGACAGGGCAGGGTGCAAACTTTTATTGCTTTTAAACCAACATCATGAGATTCAGAAAATACGCTGCTCAATAAAAGGTGCCCTCCTGCAGGCCCTCTAACAAATATGGCTCCCGCTGTCAGCTGCCGCTCAGTCTGCATTAGGGTTGATTTTCTGAGCAATTCCTTTTAAGAATGTATTTTTTTATCAGCAGGTATAAGTGCAATCAAGCAAACCCTATACTTATATTGTTAAAGAAACTCTGCCTTTTCCTCACCTTTGCAATTCCGTACCAATCAATGGCAATTATGTGACCTTTTTTTAGACCCAACTGTAGAGCTACTGCTGTACATACTGGGATATATATATAATTCACTGAAGAGATGACGCATTTCTAAGGCAACTAGCAAAGTGAAATCAAAAGGATTTTATATGACAAGGATAAAAGAGAGGTAAGACACATGATACATTGTCTCAGAGTGCTTCAGTTGGCTTGCTCTCGACAGGTTCTGTATTAAATTATACTGCCTGGTTGGTAATTGTGTAAACAAGGGCAGCCAAGGAAACGCTTTGTTTTGTGTGAGTAATTAACACATTTCAATGACATCTAATTAATACCTAACAACTTTGAATTCTTATAGGAAATGACTTGGAAAGTATGAGTATCGCCCTAAGTCTTAAGCTAAGGGATCACAAAGCCACTATTGCATGAATGGCTTGAACCCAAGTTCCAAGCCGCAAAGTGGCGCCTTCAACTGCCTCTTGCCTTTCCAATACCTTTCAGATACGGCCCCTGCCCAGGGTTGCTCAACTAGTAATTGAATGATTGACTATAAGCTCTCAGTCAATTAAATCCCATATCAACTGCACATTCTTAAGCTGAGAAAACTGCAATATCACTGACATGTTGAGTGCGCTCTATTAAATAAAAAAAAGTGGAACGAGAAAGGCAACAACAAAAGGCTGACGACAACCTTGATGGTGTCGATATAATAAGGAAATTACTCTTCCGTTTGGTTTTGAAACATAACCTATTCATACAAGTACGTCTGGAAACATTTCATTCCATTTCTAACATGATGACCATGTTTGCAGTGCAGAAGAGCGCCGTGTATTTGTTATTGTTTTTATATTTTAAAAACCTCGTGAGGATGCATGACTGATCAGCTAGGGATTTATTTAGCTGGCTGACAGTCACGCATCCTTATTAAACTAATGCAGACGGTGACCATCTCCCGAGTTAATTCATTGATTAATTGTTGCTAATCGGGAGATGGTCACTGTATATAAACCTGCAGCTCTCTACCCTCGGGGAGGGTGTATGAGGAGTAAGAGCGGAGAGAGCGAGGAGAGAGAAAAAACTAAACTTAAAAATAACTGCTAAGCGTGCTGTTTTACACCAGCACGATACTTATTTGTTCATTTGTTTGGCCAACGCGCCTGTTTGTTTGTTGTGTTTTGTTTGTTTAAATTTTTTGGTTTATTTATTTAATAAAATGCTGAGCGCCGTAGCGTTCAGCTTCACCATCGCCATCCATTGTTTTGTTTCTGTTACTTCCTGGTCCGTGACGTCACCTCACACGCCACTCAACAACAGCTCGGTCACAGGGCGTCTGCTAAGAAATAAATAATAAGAAGATACAGATCAAGGGTGGGAGGACCGGCAGGTGATCTGACATTGAGTCTCTGAGGCAGGACAGTGGTACAGCAGTGTTACTGGAGGAGGGAGGAAGGCTGTAGAGGCTGGGAGGACTGGCAGGTGATCTGTCATTGAGTCTCTGAGGCAGGGCAGTGTTACTGGGGGGGGGGGAAGGCTGTAGAGGTTGGGAGGACTGGCAGGTGATCTGACATTGAGTCTCTGAGGCAGGGCAGCGGTACAGCAGTGTTACTGGGGGGGAGGAAGGCTGTAGGGGTTTGGAGGACTGCAGTTAGTCAGTATGGTCAATGCTTTGATACTTCCTCTAATTTAATCCAGCTCTATTACTCTGTTGAAAATGTGTCTCCTTCATGGTTTAGTGATTGTCGGTGACAGCCTCTTTCTACCACACTACCATCAAAACCAGACTTGGTTCAGTAGACGTCATAGATAGCGGGTTGGAGTCAGAGAAAAATGTGCATGTGACTGATGAAACCATCTTTTCAGAAAATATTAACAAAGACAACAACATTGTCTTTGTGATGAAATTGAGCACACAAGTTAAACTATGGAGGAATGCCACAAGCAGTCACAGAATATAGTTAAGCCAATCACAGCCCTGATTAGAGGGCATTACTGTCTGGTAGTTGAGCTACCATACCGACAAAGCCAGCTACTGATCGTGGTGGATTCAAGCTCAAACAATATATAAACTGTAACTTTTGTAGTGGTTTTCACATTTATTAAACCACTCACTTATGTGTTTTTCAACCCATGAAAGACACAGCAAAAAATAAGAAACAACGTCTAATAGGTTACTAAGTCCACAGTGAATAGTGCATCAGTACACAACCCCCCTGTACCAGCAGGCATTCTAGTATATTAGCAGGATGAGTTGGCAGCAATAATGAACCAGGAATATGGGCAGTCCTGCAAGGCCTGGTTCCTGCACCTACCACACTAGGGCTGCTTTACAGCTGGCATGCTGCCCAGTCGGATCAGCAGCCTGGCTGCATCTGCAGACAGAATGATGCTTTTCCCTGGTGCGCCTGACAGACTTGTGATGGCCTTCCAATTTCCCTTTCCCACAGATCCCCAAAAAATGTTAAACATCATCAACGACAACAACAAGCTTAGACTTATAAAGTGCTTTTCATGTGAGACACACCTCAGAGCACTGAACATACTGAATACAGATTCATGCCTAAGCAGTTGCAAAGGCCAAGCTATATACAGTAAATACGACTTCAAGTTAGCTTTGAAGGTTTAAACACAATCCAAGTCCCTAATATCATTTGAAAGGCACATGCTCTCTGGATAGAGTGTCTACCTCTGAGCTCCACCAATAACCCAAGATCCTGAGACCGCAGGGCACGAGCAGGGACACATGGCATGAGCAGGTTTGAGTTGAGCTGCAGTGCTATCAATGGATTAGTTCCACACATGCAATGAGCAGGTTTGAGTTGAGCAGTACTGCTATCAATGGATTAGTTCCACACATGCAATGAGCAGGTTTGAGTTGAGCAGTACTGCTATCAATGGATTAGTTCCACACATGCAATGAGCAGGTTTGAGTTGAGCAGTACTGCTATCAATGGATTAGTTCCACACATGCAATGAGCAGGTTTGAGTTGAGCAGTACTGCTATCAGTGGATTAGTTCCACACATGCAATGAGCAGGTTTGAGTTGAGCAGTACTGCTATCAATGGATTAGTTCCACACATGGGAATGAGCAGGTTTGAGTTGAGCAGTACTGTTATCAATGGATTAGTTCCACACATGGGAATGAGCAGGTTTGAGTTGAGCTGCAGTGCTATCAGTGGATTAGTTCCACACATGGGAATGAGCAGGTTTGAGTTGAGCAGTACTGCTATCAATGGATTAGTTCCACACATGGGAATGAGCAGGTTTGAGTTGAGCAGTACTGTTATCAATGGATTAGTTCCACACATGCAATGAGCAGGTTTGAGTTGAGCAGTACTGCTATCAATGGATTAGTTCCACACATGGGAATGAGCAGGTTTGAGTTGAGCAGTACTGTTATCAATGGATTAGTTCCACACATGGGAATGAGCAGGTTTGAGTTGAGCTGCAGTGCTATCAGTGGATTAGTTCCACACATGGGAATGAGCAGGTTTGAGTTGAGCAGTACTGCTATCAATGGATTAGTTCCACACATGCAATGAGCAGGTTTGAGTTGAGCAGTACTGCTATCAATGGATTAGTTCCACACATGCAATGGCAGGTTTGAGTTGAGCAGTACTGCTATCAATGGATTAGTTCCACACATGCAATGGCAGGTTTGAGTTGAGCAGTACTGCTATCAATGGATTAGTTCCACACATGGGAATGAGCAGGTTTGAGTTGAGCAGTATTGCTATCAATGGATTAGTTCCACACATGGGAATGATGGGTTTCCCTTCAGGAGTGTTGTTTTCACTGTGCTTTAGGTCTCTCCTTTTAACTTGCTCAGAAAAATAATATGCAATAGTAATAGCAATAGTATTTTTAAGGTTCTGCTCAACCAGACATTCTTTCAATAATTGCTCAATTTAAATGTTCTGTTTTTCTTAATAATAATAGATGCCAATATGACTAACAAAAAAAAAATCCCTCCCTCCCCCTAGACAAACAATGAAGCTTTGTACTGGTGAAGTGTTAGGATACCATGCATTATGCACACTGCAGCTACCTGATTATTCCTAAGGCAACTGTCAACCCAGTACATTTTACAAATAATAATACTGCCACTACTTAAACACTTGGTTAACTGCATATATAAGTTTATGGGATAAGCTTATTAACAGAAACAGCAGGAGTGCTTGCATTATAATGTGGAATGTGTCACCAGATACCTTTCAGCGATACAGTACTGTCGTTTTCTTCTGTGATAAATGAGGTTCACCACAGCAAGGGCAATTAGAGGTTCCAATTGCACAACAACAAAAGAGAGGTGCATTTCTGTGGGGATATCCCAAGGGGAGCGGCCACAGCAGAAACTAAGTTAGTGACAACTTTTGCTTTAGATTTAAGCATTGTTTCGGGACTTTATTTGCATCCTTACTGTGGAAGAAAAAACATCCAATGTCTTATTGAGACATATCTCAATGCCAAGAATAATTTGATTGTAACTGTGCAAACGGGATATTCTTTACATTGCTTTGAAGACTGGTACTGTTCCACAGATAGAATGATACATCAGATGCATAAACGTGGTCTACTTAGCGGACGTGTAGACTAGACATCACCCTTTATATTTTATTGAGCCTGCATTGATCCTTTTATTCTCAGCTGTGGTCAGGACCAATGGGTTTTGAAAATGCACCTCTTAGTAAATCATTTTGAAATGTTTATAACAAGCATGATTTTAAGCACTTCAGTCGTTGCGAGTCGTTTTAGTGAAGAGAAGGTGCAACCACAGTGTTGTTCTCCTCCACTGACCAGGAGGCAGGTTCGGAGTGACTGGCTAATTCTATTACACTCAGCAGGTTCATCTTGTGGAAGCAAGTCCTGTTGTTTCAAACTGCACTTTGATATTATTCCTGGGATTTAAATTGAAAATGCACAGGCAACCCAAGAGTCTCTGAAATGGGAAAATGAGAGAATGGAAAAACAGCATAAGGAGATAAGGAGAAATTGTTTATGATTGAAAAATAATGCACTACAATACCGGATCTTTAACTATAGATGTTTGTAGCTGAAGACTTTCTTAGTCTGCGGTAAATGAATTGAAAAGGGAAAGATGAACCACATTTTAATGTCATAAATTCTGCACAACAGGACATTCTGCTGAACAAAATGATACGTGGCACCAGTGACTAATATTAAACACTAATTAAGAACATTGTGTTGCATTAGAAGTTAATATTACAATATCTATTTATCCAAAGGTGAACATTCGGAAGATATCATAGTCTTATTTATATTATAAAATGAGCTTGTAATTATTGAGGTCAGAGACAACATTTTCTCAGGATCCAATAAAATGAACTTTCAGCTGGATAAAAAGGCATGGAATACACATAGCAAAGGCGGATTTGTTTTGTATTTGATTAACACATCAGTAATACATCAAAACAGAAAGGATTCCGCTTGTGTTCCATTTACTGCATGACTTTCAATACAAAAATAGATACTTGGACACCAACCTTTAAACAAATCTAATTAATTGGCAATCATTATGTCAAATTAATTTGAATTTAGATAAGATCTACAGTAAAAGCAATATAAATTATAATAACACACTTTAGTGCTGATTTTAAAGCTACTACAGCTACTATAGAATTGTGGGTTGTAGTGTCTATACCAGGGGTGGCCAAGGTTCCCCTTTCCAGTCCTATAGTTATCATTCGTGTGTGAATAAATGCCTTGATTTATCTAGGCAAGTGCCCACGCTGCTGTTCTGAAGACTGCAAATATATCATGGGTTCCATCTGGCCATTTAGTCACAGCATTTAATAGGCGGAGACAGGCATCAGATATAACCTGCACATCAACTGAATGGTCCTGATTCCTGTTCATGAAATTCAATTCATTCACTCTTGGTGCTTTAATTGCTATACAAGTACAGTCCATAGAACCCACCAATTGAATGAAAATCCCTTTTTATTCCAATCTGTTGTACTTCCTTGTAGAGGAATTGAATGTTCCGAGGACAGTGTTTTACTTACTCCCACTTAAATTACTAAGAGGTTACAGTGCTGAGAACCAATTATAAATTATTCACTGTCAAAAAACATACAACATGCTTCACAGTTTAGCTAATAGTACCTCATCCCAACTCACCTGTCACTCGGATTCAAAGCTGTTCAGCCAGAATGCAGGCTTTTAAGAGACAGAAAGGGAGCTTCAGTGACTTCATTATCCTGCAGGTATACAGTGTATAATTAATCAAGGGAAGAAGCGATTCAAGCAGTGTTTTAGCTGTGGAACTCATTTGGTGTATGGATTATCACATGGGTACAGTGTTTCATCAATGATGAATTAATTGGATCAAATTAAATATTGCCAAACATTACCTCTGATTATTGTATGAACATCTAATTGTTGTCACCTGAAAACTATGTGTGTTCTATTTTGAAATAAGTGCTCAGGCAAATTCATAGACGACTACATCTTGCAAGAAACAGCAACTTCTGCTGCTTTATTGATCTAGTTGGGTCACCGGTGCTGTAAGTGTTTTGTGATGTTGCTACAATGATGGGATCTGTCCCTTGCAGGTAAGACAATGATAAACCCTCATTGAAACAACCCTATTGTTTGAGTGTAAGAGGCTCTCACTTGGAAAGTGTGTGGTGTTTGGTTCATGCCCTGCCTCTTCACTGTTACACTGGCTTTATAAGGTAAAAGTGAGGGTTCTGTGAATCATGCCCAGCCTCTTCACTGTTACACTGGCTTTATGAGGTAAAAGCGAGGGTTTTGTGAATCATGCTCAGCTTCTTCACAGTTACACTGGCTTTATAAGGTAAAAGCAAGGGTTCTGTGAATCATGCTCAGCCTCTACACTGTTACACTGGCTTTATAAGGTAAAAGCGAGGGTTCTGTGAATCATGCTCAGCTTCTTCACTGTTACACTGGCTTTATAAGGTAAAAGCGAGGGTTCTGTGAATCATGCCCAGCCTCTTCACTGTTACACTGGCTTTATAAGGTAAAAGCGAGGGTTCTGTGAATCATGCCCAGCCTCTTCACTGTTACACTGGCTTTATAAGGTAAAAGCGAGGGTTCTGTGAATCATGCCCCGCCTCTTCACTGTTACACTGGCTTTATAAGGTAAAAGCGAGGGTTCTGTGAATCATGCTCAGCTTCTTCACTGTTACACTGGCTTTATAAGGTAAAAGCGAGGGTTCTGTGAATCATGCTCAGCCTCTTCACTGTTACACTGGCTTTATAAGGTAAAAGCGAGGGTTCTGTGAATCATGCTCAGCTTCTTCACTGTTACACTGGCTTTATAAGGTAAAAGCGAGGGTTCTGTGAATCATGCCCAGCCTCTTCACTGTTACACTGGCTTTATAAGGTAAAAGCGAGGGTTCTGTGAATCATGCCCAGCCTCTTCACTGTTACACTGGCTTTATAAGGTAAAAGCGAGGGTTCTGTGAATCATGCCCAGCCTCTTCACTGTTACACTGGCTTTATAAGGTAAAAGCGAGGGTTCTGTGAATCATGCCCAGCCTCTTCACTGTTACACTGGCTTTATAAGGTAAAAGCGAGGGTTCTGTGAATCATGCCCAGCCTCTTCACTGTTACTCTGGCTTTATGAGGTAAAAGCGAGGGTTCTGTGAATCATGCCCAGCCTCTTCACTGTTACACTGGCTTTATAAGGTAAAAGCGAGGGTTCTGTGAATCATGCCCAGCCTCTTCACTGTTACACTGGCTTTATAAGGTAAAAGCGAGGGTTCTGTGAATCATGCCCAGCCGCTACACTGTTAGACTGGCTTTATAAGGCAAAAGCGAGGGCTTTATAAGGTAAAAGCGAGGGTTCTGTGAATCATGCCCAGCCTCTACACTGTTACACTGGCTTTATAAGGTAAAAGCGAGGGTTCTGTGAAGCAAAGGATGAGGCTGTTGATGCAATGTGAAGCTGTGTTACCCAGCAGCAGGATCTAGAAGCCTGCTTATTTCTTGATTCCTCTACAATTTCTTAATCCAAGTCTACAATGTCCAACACAAAAAGGTACTTGCACTAATTAAGTTCCTAACACCTGTTACAACTCAGATCAGCCATGCACAGTATGCTAATCAATCAATGTCAAAAAGTATCAGACAGCGCAGCAAGCTACGTTATTATAAGTCCTAAAATTATGTATAGTATTTGTTTATTAGTGTCTCATGTATTTAAAAAAATTCATAAATAAGTACCATATAACAGCATGAATCAGAAAGTTATAAGCCTTGAATACTTGGCTGTGTTTCAAAGGAAATATTTAAAGATAATATAATTCAAATTCAAGTCACTCAAATTCAACAAACAAATGCCATTGTAACCAAATGTCAAGTCAAACTCTTATAAGTGGGTAACACTTTGCATTAAGTGCCTCTAAGTAGTACTTAGTGAATACACATGTACTTACACAGAATTACAATGTTATTATGTATAGTTACAATGTACTTAATGTGTAAATCTTTTTGCATGATATAATCCTAACTCTAACCCTAACCCCCATCCCTAAGCCTAACTCAAGCCCTAACCCTTTTTTGATACAATTCTGTACTTGCATATATTGTGTAAAAATATTTATATGTTAAGTACATTGTATGTATGTATAATAGCATTGTAATTATGTGTAAATACACATGTATTTACCAAGTAACTACTATGAAAATACACAGTAGTTCAAGACACTTCCTATAAAGTGTTACCTATGAGAGGTTACTGGCCCTGTTCCACTAGAGTCCAGTAGAAAACAAAAAGGTAATTGATGGCAGCAGACTACAGAAATGTCAGCATGTTGATGCTCATTAAAATAGGATCCAGAAAGTTGAGCAGGGAATCTGTAGAAATGTCATCATGCTGATGCTCATCAAAATAGGATCCAGAAAGTTGAGCAGGGAATCTGTAACCTATTCATCATAAAAAGGAACAAGCACTCTGAACTAGTTTTCAAAATCAGGCACACTGCGTTTTGAACATAAATGCCCAGTGTCCAGGTTTATGCCCAGTGTTTTGTTTTGTTTATTCCAGTTTATCTTTACTTGTTAAATGGTTGGTTCTGCATAGGTTTCACTATGGATATCGCACCCTTGTGTTCTGTTTTATAATTCAGTTTTAATGTCAGTGTGATCATTTTGTCTTTTAGGGCCCATCAATGGGTTGTATCTGCAGGTTATGTAATGCAAGCTTTGCATAACTTTCCTGAGACTAGAAGTACTAGAGTTTCAAATGTAACCAGTTTTGAGACAATCAGCTTTAAAATATAGGTACATTAACCAACTGTTAAATTATTACTGTGCAGTATGTAGTAGGCTTACATTCTTAGATTGGGAGAATCATTATGATAAATATAAATAAATGTATGGTGTGTAATTGTATAACTTGGTCGCCCCCCTGTCCCCCGATGGAACTGCATTGTCAACATGCTGCACACGTCTGGGGCTCCATGTTGCCATGACCTGCATGTAAGCAGAGCTGTGCTTTCCGCTGCCTGTCATTGCAGGAACACCTTTCTGGACACGTTAGTCAGTGTACCCCCTGCCGCGTCCCAGTGAAGCAGTGCCGTATAGTGGATCTCACACATCGATTGCAGACTAAGGGCTTTTCTAATGGAACAGCAATCTTGTATATCTACAACTTTCTGGAAACAGCTTTTTGAATTGTGGTTCTCAACCGAAAATGTAAGTCCATGAACCCACTAACCATTTTCCCATTGTAACGCTTTTTATTTATTAATTATATATCTTTTTTACATTCGCTGCAGTCTGGAATCGATCCACTGACCTTCGGCACTGGAGGCAGACACGCTACAGTGTCACTGAAGGGGAATTCCCCCTAGTGGCCAGTAGGGGTCATTCATTGCACCATCTTTAAAGTTTTATAGGAACCTCAAAGGACCCAAATATAGATAAAGAGGGTAGGATGTTTTGTATTATCCTGCCTGCTGACATTCTAGTTCAAGGTCAATATGATTTTGTCGTGTTGCAATGCACGTCTTGCCCATTGTTTAACCACAGACATTCCTAGGGAAATATTAGACACATTAAAACCCAGCGCTCAATTGTTTTTTTCTAAATAAAATTACTTCTATGCTTACTTAACGACTTCACATTTAAAAAATAATAAATAAATCATATCTTGCTAAACCTCTCTATCTATCACCCCTGAGCGAGTAGGACCTGAAACGCTTCCTTGAATGTGTCTCCACAAGCCTGGACCATCGTATCTGATCAGGGCCTTACACAATATCTTTAAATAATATCCCACTAAACCTCTCTATCTATCACCCCTGAGCGAGTAGGACCTGAAACGCTTCCTCGAATGGGGGGATTTTTACAAGATAAGGCATGTAAGCTTTTTTTTCCAGCCTAAATACCCATTTAAAATGTTTTCAAGCTTTACAAGTACAGCAGGATGAATGTCGAACACAATGTACTATTTGTGAATTACAGTCTCCTCGTGAATGCGTCCAAAGCAATATGTGTTCTTTTCAAGTGAGACTGAAAGCTTTTTGATTTAATGAGTACCATTTCAACAAACCCAACTAATATACTCTCTGGCACAGCATACTGTGTTCTGTAAGTAACTCAATCTGAAAACCAAGACAATAATACTGTCATCAATGAGAAGCATTTTTATAAATATGATGACGGGATCTTACAGATTTATTATTATTATTATTATTATTATTATTATTATTATTATTATTATTATTATTATTATTATTACCAAAATCACACATAAGTAAGCAACACCTAGTTCACAAAGCATATTTGTATAAATCCCCCCCCCACCCCCCACCCCTTGATTTGCTGTAACAAAAGATGTGATGTTTCAATACAGGATTCCTACAGTAAAGTCACGTCCTGAAATGTGCTGCACTTCATTACAGTAAACTTGGCTGCATTTCTGTTATTATTAAATCCAGTGGCTATATTGGTGGCCAGAAGGTTACCACTGTTCTAGGCTACTGTCCAAAAAGTTACCACAATACCGGCTACTGTGCTGTAAACTCTGATTTATATTCTATAGTCATAACATCCCTTTATATCTGTATACCACTTGATAATGGGAACTGTCTCGTTCAAAATAAACAGGTTCCTCTTGCACCTTGTCAGGAAGAATGAAATAGTAATTATTGACCACTCATCTTTTATAGACCCATTTTCAGAAAGCTCGAACAAAAACAACTGGGATACAATGTGATTGCTTGTCAGCCTTATTTCTGATACTGAAGTATTGCTGTTGTATCCCTGGATTCCCGTTTTAAGTAAAGTAAAGTTATTCTCAGTCTGTAGCGTGACCTAGAACATTGTTTTTCCTTGGTGACCCATTGTATAGTCCTGGTGCTAAATCCGGCATGATCATTGCCCAAGAGTGCTGGAAGAATGTACAGTAATAATAATAATACTACTACTAATAATAATAATAATAATAGTAATAATAATAATAATAAATAAGATGCCATTGAAGAACCTTGTTCTATAAAGGTAAAACGTGTTCAAACTAAATCAAGTTGATCAATGTTTCGGCTAGTGCCTTCATCAGTGAACTTTAACCCTAATGTAGACGTAACATTTCATTGCAGCCTTTACCACGGGTAAACAGCCAAGACAAAAATGTGTAATTTAATTATCTAAACAAGGTGCAGACAAAATAATACTGCTGTCTAAAATAGTTAAAC
Organism: Acipenser ruthenus; assembly: GCF_902713425.1. Lineage (NCBI taxonomy): Eukaryota > Metazoa > Chordata > Actinopteri > Acipenseriformes > Acipenseridae > Acipenser > Acipenser ruthenus. The sequence continues at coordinate 59,794,295 of NC_081197.1, read as the reverse complement.
ACAGCCCTTTGTGTCCCAAAATTATACAGTGCATTTGAGTCTCTTCAGTATGTCTTTCTTTCCTTTGGAAGAATGTAAAATGCCAGGAAGTGCCCTGTTCTAAGGATCCCAAAGGTTATCTGTCACTGCTGTGCACAACACTTAATTAGACATGGTGCCTGATTAAACCATTTAAATGTTAACTATTTTTACTTCAGTTCTTTATTCTTACCCCAGGGTTACATTTTAATGGCGCCTCTCTCCTTGCATTTTTTTAAAATGTATTTTTTATTGTAGCCTATTCATTTTAAATGTACATTCCACTGGACATGTGCTGTTTATGAGCTAGTCTGATATGCTTACTACCTACGGTTAAGAAAACTAATAAATGAATGTCAGAATCAATTGGAGATGGCTCTTTGAGACTTACTGTACTCTACTGAATTGGATTGTAGCTTTAACTGGGTAAGTCACAGGCATTGCTCAAGGCATTACAGTAGCATTTCCAGTACGTGAAATAATCTCAAGAAAACAAGTGTCCCAGTCAGCCCTCTTGACCCCCCAGGTGACCTATCCAGGGGACATGCAGCCTGAATAATGAGGTGTTTGGTGTGGACCACAGCAATTCCAGTGTCGATACTGCAGACACATGCAGGTTATGTTAAGATGATGGGTGATGGTCACATGCAGGTGATGTTAAGATGATGGGTGATGATCACATGCAGGTGATGTTAAGATGATGGGTGATGATCACATGCAGGTGATGTTAAGATGATGGGTGATGATCACATGCTGGTGATGTTAAGATGATGGGTGATGATCACATGCAGGTGATGTTAAGATGATGGGTGATGATTACAGGCAGGTGATGTTAAGATGATGGGTGATGATCACATGCAGGTGATGTTAAGATGATGGGTGATGATCACATGCAGGTGATGTTAAGATGATGGGTGATGATCACATGCAGGTGATGTTAAGATGATGGGTGATGATCACATGCAGGTGATGTTAAGATGATGGGTGATGATCACATGCAGGTGATGTTAAGATGATGGGTGATGATCACATGCAGGTGATGTTAAGATGGTGGGTGATGATCACATGCAGGTGATGTTAAGATGATGGGTGATGATCACATGCAGGTGATGTTAAGATGATGGGTGATGATCACAGGCAGGTGATGTTAAGATAATGGGTGATGATCACAGGCAGGTACTGTTAGAAGATGGGTGATGATCACATGCAGGTGATGTTAAGATAATGGGTGATGATCACATGCAGGTGATGTTAAGATGATGGGTGATGATCACATGCAGGTGATGTTAAGATAATGGGTGATGATCACAGGCAGGTACTGTTAGAAGATGGGTGATGATCACATGCAGGTGATGTTAAGATGATGGGTGATGATCACATGCAGGTGATGTTAAGATGATGGGTGATGATCACAGGCAGGTGATGTTAAGATGATGGGTGATGATCACAGGCAGGTGATGTTATGATGGGTGATGATCACAGGCAGGTGATTGTCTCTTTATTCCTGCTGATGTGCTGTGCTTCTGGACTAGAGGATGACAATTACTTTTGTATTAATCATATTTGAGGACTAACTGCTGAGCAATTCAATATTTGTGAAGTTATGGTTTTAGTAATTGTACTTATTCAGCATGTATTAATTACATATAAATGCAAGTAGCACCAAATGGCATAACCAGTACCAATGGCATCTCCGCACAATAACATACATAGACTTCCCATATGCAGCTTACACAAATAAACTTACTTGACTTGAAAAACATCTTAAATGATGCAAGCAAATTCCTACACTGTTCAGTACTTGCTTTGATTGAATGAGCCATACACAAGCTTCAATCTGAAAGCTGAACATTAATTTAATTAAAGAACAAAGACAAGTTTTTAGTGAATCTTTTTTTAGCCTACTTCACTAAAGTAAAAACAGGGTTCTGTTATTTTGCAATACCACTGCTTCAAATCATTACTACTGATAGTAATAGCAATAGCACCATTTTATTTAGGGATGGTGTTTAACTTAAACCCATTCATAGCCCCACAGGAACATTAACCTGCTAAATTCCCTGATTTAAAAAATAAAAAAAGAGTCGGATTCTCTCTTTTTTAGTGAATATAATTTAAATAATAGAGATTAAATACAAACTAAACTAACAACTACCAAGCATATATTTAACTAATCATTGTAGTCTCTGCTTAACCACCTAGCCTATATTTCACTAATCATTGTAGTCTCTGCTTAACCACATAGCATATATTTAACTAATCGTTGTAGCCTCTGCTTAACCACCTAGCCTATATTTCACTAATCATTGGAGTCTCTGCTTAACCACATAGCATATATTTAACTAATCATTGTAGTCTCTGCTTAACCACATAGCATATATTTAACTAATCATTGTAGTCTCTGCTTAACCACATAGCATATATTTAACTAATCATTGTAGTCTCTGCTTAACCACATAGCATATATTTAACTAATCATTGTAGTCTCTGCTTAACCACATAGCATATATTTAACTAATCATTGTAGTCTCTGCTTAACCACATAGCATATATTTAACTAATCATTGTAGTCTCTGCTTAACCACATAGCATATATTTAACTAATCATTGGAGTCTCTGCTTAACCACATAGCATATATTTAACTAATCATTGTAGTCTCTGCTTAACCACATAGCATATATTTCACTAATCATTGGAGTCTCTGCTTGCCCAGCAGCTTCTGTTTCAGTCACTGGACCATGGGTCAAATCAGTGCTCATGTGCTTGGGGGTGGGGTGGGGGGTGGGGTATTGAGGTTTTCTTTCAAAATGACCCTTCTGGCATCCTCTGAATGCCTTTCCATTTATAAATGGAATTTTACACCAATGAAATGCAAAACCTTAACAAAACAAGGAATAATAGTGTGTGTACACTGGCCAAACAAAGTGGAGCCCCTCCACCCCGTAATCAGAGTGGGGTAGGCACCAATGTATCAGAAGATTGCATTTACAGTATCTGGTGGATTGGGTGGCCCCTGTTTGACACTCTCATCACTCTCACATACTAAACAGGTTTTTTGGAATAGAAATGTGTGTATGCTATGCATATGCAGATGATTTGCAATGTCAATGTGAGTTTGGGAACAGAGGCTTCACACTTAAGATCTGTGACTCTTTGCAGAGCAATGTAAACAGCCATACTCTCAAAAAATCAATTCAGTAAGAAAGTAAAAAAGGCTGCTTTTCAAATATGCATGCAAGTGTATTTCTGCACACTCCTGATTTTTATTTTTTCAGGTACATAATTCATTTTGATGTGAAAATCTATAAACAACAGAATATTAATCAGTCTCACTAATCCAGCATTTCCTTTATCAGTACCTTGGGGTATTTACATTTGAGATAATTATCTGTAACACAGTAACACTTAGGATTAATGGATGACACCCTTACTAAAACTGCAGACCCATTATTGTCTATAAGAGAGCCCCCAACACAATACGAGAGGGTTAAGGTGAGGAGCCAGCATCAGTTTCTAAAGCATATAGACTAATCACTGGTAGAGGGGGTTGTGGGCAGAGTATGAAAAAGAGTGCTCTGTGTATTCTGGTAATTTCAGACAACCCCTAAACCCCATCTATAAGAAGAGCCGATCATGACCACGGTGACGCACAGTGAGCACTTTACATGAAGTGTCTGTACTTACTGAGTAACCCTAACCCTAACCCTAACCATAACCCCTAAACCCCATGTATAAGAAGAGCCGACCATGACCACAGTGACCAACAGTGAGCACTTTACATGAAGTGTCTGTACTTACTGAGTAACCCTAACCCTAACCCTAACCCTAACCCTAACCCCTAAACCCCATGTATAAGAAGAGCCGACCATGACCACGGTGACGCACAGTGAGCACTTTACATGAAGTGTCTGTACTTACTGTGTAACCCTAACCCTAACCCTAACCCTAACCCTAACCCCTAAACCCCATGTATAAGAAGAGCCGATCATGACCACGGTGACGCACAGTGAGCACTTTACATGAAGTGTCTGTACTTACTGTGTAACCCTAACCCTAACCCTAACCCCTAACCCTAACCCCTAACCCCTAAACCCCATGTATAAGAAGAGCCGACCATGACCACGGTGACCCACAGTGAGCACTTTACATGAAGTGTCTGTACTTACTGAGTAAACCTAACGCTAACCCTAACCCTAACCTTTTTCTGATACAATTGTGTATACCTACACTGTGCAAAAATATGTACACGTTAAGTACATTGTAACTATGCATAATGACATTGTAATTATGTGTAAGTACATATGTATTTAATATGTAACTACTATGTAAATATACAGTACTTCGAGGCACTTCATGTAAAGTGTTACCAAGCTTTGCAACATTTGAACACAATCAGTTTTACTGTAATGATGCGATACAATGTGTAAGCGAACTTGAGTTCTGGGTCTAGCAGAACATCAAAGTGTCTGACAGCTGGGTTCAAAATATCTTCCTTGTAGTTTAAGGGAAAAACAGTATTTTCCGAAAGCTTGTCTCAGTGGAAGGGTGCCCGACAAATCATAACAAGTTGAAGGTAAATCTAGGTTTTAAAGTTTTTTTTTAAAGAAAATAATGATAAAAATGGTTTTCTATTAGCGATAGTGGACTCCTGATGAAGGCTCTACTGTGTGGTAACTGACCTTGTCTTTGGTTAGCATCCTCGCCTTCGGGTCAGGCTGCATAATTTATACAGTTGGGTTTTTACTGGAGCAATCTAGGTAAAATACCTTGCTCAAGAGTACAGCAGCAGTGTCCCCCACCTGGGATTGAACCCACGACCCTCCAGTCAAGAGTCCAGAGACCAACCACTACTACTGTACCACAGTAAACAGTTTACATTTGTTTTGCTAAAGGGATTGTATCTTCCAAAGTAGTTTTACATTTTACATTTTCTCCACCGCGCACATCCATTCATTATATAGGTCTCCAAGGTGCAGTTTTGAAAGAAACACATGTTTTAGCACACTTGTATTTTTATTTTAAAACAGGATGTCTGGTACCTCTCTAGGTTTGCTCTGTGTGCAAGTCATGCTTTTAGACTGTCTTGATCTTCCTGGGTCATTTCACTGAGTTATATCCTCTCAATAGCCAATCCGCTGCTCTCCTATTGACAGACATGCTTTCAGCCAGTAACATGCTTTGACCCAGAAGACACAGCTGAGGTGAAAAGATCCAGGAAGTGCAAGTGCAGACAGATGACCCAAGAATAAGGCACAGAAACAAAGGGCTTCTTTAACCTAAAGTAGTACCAGATATCATGTTTTCACAATGAATGCCCTGCTTATGCTGTAAAGCACATTTACGATGCTTTATGTTTATTAAACACGGTCCAGGTATCAAAGGAAAAATTGGAAAAATTTGAAACCAGGAATCCTTTGTATTTTACTTTGACTGAAATAAACCCCAGGAAAGCTAATCTCCTGTATTTTCATTACAAATAAAAGGTGTGCTTGTTTAGAAGGAGCTGCGCTTGATCACATTTCTATTTCCTTTTAAACCCCAAGACATTGCTTCCATCATTCCGTCCAGCTTCCATGCATCCTTGCTGTGAGATGTAGAATATTTTAAACACAGTGTTTACTCCTGAGAGCCCAGCTGAGGCACACTTCCTTGGTACTAGTGATTTCAGAGTTGGGTGAGACCAAAGCACAAGGCACACTCTGCCAAGGATCTTTTTCCAGTAACATTTTACATGAAGTGTCGCTAATTATTGTGTATTTACTGGTAGTTACATAGTAAATACATGTGTACTTACAATGTTATTATGCATAGTTACAATGTATGATCTGTTCTGTAAAGGCAGGACAGGGAGCTAGCATTCGAATCTGTGCAAACAAAGCATTCATCATTTTACAAAAGTAACAATTGTGTTTGATTTCCTACAGTACATTTCAATATATAAGTGCACAATGAAAATGGTGATAAAGTAGCATTCAGATCTCTAAAGTCCAAATAGCATGAACATGTTTTTTTCTTTCTTTGTAATCATCTTTGTTGTGGGATCTGGGTTGATCTCTCTCCTCTATCCTGCTGGGGTCTGGGTTGATCTCTCTCTCCTCTATCCTGCTGGGTTCTGGGTTGAACGCTCTCTCTCTCCTCTATCCTGCTGGGGTCTGGGTTGATCTCTCTCTCCTCTATCCTGCTGGGGTCTGGGTTGATCTCTCTCTCCTCTATCCTGCTGGGTTCTGGGTTGAACGCTCTCTCTCTCCTCTATCCTGCTGGGGTCTGGGTTGATCTCTCTCTCCTCTATCCTGCTGGGGTCTGGTTTGAACCCTCTCTCTCTCCTCTATCCTGCTGGGGTCTGGGTTGAACCCTCTCTCCTCTCTCCTGCTGGGGCCTGGGTTGAACTCTCTGTCCTCTATTCCTTTATCCTGCTGGGGTCTGGGTTGAACTCTCTGTCCTCTATTCCTCTATCCTGCTGGGGTCTGGGTTGATCTCTCTCTCTCTCCTCTATCCTGCTGGGGTCTGGGTTGAACTCTCTCTCCTCTCTCCTGCTGGGGCCTGGGTTGAACTCTCTCTCCTCTCTCCTGCTGGGGTCTGGTTTGAACCCTCTCTCTCTCACCTCTATCCTGCAGAGATCTGGGTTGAACTCTCTGTCCTCTATTCCTCTATCCTGCTGGGGTCTGGGTTGAACTCTCTGTCCTCTATTCCTCTATCCTGCTGGGGTCTGGGTTGATCTCTCTCTCTCTCCTCTATCCTGCTGGGGTCTGGGTTGATCTCTCTCTCCTCTATCCTGCTGGGATCTGGGTTGAACTCTCTCTCCTCTCTCCTGCTGGGGTCTGGTTTGAACCCTCTCTCTCACCTCTATCCTGCTGGGATCTGGGTTGAACTCTCTGTCCTCTATTCCTCTATCCTGCTGGGGTCTGGGTTGATCTCTCTCTCCTCTATCCTGCTGGGGTCCGGGTTGAACCCTCTCTCCTCTCTCCTGCTGCGGGATTCTCATATGTGTTGTATAATGGTTTCCATGGCTATGGTGCATGCTGTTCTCCTCCTGGTCACATTGTTTTGATCTCTCTCTCCTCTATCCTGCTGGGTTCTGGGTTGAACGCTCTCTCTCTCCTCTATCCTGCTGGGGTCTGGGTTGATCTCTCTCTCCTCTATCCTGCTGGGGTCTGGTTTGAACCCTCTCTCTCTCCTCTATCCTGCTGGGGTCTGGGTTGAACCCTCTCTCCTCTCTCCTGCTGGGGCCTGGGTTGAACTCTCTGTCCTCTATTCCTTTATCCTGCTGGGGTCTGGGTTGAACTCTCTGTCCTCTATTCCTCTATCCTGCTGGGGTCTGGGTTGATCTCTCTCTCTCTCCTCTATCCTGCTGGGGTCTGGGTTGAACTCTCTCTCCTCTCTCCTGCTGGGGCCTGGGTTGAACTCTCTCTCCTCTCTCCTGCTGGGGTCTGGTTTGAACCCTCTCTCTCTCACCTCTATCCTGCAGAGATCTGGGTTGAACTCTCTGTCCTCTATTCCTCTATCCTGCTGGGGTCTGGGTTGAACTCTCTGTCCTCTATTCCTCTATCCTGCTGGGGTCTGGGTTGATCTCTCTCTCTCTCCTCTATCCTGCTGGGGTCTGGGTTGATCTCTCTCTCCTCTATCCTGCTGGGATCTGGGTTGAACTCTCTCTCCTCTCTCCTGCTGGGGTCTGGTTTGAACCCTCTCTCTCACCTCTATCCTGCTGGGATCTGGGTTGAACTCTCTGTCCTCTATTCCTCTATCCTGCTGGGGTCTGGGTTGATCTCTCTCTCCTCTATCCTGCTGGGGTCCGGGTTGAACCCTCTCTCCTCTCTCCTGCTGCGGGATTCTCATATGTGTTGTATAATGGTTTCCATGGCTATGGTGCATGCTGTTCTCCTCCTGGTCACATTGTTTTGCTTTTAGATTGAAGGATACATGATATTACACTTAACACTGGAACTAATAGAGGAAGTAAAGGTCAGTGTGGAAACTATGTTACAGTCTTCTCAATATCCCTGAAGAATACACTGAGTGGCTGGATTGGACAATGGAAACAGCCCACTTAGTCAAGCTTCGGGACTTTGTTTACTGTATTCTGAGTGCAAGAGGCTTACATTAAACCACACAACAGATGTAATGATGAAATTGCTTTTTGGTAAGAGCTCAGCATTTTCATCTCATGAGTGCCTTGTTGTCAAAACTATTATTTCTACAACGTCCTCTGCAGTTTCAACTATTCCCCACTCATAGACCAAGATCCTAGTCCACAGATTAATGTAATCTTTCATTCCAGCCCACAGCCAAAATATGTAGTACCTGAGATTAAAAAATCTTCACATCAAAAAAATCTCTGAGGGTGCAACATGTTTTTTTTTTTGACATTGCCAAAACCGTTTGTGTAATTTTATTATTAAAAAGTGTAGTACTGTTTAGTATGTCACTGAACACACTGAGTGGTACAATTTGAAACATATTTAGAACATGTTCTGCATGGAATTGCTACACGTTCTAATTTGATCAAACTGGAAATTAAACCAAAACCAAGATGAAGTAGATGTCAGCCGCTATTTCAATACGCTAGCTGAGCTATCATTTCTCAACCTGGAAAGTTCACTGTTAAACTTTTCAAACAACTGTCGGTACTTTATGAGGGAGGGACGGGGGAACTAAAAGAGTTCAGAAGCAAATGTAGGTAAGAGATGGATTTTAAAAACGCAGTCACAGCTCATTGAAGGATGTCTGCTCACAGCCAATTCCTCACTGAATAATGCAGCAGGGAATGAGTTTGTCTTGGTGAACTTCACTGTAGTAAGAAAGATAAATCAACACGTTTATCTGCTAAAACTATGTCAATAGATAAGACCCTAATGACATCGAAGAGCAATGCAATCATCCCCTCTTCACGAAGAGGCAGCAGATCACGTATTGACATAGCAAATTGCACACTTGACATCCCTGTTATTGACAATTGACAGGTGCATGCATTGAGCAAATCCCTGATTGTGTGTGTGTGTGTGTCAGTGTGTGTGTGTGTGTGTGTGTGTGTGTGTCAGTGTGTGTGCGTGCGTGCGTGTGTGTGTGTGTGAGAGTGTGTGAGTGTGTGTGTGCGTGTGTGTGAGTGTGTGTGTGTGTGAGGGTGAGGGTGTGTTTATGTGTGCGTGTGTGTGTGTGTGAGTGTGTGTGTGTGTGTG